>NC_080780.1:1255625-1880937 GCF_020826845.1 Diceros bicornis minor
GGTGAATTTGTGCATGGGCCCTTTAAGAGCCAGCTTTAATTTCTTTGTAAACCAGCTTTTCTGGGGGTATTCCCCAATGTTGTTAGTAGCAAGCAAACTCAGATATTATGCCACTCGGCTTGGTTGTGCTGGGTCCAAAAAACACATAGTGGGACTGCTCCCCAGCTCAGATCCCCCACTCCTCCAGGTAGGGCTGCATACCTTTGGGTTGCTCCCTGGTGGCCGTGAGATGTTACAGCTTGTGAAGGTGGCGTTTTTTCTCTCCAGAAGGGAATTTTTGCCTCTTCCACCTGTATTAGGATCATTGTTTGTTGCAACAATCTTATCCCATTTTCAGTTCTCTCTCAGGGGTAATTTTTCCAAGAGTAGTTGTAAATTGGCTGTGTCTGTGGGAGGAGGTGAGTTCAGAGTCTGCCTACGCTGCGATCTTGACTTCTCTCCTGAAGTCTTGATCTTGAACTTCCCAGCCCCCAGAATTGTGAGAAATAAATTTCTGTTGTTTATTAGCCACCAAGTCTATGGTATCCTGTTATAGCAGCCTGAATGAACTAAGACAGCCTTTTCTAATCATCCTTTTAATGTCCAGGGTATCTGTAGTGATAGCCCTTCTTTCATTTCTGATATTAATAATTTGTATCCTCTCTTTTTTTCTTAGTTAGCCTGGCTAGAGACTTATCAATTTTATTGATTGTTTTAGAGAACCAATTTTGGTTTCATTGATTTTCTCTACTGATTTTTTGTTTTCAATTTCATTGATTTCTGCCCTAAATTTTATTATTCCTTTTCTTCTGCTTACTTTGGATTTAATTTGCTCTTCTTTTTCTAGTTTCCTAATGTGGAAGTTTAGATGACTGATTTTACATCTTTCTTCTTTTCTAATATATGCATTCAACGCTATAAACTTTCTTCAAAGCACTGCTTCTGCTGCATCCCACAAATTTTGATAAGTTGTATTTTCATTTTCATTTGTTAAAATATTTTTTAACTGCTCTTGAGATTTCTTCTTTGAGCCATGTATTATTTAGAATTGTATTGTTCAATCTCCAAGTACTTTGCGATTTTCTAGTTGTCTTTTTGTTGTTGATTTCTAGTTTAACTCCATTGTGGTCTGAGAGCAGACATTATGTGATTTCTGTTCTTTTAAATTTGTTAAGTTGTGTTTTATGGCCCATAATGTCATCTATCTTAGTGAAAGCTATTGTACTTTTCAACTCCAGAATATTTTTTTGGTTCTTTTGAGTTTTCTGTCATTTTGTTGACACTTCTTTTTGTTCATACATTATTTTCTTGGCTTTTCCCACGTCTTCCTTTAGTTCTTTGAGCATCTTTAAGACAGCAGTTTTGAAGTCTTTGTCTAATAAGTCAGCCATCTGGCCTTTCTCAGGGATGGTTTCTGCTGGTTTATGTTTTCCTTTGTGTGCCTTGAGATGTTTCTGTTGAACGTGGACATTTGAATCTTACAATGTGGTAACTCTGGAAATCAGATTCTCCCCCCTCCCCCAAATTTGCTGTTTTTGTTTTAGGGTGTCTCTGTGCTGGAGATCAGCCTGAAGTGAAAATTTGGGTCTTTCAGGTCTTTCTGAGCCTGTGTCTTTCCTGGGTATGTGCAGTGACTTTCTAAACTCCCTTGTATGTGCAGTTACTTTTGAATATCCTAGTTCTTAAATGTCTGGCTCCCAAAGGAGGGAAAAAGAAAAACGTAGAAAAAAAGAAAAAGGTACTGGCCCTTTAAGTCCTTAGTAGCCACTTCAGCTAGAAGGGGTTGAAGCAATAGATGGGGCAGCCACCTCTGTGTCTGCACCTCCATGATCAGTAGCAGCATTCAGTGATTAGAATTCAGATCGCTGATATCTGGAGGATAAGGTCCTTACTGCTCACTTCGGTTCCTGGAAGCCACCCTAGGGACACTGGAGCCAACAGCTAGAGCCGGGATGGGGGCATTAAAGCTTTGAACTGCAGTTGAGAAATTGCTAGGGGCTTCACCATGGACAAACTTGAGAGTTAAAAACTCCAGGGCAGGGGGTTTGGCCTGGTGTAGTGGTGAAGTTTGTGCACTCTGCTTCGGCGGCCTGGGGTTCCCAGGTTTGAATCCCGGGCATCGGACTGACACACCGCTCGTCAAGCCATGCTGTCGCAGAATCCCACATACTAAATAGAGGAAGATGGGCACAGATGTTAGCTCAGAGCCAATCTTCCTCCACACACAAAAAAGAGGAAGATTCACGACAGATATTAGCTCAAGGTCAATCTTCCTTTCCAAAACAAAACAAAACAAAATCCAGAGCAGGCCAGTCTTAGGGGGGTCCACACTTTCATGAGTTTTACCTCCAGGAGCCCCACCAGCTTGTCACAGTAAAGATCTGATAAAAACCCCACATGCTTCCAGCATGGGGGTAAAACAGCCATTTTGAAATATGCCAGAGCATTCTGTTCTTCTTAATAAGACCTGCCCACAAGGGAACTGTTTTACCAGAACCTAACTGACTTGGGGAATGGAAACAGCCCACTCCAGCCCCCTCTAGCCTTCCTGTCTCACCTAAGGGGTGCTGGAGGGGGTCATTGAGAGGACGTGACTGCCAGTTGACCCTTGACCTGGACCCGGGCAATCGGAGGCTCCTCACCCCCTCCCCTGCTCTGGAATGTACGCTCTGCTCCCCATTACCACAGTGGGAGCCATTTTCAAGGACGCAGACTTGAGAGCAATGGGTTGTTGAGACCTTCTGGACGGTGTACATGACTGAACCCCCTTAAGGCCTCTATATAAACTTTTAAGATTTGGCGAGTGGGTGTGGAACTCTACTTGTCTTGCAGCCACCCAAGACAAGCCTTGTAAGAAAGTTCCCTTGTTTATTAAAACTGCCACCTACCAATCTGGAACGGTCTGCCTCTTTCTTCAGTCTCTCCTTGCCCTCCATGTAAGGGGACCCGTTTGCAAACTAGCGTGTGACCTGTGACCTGTCTTCTCACGTTTGCTGCTTCAGGACCTTGGGACTCAGCAGTGTGAGAAGACCCTGCAGAAATCAAACAAGCCAAAACAGTAAATGTTTGAATACTATGTGAATATTTCCAATTCCTTATATGGTCTAAGGGAAAGATTGAATTTCTTGATAATGATACTTGAGTTTCTAAAAGTTGTTTTTTCCATAGCTCTAATGATAAATTTGTAAATTAGTGTGAAAAGAAGAAAAGTTATCATCTCAAAACATTTATTGTACACTTATGGTATGAAGTAGGAGCAGAACTGGGTGTGCAAATAGGCAGATGAGGTGGCTCTTGGATTCCCCAAACAGTGTCACTTAGATGACACTGCAGGCCACAGTAGCAGATGGGCTGGTTTGAACTGTCCGAGCAGCGTGGCAGGGTGTGTAGGATGGGGCCACATCACACAGGAGGTGGGTAGTCCAGGAGCTGCAGAGGAACAAACAAGCAGAGGAAGGCCTGAGCAAAGACGAAGGCACGCTGGACCAGGGCTGGCAAGCCTGGAGGTGGAGGGCCTGTGCTGGGAAATCCTGGGAGGCGAGGGGGTTCTGAAAGCCAGGCTGCTTTGAGTTATTCTTTGGTCATGAGAAACCTGGCTCAGGACACAGTGGGCATAAGACCAAGATGGAAGCCATCGTCATAGCTGTGGGATGGTGTGCCCTGCATAGGACTGAGCTGGAGATGACCCCTGGGCCCTGAAGTCAGGCGGACCCAGCTGCAGGTCAGTGGTGGGTGAAGGGCAGGTGTATCACGTGGTTGTGGCTGACTTAAACCGAAGATAGTTGATTAGTTGGATATCAGGGATGCACGTTGAAGGACCAGCTTTGGGAGCAGACGGAAACTACAGGAGGGCCAAGAAGCTGGGAGCACAGCGGTCCTCTCCTATTTGGAATTCTCTGATCTGATGCCAGCTTTGGGACTGATGGCCCCCAGATTGCCCTCTGCCTTTGGATTATGGGCTCATGAAGCAGAGTCTGGGAGAGGTGGTCCAGTTGGCTGGGCCAAGTGCCCGTTGCTGCGGTCTGAGCCCCTAGGCCTTTGTAGGATTGATTACCAGGAACTACCCCCACAAAATCCACACTCAGTCCAAGAGAAGTAACTCCCCAACAGGAATCAGTGCTACTGGGAAGGGGATGGCGCTGGGCTATAAATGATCCCTGTCCACTGCAAAGCACCTCCATGTAAGATGGAAGCAGAAAGCTATGGACATCTGTGGGGAGGGTCCTGGGTGCCAGGCTGGCAGCTGGAGTCTGTGCTATGGAGGTCCCTGTGGAGGTGGCACGGCTAACAGCAAGGTGAGGCCGGCTTGGAGGATGGGACCCTGGGGCAGGTACAAGACTGGCCTACTCCCCAGAGTCGGGCCTGAGGTAGGGACCTGGGTCTTGATCACAAGTCACAGAAACCAACTGGAGGCAACTTAAGCAAAAAGTGGGTTTTGTTACAAGAGTACAGCCCTGCGGGACTATGAGCAGGAAAGGCGGCCCCTCCTGTCTGTCACTTGGCCTTGGGGCCTGTGCCTCTGCTCCCCTCCACCCCCACCTCCCTCTCTCTGTATGTCCCTCTGGGAGCAGTGGCCACCTCAGTCCAGTCACCTGAGGCCCAAGGCAGTCACCTATTTCCCAAGGCTGCCACTGCCAGACCCTGTGGGTATTGCAGGGTGGGGGGTGGGGGTGCACAGCAAGGGGGCTGTGGATGGAGCCTGGTGGGAACTTGGGGTGGCTCAGACCAGGCCACCGGAGTGGGGGTGGGGGGGTTGGGGAGGGTGGGGAGGGAAGCACACGGGAGGACCAGGCATGGGTCCCTCGGCTGTAGGATGAGAGGACGAGGAGGAGGCAGCAGAGAGTTAAGGAGGGGTCCTGGGAGAAGGATGGTGGAAGTGTTGCTGACGGCAGAGCAGGGCGCAGGGTGATAAGGTTCTATTTTGGGGCTGTGTGGCTCTGCACATCAGCAGCACGTCCCTGCGGGGATGTGTCACAGACTAGAGGAGGGCTGGCGGGGAGAGGCGGGGCTGAGGTGAGTTGGTAGGGGGGAGGGCAGAGGCTGTTCCAGACTCCTGGGGTGGCTGAGATGAGGGCACTGAGGGGCAGAGAGTGGTGGAGAAGGAGGAGACAGATGGGAGAGGAGCCGGCAGGGGGAGTTCTCCCTTCTCCCGGCAGCCGCCCCCCTGTCCTCTCCTCTATCTCCCAAGGGGCTGGACCTACGCCAAAGGCCTTCACTAGGGAGGGCACAAACTGCAACGGCGGCAGACTCCAAGGGCCCACTGTCTACAAAAGCTCCTGGTCTCAGCCTCTAGAAGCCTAGAGATTCGTCGTATCACTTAATCATTCACTAGACCTTGCCCAGCACCTGCCGTGTGCCAGGCGTGGTGCTGGAGGTAGCGTGAGACACACACCCCTGTCCTTGTGTTGCTCACGGGAAGCCGTGATGCTGGGTTGACCTAAGTCAGGGGTGGACCAGGCGAGCTCTCAGAGGAACATGGCCCAGACCTGAGTCAAGAGATGACTCCCTGGAGGAGCGGATACCTGAGCTGGGGCCTGAAGCCCAAGAAGGCCAGGAGGCTGGATGGGGTGGTTCTTGAGGGGGCCACAGCCCTGATGACTGCTAGAGCTGTTCTAGCACCTTCTAGCTCAGCTCCCTCCAAACTGGACCCCAAGCAGCTCCACACCCTGTGCCCTCCTTCAGAGGACCCACCAGTAAGTCTCTAAGCAAAACCCACAGGTGCCTGGGTTACCCGTGGGCAGTGAGCCAGGTGGGGTGGGCCTCGTTGCCTGTAACTGAAGGTCAGAATGAAGAAAAGAATCTCAATTTTCAGTTAATCTTCTGAAAGCTTTGGCAGTGCTCCTATTGGTCTTCGTCAGGATAGAGGATAAGAGGATGCTCCACTCTCCTATTGCTGCAAACAAAGCTCCCCCAGTCTTCCTGGTTTACAGCCACAGCATCTTCTTACTCCCCGTGTGCTGTGGGTGCCCGGGAGGCTCAGTGTTCTTCTGGCCTGGGCTTGGACGTGGCCGTTTGACTGGGGCTGGGGGTCCAACAGTCTCAGTCTCAAGTGTCCAGCCTCAGGGGGGATGGCCAGGCCTCTCGCTCATGTGATTTTTTATCCTAGTCTCAGCATGGTGACCTCCGGGTTCCAAGAAAGTGAGGGCAGAACTGCAAGGCTGCTTGAGGCCACCAGCGAGCCCGGATTCTGGGGGGAAGAAACAGGCTCAGCCTGCTGATGGGAGCAGCTCTGCACCAACTCGACACTCTGAGTGCCTTAGCTATCGTGTGGTTTCCCTCCGTGGTGTGCAGATGGACTGTGGCTTCCAGGGGCTCTGTCACCTCAAGACGAGTGTCAACTCCTCTGGCCTTGCCACACTTCCAAGGCCCTCATCTCCCCTTTCTGCTAGGAAATTGTCAGGTCACCTGTGTAGATAGCAGCCAAAGAGTGTCTGGGTACTAGCCCACCCTCCGATCCATCTGCATGTCCCTCCATCTGCACATTTAATCAGAAAACAAAATCAAACAATGCAGAGGCCCTTGCCCTGTGGACATGCCCGATGGTCCAGAACTGAAACCAGTGTCACAGGGGGCTTACTCTGGGCTGACCTCAGAAGAAGAGGCTGGGAGGGTGTGGTGGGTGCTGTCAAGAGGGGTGTAATTCAGACATCTTCATTTTCAGCCCCTGGATATGGACATGTAGGGCCTGGAAACCTTCAGGTGCGAGGACTCAGCATGCCTGCGGGCTCTCCAGGGCCTTCCATGGCTGGTTTATTCTCCTGGAGAGGGAGATCCAGACCTGTAGCCTTAGGCCCACGTACTCTGCTCCAGGATCAGTCTGCACAAAGACAAACAGCAGATACTAACCTGGCTCTGCCACCTCCAGACTGTGTGTGGCCTTGGATAGGTTGCTTTAACCACATAGTGCCTCAGTTCCCCTATCTGTGAAGTGGTGATGATGGTCATACTGTGTTGGTTAGGACTGGGTTCTGCTGCAAGTATAAAAAACTCCAAATAATAGGGCTTGACTCACATAGAAGCTTATTTCTCTTTGTGTAAGACATGGACGGGAGGTCTAGGTGTTGGGTGGTGCCCCCAAGTGTCAGGGACCCAGCTGGGTGCAGCTTACGGCCCCCTACAGCCCTGGAGGTCATGTGCAAGCTGTGTTCCAGGGAGGGAGGTGGAGGAGGCACAACATCTGTCTCTTAAGAACAAAACTGCCACACAATATGGGCTCTGACACCCCCCTGGTCACACCTGCCAGCAAGTGAGGCTGAAAAGTGTAGTCTTTACTCTGGAGCCAGAGGCTGGGGAATGAGCTGCCTGCCCCGTGTGTGGCTCACGAAGGCGCTTGGCACCGCCCCTGGCACAGGAGTGCTCCATAAGCGCCAGATGCTGTTAACATCCAGTCCAGCCTCTCCTTCACAGATAAGGAAACCGAGTCCCAGAGAGGGAGCAGGGGTTGTTCAAGGTACTCACTTACCCAGTGAGGGGAACTGGAGCCAGTTGCCTGAGAGGGCCTCCCCCAGTGCATTGCTTCCCTCTGCATCCCACGCCCCAGCCTTTCAGACCAGAAGAGTCTCTGGGGACAGTGACAGCCATCAGACCCTGTGGGCTAAACCTTAGAGAACAGCCTATGCCTCCTGCAGAAGCATGCAGATCGCAGATTTCTCATGCCAGAGCGAAGTTTGTAAGGAATATCGGCCCTGAGCTAACATCTGCCAAACCTCCTGTTTTTTGCTGAGAAAGACTGGCCCTGGGCTAACATCCGTGCCCATCTTCCTCCACTTTATATGGGATGCCACCACAGCATGGCTTGACAAGCGGTGCGTCAGTGTGCACCCGGGATCCGAACAGGCGAACCCCGGGCCGCCGCAGCGGAGGGCGCGCACTTAACCACTTGCGCCACTGGGCCGGCTGGAGCCTGTCTTATCAGTGGTGTTAACTTATCTAAAAAATGCGCCCCGTGGCCGGCACCAAGACTACTCTGGTGGCGCGGGGGCAGGGCAGGGACTGGGGCCCTGTGCGGGGGGTGCTGAATGGGTCTCAGGATAAAATTGGAAAATACAACATACAGGGGCCTGGTTCCACACTGTGCGCCGCACAGCTAGCCAGCCCTGCGTGGCCACTCTGCCCCCACCCCTCATCCCCTGTCCGGCAAGCCTGAGGCTCTGGTGAGATGGAGCTTCAGGCCATGCTGCGGAGGAAATTAAAACAAAATCTCCTGCCAACACAGAAAACCTCTCCACAAAAGTCATGAGAAAGAAAACAGACATTATTGAATAAGCATTAAACTAGAACTCAGTGCTCATCACAGGCAACCAGCTAAGAGATGGCAAAGATGGGAAGAGGCTCACCCTTTCTACAGCCAGGTCAACCCCTCCACAGGTGTTCTCAAGAGAGACGGAAACCAGTCCTGCAGTGAGAGCGCCTGACAGCACCTCTGTCATACAGCTCACCTGCACACACCTGGCTGCTGGGGTGCCACCCGGGTCGACTGACTGCCTTTATCCGGAGGGAGAATAAACTTGTCCTCTCTTGAGGCCTGGAAGCAGGCTTGCAACTCGGAGCAGGAGCCAGTGCCAGCCCCAAGGGAGGCTCCTACCTCCCACGGAAACTGGGAAATGGGGCTGTGATGTCCCTTCAAAGAGATGCTCCCAGGTCCTTGGGAGACGTTCCTGGGTGTAAAACTGGCAAGAGGCTTATCTAGCTTTTAGATTTACAAAAAAGAAGTAGGGAAAGAACTTACAAGTTTTCTAAAGGAAGTGCTCTAGGAAAAGAGAGAAGTCTGTTTCCTTTCTTTGCATCACGGAGTATTAACTTTTTATTTTTAATCTGCATTTGCCTTTATGCTGCCCCTCAAAGCCCGGGTGAGGGACGTACAGCGCACGGGCCTGCCCTGGCTCGAGGGCACTCCTGAGCAAATGTGTTTTCTGAGGGTCTCCTGAGATTCTGCATTTCCAACCAGCCCTGCAGGAGGCCTCTGCTGCCTTTGCACCCAGGGTGTTGGGGCAGGAATGAGGGGTTTGGGTTGGTGGCAGGGATGGGACAGTGCTTCTTCTCTTGGACCCCTTGGACTGAATGTGAGCCCCTGGCAGAGGAGGAGGAAGGGGCTGAAGCTGATGGAAGTTCCTCCAGAGAGTCCTGGGAGATTCTGGCCAGGGTCCCAGTGAGGGCAAGAGGCTCAGAGACCTGTTCATGGACACCAGCGGAGCCTGCTGGGGGTGGGGTGTGGGGAAGGGACCTGAGGACCAGGAGCTCCAGGACATCTGGAGAGAACGCCTTGGCTGGGGGTGGGGGGTGTCCTCACAGAGCAGCGAGGCTTCCACGGCTTCTAGAAAGACAGGAAGTAAGGGGGGTTGCATGTGGCCTCCTGATGAGGCTCCCCTTGGGGAATAACTGGGGCGCAGAGTGGCAGAAGTGTGTGAAAAGCCTGCCCGAGCCTCTCTCGACAGACTGGGAGTTGCACAGAACTCGGCCCTCCCCTCCGGGAGAGTGTTTCCATGTCCATCTCCAAGAGGAATCCACTGCCTGGCCCATCCCGGGCCTCCCCAGCCATGCCCACCTCCTTCCACTGCCCTCAAACACTCACAGGTGAACACCGTTAGCCCACTCTAGTAAGAGAAGCCTTGGCTTCCCCAAGGAAAAAATCCGGCCTCTACAAATGAGTTTGTACGGTCTCTGCTCCCTGTAAACAGAACCTTCTCTCTTTTCTGCCAGAACTCACAGAGGCAACTCTGCCCAGGTGAAGCAGGCCTCCTTTGGGTGCAGTCTGAGAGAGCACTGGTGTGACCCCTGTTTACTGGGTGTGAATCCTGGTGACTCCACAGCCCCCGGAGAATGCAGGCTTGAACACATCCACAGCTAACTCAGCTCTGTCCAGTGGAATGGTAACGTGAGCCTGAAATGAGAGCCACATATGTCATTTAACATTTTCCTGTAGCCACGTTAAGGAAGCAAAAAGAAAGAGGAGAAATTCCCTTTAGGGTATTTCTAGTCAACCCACTATATCCAAAATATTATCATTTCAACATGTAATCAATGCACAAGTTATTAATGAGATATTTTACGTTCTTTTTTTTTGCTGAGGAAGACTCACCCTGAGCTAACATCTGTTGCCAATCTTCCTCTTTTCTCGCTTGAGGAAGATTAGCCCTGAGCTGACATATGTGCCAGTCTTCCTCTGTTTTGTATGTGGGTCCCCGCCACAGCGTGGCTGCCAATGAGTGGTGTAGGTTCATGCCCAGGATCCGAACCTGCGATCCCGGGCCGCCGAAGCAGAGCCCACTGAACTTAACCACTACCTTATGGGACCCCTATTTTACATTCTTTTTTGTACTAAATCTTCAAAATACAGTGTCCCTTTTACACTTGCAGCACATTCCAATTCACACTCACTGCATTTCAAGTGCTCAAGAGCCACGGTACAAGCCTGTCTGCTTCTCCTATTCTCTGTCTCGCTCTTATCTCTCAAACACACACACATACTTTGCCCTCATTACTCCAAACTAACATTAATACAGGCAGTTTTGGTGCAGAAAGGACTCAACTTAGCAGAAAACTACCCCAGGAGTGTGAAAGGAAACATTTTTTAAAAATCAGAATCATGGGGCTGGCCCCGTGGCTTAGCGGTTCAGCGTGTGCGCTCCGCTGCTGGCGGCTCGGGTTTGGATCCTGGGTGCGCACCGACGCACCGCTTCTCCAGCCATGCTGAGGCCGCGTCCCACATACAGCAACTAGAAGGATGTGCAACTGTGACATACAACTATCTACTGGGGCTTTGGGGGAAAAATAAATAAATAAAATTATTAAAAAAAAAATCAGAATCATGACTTGCATCCGAATATAAAATGAACACATGTCAAAGATTTTATTCGCTCATTAATGCATGAGGGCACCAATAAGATGTTACAGCTGGTTCAGAGGAGATTCAAAGAGCAGATGCAGTCTAGGCCGTCAGGAATGCGGAGATGAACTCGCTTAATGGGCACCAAGCTGGCCTCTTGCACAGAGAAGGAGGAAGTGAACTTGCTTTGCTGGGTAACATTCATTTGCCTGTCTAGGGAGGGAGTCATTGACCTGGCTATTGGTTACCTACAACTCATGGAGTTGTGAAATAGCTCAGAGATAGTGACAGGTGCAGAGCACCCTCGAATCAGAGAGCCCAGAGTGGGTGCTAGATGGCACCTTTTGAAGACACCGATGATCTTTTTGGTCCATTTCAGAGTCTTTCACAACTTTTCCCTGCAGAGGCTTGAATTATAAAATTATCCCTTACTTTTTGAAATTGGTTTGTCGAACAAACAGAACTCGTGTACTGGAATCATAACACACTCTTGATTTTGTTCACCCATTGTCCCAGCAGCATGCCCAGTGGGGTGGGCTGCTTGCCTGCTCTCTGGATGAAAACCTGTGCAGTTCCGTGACTTTTGTGATCACCAATAAGCAATAGAAAGTGTTATGATAACTTTAAACCTCAAGTCTCAATGTAATAATTAAAATTGCCAAGTCCCAGACAGAAATCAAAACTGAACACCTCTGAAAGGTGACAGTGCCTTTCTTCTTGCTTGCATTCCGGGAGGGAGCGTGGTCAGCTCCTCCTTTCCTGCTCTTCTCTCCCCACCTCCCCAGCTGGGGAATTACAGCAGAGCTTGGAGGGAGGGGAGGAAGTGGGGCAGAGAGCTCCCACTCAGCTATTCCTGTCCAGAGATGGACTTCATGAACTCTAGGTCTGGCCCAGGGAGATGTCTCTCTCTCCCTCTCCCCTAATCCCCACCTTTTCTCTCTACCGCTCCCCACTCCCCCCAAGCCCCTCCCCTTCTTTCTCGCCTCCTCCCCTCCCCCTCCCCCTCCCCTTCTCTCTCCCCTGCCTTATCCCTCTCCCTCTCTTACCCCCCCCCCACTTCTTTCCCTCTGGCTTCTCCCACTCTCTTCTTCCCCTCCTCCCTTTTCTCCCCTCCCCCTCCCCACCGTGGGTTTTCTGCTCTGGAGGTTCCTCTGCTGCCCTCCAATACCCATGATGGGGATGTGTCCTGTCCAGGTGAGGAGTGGGATGGGACACTAACAATCCTTTCCAGAGAAATCCTCTTCTATTTCCAGCCATCCCGCCTCAGAGGCATGGAGCCAGTTCCTGAGTATTTCCTTGGAAGTCTGCGTGTACTCTGGCCCCTCCTTTGGTGTCACGGCACCTTGCCTGCATTTCCCATGTGAAGTTTGGTTGTGTTTTCAAATGGGTTCCTCAGCGCTTTTCCCACAGGGCCCAGCACACCACACGCCTGAGTAGGGAGGCCCGCCTGAGCCGGCGTGCAGAGATGGGGGCTGTGTGGTCAAGCAGTCCGAGGGGCAGAGTCCCAGGGCCGTTGCCCATCAGCTGGGCCGTTGGCAGAAGTTTGCTGAGCGTTGGGTAGGCAGCCTCACGATGCTGAACAGAGGGCCCATCGTGCGCCTCGGTCTGGGCCTGGTGGAGGTGGGCATAAAGCCCAACATTTCCTCTCCTGGAGGTGCAGCCTTGGGCGAGATGCCCACCCTCTCAGGCCTCAGTGTCCTCATCTGTAAATGGGCGTATCATGGCTCATCTGTCACTGGGCAGTGTGAGGTGCATCGAGGTGGGCTGGTGAGGGGCCTGGCTTAGTCTCACAGCGATCCCTGCATTGGCCCCTCGGATCCCCTTGGCTGACCCCACCCCATCTGTCACAGACAGGCCACCACTGCAGGTCTAATTCAGAAACAATGTTTATTGAGGTGGCCCCAAGGGCCTGGCACTGAGTCACGGCCACCGGGCCACCAGCGTCTCCTGCTCACTCCTCCTTCTCGTCCCCGTGGGTGATGATGTAACACAGGGACTTGTAGTCGATGTTCCCTGCCAGGTCCATGGGTGTCAGGGCAAACATCTGTTCCACCTGTGGGAGGCACTGGTGAGAGGCAGGCCTTGGGTTGCCCAGCTAGGGAGGCCTGGGGGGGCCAGTGTGTGACCTGAGGGAGACCTGTGTCCCTTCTCCCTCCCCCTGGGGCTGCGTTTTGGCCCTTAGCCTTTTCAGCCCCAAACCCAAAACTCTCAGTTAATGTTTTTCTGTTGTCAGACTTTGGGCAGACTGGGTGTGGGCGGCCCGATGGGGGCCATGGGTCAAAGGGCCCACCCTGGCCCTGGGGACGCTCCCCTCTATTCTCTGTGCCGCCCCCACCCCCGCGTGTACGGAACCTCTTCCAGATGTTGAAGGTGCCACTGTGCTCTCACCCTTGGGCCTTTGCACACACCGCTCTCCCAGCCTGGCACACCCTCCTCCCTTTTTGACTCCACGTCCTTTACCCTCCAGGTCTCAACAGAGACGGTACCTTCTCCAGAAAGCTGGCTCTAAGCCCACAAGGGCAGTGGGTCACCAAGGCCTCCCCAGTGCCCAGTGGGGTAAGGGCTCTGCAAAGGGGTACGGGAGGGCTGTTGAAGGAGCCAGGAATCCTCACCTCAGCCGGAGAGAACTTGTCTGCCTGGGTTAGGAGAAGCTGCTTGAACCTGGGTGGGTGGGAAGCAGTGGGAGAGCCCCGGGTGAGTGGCTGCAGATGGAGGGGGGAGGAAGGCTCCCTCGGTCCAGGTGGCCACCCCCAAGGAGCAGACAGGACCCACAGTACAGGCGCCACCCTCACAAGGGGCCTCACTGCCCTCCCCAATTCCCGCAGGGTGCCCCGCTGCCGGCTCCCACTTACTCATCCTTGTTCACCACGCCCTTGCCGCTGGGGTCAAACATGCGGAAGGCGCTCAGGATGGCTTCCTCAGGGTCTGTCCCTGGGAGGCCGAGGGCACAGGTGAGAACCCACGCACCTCACCTCCCTTGACCCACCCAGGAGGAACCCAGGGTACAGGGAGAGCCCTCCACATCCCAGAAGAGGTGTGTGGGGGGGGTGTTCCCTGATACGAAGTGTCCCTCAGGGCCCAGAAGGGCGGTCCTCCTGAGAGGGGCGGGCTGACTAGGAGATGGAGATTTGGGATTTGGGAGTGGAGGCTGAAAGCACATTTTCCAACCCTGAGTCGAGACTTGGGGTGACCAGTGCCCGTGGGTCTGGGAAGCAGGGGTGGGCTCCACATCCTCTGGGTGGGCAAGGGCCAGGGGGCGTCCAGGAGGGGGTTTAGGAGGGGTCCAGGTAGGGTCCGGGTAGGGTCCAGGCAGGGTTCAAGCTCGCTGCCTGGCCAGGAGGATCCAGGCCTGCCCCAGGCTCACCATTGAGCTTCTCTCCAAAGAGCGTGAGGAAGACGGTGAAGTTGATGGGGCCCTTCCCCTCCTGCAGCATGGCGTCCAGCTCCTCTTCTGGGACACTCACCTTCCCTAGGGGGGTGGGGGCACGAGATGGACACAGGAACCCCGTAGGGTCCAGTGGAGCCCAGGCTGCCTTCCCCTCCTTCCCAGCCACAGGGGGTGTCAAATCACAGGCAGCTCTGAGCAGGGGAGGTGAGGTGGAAGTTAGGTGTGACTGGGGGGAGGGCGGTGTGAGGAGATGGGAGCAGGGCAGGCTGGGCGGGAGGTGGGCACTCACCGAGCTGGGAGTAGGTCTCCCGAAGGTCTGACTTGCAGATGATGCCATCACGGTTCTGGTCGATGCAGCTGAAAGCCTGTGAGGTGGGGGGCCTCAGTCTCCAGGTGTGAGCAGCTCGTGACCTCAGGGAAGGCAGAGGGTGGTGGGAGGAGCAAGGACAGGGGCCAGGACCACTGACCTACAGAGGAGAGGGGTGTATCGGGGCGGGGGCTCCGGGACAGGTCCCAGGCTGTTGGGGGTGGGGCACTCACTTCCTTGAACTCCTGGATCTGGGCTTGCTCAAACATGGAAAAGACGTTGGAAGAGCCACGCTGGGCCTGCTTGGTGGCTGCAGCCTTGCCCCGGGTCCCCGCCTTCCTGCTGGCCTACAGCAACTGTGGGTGGGGAGGGGTCCTCTCCCTGCCTCCCCAAAGACTCCCCCCCATGAATACCCCCAGAGCAGCCCAGGAGAGGCTGTGTCAGAGTCCTCTTCCTGTCCCTGGAGACCACCTCTCCAGGCCCAACACAGGCACAGCAACGGCTGGCTCTGCTCCCCTAGCCCAAGGGACCATAGCTGGGAGGCCACTGGCCTCGCATCCCCCCATCTGGCACTCACCATCCTCTCTCTGTGGCAGCCTGGTTGCCACGAGGGGCCCACAGCCCCCTTTATGTCTCAGCCTTATCACCTAGAGCACCAAATAAGGACAGGAGGAGAGGACAGGACCAAACTTGGCAGCCCCTGCCTGGGCTGGGGGAAGACAGGGCCCCAAGCAGATTCCAGCCACGTTCCTAGTGACCTTCAGGCCCCCAACCTGTAATATCCGGGTGTCCACCCATTCCGGCAGCACCGGATGCAACACCTCCCGAGAGCAGAGCAGGCTCACAGCTCTCACCACTTCAGGTGCTGAATGAGAGGCCCCTGCTACCCCCATCTGACTGCCCCTCCTGCAGGGCCAGCCCAGAACCTGCCCAGGCCAAGAGGACAGCTGGGGGAGGGCTGGCCTGGGGCCCCCACAGGGCTTGGCAGGGCAGTGGGTGGTACTGAAGTTGGTCTCTGGCCTGAGACCCCCAGGGATTCCCAGACGTTTGGGTGAAGAAGCTTGGCCCTGGCCTCTGCCCCCTCCGACCAAGGGGCAAAAGGCAGCCCTGAGCTGGCTGTGACCCCAAACAGAACCTGCACGTGATGCTTTTGGAGCAAGAGCACTGCCTGGAGCACAATCCCCCGTGAAAGTGGGTTGTAAGCCCCTCATGTGGGCTCAACCGTGGAGCAAGGGGCCCGGGCGCCCTATGCTGTGCCAGAGCAGCAGCCTCACTGGCTCCTTGCAGGCCCAGGGCATAGAAGGGCTGGGAAGAAGGGGACATTCCAGAGCAGAAGGAGTGGGCTGCTGGCTGCCCCCCGAACCTGGAGCAGGAGTTCGCTGCTGGCTGCCCCCCGAAACCCGACTCTGCAGGGCTGCCCCTCCACCCGGGAGTGAGGCCAGACTCTGCCAGTTGGGGTGAGGAATGCAGAGAGGTTCTTATCCATCAGACTCAATGTCCCTTTTGTACAACAAGCACGTATTTTAAAACACCTCCTTTACTCTCCTGAAATGAAATTTATAGACTATATAACTTACCTTCATAGTGAATTTAAAAAAATCAATACAGTGCCCTGAACTGTAACATAAAGGAAAACTAGAAAGTAATTTATATTAAAATGAGATCCCATATGTGAATGCTCGAACATGAGTACATTAGTACCAATAATGAAGTAATCAAACGCTCGTACAAACTTTTGATGCATAATTTAGATTCAACAGAACTAAAAAGATAAGAAGCAATTCCATATGAGACATACCAGAAGATGAGAGAACATCTCAAGCGGGATGTGACTGCTCAAAATCACAACTTGGGGTTAAGTTCTGAATGAAACAACACAGTTATCCCAGATTTGCTCAGTAGTTTCTCTCACTGAAGAGTGAGTATATGTTAAAATCCTACAAATATGTGTTTATATGTAACTAGGCTATATGTAAGATGGCATCAGGCCCTCGGCTTGGCTATCTCAGTTAGGCATTTCACCCAGGAGCATCTGGAAGGACCTCAGAAGTCACGTGACTTCCTGTAGCCCAGGCCCCCCCAGTCACAACCCAAGTGGCTCTAAGGGAGCCCCTGCTGAGACCGACCCACAGCAGGACCAGCCCCCAGAGACCAGGCTGATCCCCTTCCCGGGCAGCACCCTGGCCTCCCACTCTTTCCCGGGCACTCTTTTGGGGCTCTCAGAGACCTCAGAGCTGCTGAGCGATTAGAGATGGGTAGATCCAGACCCCACATTCTACGGGCGGGTGAGTGCGGTCCTGGGCAAGTCCAGTACCTCTGACCTCCCCAAATGCCACCCCATTTGTGTTCCTACAGCCTGATCTGTCACTCTTCACACTTCCTGGCGTAGCTGGCTGGAGGGGACGGCAAATTCCAAGATACGCCTAGGCCTGCGGAGTGTCTGTGTGCACGTGACCACGTCTATATATTGACAATGGCTATATATTGACCCACAGCCCTTACGCACAGAGGTCAAAGAACAGCGGACAAGGCCAGGTTCTAAATTTTTAAAGCTTTTAATTAAAAAAACCACACGGTCCCAGTTGGGCATGGAGAGGTTGGTGTGGCACATGGAGGTCTGGTGAGAAGAGAGAAGCCTGGGTGGCCCCTCGGGGTGTGCTGAGTGCTGCTGGGCCAGCGCCCCCGCAGCTAGGTCCATCCCTGGGGTGCTCCCAGGGCTGCCTGTGGCAGGGGTGGGGCTCCTCCTCTTTCTGGGCCCCTGGGGTAGGGGCTTTGGAGGCTCTGCCTCTCCTGTGAGGGTCCATCCCAGAACCACAAACCACTCACTGAGGGCGCTTTGGGAGGGAAAAGGCTGCCATCTCCAGGCTTCGGGTGTACCTGTAGCCTCCACTCCCACCCTACCCACCCTGTAGCCCAGGTCTAGGTCTAGCCGGCCCCAGCGTCGGGGGGGGGGGGGGGGGGCTGCCTCCCAATTTGGGCTAAGTTCCCAGGGAAGCCAGGCCACAGCAGAAGGCACCCCCTTCCCACAGCCAGGCTGAAAGCTCCACGAGGCAGGCAGTGCAGAAATGCAACAAAGTCCTGAGTGACCAACTCCTTCTGGGTCCTTGATTCCAACAAGTAAGGCAAGGGACTTGGGGGTCTCCATTCCTGCTCATCCAGCCCCCAACCCAGTCAGGGCCGTAGGGCTGTCCCACCAACTGACTCTGAGAGAAGAGGCCTTCCACGAACCCCCGCATTCCCCCCACAGGCCTTTCCCCATCTTCCGGGGTAGCAGGGGAGTTGAGAGGCATCCATGGTCCTTACAAGGAGAGGCCTCTTGACTCTGCCAGGTGGGGAGCATCCGTGGTGAGCATGTCCCCCAGAGCCCAGGTCTAGCAGCCGGCCACAGCCTCCTCCTTGCCTAGCGGCCTCCGTTCTCACTGGACCAGCATGCAGGCCTTCTTACAGGCCACCGCGGAGATTAGGGCCGCTCCCCGGCCGCTGCCCTCCTCCGACTCGATGAAGGTGATCTCGCAGTTGGGCGTCAGCCTGCGCACGCTGGCGTGGAACCGCTCCTTGAAGCTGAGCAGGAGGAAGCAGAGCTGCTGAACCTCCTCCCTGCGCTCCCAGATGGCCTCCCCCCGGCCCACCCTCCAGAGCCTTTTGGCTTACTCAACGCAGCCGCAGGGGATAAGCCTAGGGAACCCTTCCCTTGCGTCTGGACCAAGGTGGGCGAGGAGATGAGAGTCCTTGGGCCTCGGAGAGCGTCCGTTTCGGCCCGCGTTTCGTAAGTGGAGACTGAGGCCGAGCTCTGCCCTCAGGACGCGCCCCCACGCGGGGAGGCTGGGCGCGGCGGGGCGGGCGGCTGCGCGGGCTCACCTGGGATGCAGCTTGTACACCGAGCCGTCCACGCCCACGGTGATGCGCATCACGTCCTCGCTGCGGCTCTCGCGCATGCGGTTGATGACGGCCGCCAGCCCCGCGGAGCACATGTGCGCGGCGCGCGTGGACACGCTCTCACAGGCGCGGCGCACGAGGTCGCAGTCGGTGGCCGAGGGCCTCAGCCCCAGCGTGCTCAGGATGTTGTAGATCTGCTTGCGGTCGCCCGAGTCGCTGCGGGGCAGGGGCGGGAGCGGGGAGGGCGTCGCTGGAAGGTCGCTCACCTGGCCAGCCCGACCCCCAGCGGCGGCCTCTGCTCCTCCCCCTGCCCACCTCACGCAGGTAAAGCGCTTGGGGCTCGGGATCCGGAGGGGAGCGGGTTCGATTCCGCAAGGGACCAGCAGTAACCTGGTCATTACTCTTCTCTTTAAGCCCAGGGTCTCCGCTCTAACCGGGGCCACAGTGCCGCGCCTCAGGGCTGTTGCGTGGACGAAGTGAGGCGACGTCCACGGCCGGTGAGGAGCCACGGGAGGGGCGCGCGGGCTGCTTCAACTGCCTGGCGGCGGGCTCTACTGGGGGCTGGAGGCCACCCCCGCCCCCTGAGCCGGGTCCCGGCGCCCTGCCGCAGCACCTCACCTCCCGCCCGCCCTGGGCCTCCCCGTCTACCTCCTAAGCTCCGCCCTCTGAGCCCCGGGACCTCGCCTGCGCCCTGATCCCAGCCCCCGACCCTGCACCCCGGGACCTCACCCCCGCCCCCTGCCCCCTAAGCCTGGCCCGGGACACTGCACCCGGTGATCTCACCACCACCCCAGGACCTCACCCCCGGCCCCAGCCCCATTAGCTCGGCCCCCAGCACCCCACCTCGCCCTCGCCTGCAACACGCCCCTTGCGTCCTTGTCCCGGACCCCTCCTCCTGCGCACTGCAACCTGCAGGCGCCACCCACGCACCTCTCCACTTGCGACACCAAGCGTGTCTCGAAGGCGCCGCGCGTGCGCAGCTGCTCCGAGGCCTCGCCGTGGAAGAGCAGGTTCTCGTCCACGAGCTTCAGCAGCACGAGCCGCACCAGCTCGCCCATGTACTTGCCGCCGATGAGCTTCTCGTACCTGCGCAGAGGGCGGCAGGGTCACCCCGGAGGGAAGACTCCACGCGCAAGCGGAGCTCGGGAGCCGGCGCCACCGCCCCACCGCGGCCGCGAGGAGGCCATGTGGCGGTGTGACACCCCCTTGGCAAGCCTGGTTCGTGCCCGCTCCCTCGTTTATCAACGGGGCTTTAAGACTACAGGGATGAGGAGCGTGCTTTGGGGCTCGCGAGCGGAGCCTCAGTCCAGCCCTTCTGGTGAGCCTTGCGCTGAATCCACTTCAGTCCTCCCACAGCCTGTGATGGGGTGCTGTTCTCATCGCCCAGTTACAGTCGGGGAAACTAAAACTTGGAGGCGCTGGTGACCAGTCTGGGGCGCACCCCTACCGCCACGCTAGGGCTCTGTGCTCCTGGAAGCCACGGAGCTGGCGCGTTCATGCCGACGTCTGCGAGCCTCCGTGTTTTCATTTAGTAGCACATTGACTACTACTGACCTAGCAGAGGTTTATGCGAGTCAGATAGGAAGCTAACGAAGGAATCAGCCCGTGCCTGGCGCATCTGGTTAGGCGGCTAATAAAGGGTACGGTGACTCACGACAACCTCTGTGAGGGCTGGTTCTCCAGCTGCGCTCTGCGCCCTGGCAGCATTCCACAAAATACTACTATCCACTCTGTGAACGCGGACAGGTTTGTCTGTACTTTGGGGAACTCTGGGTTAAACCCAGTTAATGTTGCTGGGGGCGTCTCAGAGCCTTCCTATGCCACCTGTCCAAGGTGGGAGGTGCGGCTGATCTATGCACAGACTCTCTTTTTGGGGACTAAACCTTCACATCTCTCACTGTTCCGGGTTTACAGACGGGCAAGCCATGAATGGGAGCTGAAGGAAGAGACCAGCCAGCTTAGGAGGGGGTTGTCAGTTTGCTTTTCCCCTGAGCTGTTTGAAAACAAGCCCATTATCTGCGTCGCAAGCCCATCTGCCGCCCCGCGCGGCTGGGGGAGGGGCGCGCCTTACAGCTGCTGGCCGGGGTTCAGGGAGTTCTCATCCACCACGCGGTCGTACTCCAGCAGGAACTCGTCCAGCTCGCCCGCGTCCCCGAAGGCGCCCCACTCGGTGTTGACACACATGCGGCCCTCGTCCCCTTCCACCAGCTCCACGTTCTGCATCTCCTCCATGTAGCAGGCGTTGCAGCCTGTGCCTGTGGGGCGATAACGTCAGGCCCCACCCTGCCCGGGGCAGGACAGGGCACCTTCCTGGGACCCCGCCCCTCCTGGGTGCTGTCCCCCCCACCAGCAGTAGGCCCTGGTTCCTGCAGGCAGGAAGCCCCTTGTGACCCTGTCTTCCCAGCTTCCTTGAGCCCCCCACATCCACCACTGTGTGAAGGGGTGAACAGTCTCCCTATATCCCTGGAGCAAAGGAAAGGTGGCTTTCCCAGACGCCAGAAGACCTGGGTTTGCTGTGTGACCTCAGGTAGATAAGCCCACCTCTCTGGGCTGTTCCTCTTCTTCCAGAGGGGATGGTAACACCTTCTCCTCCCATTTCCTGGGTAGTTGGGAGGATTGAGGGAAACGTGTCAAAGTGCTTTGCCAGCTAGAGATGGGTGCAGAATGTTATGGTTTTATCTTATCTATGCACCACTATTGTTTTCTGGCACTTTCCATGCCTGTGTTTGAGCTTCTCCATCCTGAGCCCTGTTTTGGAGGGCCACTCAGAGGTGAGTAAGGCACAGTGTGGAGCCTTGGGAGCAGTATATGGGCTACTGCAGGTGGGAGTGGCTCTGGAATTTGTAATTTGCAGGGTCCTGTGCAAAGTGAAAACTTGGGCTCCTTTGTTCATAAATTATTCAAAACAATGACAGCAGAGCTTCAGTCTGAGTGTGACTGCATGGGCTGCACGCCCCTAAAGTCATCAGGGACAGCACCTCAGAAGCAGACCAGTGGTGCTGCCCAGTAGGAAGTGAGGCCAGTGATGCCGGGCCTTCCAATTTTTTGTGGGAAAAAACAGAAATCCAGACTTTGATGTGAATTCTCCCAATTTTTAGATCTCGGTAATTATCATCAATGTGCTTTTTAAGCACTGAGCAGAGTGAACAAGAGTGTTTGCAGGGCAGATGTGACCACAGGCCACCCTCTGTCATCTCTGCTCCAAGAGCAGTATGCCCGAGGCCCACGGCTGCAGAACTCAGGCTGAGGTGCCCCAACCCCACTGCCTCAGGCAGCTGTGGAGGAGAGAGCCGGGGAGAACGGCTCCTGGAGCTCCTGTCTAGGGGGTGGACTTAACCACGACTTTCCATCTGAAAGGTGAGAAAGGAAGGAGATGTGACAAACAAGAGGAGCGACCAAGCAAGGTCAGGCTGCAGCTCAGGACATATATATACAGTTGTAGATGGGTCCTAAGAAGACAAATATGTAACCTTTCAGGGCTGGCTCTGAAGGGACCAGCGAAGCAAACAACTTGAACACTGACTTGCTGGGTAACCAGGGCGCAGAGAGTCCAGAAAAAAACCTCACACCTGTGTACCCAGTGCGTAACTGATCAGACAGGATTGCTTTTCAGTAAGCGCACATTGTAACACCCCGGGAACTTCTGGGAAAGGCCCTCGGTTGGCGGGGAAAGCCCCGGGGGCCGGTGCTGCTGCCCTTCCTGGCACCTGCCTTCACTTCCGGCAACGCAGGCAGCTGCCCTGGGCAGGGTCAGACCGTCCAGGAAGGGATGACGGCTTTTGCTTATCCTCTTCCGCTTGGACAAATCTGTCCAGTTTGGTCAATTTACCAGATAAGGTGTTTTAATTCAATCCTGATGGACCAGGTGGATGGGCAGCTGGTGTGCCATCTGATGCAGCGACGTGCGCATGTTGAGATGCGTCCCACCAGTAAAGAGCGCCTGCATTCAGGACAACCCTGCTGCTCCCCAAGACCGCCCCAGGCTCCAGCACCTTTGCGGTCTGTACCTGGCACACAGGCCCTGCTCCGACCATCACCAATTGCTCAGGACTTTGGCCCTCACTCCTCAGGGCCCGAGGCAGAGGCAGAAGGAGGCCTGTGCAGCCTGCTGTAGACAGGGGGGCCTCGGCCCTGTCTTTTGTGGTGGCAAGGGCCTCAGATAGGGCAGGGCACACATTCTTACCCACAATCATGCCAACCTCACACCGGCGGTCTTCGTAGTAGCAGGAGATCATTGTGGCCACGGTGTCATTCACCATCGCCACCACGTCCATCTCAAAGTCCTGCCAAGAGGAACAGAGGAAGCAGTGATGGGGCCGGGGTCTCAGCTCAGCCTGCTCTGGGCTGGTCCAGCCAGGCAAGGGAGGACAGCATTCCTTCCTGGGGGGACACCCAGAAGGCCCTCCCTGGCATCCTGGCCTGGGGGCAGGGGGAGGAGGTCCAGAGCAGCCGCGGGGGCAGGCGCAGGTGCCACCTCACCCCTCTCCGTTTGATGGCGTCTCGCAAGAGCCCCACGATGTTGTTCCCTTCTGCCCCCGAGGCCTTGAAGCCCTTGGTCCAGTTGAGAAGGATGCCCTGAGGGAAGAGGAGGGCCTCTGTGGCTGCTGATGAATGCTGGGGGCAGGGGTGAAGGGACGGGCAGCTAACTTGGACGACAGGGACACGCATCCCACTTTACAGTCGAGGAAACTTAGGCTCAAAGCAGGCATGTAACTTTGAGAGGCACTGGAGACAACTCTCCACAAGTATCTGGTCTTTCTGCGGGGCTGGGTCCCAGCCAATTGAAGAATGTTTGTGTAGTAAAGCCCAGAGACGTCCTCCCAGAGTAGGATGAGGTCAGAGGGGAGCAGCCCTGGGTAAGATGGGGGCTTCTCTCCTGTAGTGCACCCACTGCATGTGAAGGAACCATCTGGCCCTCAGGACGCTGCGGGGACTGGGGCTCAGAAACCAACATGAGATGTTGATCCAGCTGCTGCTCTGCCGCGAGTCCCGAACTGGCTTTCTCTCTGACCCAGAGGTCTCATGTGTTACCCATGCATGTATAATTTACACACACACATGTAATGTGCATGTGTGTATATGCACGTATATTTACATGTGTATGTATAACTCGCATGTGTATGTAAAATTTACATGTACTGCGTGCACGTATGTACAATTGGTGTGTGTACATATGTATGTAAAATTGAGGAATGTATATAATTTACATACAATCGATGTATGTATATTTGATGTTTATATATATTTATGTTTAATTTACGTGTGTATATGTATGCATGTATAATTTATGTGCATATATATGTATGTATAACTTATGGGTGTGTGTGTGCGTGTGTGTGCGCACAACTGTGGCAGAGAAACTTGCCAGCTCGCAGGCAGGGTGAAGCCTCAGCCCTGCACATTTCTGCCTCTGCCTCAGGTGGTACAGCAGGTGACGACATGTGGGTGTGTTGGAGGCCACCTGCCCGAGTGTGAGCCCCAACGTTGTCACTTCCCGTTGTGGGCAAGTTGCTAACCTCAGTGTCCTCATCTGTCACGGGGGTGGTCATAGTGCACTTCTCACAGGGTGTTGGGGGACTTAAGGGGAAGAGTGAGAATCTGCTAACGCTACTTCCCCAAGTCTCATAGAATGTAAGTGATAGAGCCATAATTTGGCTCTTTCTCAACTTGGGGGGCTGCGCCTGGAGCCAGCACACGGCAGAGTTTGCGGCATGCCTTTCTCTGGGGCGCGTGTCTATCTGTCTGTCTGTGCGTCCACCTCCTCCCCGACCCGCCCTCCGCCTGGCCCCACCTTGTCGATGTCTTCGTGCCTCACGGGAAAGGAGAAGGTGAAGCCCAGGGGCAGCTTCTTGTGCTTCATCTGGTGCTTGTCCAGGAAGTCGGAGATGCACTCAGAGATGTAGTCAAAGAGCTGGAAGAGCCATCCGACCACAGAGGGTGGGCTGGCTGCAGCCCCCTGGGGTTTCAAGCCTGAGGTGCTCTTCAGCTCATGCTGAGCCATCGAGCCCCAGGAAAGCACAGCCTCGGGGCCTGACCTCAGTTCCCCTCTCCTGATCACCACTGCTTGTGGACTCAGGCCCTGAGCCTCTCCCAATGCCAGAGTCCTGGTGACGGCAGCCCCTGGGACAGTGTGACACCAGGACAGGGCTGGTCCCCAGCCCAGCTGTGCTCTGTCAGCCTGGCCTTCCCAGCTGGACCCAGTGAGGTCCGGCCTCAGACACAGAGGACAGAGGTACATCCCTGGCCGTAACTATGATTTCTGTCTCCAGCACCCAGAGTGTCCTTTGCCACCTCCAGGTGTCCTGGCTGCCCCACCCCTGCCCCTGCCCAGGACCAGCCCCCACCCAGCTCACGTGGGCCTGTCCACAGAACTGGGCATTGCTGAGTGCTCTGCTGATTGACCAAGCTCCCTGCTGGGTGCTGGGGCCAGAGAGGCACCCACACCACCCCTGCTGCCTTGATTCATGCCCAGTGCCAAGCATTTAGGAGTGTGGTGAGGACCAGGCTTTCCTGCCTTGAAACCCTGCCCCTCAGGGGATCGTCTCTGGCTCTGTCCGCCTCCCCCCAGGGCTCATTCTACTTCTGCGCCCTGCTCCTGAGTCCTCCCCGTGGTCAGGGTGGCCTTGCTGCCTGGGCAGACATTATGATTACAGTCATCCCACTTGGTGTCCATGCCGGGGGAGGGCGAGGGGGCGACACATGCGGAGAGAGTGGAGTGTGTGGGCTGCATGCGGCTGGACCACTGTGTTCTCTCAGCTGCCGTGTCATGTTTCTGATCCTTCTGAGAAACTGGGCAGGGTCTAACCTGCTGAGGCCATGCCCGGTGGCCATCCACCTAGTCCTCCTAGCTGCCTCCCTGGGCCCTCTGAGCCTGGGTGACCCTCCTGCCCACAGCTGCCCTCCCACCCTGGGTAGATAGGTGGGCCCTCCCACTAAGGCTAGCTGAGCTCTGAGATCCATGGTGGTCTTGACCCCAGCCCCCAGCCCCTGGCCCAAGCTGCTCACCATCTCGGCGGTGCCCGTCATGGCGTCCTCAGGGATGGAGTACATCTGGTGCTTAGTTTTCACACTCCACTGCCCCGCCTCGCCCTCCCCCACCTTCACCAGCATCACCCTGAAGTTGGTGCCGCCCAGGTCCAGGGAGAGGAAGTCCCCGACTTCTGCAGCCACAGGGAGGAGCACATCAGCTTCAGGGGCACCAACCCAGCAGGACCCCCAAGACCAGGAAGAGGAGGAGGGGAAGGTACGGGGGGCCCAGAGCAGCTGGACATGGGGCTGCTGAGGCCAGACATCTGGGGAACCCCAGAGTAAACTGTGGAAGGGGTCAAAGGTGAACTGGGGAAGTCAGTGGGAACCCTCCGCTTTGGACTGAAGTCACCCCCAGCCCAGGGCCCAGCTGAAGACCTAGTGAAATGACCCAGACTCAGGATTGGTCTGCGTGTCCCCCAAGTGACCCAGGGGAACCAGTTTCCCATTGTGAGATGAAAAAAGCCAGTTTTCCTGAGACCAGAGTGAGCTTGAGGGCCCCAGGGCTGTGCTAGGGGAGCGGCCTGTGTCTGGGGCCCAGTGTATTTGGGACCTGTCTCAGGGCTGCTGGGGATAGTCAGAGCCATTAAAAGGGGCCTGGGGCACCTCTCCCTGCTGGGGCCTGAGGACAGCTGCCTTTGGATGAGGAGCTGCCCTTCCCACGTGGATCCCATCCCTGCCCTGCCCTGGACCATGGTACCTGAGCCTTCTGGGGTGGAACGCACGTAGGTGGGCAGCATCTTCACAGTGGCCTCCTCATGGGTCTCCAGCCTCAGGCCTCGGTCCATCTCCTTCCGCATCCGCCTCATCACCTTCTTCAAGTCCTCCTCCTGCAGCTGGAACTCTGCCAGGATCTGCTCCGCCTGCACAGGAGGGGGAGTGGGTAGGTGGGGGAGGGGGACCTCAGGGGGACCGGGTGGGGGGGGGACCAGGTATTTCCCACACACACCGAGGGTCTCCTTTGCCCTCTGACCTTGGGTCCAGGATGATCCATTGTTTCAAACCACCACAGTTAAAACCAGTTGAAAAGTTAGAACAGCAGAGTTCCACGACCAGCCTCTAAACAAATGTGGCCTGGGGTGTGTTGGAGGGTGAGGGGCAGAGGACAGATGTGGCGCCTCCCTTTGTGCCTTAGATCCCAACGAGGGGAGGAGGAAGGGGCTAACCTGGAGAGTGGATGAGTCATGGGCTGGAAGAGCCCATCTAGAGGTGATGGGCAGCAGGGATTACTGTCTAAAAGATCCGGTCATTCTCCTTCCAGAAATTTATGCTAAGGGAATAAATGGGCCAGTGTGCACAAATGTGCATAAGGGATAGTCAAAGGAACTCTAGTTAGAGGTGAAACTAGTTAGAGGTGTCTGGTTGACTGAAGCATGGCGGTCCCTAGTCTGGAAGGCTCTGAGGCCGACAGAGGGAAGAGGGTCCCTACGCATTGACAGGAGGGAGGCCTGTGCACACAAAGCTCTGATTCAATGCCACCATTCCCGTGAGTATGGACGGCCTGGGGGGGTGTCTCCTCGAGCACCTTCCAGGGAGTGACCACTCGCCCCTCCATGGTGGCCTGAGGTCAGGCCGTGAACGCTGCCCATGCCCACATGGCCCCAGTAAGCAAGACCCTGCTCTGACCCTGTGTGTGGACGGCGGTGTGGCTGCCCCTTTCCCCCTTCCCGCATATTCATGGAGAGAAGGCCACTTTAATTCACTGGCTATTTGGACCAAAAAGGAAATGAAAGATATTCTCATAAAAGCCATGGATCCATTCTTCACACTCACTCACTCTCTCGCCAGCAGTCTTCCCTGTAACCCCGGGTGGAGACGCTCTGAATTTCAGCCAGGAGGCACACAACCTTTGCCCCTTCTTCCTCAGTTTGTAGATCCCACATTTTGTTGGGGAAGGTAGCACGTTAAAGGAAGGCGGCCCCTGCCCAAGCCCAGGGACAGCCCAGGGTGGGCTAAGCCAGGCACAGCTCTCCTCTCCCCTTTTGCTGGTTATTTGGTTTCGAGCTGGGCCTGTGGCTCAGTTCTGCCAGATGACAGGTAAAGGGATACCTGATGTTAGCAGGAGGGGGAACATTCTGGGAAGGTCAGTGCCCCCACACTTAAAATTTAAACCCAGGGAAGGTCACAAAGGGATGGGGCTGACAAAATCTATGACAGAACACAGCATCAAACGCCAGTGTTTGCTAAGCCATTCTGCAGCTCCGGGCACAGGGTCAGAGTGCAGCCCACCCCAAGGCTGTCCCAGTGGTGCACAGCTCTGGAGAAGCCCCCAGCGCTCTGTGAAACCATCCAGGCTGTCCTCAGACCCACTGCTACGAGTTTTGCCTCCTCTGTCTTTCTTTCACACACTTTCAAACATAAAATGTGCCAGGAACGAATAGTAACATTAACATCTGCTGAATTCTTCCAATATGCCAGGCCCCGAGCTGAGTGCCTTACACAAGCTGCCTCACACCCTCGTCACAGCACACGAGGGAAGGTGCCGGCATCTGCCCACCTTCTAGATGGGGAAAGGCTTAAAGAAGTCACTTGTGCAGCCACATGCCGCCAGCACACCGCGGTGGGGCCAGCACCCACAGCCATGCACGGGAGGCTGTCTGAAGTCCTTGAGAGGCTGCCCAGCATCTCCCCTGAGACGGAATCAGTCAGAGGGACAGATTAGAAGACATCTATGGGCTCTTAATAAAAGTGATGCTGATCCTGAAAAGGTCCAGCCCTCGGGCCCTGCTGGGCTCCATCCTCTGTCGTGGCAGCCCCTCTGGTGGCCGTGAGCCTGGACTGACGAGGGGCCTTGGGCCAAAGGCTTCACTCTCTGTGTCCAGGCTCGTGTGGGGCCCTGCCATCGACTGTGGGCAAAACCAGAAAGTCCCCTCCGTGGAACCCCAGAAATCACACGAAGTCAAACCTCCTAGTCAGGGGGCAATTTGGAGTTGCTATCAAAATTTACTTTTCATCTAGCAACTGCTCTCCTAGGAATC
Source organism: Diceros bicornis minor (assembly GCF_020826845.1). Taxonomy (NCBI): domain Eukaryota; kingdom Metazoa; phylum Chordata; class Mammalia; order Perissodactyla; family Rhinocerotidae; genus Diceros; species Diceros bicornis. The sequence goes on from NC_080780.1 coordinate 1,284,005, forward strand.
TGGTCTACAGAGAGAGTCCTGCAAGCACGTAAGAAGCACGTGCAGTGCTGGGACAGTGAGGACTCAACAGGACCCACATCCACCAGCAGCAACTTGACATGGACACCAGGGCGCCCCTGACAGGACCTCTGGGGCCTTCGCAAGGAAACACGTGTGAGCGTGAGTGAAACGGGGAGACGGGACCTTCGCTAGAACCTGATTCCCTTCTGTAAATAAAGTTGCATCTGGCCTGTGGGTCTGATTTGTCCTGTATAATATTCTCAAAAGCTTAAATTTGCTGCCAATGTTTAAATAGAGACATTTTTACAGAAAAATCTGGATTTCTGATGGGATTTCTGTAAAAGTAGATCTGCATTCTCACTGGGGCTGTGGGGAGGCCACCCACTTTGGGCAGGGTGCATGGGGTGGGGGAGCCTGTCCCGGGCAGTGGGGGTCCTGCAGGAGACGCCCGGTCATACGCCCTCACACCGCACCCTGCCCAAGCCAGGTGCTGCAGGATCTCCTCGCTGTCCATACCACGGGACTGTGGGACCCTTCCTCACACACACGCACACTTGTGCCCATTCCCTGTTCCCAATGGGCACAGATTGGGGGAGGGGTTCTGGAAGGTTCCGAGGCTGCAGTCCAATATTCCAGGTGGTCACAGGCTGACAAGGGCCTCCAGCATACCTTACCTCCGGGAGTCACCTCTCACCATGCGGAGCGTCCTCCATGGTGGGTGCAAGCCCCTTCCTCAGGTGCATGGGGGCCGCGGACACTGCGCTCTGTCCGCATGCAAGCCCAAGAGGAGGTACTCCCACCTGCGTGGTTCCCTCAACCCTCAAGGCTGTGTGTCCGGGGGGCATGAGTGGGGTTCAAGTCACGCGGGCAAGGTCTGCCTCACAGACCCCTGGGAACAATCCTAGGAGCAGGCACATGTACCAGGCCCGGCTCTGGCATCCCCTTATCTCCTTTATCCGGTTCTCCCTTATCCTGCTTAAATCTCCCAGGACCTACGCACTTTATTATCTCATTTCTTACAAATAAAGAAACGGAGCACAGAGGTGCACTTTCCCAAGCTTACAGAGCCAGAAGGCTCAGAGCCCACCCCTAACCCTGCTGGGCTGCCTACTGCCTGATTTGACGGCCCAGGCCCCCAGCCCTTCCTGGAGCCCAGACCCCAGCTACAAAAGTCTCTTTTGAGTCTCGTGCTGAGTGTCCGTGCAAGCTGGCTTAAAGGACTTGCCTGAGCAGCCTAGGAAATGCAGGGCGCTGCCTGAGGAGCCCAGAGAAGACACTTGCCCCCACCCAGGCCTCAGGGGAACAAACAAAGCACAGACAGGCCTGTTTCCCCACTCCCTGCAGCTGCACCCTCGCCTGCTCAACAGGGGGTCACAAGACACATCGTCAGTGCTCACCACTACACCCAAACATGGGGGGTTCCTGCTCGAGTGACTTCCCCACCTCCAGCAGGGCCACCATCTGACCTTGTCTCCCTAGCAGATGCCCACTGCATGCCAGGCACTGCATGGGGTGCTGGAGAACAGACAAGACCCTGCCCTCAGGGAGCAACAGAAGGGAATCACACGAACAAGCGGACGGACAGCAGGTTGGTGGAGAGGAAATGAAGCTGGGAGGAGAAAGGGGTGAGCAGCTGCTGCTTCACATGAAGTGGGCAGGACACCTGCACAGGCAGGTGCCTGGAGCACAGGCCTGAAGGGACCTCAGAGGGGGCCCTGCCGGCTGAGGCCTCACCCGGGAATGAGAGGCCCGGAGGCTGTCCCAACAACCGGGGTGGGGCGAGGAGGGAGCCGTCAGAGTCTCGACTTCTGAACATGGAGCGGTAACGCTCTGCTGACAGGCTGAGGCATAGGGGTGAGAAAAAGAGGAGTCTGGGGTACCCGTTTGGGTTTGGCCTGAGCGGCTAGGCGAGAGGCCCCACTCACAGAGATGGGCTGGGTTGGGGGGAGTCAGGAGCTTGGTGTTGGCATGTTGGCATGTCTGTGAGCCAAGGGGAGACTGGTGCCAAGCAGCAGCTGGATGTGTGAGGCAGGAGCTCAGGGGGCAGTCTGGCTGGAGATATAAATTTGGAAGCTGTCACTATGTGGACAGTCCTTAAGGCCACAGGCCTGGACAAGGTCATCAGAGCACAGGTTGGAAGCAAGGTGGGAGGGGCAGTGCTGGCTGGACAGGGGTGCAGGGGGCTGAGTCTGCAGGGCTCAGCTGGTGGGACACAGTGTGGGCGCTCCATTTGACAGATGAGGAGACTGAGGGAAGGCCTGAGGGAGTATCCCACCCCAGGACAGACTGGGAGAGGCTGGCATGTGTGGAGCTGTGGGCCCCAGATAGCAGGGAACAGGCCCCCTGGGGAAATGCTGGAGATCCCATGGGCTCCAGAGCCCATCCCTGGGACCCAGAGGGCAGTGTGGGCTGGCTATGTGTCCAGCTGCAGCTGGCCCCTGTGCTCCCAGGCTCTCAGCTGGCTGTGTACTGTACACAGTGGGTGACCATGGGCCAGTCGTCCTCATACTCCCGTGGGAGAGGATCCCCCATCCACCCCAGCCCTGCCGCGAGGATCCCAGGAGAGCCAAGATGGGCATGCCCCTGAGAGCCAGAGAGCACTGGGAAGTCCGACACTCCCCTGAAAAGCCCAGGCCAGGGCACCAGAAGCAGGGGTCCTGCGGGGGCCGTGGTACTGTCAGCTCCAGGAGTAAGTTCCCTGGAAGATGCTGTCCCTGCAGACCCCTCCTCCAGAGGCTGAACCAGGGGTGTCAGGAGGGGGCAGTGGGGAGGGGGCCAGTGACAGGCACAGTTCTCTGTTAGCCTGAGTGGCTCCTTTCAAGGAGTCCAGCACCACCTCGACCTCTACTCTGCCAAACCAACTGCCCTGTCTGCACAGGGAGAACCTGCCCCTGCCATGGCCCTGGGGCCATTCTCCCTGGCTTTGGGGTGACCCTTACCAGATTCAAGGCTATCTGGGCCTGGCTCCTTGTGGCATCCATCGCCATCTCTCCGAGGGGCCAAGAAGTAGGTTTCTTGGGGGTGGAGACACTCCTGCCTGCTGAGACCAGGGCTGGGCTGCAGCCCCAGAGACTGAGGCCCACCTGTGCAGGTGAGGGCCACCTGGCTGGAGAGTTGCTGGTGGCAGGCTGCCCAGGGCTTCTGTACTGAGAGCACTCAGCAGGCAGCTGCTGAAATACTCTGCCCACTGCCAGAGGGTCAGGCAGGGCCGGAAGGGCAGAGGAGAACTGTATGGGGTCAGGGTTGACAAGGGCCACGGGGACAGCGCTGTAGGGCGGTGCCCCATGTCCTCTGTACGCTGGGGTCAGGATTCGCTGCCCAGAGGTACAGTGGAGGGGGCGGAACCAGTCTATCCACCCTCCAGTCCTTGGATGTGCCAGGGCGGGCAGTCACCACGCTGCCCAGGGCAGGAGAGGGCACTGAGGAGCCTGGCAGACAGGGAGGTGCTACCAGGCCCAAGAGTCCGGACTTGGTCTTGGGCCACAGGGACCCCCAGCGGATTTTCATACCATCCGGGGTCTGTGCAGTGCCTGGGCAGGGAGGGGCAGACTGGTGGCAGGGAGGCCTGGCCTGAGGCCTGGAGCAGGGCACACCCCGCCGGGAGCGGGTGGGGAGGGCGCAGGGCAGAGAACTGGGACCTCCCGGGGCTCTCCTCGCCTGCCCTATGCTCCGCAACCCCACCGGGTGAGTGTGTCCCTTCCGCCAATCAAGCCACAGGACTGGTTTGGCGCAGGTGGGGGGCGGGGGAGGAACAGGGGTGGGCGGGGCGGAGGAGAGGGGCAGGGGGCGGGGGAGATAGGTCAGGGGTGGGAAGGGAGGTGGGGAGGAGGAAAGGGAGCGCCTGGGGCGGGGGAGGAGGGGGAGAGGGAGAGGCAAGAGCTGGGGAGCAGGTGGAGGCGGGGCGCTGCCCTCGTGGCTGCCCCCCACCCTACCCCGGGGACGTCCCCCCAAGTGAAAAAATGCTTGTTTTCGTCAGGCTCTTCAACTGTAAATCTTGAAAACCTGCCTCAGAGGCTGGGGAGGTCATTCAGGCCTTTTGGGCTTTGGACGCTGGATGGCACGCAGACAACGTCCCCCCAGCTCGGCCCAGCTCTCGCCTGGGAGTGAACTTGTCATGCCCTGAACATGCCAGCACTTGCCAAGCCCTGCTAAAATTAGCAGGAGCTCCCAAATGGGCAGAGTCAGGATGATGGCTTGGCAGAATGTCAGGCTCTCCCACCAATGGCCAGTGTGGTCACCCCCAGGAGGCCCTTGACATGATTGATCTCTTTCCCAAAATAGAGCAAAAGGTCTTCACCAGCCCACCTGTGATGGGTCATTGACCCACTAGCCTCTGGCTCTGAGCAACTGTTTGCACAATGGGTGCAGGGCTCATACCCAAGTTTGGGGGCCTTCTGGACTAGCCAGGCCAAGAAACAGCTGCCCGTCTCCTGGTCCAAACTCACAGCACTGGAGAAGAGGATCAGAACCCTCTGGTCTGTCCTCTGGGAGGTGGGAGTGGACAAAGGCTGGGGCAGAGGCAAATGAGCCTGTTTCTGGTTTGCGGGACTTCCAGTGCCCTCTCTAGCCTGCCCTTTGACCAGCGAGCATCCTTCCCCAGAGCCCTTTCCTGGGGCCACCTCCTTGCATTCTGCTGCACCTGTGAGGGCAGGAAGGGGTCTGACACCCCCACTTCCCCACACTAGTTAATCCTCCAGACCCAGACTCTCAGACCCTGTGCCAGCCCTCCTGTGCACCCACCGCTTGCCCTGTCTTATTTCTTCCTCTTTAGACGAGGGAGAGTGACACCAGAGGGTCAGTGTAGCAGGGCACAGACGTGTCCAGAGAAGAGAGGCCAGGAAAGGAGGGGCCTCAGAGATGACAGCTGGTAAGGGAAGCCCAGGACATGCTCAGAGTCTTCAGTATCTCACCGGCTGCCCTGAGGAGGCTGGATGAACATGGTTTCTGCTTAGACTTTCTTAAAAAACAGAGCTACCCAATGATGGGCTAGGATGTCTCAGCAGATTGTGAGCTCCCTATTTAATGGGGTGAGAGAGGTGGGGCATTTGAGAGGGCAGGATCAGAGGGACCTCACCCCGTGTCCCAATTGGGAGCCTTGACCCTTGGTTGAATGATATGATTTTCTTTTTAATTTATCTCTAGGAAATAATCTGATGAGTTCAGTGATGGATATTCCAGGTTATCCTTTCTAGGATCAAAAAATGGGACATAACCTACGTATCCAACTATAACAAATTGGTTAAATAAGTTATGCTACATTTATATGCAGTCATTAAAAAAGATAAGATTGACTTGCCTCTATTGGCATGAAAAGATGTCCATGATATATTTAAAGAGAATGTGGTGCCTACCCTCCAATAAAGCGTCCAATGAGCCCCGTCTCTGGTATTCACCCTTTGTGTAGTCCCCACCCATGCTGAATAGGTCTAGCCTGTGTAACCAATAGGATATTGCAGAAATGATGGAACATGACTTTTGAGGCCAGGCCATCAAAGACATTGTGGCTTCCGCCTTGCTCTTTCTTGGATTCTTCACTCTGGGGGAAGCCAGTGCCAGGCCGTAAGGACACTCAGGTCCTATGGGGAGGTCCACCAAGAATAACTGAGGCCACCTGCCCATGAGCAGCTCCAACATGCCAGGCAGGTGAGTGAGCCACCTTGGGAGCAAATCCACCAGCCCTAGTTGAGCCTTCAGTTGATGCAACCCCAGCCGACATCTTGACTGCAACCTTAGGAGAGACAAAGCCAGCACCTCCCAGCTGTGCCATTCCTAGATTCCTGACCACAGAAACTGTGTGAGATAACAAAAGTTTGTTGTTTCAAGCCACTAAGCTTTGAGGCAATTTTTCACATAGCAGTAAATGACTAGTATAGAGGAAAAGCAGCTATAAAATATAATATGTCTATTTTTGTCATATATTATATATCATATACACAGGGGAAGAAATACAGCAAAAAGTAATAGTAATTATCTTGAAGGTGGAAATATGAGTGATTTTAATTTATTTTCCTCTTTGCTTACCATTATTTCCTACATTTTTCTGCAATGAATGTGTATTAATGGAGTAATATTTAAAAGTCAAGTTAAAAAAGCAAAAAGTTTGGTCCTTATCTGCTGTTTTTGCACAGAGGCTCCAAGGTTCAGATTCAGAAAAACAGAGGTTCACAGTTAAATGGGTCAAATTTCCAGACCCCATATTTAGTGGGAAAGAAAGTGGAATGGGACGCCAGGGAGCCCAGAATGCCAGCCCCTCCCCCTGGCCTGAGGGCCCTCATCACTAGCTGGTCACCAACGTGGGCTCTCCCTGCACTGATGCAACAGGGCCTGGAGGCCAGCACGGTGTTGCAAGTGTTTGCTTATGGCAGGGGAGACTGGAGACTGGCTGTGCCCTTGTGTAAGGGCGGGCCAGGGGCCTGGTGGTAAGAGAGTGTCAGGCAACATGGCCAGGATGTCAGGGACAGAGGCAAGAGGGAGATGAGCCGAGAGACAGCAGAGCATGCTGGGGTTACAATGACCACAGCTAGTGAGCGTCCAGGGACTTCCATATGACAGCTGCTGTGCCAGATGCTCTGTGTGGATCACAACTGGCCTGGGAGCTTGGGGCTGTCATTTTCTATGTAGGAAAACTGAGGCCCACGGGAATTAAGGGACTTCTCAGATCTTGCAGCCATAAGTGACTTGGCCTGGATTCACTCCCAGGTTGGTGTGACCCTAGGAGTGCTGACAGTTTATACTTCATGGCTAGATGTGCTCGTTCAGGGCCAAGCACACACTGAGGGTCAGGAAATAGCCTCTGGAGATGCTTCCACGCTGGAGATATTCAGAGACCTCAGCTTCAGGTGGTAGAGTCGGGAGTGGCAGCAGCCACCAAGGTCTGCACTGCCCAGTGTTTGCTTCTCCAGCAGGTGGGTCTGGAGGCTGGGGCCAGGTGTCAGGGGTGAAGCCTAAAGGCCAGGGCCACGGGAGGGGTAGAGGCAGAGTATAGGTGAGGGAACAGGGAGCATCCTGCCCCTTGGCTGGGGAGGGGAAGGCAGGATAATGCTGGGGTGATGCAGAAGCATGAGGTCACCCACCCATCTGAAGACTGACTCTGCTGTTCACTGGCTGTAGAACTTGGGCAAAACTCTTAATCTTCTAGGCCTCAGTTTCCCCATCAGTAAAGTGGAAGTAACAATTTACCCACCTAAGAGGGCCACGGAGATGATCCAATGAGATAATGCAGATAAGACTCTTGGCAACACGAGTTGTTCAATAACTTGTAGCTATTTTTGCTACCAAAGGATGCTTTAGCCCCTGGGTCAAAGTTAAGTAATGCAGATTGTCCAAAGCTCTAGATCAATAGCAAGTCTAAAGCCAAACTCCCACCTCCATGCCTGCTGATTATTTCAGAGTGTTCTAAGGAGATAAGCAGGTGTTACAGCCTCTTTTATGCCAGTCCTGCACTAAATCAATGAAGCTTATTGTCTGAAAAGAGGATGATATCACAGAAAATGGTGGAGTAGGAGGCTCCAGGGGTAAGTCCCTCCACCAAAACAACAATTATGCTAGAAAAACATGATCAAAATCAACTATTTTGGAAGTTGGGATCCTGATCAGACACTTACAGTAACTAGGGGAGTGCTTGATGAAAGGAGAGTGAGTGTGCACAAACCAACTACCACCCTCATTCCCTGCTATGGCCAGGGGGACAGCATCCATGTTCCTAGAGCAGCTGGCTGGAGTAAGGATGGGCAGTCAGGACCTTGGGTTGTCCATTTCAGTTGATCTGGTGGTTCTCTGAGGACTCACCACAGAGCTTGCCTTTGTTTCAGCCCCCTCAGGCTGCAGCAGATTCCCTAGTGGCATCTAGCAGAAGATTTAAAGAGACATACTGCCAGTGTAAAAAAATTTTTTGTTTTGTCTTTTGGATCAAAACATTTAAGGAATTCTCTGTCAGGTCACAGGTTGACTGCAGAGACATCAGAAGAGAAACTTCAGTGACCACACATGACAAGAAATACAGACTTTGCAAAAATAGTTTGGAAAAGTCACTATACAAATGATGACTGCAGCCCTCAACAAGCAACAAAACCAATTCCTAGGGAGAGGGAGAATCTGACTTCTAGAGTTTCCACACTATACTACTCAAAATGTCCAGATCGCAACAAAAAAAATTACAAAGCATACAACAAAACAGGAAAATATGGCTCATTCACAGGAAAAAAAGAATTTGATAGAAACTATCTCCAAGGAAGCCCAAACATTGGAATTACTAGTCAAAGACATTAAATCAACTGCCTTATATATGCTCAATGATCTAAAGGAAATCATGGATAAAGAACTAAAGGAAATCAGGAGAACAATGTATGAACAGATAAGGAATGACAATAAAGAGTAGGAATTATAAAAAGAAACCAAATAAAAATTCTGGAGCTGAAAAGCACAATAGCTGAAATGAAAAAAATCACTAGGGGATTCAGCAGCAGATTTGAGCAACCAGAAGAAAGAATCAGTGAACTTGAAGATAAGGCAATTTAACTTATCTAATCTTCCTAACAGTGAGGAAAAAGAATGAAGTAAAGTGAATAGAACCCAAGGGACCTATAGGATACCATTAAACATACCAACATAAGTATTGTGGGAGTTCCAGAAGGAGAAGACAGAAGGAAAGGGGAAAAAAAAAGTATTTGAAGAAATAATGGTGAAACAATTTCCCAAATTTGATGAAAGATATGAATATACATATTCAAGAAGCTCAGTTAACTCCAAGTGGGATAAACTTAAAAAGATCCTCACTGAGACACATTATAGTTAAACTGTCAAAAGGCTAAGACAAAGAGGAAATCTTGAAAGCAGCAAGAGAGAAACTGCATACAAATGATCCATAATAAGTTTGATAGTTGGCTTCTTATGAGAAACTATAGAGGCCAGAAGGCAATGGAATGACACATTTAAAGTGCTGAAAGAAAAAAATCAAGAATTCTATATCAAGCAAAACTATTCTTCAAGAATGAAGGAGAAATAAAGACATTACCAGATAAACAAAACTTAAGGGAGTTCATGACCAGTAGACCTGTTCTGTAAGAAACACTAAAGAAAGTCTTTCAGGCTAAAGTAAAAAGGCACTAGATAGTAATTCAAAGCCATATGAACATATAAAGAACACTGGTAGAGGTAACTATATAGGTAATTTGAAACCAATATTACTGTACTTTTGGTTTGTAATCCCTCTTTTTTTCTATATGATTTAAAAGTCAATGCAGAAAATGATAATTATAAATCTCTGTTAATGGACTTTCAATGTAATTTGTGACAATAACCGTATAAAGGAAGAGGGATGGAGATGTATAGGAGTAGAGTGTTTGTATACTATTGAAACTAAGTATTATTCAAACTAGGTTCTTATGAGTTTAAGATGTTAATTGTAATCCTCAAGGCAACCACTAAGAAAATAACTAAAAATACACAAAAATAGAAAGAAGAAGGGAATCAAAATGGTCCACCACAAAAAATCAACTAAATACCAAAAAATAAAGCCAATAATGGAGGAACTGAGGAACAAAAAACATATAAGACATACAGAAAAAAAAATAGGTTAGTGTCAGAGGTAAATTCTTCCTTATCAGTAGTTACTTTAAATGTAAATGGATTAAACTCTCCAATTAAAAGGCAGAGATTGACAGGATGGATAAAAAAGAACATGATCCATCTATACACTGTCTACAATAGGCTCACTTTAGATACAAAGACACAGAGTTTGAAAGCAAAGGATGGAAAAAGATATTACATGAAAATAGTAACCAAAAGATGGCTGTGGTGTCTATATTATTATCAGACAAAATAGATTTTAAGTAATAAAATGCTGCAAGAGACAAAGGAGATTATATGTTGATAAAAGGTCCAATCCATCAAGATGATATAAAAATTATAAACAACAGAGCCCCCAAAATACATGAAACAAAAATTTACAGAATTGAAGGGAGAAATAGAAAATTCTACAATAATAGTTGGAGAATTTAACACATAATTTTCAATAATGAATTCAACAACCAGACAGAAGATCAATAAGGAAGTAGAAGACTTGAACAACACTATAAACCAATTAGACCTAACGGACATACAAAACAGTCTCCCCAACAACAGCAGAACACAAATTCTTCTCTAGTGTGTATGGACATTCTCCAGGCTAGACCACATGTTAGGCCACAAAACAAGTCTTAATAAATTTTAAACAATTGAAAGAATACAAAGTATCTTTTCTGACCACATGGAATGAAACTAGAAATGAATAACAGAAGGAAAACTGGATAAGTCACAGATGTATGGAAATTAAACAACACACTCTTCAATAACCAATGGGGTAAAGAAATCAGGGGCAAAGAGAAATTAGAAAATACAAATGAAAATGAAAACACAAGGTACCAAAATGTATGGGATTCAATAAAAGTAGTTCTCACAGGGAAATGCGTAGCTCTCGATGCCTACATTAAAGAAGAAGAAATATCTCAAATTAATAATCTAACTCTCCACCTTAAGGAACTAGAAAAAGAAGAGCCAGCTAAAACCAAAGCCAGCAGAAAGAAGGAAATAATACAGATTAGAGTGGAGATAACTGACATAGAGAATAGAAAACAATAGAGAAGAATCAATGAAACTCAAATTACTAAAATCAGAAATGAAAGAGTGGACATTATTATCAACTTTACAGAAATGAAAAGGATTATAAGAGAATACTATGAACAGCTGCATGGCAACAAAAGGATCACTTAGAGGAAACGGAAAATTTCCTAGAAATACGTGAACCACCAAAACTGAGTCAAGAAGAAACAGAAAATCTGATTAGACTAATAACAAATAGTAAGGAGATTGAATCAGTAATAAAAAACTGACCAACAAAGGAAATACCAGGCCAAAATGACCTCCCTTGTGAATTCAAAGAAGAATTATCAATCATTTCAACTCTTCCAAAAGACCAAAGAGGAAGGAACACTTCCTGACTCCTCGATGAGGCCAGCATTACCTTGATACTGAAGGCAGACAAAGACACTACTAGGAAAGAAAACTACAGACCATATCCCTTATGAACATTGATGCAAAAATCATCCACAAAATACCTACAAAGTCCAGCAACATTATAAAAGGATTATACACCACGAGCCAAGTGGGATTTATCCCAGGAATGTAAAAGTAGTTCAACATACAGTAATCAATCAATGTAATACACCACATTAATAGAATAAAGGAAAGAGACCATGTGATCATAGAAATTAATGCAGAAAAAGTATCTGATGAAAAACAATGTGCTCTCAAGATAAAAAGCACTCAATAAACTAAGAATAAAAGGGAATTTCCTCCTCATAATAAAGGTTATATATGAAAATCCCAAGGCTAACACCATACTCAATGGTAAAGACCTAAAGCTTTTCCCCTAAGATTAGAAACAAGACAAGGATGCCTGCTTTCACCACTTCTATTCAACATAGTACTGGAAGTTCTAGCCAGAGCGATTAGGTAAGAAAAAGAAATAAAAGGCATCCAAATGGAAAGGAAGAAGTAAACCTATCTCTGTTTGCAGCTGACATAAACTTACATGTAGATAACCATAAAGAATCTACAAAAAAATCTGTTTGAACCAAGCGAATTCAGGAAAGGACACAAAATCAACACAAAAAAATCTGTTATAGTTCTATACACTAGCAATAAATAAACCAAAAGGGAAAATAATTCCATTTACAATAACATCAACAAGAGTAAAATAATAGGAATAAATTAACCAAGGAAGCAAAGACTCGCATGCTGAAAACTACAAAACATTGCTGAAAGAAATCAAAGAGATGCAAATAAATGAAAAGATATCCTGTGTTCATGGACTGAAAGACTTAATGTTGTTAAGATGACAATACTACCCCAAATATATACAGATTCATTGCAATCTCTATCAAAATTCCAACAGCATTTTCTGCGGAAGTGGAAAAACGCATCCTGAAATTCATATGGAATTTCAATTTGATCTTGAATGGCCAAAAAAATCTTAAAAAAAAAAAAGAACCAAGTTGGAGGATCACACTTCCCAAGTTCAAACTTACTGCAAAGCTACAGTAATCAAAAGAGTATGATTCTGGCATAATGACAGACATATAGACCAACTGAGAAGAATAGACAGCCCAGACACAAATCTTTGCATATATGGTCACTTGATCTCCTCAGCAAATGGTGCTGGGATAACTGGATCTCCGCATGCAAAAGAAGGAAGTTGGACCCCTACCAACACCATACACAAAAATTAACTCAAAATGAATCAAAGACCTGAACTTAAGAGCTAAAACTATAAAATTCTTAGAAGAAAACATAGGGGCACATCTTTATGACCTTGGATTTGGCAATGATTTTTTTTTAAATATGACACCAAAAGCACAGGCAACAAAAGAAAAAATTGATAAACTGGACTTCATCGAAATTAAAAACTTTATACATAAAAGGACACTATCAAGAGAGTGAAAAGACAACCCATAAAATGTGAGTGAATATTTGCAAATCATATATCTGATAAAGGTCTAATATCCAGGGTTTAATATAAAGAACTCCCACACTTGACAACAAAAAGACCAACAACCCAATTTAAAAATGGGCAAAGGATTTGACTAGACATTTCTCCAAAGAAGATATACAAGTGGACAATAAGCACGTGAAAAGATACTCAACATCAGTAGTCATCCAAGAATGCAAATTAAAACCACAATGAGATACCTTTATACCTACTAGGATGGCTACATGTGAAAAAACAGAAAATAACAAATGTTGGTTAAGATGTGGAGTAATTGGAACCCATACACACTGCTGGTGGGAATGTAAAGTGGTTCAACTGCTGTGAAAAACAGGTAGTTCATCAAAAAGTTAAGCATAGAGTTACCGTATGACCCAGCAATTGCTTCTAGGTATATTCCGCAAACAATTGAAAACAGGGACTCAGAAAGATACTTGTATGACAACGTTCATAGTAGCATTATTCACAATAGCCAAAAGGTAGAAACAATCCAACTTTCCATTAATAGACAAATGAATAAACAAAATGAGGTCTATACATACAATGGAATATTATTCAGCTGTGAAAAGGACTAGAGTTCTGACACACTACAACATGGAGGAACCTTGAAAGCATTATGCTAAGTGAAATAAGCGAGACACAGATTCCACTTATATAAAATATAAAAATAGGCAAATTCATAAAGACAGAAAGTTGAATAGTAGCTATTAGGGGAATAGGGGGAGGAATGGAGAATTACTGAGTTTCTGACTGGGATGATGAAAAAGTGACAGTTGCACAATATTGTGAATATAATTAATGCCACTGAATTGTACAGTTAAAAAATGGTTAAAAAGGCAAATTTTATGTTTTACATATTTTGCCACAATAAAGAAAGAGAGACTGGGGCCGGCCCCGTGGCTTAGCAGTTAAGTGCGCGCGCTCCGCTACTGGCAGCCCAGGTTCGGATCCCGGGCGCACACTGATGCACTCCTTCTCCGGCCATGCTGAGGCCTTGTCCCACATACAGCAACTAGAAGGGTGTGCAACTATGACATACAACTATCTACTGGGGCTTTGTGGGAAAAAAAAGGAGGAGGATTGGCAATAGATGTTAGCTCAGCGCTGGTCTTCCTCAGCAAAAAGAGGAGGATTAGCATGGATGTTAGCTCTAGGCTCATCTTCCTCACAGAAAAAAAAAAAAGAGAGAGAGAGAGAGACTGACGAACAAGCTGGTCTATTTTTATAGTAAAAGCAAGATTTTTACTTTCCCAAATGGAATCGCCACTCAATCACATATGTATATTCATTCATTCATTCAACAATATTTGCCAGCAGGTGCCTTGCACAGTTCTAGACACTATGTGGATGTGATATGGACTCTGAACAGGGTTAGGGAACTTAACTACTTCTGGATTCCCCCTAGATTGGAGATAAGCCTAAAGAAGGTTTTGAGAAGGCCCGTTCAGTCGTCTCACTAAACAAAATGACTCAGCCATGTGGCAAAGATTAATTTGATGGTGGGGTCTTCTCACTGTGACCTGTGTTTCTCAGATGCCTCACGGCCCCGGCCACTAAGCTAAGAGGGGGATGGGGCCTAAGAAGAAAGAAATAAAGTAGATATAAAAACCATGTCTGCAAGAGAACTTGGTTGTAGTTACTAGCACTATTTGCCTGTGAGCAAATAGATGAGATGCCGACTAAGTTTTTGAGGAATTGTAAAACCCCACAAGCTTGGCCTGAAAAAGCCTTTGATTGTTCAAGCCATACAATAACCCTTGGGCCACCAAACTTTATCATCAGGAAGTAGGCTGTGAAGGGTTTTACCCTGGAGTGTGGTGGTCAAAGAAGTCTCCCAAAGGGTGGGGCCTGGAGCCCAGAGTCTCCCCTGGAGGGCAGAACTGGAGTCCATCAGAGGAACATGTGCCCGCCAGGGCAAGGTCTTCCCCATCCCTCCCCTGATCCGTGAGTGAGGAAAGATGGACAGGTGACTCGTCTTCAGGTCCCTGACTGCAGGACCACACACAGCGTTACCTGCGCCTGGTCGAGATGCCTCTGCCTGGCTACAGGGACTGCCTGGGATCTTGGGTCCTCACATCTGGGGAAGGATGACCACCACAGATGCATTCTATGTGTCAGAAGAAAGGTGCATGTGGACATGTGGTGGCCAGGGGAGTGGACTGTGGCAGAGATTGCCAGTTACGGGCCAAAATTCACATCCTCTTTGTCCACTGTGATAGCAGTGCCAGGTGCGTGGCTGGCCGGCTGCTCAAGACTCTCAGCCTCCCTTGTAGTGAGACATATCTGTGGAATTGGAGCTGAAATGACGCATGCCATTTCCAGGTCCAGGCTTTTAAGAAGGGAGCGTCTCTTCTAGGTTCTTTCTCACCTTTCTGTGGGCTACACGCAGAGGAGGCAAGGCTTTAGGAGGTGAGTGGAGCCATGAAATGTAAGATGCCTAGATTTCTAGATTACTGTGTGGAAGAGGACCTCCCAGCCAGCTCACACCTGTGTTTGACTATTATATGAGCAAGAAATACAGTTCTACTATGTAGACCCATTTCGTATTTTGTTGTATTGGTCACAGCAATTAAGTGTGCCTTACTTAATACTCAGAATGATGGCATCAGTGACCAAAACTAGAGGTTGGAAGGGGATTTGGATCACTCATTTATTTGACATTTACTGAGTACCTAATTTGTGCCCAGTCTGAGGTTATGAAAGTGAGTAGTTTTTAGTTCTCAAGGAACTTGCAATCTAGCAGAAGAGACAAGCAAATAACTAACACAAACTGATCCTGGCAAAGCTACAAGGTCTTTGAGGAACATGGAAGAGACTGATGGGTGTTTTCTGGAGGCCAGGACAAGGTTTCTCAAGACTCCTTCCTGTAGCCCTTGATGCCTGAGAGGGAAGTGGCCGGTTAGAGAAGGACATTCCAGATAGAGGGGCCAGCAGGACAACATCAGAGGCGTTTGGAGAAACAGATAGTTAGCATGGCTTGAACTTAACGTGCAGGGAGGGCACACCCAGCAAATGTGGCTGTTGTAAATGGCATCAGGCTAAACAGGTATCTGAGCTGTTACAGACCCTTCACACATGAGTAACCACGAGAGTGCGGGGTGTAAAAAGTACAGCTTCTAGCACAGCAGCACGCAAAGGGACATTCACACCCTAAATGCACTTATGAAAGACGGATGGGAAATCAATGTGCAGAGCGTTCCTCTCAGATGCTAAACCCAACACCCAGAAGATGAAGTGAGCCCAAAGAGGAGCAGGACAAAGGGAGCAATTATGAGAAAAGCAGAAACGAGCCACACAGAAAGCACACAAACGAAACCACAGCCACTGGTCTAACAAGACCAGTAACATAGCATACATGTGGCACTCTGATCAGGGGTAAGACACCAATGAACAAGTTCAGGGGTAAGAAAGGGACATAATCACAGAAAAAGAGGGGCCTGAAAAATCTTATCGGAGTTATGCATGAGATTTGCTTCAATACATTTAAAAAATCTAGAGAAAATGGATGATTTTCCATTTTCAGGAAGACTCAGAAAGACATAGAAAGATCTGAGCAGATGGAGAAGAATAGAAGAAATGTTAATGTCAAAAACTTTCCCCTAAAAAGAATACCAGACCTAGCTAGTCTTTTAAAGACTATGGATATGGAGATGTACAGTGCACTGTCTGGCCCATAAAAGTCTTAATAAATGCTTATTTAATGAGATAATAAGTGGACAAAGCTTGTTTTGCAGGCAGGGACTGGCTGTGAGGGAGCCAAAGTGGGGACACAACCAAGTGTTCAACTGAATCCTGCAGACAGTGGATGGCCGTATGGTTCATGACAGCAGAGGCACAGGAGGAAAGGAGATTATCTGGCGTTGCTCAGTGTGGATGGGGCTGGGGATAATAATAATAATAATAATAATAATAATAATAATAATAATAATAATGGCCGTGTATGTGCTGGGCCAGGCACAGTCATTGAGCCACAGAGAGGTAAGTTACTTACCCCCATCACCCTGCAAACACAAGGCTCAAACCCAGGCATTCTGCCTCCAGGGCCCACTCTTGGTCCCTGAGCTATCCTGCTTCTGGAGGAGCCAGAGGAAGGGGCACACAAGCTTGGACATCATCATGGGAAGGCCGTGGTGATGGTGATGGTGATGGTGATGGCCAGGGTGTAGGTGGTGAGAGCAGAGGGCTGTGAACACAGTTCATAGAAACATATTTCCAGGTCCCCCGTAGGATCCCTGTAGAGTTACTCTCACCTCTTGGCAGAACCATTTCTGATAAAATGTGTTGTATCCAGAATATATAAAGAACTCTTACAACTCAACACGAAGACGACAACTCAATTTCTAAAACCTCACCAAAGAATGCCCAATAAGCAGATGAAAATATGTCCATCATTAGTCAGTCCGTAACATGCAAATTAAAACCACAACGACACTGCTGTACACCCACCAGAATGGCTAAAATTTAAAAGATGGACAAAACCAAGAGTTGGGGGGATATGCAGCAACTGGGACCCTGGAACACTGCTGGTGGGAGTGCAGCTGGTACAGCCCACCAGGGAAAACAGTTTGGCAGTTTTTTCTAAGGTGAAACATACATTTACAACATGACACCACTCCTAGATATTTATCCCCACAAAATGAAAATGTAAGTCTACACAAAGATCTGTACCTGAATGTTCACAGCAGCTTTATTCAATATAACCAAACCTGGAGCCCCCCCTAATGCCTGTTAGCTGCTGAATGAATGACTAGACCAGCAGGCCATAGCACTTCCCTGCAATGGAACACGACTCAGCAACGAAGAGGTAGGAAGGATTGATGTACTGCGGACAGATGCACAGCAGTGTGCTAGGTGAAGAAGAGAAGCACAAAAGACTGTACTCTCAACGGTTCCATTTGTATTGAAAAGGGAAAACCAAAGGCCATGAAACAGCCCTCTGGTTTCCAGGGTCTGGGAGTGGGAAAGGTGATTGACAGCAAAGAGGCAGGACTGAGGGAATTTTTGGGGTGATGGGAAGATTCTGTATCTTGATGGTGATGGCGATTACATAAAGGTATACATTTGACAAAACTCATCAAACTGCACACTTAAAAAGGTGAATTTTATTGGATGCATATTATACCTTAATTTTAAAAAGTAGAGTATCCAGTGAGGTTGGAGAGAGTCAAGAGTCCAAAGGAGAGGTACAAAGAGAGCTGCTGCCGTCCTCCAAGCTCCCCTCCAGCAGCAGGTCTCTCCCTTTGAGAACCCAGGATCCAGGACACGAGGTTCCAGCTCCCTCATGGCACTTGGAGCAGGATATGGAGGCTGGTGGCCTCTTGCTAGCTGCCAGCGCACAGCCCAGGAGGTGATTCATTCCTTTGAAGCCTCAGTTTGTGCGCCTATAAAAACGGGTGAGATGCCATCCTCCCGCAGAACCGTGGCCCTATACCTGAGAAAACCCACCATTCCAACAAGATTTTTTGTTGTTACTAGGATGACAGATCTGGGCCCAAGAGGGTCCAGGAGAGCCAGGGCTCCCTGCCCTGTCCAGCACCCCAGACCTCCAGCTTCCTCCCAGTCCAGGGTTGTCAAAGCCGGAGCTGTCTGGGTCCGCTGGTGGGGAAGTAAATGCCATGAAAGCAGAGTCGTCTAGCACGACACCTGTCTGTGCCTGGCTTTCCCTTCTTCTCCAGGTCTCAGCAAATGTCACTTGGAGGACATCACTATCAGAACCCATCTCGCGGTCTATCGTCTTTGCTCCGTACGATGTAGCGCCCAGGAGAGCAGGACCCATCTATCCTGAGCCCCAGTGCCAGGACGCCCCAGCCCATCGTGGGTTCTCATTGCTCAGCAGCTGCCCTAAATCCAGAGGCCAGAGCAGCCTGGGAGCCGCCACCGCGACCAGGTCTGGTGTCATCAGCCCAGTGTCGGACCGTGTGCTGGCCAGGTGGGTGGCCTGCTCCTGGGCTGTGCGCTGGGCTGCACGTGCTCCTAGAGGTGTGGGCAGACACTGTTTCTTGCTACCCACAGCTGGTTCCCTTCCTTCTTGCTCACAAAGCCTCCCTTTTGTTTGGGGATCAGATAGCAACGCACCCAGCACTGGAGGCAGACCCACCTGGCTTAACCCGCTCACGGTCACCTACCCTCTTCTGTGAGACGCCAGGAGGGAGGCCTCTGGGGAACACACGGTAGCAGAAGCCCCACCCCTCTTGCTTTCGGAGCGTCATTGGGCCTGTTGGTACCACTTGTGCTGTGAATGCACCTTGCAGCCATGAGGGGAGGCCAAGAGAGTCAGCAGAGTTGTCCCAGAGCCTGACACCAGGGTGTCATTGTGATGGGCTGGGAACCACCTGCTCTGGACTACGTATTATGTGAGATTATGAACCTACTGATGACCTCGGTGTTAGTGGGTGTCTGAGCCCCGCACCTAAAGGGCCCTAATTGCCACAGTGGGGGGCTGACAAGTCATTCGGCTCTGCTTCACGTGAGAATGCTCTCAAGAGGTAGGAGCAAGACACGGTGGGACACAAATTGGTGGTTATGTTCAACAGGGTGGGCTCAGGAAAGGCCCCGGGAAGTGAGCCAGGAGCTGGACTTCGTTTCCCCTCAAGGTGATGGCAACCCAGTGCTGTGCTGGGAAATAGTTAACAATTGGCTCTCCAATGAAAACAAGTGGAGGAGTTGAGCAGAGCAGCCCCCGCCCCAGCTTCGTGGGATCTGATCCTCTGACTCACTTGGGCCACCTCTGAGTGGCTGCATTCTTGCAGGGCGGGGCCATGTGACAGCAGGCTGTGGGCTCTGGCAATGTGGACTGCAGACTGCAGACTGGGCAGGGCCAGATTGAGGCAAACACTCTTTTCTACCCTCCGACTTACTCCAGGGTTAATGTCCAACTAGCCACACGGATTTCCTGACTACACTCCTGACATTTGCAGTCACTTTGAAAACGTGCTGGAGAACTAATTTACAATAGCAAGAGCCTGCACTCCTTGTTTGAAATGAACAAGGTAACGATGCCCTTCCAAATATCACTAAAACTCTCTGTATATAGAGCAATCCACCAAGGATTTGTGCACAATATAAAGCATTTAAAAGACCAACTACCTAATTATTTAACCCTTAAAAAACTCAACAGTGGCTCTGTTTCTATGGAGTACACAGGGATCCTGTTCACGTCATATCCTGTAACAGATGGTGTTACCTGCCAAGATCCCCTTTGCTGGGTGCTGCACCTCCCCCCAGCTGCTCAGGCTGGCTGCCAATAGCTCACAGCTGGACCCTTCTCCTGAGATGTGCTTTCAATCTACTAAGTCACCCCACCCAGAAATACCTGGGAGGTTATGCAGGATTGGCAGAGGAAATACGTATGTCTGCAATATTTGGGACATATATTAAAAATTCATTTGTTGTTTATCTGAAATTCAAATTTGACTGGGCATTCTGAATTTTTGTTTGCTAAGTCTGGCAGCCCTAGCCCTCTGGCCAGGGCCCCCAGCCAGTACTGACTGGGACAGGAGTGCACAGGCTGCCCGCCTCAGGAGACAACTCCTGGAACCGTTCATGCTCTGGAGCTCCCTCGGGGATCAGACTGGGGCTGACTTCTGCCGTATCTGAATCTGCCTCTACTCTCTTATCCAGCCCCTTACTCTCAGCAGGCCTCATCTGAAAGCGTTCCCTCACTAAATCACAGGCACCAGAATCCTCGTCACAGGCCCCCTGGGACCTGCCTCCAAGAATCTGAGACAGTTGGTGCCAGGGCTAGTCCTAGACATCAGGTCCTAGAAACCAGGTAGGGCTCTGGAGCTGGGTCACTTGCAGTGGGATGACAAGAGGATGCTTCACTGCTGGTAGAAGCAGTACGGGCAGCCCCTGGACTGCTGTGGCAGTCCATCACTGATTCCCACTAGGGGCGGGTACTGGTGGAAGGGGAGACCCCGCCCATGCCATGTCTGGCCCTGATGGCTCTGGGAGATTTCAGCCATAAGGACTGTGCAACTCAATGGCTGTTGGTAAGTGGCTCGATGTACTGAAAAGAGAAAATGGCAGGCTTGGATCTCTCGATTTAAAGCAAAGCATGAGAGAAGGAGGGTCTCTCTGGCAGTACTGGCATCCCGCAGCCAGAGGCCGACAGAGCTGGAGACCAGGCCAGGACTTACTTGTAGGGCGGGAACACGATTTCAGAGAGGACCAGTCAGGCTCGATGAAGGAGTGTGTGTATGTGTGGTGGCAAGTGGGTAACAACCAGCTCTCAGGGATGGCAGAGGCCCTGGCTTGTAGCGTTTTCTGATTTTCATAGTGCAATTACCACCCCCTCCACCACAAGGCCGATTTTAAGCTGCCAACATGGCATCACTGGAGGAGGGATTGGAAAGAGATGCGTGTGATTGGCTTTCTGATCATGTGAGTAGACGTGCTTGAGAATGCCCAGATTCCCAAGAACCTTCTGGGCTTACAGAAGAGCCTTGCTGTAAGAAGGCGGCTTCTCTCACTGGAAGACCATACAGAAGTCTCAAAGAGATAATGCATGCCTTTCTCGGGACCTACTTCTGCCTCTGCCTCTCCTCCTGGCTACAACAACTAAGGTCGAATCTCAGCATGGCCCAATTGGAGAAGCACTGGACCCACTAAGGAAGGAAGAGAATGATATGCCAGAGGAGCTGCAGGCCCTGGCTAACATGTACTGGCAGGAAGGGGGAGACTTGATCCTGCGGTGCTGGATCAAGGGAGGTAGACAATAAGCAGGAGGAGGGAGAATTTGCTGATGTGGAGGCATCTTTCCATCACACAGGATTTAACACCCTGGCAAGGGTCCCAAGAGATGGTTCCATTACATTGCTGGGGTGGCTCTTGGAAGCTTGGAAAAAGCAATGACCCACATTAGATAAAGTAGAGATGCTTGAGCTGATATGGCAGACCATGGAGGAAGTGATCAAAAGGATAAAAGAAATTAGTATAATAACACTGATCTGCTCTGTAAGATTGGAAAACCCACACACTTGCCACGCTCCTGGGGAAGGCAGGGATGACACTCTGTTTGCCAAGGCTGTAGGGGACATGCTGGTGGGGGGATGCCAACTGAGAGGCTCAGCGGGTGCTGTCCTCTATGGACCAGGGCTGATGGGAGGCGATGCTGCTTCAGAACTGCTCTCTAGCAGCAGTGAGGATGACAGATCCCTTAATGGCAGAGACCAGAAGCAAAGTGGGAATAATCACCATACTGGGCAGCAAAGTCAGACCAACAACCAGAGGGGTTGGCCTACGGGGATCTAAGAAAAAGGCCAACAGAGTGCTGTATTCTTAGGTCCAGGAAAGGATGAGCAGAAGGCTGAGGTCAGCTGCCCCAAAGGAGAGTTACAATGGAAAGGCATAGTTTCCAAACCTGAGCCAGTTCTCAGGTCCAGAACCCATTGATTGAAAGAGGGACTGAGTCCCCATGAGGAAGGACCCTGTAAGACCACAGCAAGTGTGTATAATACTCTGGCCCTGGTCTGTCTCACATGGGATCCACTAGTTCCATGGATCCACTCAGTGGTCACCTGCCTGGGTCCTGAACATATGATTGGAATGGATTTCCTTAGCTATTGGAATAACCCTCACAGTGGTTCCTTGACCTATAGACTAAGAACATTGGAAATAGGAAAGGCCAAGTGCAGGCCCCTGAAACTGCCACACACACACACTAGCCAGAGAAAAGCATCTAGTTCCGGGGAGATGGCAGAAATTACTGCCATTTTTAAGACTCAGAGGGTGCAGGGCAGTGGGTCACTTCATATCATCATTAAATTCTGCAGTCCGATCCCTGTAAAAATGGACTGGATCAGGACAGATGACAGTGGACTATCACAAATTCAGCCACAGAGTAGACCCAATTGCAGCTGATGGGCTGGATGTAGTATCTTTTCTAGAGCAGATTAGCGTTGTTTATAGTAGGTACATATTAGGCGGCTACTGATCTGGCAAATTTATTGTTGTGGACTGAATGTGTCCCCCCAAATTTCATATGTTGAAGCCCTAACCCCCAATGTGATGGTATTTCGAGATGGGGCCTTTGAGAGGTAATTAGGGTTAGATAAGGTCAAGAGGGTGGGCTCCCATGATGAGATTAGTGTCCTTATAAGCAGAGGAAGAGACAGGAGCTCACTCACTCCCTACCACGTGAGGACACAGCAAGAAGGTGGCCATTTGCAAGCCAGGATGAAGGCTCTCACCAGAACCCCACCACGCGGGTACCCTGGTCTCATACTTCCACCTTCCACAACTGTGACAAATACGTGTTGTCTAAGCTGCGCAGTCCATGGCATTTGTTATGGAAGCCTGAGCTGACCGAGACATTCATTTTTTCAATACCACCCAGGAAGGAAGTGTGGAAGCAGTTTGCGTTCACATGAGATGGACAATAGTATATGTTCACAGTCTTGCTGCAACAGGATGTGATTCTCTCCCTCTCTGCCCAATGCAGTCCCAAGGGACCTGGACCATCTAGACATTCCACAGAACATTATATTGGTTCCCTGTGTTGATGCCATCATGCTAGTTGGACCTATTGAGGCAAGAAGGGGCAAGTGCTCTGGGTGTCCTGGTGAGACACACACACTCTAGAAAAGGTTCAGGGCCTAAACATCAGTGACGTTGGTAGGGCCTAGTGGTCTGGGACATGCCAGGACAATTGCTTTAAAGTAAGTAAGAAATGATTGTACCTTGTTTCTCTCATCGCTAAGGAAGGTGCATGATGCTTGAAAGGCCTTTTCAGATTTTGGAGGCAGCATATTCCGCACTTGGTAACACTGCTCCACCCTATTTATTGGATGAAACAGAAGGCTGATAGTTTAAGTAGAGCCAGAGAAAGAAAGGGCTCTGCAGCTGGTCAGGATGGTGCCACGATCAGCCCTGACCCTCAGGCCATGTGACCTGGCAGCCCTGATACTCAAGGTTTTACACTGTGTGGAATGTGGAAACCCCAAGAGGAGAGTCATAGATCAGACCTGAGGGCTCTGGACCAGGGTCTTGCCCTCTGAGACAGAGAACCAAACACCACTTGAAAAGCAGCTCGTGGCATGTCACTGGGCCCTGGTAGAGACAGAGTATCTGACCATGGGACATCGAGTGACCATGTGGCCAGAACCGCCCATCATGAGCTGGGTGTTATCAGATCCACTAAGTCATGAGATCAGGCAGGCCTGGCAGCCATCTACCATAAGACTGAAGTGGTATGTCTAGAATTAGGCTCAAGCAGGTCCAGAGGGCACAGGTCAGCTGCAGGAACAGGTGGTCCAGATCTGCCTGTCACCTACCACTCTTGCACTGACGCCCCTGTGCGTCTCCCTCAGCTCATACACTTATGGCCTCATGGTGGGAGCTTCCCTGTGCCTAGCTGCTGGAGGAGGGCAAAAACCCACCCATGCTTGGGTGATGGACAGGTCAGTCTGGCGTGTTGGTGCAAGCTGGAAATGGCCTTCTGCTGCGCTACAGCCCCATTCAGGGGCGGCTCTAAAAGACAATGGTGAGGAGAGATCCTCTCAATAGTCAGACTGTGGGGCAGTGCACCCAGTTATTCACTTTGTGTGGAGAGAGAAGTGGTCCAAGGTAAAGATACACACGGACCCATGGGCATGGTAAACAGCTTAGCTGGTTGTTCAGCAGCCGGAAAGAGCAAGATTAGAGGACTGGGGAAAGGAGTGGTATGGGAAGAGGTGTGCAGATAAATCTCCGTGCACGGGCACGAGTTTGAGGGGTTAATGACTGCCAGAACCATCTGCTACAGAAAAGGGAAGACCAGGCAGCTCCTGATGTCAGCTCAGCATTGACACAGTGCCCTCATAAACAATGACCACAGTGGCAGAGATGCAAGCTGTGCACGTGCCCCAAAGCATAGGCTCCTCTCACCGAGGCTGACCTAGCTTTTGCTGCTGTCAAATGTATGACCTGCCAGCCTCAGAGACCAATACTGAACCCCTGGTATGACATCATTCCTCCAGGAGACCAACCAGACACTACTCGGTGACAAGTTGATGACACTAGACCCTTTCCACATTGGAAGGGCAATGACTCATCTTATATTCCAGGTATGGATTGACTTCCCTACCTTCAGTGTCTCAGCCAGTCCCACTAACTGAGGAATCACAGAATGTCTGATCTAGTGATATGAAATCCCACACAACTTTACTGCAGACATAGGACCCACTTCATGGCAAAGGAGGCTTGGCAGTTAGCATATGATCATAGGATCCACTAGTCCTACCACCTGGAAGCTGCCAGCCTAATGGAGTGGTGGAACAGCCTCTTGAAGACACAGCTGAGCTGTCGGCTGGAAGATGACCCCCTACAGAAGGGGCCAATGTCCTCCAGAGGGCAATATACACTCCAATGGCCATGGGATGATACTGTGTCCCTAGAAGGTAAAATACGTGGGTCTGGGAAAGAAGGGCTCTTCATCGCTCCCAATGACCCAGTTGGGGAACTTGTTCTTCCTCTACCCGCAACCTTAGGTTTTGTGGCTCTAGAGGTCCTGGTTCTCAGAGGAGGGATGCTTCCACTAGGGGATACAGGGAGAGTCCCACTAAACTTACAGCTACAATTGCCATCTGGTCATGCCGTGCTCCTTGTGCCAGTAGCTAGGCAGGCAGAGAAAGTTATGACCATCCTGGCACAAGGAGCATGTGTGACCAGGTGACCATTGACCCTTGTCATCCCAGGGAGACAGGACTACTGCTACACGATGGAGCAAGACAGCACATGTTTTCCACTCAGATGATCTGCTGGGGCATGTCTAGTACTCTCGTGCCCAGTTGTGACTGTAAATAGACAACATGCAGCAACCACAGCCTGATAAGGGAAGGCAGGATGCAGACTTCGGGCTGAGGGTCCGGGTCGCCCCTCCAGATGAGCCACCTTGACCAGCAGTGTCAGCCAAAGAGGAGGGGCTCTAGAATGGATTGGGGAGGGAGGGGATGAGTATCATGTATAATCTTAAGACCATCTGCAGAAGTGGGAACTATAGTTCCTCTCACTAAACATCCAATTGTAAGTCTCCTCAGATCCTGAGGAAGCTGTGCCTGGATGGAGTGAACTTAATGTGAGAGGAGAACAGATCTGGGTCATGCAAGGGGCAGGCTGTAGCACATGCCATTGGTGGCCCACCCTACTGGCCTGGCACATCCAGCCCCTGTCCGTTGTGAGTGGTGGCTGCAAGCCGCTCATAGCTACACCCTTCTCCTGAGAGTTTCCTGGAAATGCTTGGAAGATTATCCCTCCCCTGTGGCCCTCAGCCAACGACTCTGTGACAGGGGTATGAAAGGCTAGCCTTTTTCCTCAAAGAAGGACAACTCCTCAATGTTCCTCACACTTCAGAGCTCCCTGTGAGGTCAGGCTGAGGCTTCACTTAAGCTGAACCCACATCTTTGCCTGGTTTCTTCCCTCTCCATTCTGTTCCCCTCACTTCCTTTCAGGTTCTGCTGAGAGCACTCCCTCAATAAGTCACTTTCCCAGGAATCCAATCTCAGGCGCCACATCTTGGGAACCTGACCTAAAACAGATAGAAATTATTTCTCCCTTTCATACAGCACCAGGCCTGGTAGCAGCTGCATGACATGCAGACAACAACATGGGACAAGGCCCTCTTGGTAGAACAGCAAAGATATGATACCCACATCTTCTCCCAGGACTCAGCTGCAACTTACACATTGATTCATTATACTCATTTTCCATCTGGGTAGTGAATTTTGGGTAAACAATTCTGCAAGTCATTAGAGTGACTATTCAGACAGTGAATGTTCAGATAGCAGAAGATACCTGTTTGCCAAAGACCGAGTCTTCACTTGAGATCAGCCTCACAGCCCTGCCCCCTGGGCCAAAGCCTTGGAGGGCAGAGAATTCTGCGTTTGCATCTGTGCACCACCATTTTTCTAATTGTTCGCTAGCAAGGCTGACAGTCCCGTTATCTACAGCAAGCTCCCACCAGAGGGGGAGATGCCCAGGTCTTACCAGGTGAGAGACATTGTAAACTGCACTCTAGCTTAAGAGCGCACGTGTAAGGAGACTCCAGGAGCTGATGAGGGCTCACGGGGAGTAATTTGTGTCAAATTAGCCTCATTTTCTTTTTCTTTCTTTTCTTTTATGCTTCAACACCTTTTGTAATAGAGAATTTCAAACATATACAAAAGTAGAGAGAATAGTATTTTGAACCCCAATATGTATCCATCACCCAAGATCAATAATTACAACATTCAGTCATTCTTGCCTATTTTTATAAGTTTTGTCTTTTTAACTAGAATTCTTGCATTGGTAGAACAGGGGATTCTGTAATTGCTTGTTTGTCTGGCTCTCCCACTAGGCTGGAACATCCTATAACAACACAGGGCATAGCTTTTGTTTCTATGGTGCTCCCAAGGCATATTGCATGACATTTGTTCATTCATCATTCATTTACTCATTCATCCAAAAACACTTATTGAGGACTTACAAGGACCCACGGTCACTAAGAGCTCTGCAGGCACTCATAATTTTTTAGGAACAGGAAAATGCAAATACTCAATCTATAGCCAAGAGCTCTAGAAGCACAGAGGAGGAAGCAACCAGCTCCCTTAGGAGGGCCCTGACACTCCAGGCCCGACGCTCTGCTCTCCTCATCTACATGCACTCCTTAGGCACTCTTACTAATTCCACAGCATCTGTTAGGTTGGTGACACCAGCCCTGACCTCTCCACTGAGCCCCAAACCAGGGCACCATCTACCTCCTTGACAACTCCATTTGGTGTCCA
Source organism: Diceros bicornis minor (assembly GCF_020826845.1). NCBI lineage: Eukaryota > Metazoa > Chordata > Mammalia > Perissodactyla > Rhinocerotidae > Diceros > Diceros bicornis. The sequence goes on from NC_080780.1 coordinate 1,311,266, forward strand.
ACTGACATTTTTCTACTTTCCTCTGTGCTGGGGTCATTTATTTGCACTTGGCATCCATTTCTACCCCCTCTCTGTCCCATAGAACACAGGGCTGGAAGAGTGAAAACTACATTTCCCAGGATCCCTTGCAGCCAGGCTTCTGCAAGCGTCTTGGGTCGACCATAGGCCACATTCCTGTGATATTTGGAAGGTCTGTGGTAGATGACCTGCAAGCTTTGACCAACACGAGCGTTGGCAGTGTGGGACCCATGACCCAGCCTCATGAGTGTGAAGATGGTGAGGCCGCGGCAGCTGGCTGGCCCTGGGATTGTACTGCAGGGAGTGGCAATGGAGCCCAGGTCCAGTGTGGCCCCTGGTTCTGCTCCCTAAGCCCTCTATATGGCTTTATAAGCACCCAATTCCCTGTATCAAATCCTTCCTGCTTGGAATTCCTGGAGTGGGTTCTGTTTCTCCCTAACCCCACCGACCTGAAACACCACCTTCTCACAATTCGATCATGGTAACAGCCCTGGGTCGTTCTGTTTCCATTCTTGGCCCCTGCAATCTCTTCTCCACGTACCACCCAGAGTGACCTTTGAAAAGCATGAATTGAGCAATGTAACTCCCTGATCAAATACCTCCTAGGGTTAGGTTAGGAGACCAGGAGTCCAGGAGACCAGGAGGTCAGGAGGCCAGGAGACCAGGAGGCCAGGAGACTAGGAGGCCAGGAGGCCAGGAGGCCAAGGATGGGCAGTGTCCTGCCTGACCTCCCTCTGTTTCCTTTTCTCCCTCTGGCCTCCCCCAAGCTTGGTCCCACACTGAGAGTCTGGTGATGAAGACATGGAAGGGATTTTGAGGCAGGGCAGCAAACACAGCCAAGCCCAAGGAGCTGGACAGAGGATGCAGTGAAGAGTACTGAGTCTGGGGTGGTCAGAGTGTGGCAGCGATGTCAGGCTGTGAGGCTAGGATGTGGGCTGACCTTGCGTCTCCCAGCTGCCCTCTGAGGGTTTGGCTCTGCGAGGAGGCCATGGGAAGGTCTGTGGGGGGAGACACACCTGGATCTGCACTGAGCTAGCTCACTCTGGAAGCACCGAGAAAGACTTAGAAGGGCAGGACCTGGAGTGGGGTGGCCAGCAGAGTCGGGTGTAGGGGTGAGGACAGGAGGGCAGAAGGGCTGCTCAGGGCCAGCTGCCCACAGGAGAACATAGTAAGGATGGCCTTAGCAGGACAGACAGATGGCCTTGCTCCAGAGCAGAGAGCAGGCGTGGGAGTGGGAGTTGAAGCAGAGGTGACTCTGCTCAGAGAGTCGAGCGGGGCTGCCCTGGGGCCATGTTGCTCTGAAGACAGGTGTACAGGAGGTTTGGGCCAGGTGTGCCCACACCAGGACCCTTGGCCTGTCTCCCCAACCAGCCCTCTGACTCCTGAGGGCAGGTGATTCTAGCACCACGGGCAGCCAGTGCCTCTGGCTGGGCTGGACAGAGCACGCCCTGTGGATCTGCAGTGTGTGGATCTGGATGTGTGGCCCCAGCACAACCCTGAGTCCTGCGAGGGGGTGCGTCTGGCTACAACTCATGGAGGGGCTCTCCTTTCTCTCTGGTTGTAAGGTTGTGAGGCTGTGAGCCTGGAGCTCCACGACCATGTCCCCGCCCATCATCAGTGGGGTAGAGTGAGGCCGACCCCAGAGAGAGCCGGACGGAGGGGCATCAGCTGCCTTTGAGTCTCAGATCCTGCTCCCCGAAGCTGCCCTGAGCTCGGTACACTGAGCTGGGTCCCATCAGCCGGTGCAGCCCCCTCTTTGCTCCCCCAGGTCCCATTGTGTTTGCTTTGCTTCCTGCCAGACATGCCTGATAAATCCCTGGTGACCACCTGTCAGAGGCGCTGTGAACCTCGCTGTCCAGCGTGGTAGCCACTGGCTACCTGTGGCTCTTGGGCACTTGAAATGCAGCGAGTCCTAATTGGGATATGCTGTACATGTAAAATACACCCCACTTTGGAAGGCAATATGAACAGCAGCGTGTCAAATATCTCATTAACAATTTTTATGTGGATTACATGTTTAAATGATAATATTCCGGATATAGTGGGTTACAGAAAGTATTATGAAAATGAATCTCCCTATTTCTTTTTACTTTTTTAACTTGGCTACTAGAAAACACTGCATTTCCCTGGGACAGTGCTGTGTAGACTGTGGGCTACTTTAGAGGGAAGGCTGACACCTCGAGGGCCTCCTCTTAGGCACAAGCAGAGCACTTGGCCATGGCTGTGGCCATGGACAGGGGGAAACGAGGTGCCTTCCTGGCCATCGCTGGCAGTGCTGTCCCTTTACCCTCACAGACCAGAAGCATCCGTCCTCGCTGACCCCCGCCCAGTAAGCGGTTCTCTCCTGCACTGTAGGGCCTCATGACCCGACCTGTCCACTCCTGGGTGCTCTTCCCACAGGCAAACACTGTCCAGGCTGCTTCCTCCATAGGCCCCTGGAGAGCCTCCCTTCCTGCTGGCCTTCCTGGCCAGCCCACCTGGAAAGATAGGATTGGAAAGGAAGGCCAGGCCGTGTACCCATCCCAACTTGGCAAGATGCACTTGTGCCCATGAGCACCTGTGCTGCTTCTTTGTCCCTTCCTTCTGCTGTTTGTGGACCCCCAGCCCCTCCTGCCCATGGCCTACCTGTCCTCCACTGGGCCCTGCAGGAGACCGGCACCAGCTTCTGAGCATAGGAAGCACAGGCTGTGTGCTTGCATGGGTCTCCTTCACCCTCACTGCTCTCCAGAAGCAGGGTAACTCTGTGAGGTCTGCTTTATAAGATTTCAGTGTCAGAATTTGATTAAAGGTGTGTGTGGGGGTGCGGGGGGATGGGGGAATCTACTGCTGAAAAGAAAGGTCCTCAAAGCCAGGAGCCCAAGTGTGAGGGCAGCAGGATGCGCTGGTCACTGGGATGGGCCTCCAGGGAGGGGTGGGGCAGGGTGGGAGTCAAAAGACGTCCTTGTCCTTGGAACCTGTGAAATGTAACCTTACATGGCAGAAGGGACTTGGCAGATGGATTAAGTGAAGGACCCTGAGATGGAGGGATTGTCCTGGATTCTCCAGGTGCGTCCAATGTCATCACAAGGGTCATCATAAGAGGGGGCAGCAGGGTCAGTCAGAGAAGGAGATGCGACCACGGAACCAAAGGTTGGAGCAATGCACTTTGAAGATGGAGGAAGGGGCCATGAGCCAAGGAGGCAGGCGGCCTTCAGAAGCTGGAAGGGCAAGGACCGGGCTTGTCCCCCAGAGCCTCCGGAAGAACCGGCCCTGGGGACATGTCAGTTTGGTTTCAGCCCTGTGAGACCCTTTCAGACTTCTGACCTCCAGAAACGGAAGATAACAAATTTGTGTTGTTTTAAGCCATGAAGTTTGTGGTAATTTCTTATAGCAACTAAAAGAAACTCAGGCAGAGAGGGACAGGCAATGACATTTTTATCTCAACTACCAAATGCATGAACGTGTCCACGTGGATAACCGTGGATCTGGATAACTGTGCTTCCCAGACAAGCTGCAAGTGATCACCCCACCCCAGGCCTCCCTGGCTGGCCCCAGCACCTTATGAGGGCCTCTGAGCCTCAGAATCCCGCTGGGGCCTCCGCAGAGCAGCAGGCACTCTGGCCCAGAGTGGCAACAGGGAATCGCAAGTCCTGGCAGTCAGGCGGGAGAGCCCCAGGCTTTCTTCCAAGTCCAGAGGTCTGGCTGCTCCCAGCTCTGCAGTTTCCCACCTGTGTGACCTTGGGCATGACCTCTGTCAGCTGGATTCATCGTCAGTGAACACAGGCATGGACGTCCACCCTACCCCACAGCACTAGTGATCAGCATTTGGGGCCAAGGAGGCCGAGCGGTAGCAACTGGACTCATAGCAACCCATCTGTCCACTCTGAGGCTGGGGGCTCACCCATCTCATCGGGGAGGAGGGGCTGCAATGGCCAGGGGCACAGACCTGGCCAGGGGATGGAGAGGGCAGTGGGCTCCACCTGGCAGGGTCTGGGAGGCCTCAAGGCACTAGAAGGGGCCAATGATAACTAAGGTCTTGAACATGGGGCAACTTGCAGAGGTCAGGACAGGAATAGGGCAGTGGAGATGCAGGAGGCCAAACCGGGTAGGAGAGCAACTGGAAGGACACCATCAGGTCACCAACTCTGCACCTGCTGCAGCCTCCCTGGGACACAGGCTGATAGCCACCTCTGTTGTGCTGGACGGGGCCAGGACATGGGTTCCTGTCCCAGCCCGTGGGCACACATCCCAGACCACACCAACCCCCACTCCCGGGCACCTCCCAGAACCCAAGGAAACCAGGGCAGAGACAGAGGCTGGGCAGACCTCTGGGCCCACTGCAGAGGGCAGGGGCACTGCAGGTTCCAAGGAAGGCTGACAGTGTTTGCATTTCTCTTGGGGAGGAGTGCGAATTTAAAAGATAGAGAAAAGTATAAAGAAGGATATAAGAAAACCCACCTTCCTTCCAGTGGGCAGGACCCAGGTCTGACGTTGAGAGGGAGCCGGACAGCCCAGCGGCAGCTGAGGAAAGACGCTGGTGCTGCTGCTGTCCTGGGCTTCTCTCCTGACTAGTGCACTGTATGTCGAAGTCTATTGGACTTCGTTCTCAAAAAGATCAAGTTTGTGAGGCCCGGCTGTGTGGACCCAGAGGCCATTTGCAGAGCTCCCTGTCGGCACAGGGACCCACTGTACCCAGGCATCTCAGTGAAAGGGTGGACATAGAAGGGTGGCAGCCACCCCTCCCTGGGGAAGCATTCACAACACAAGTCCTGGGGCTGCGGGGGCTGCGGGCTCTTGATGCTCCTTGCACGTGGGTCTCCCCCATCCTTCCCTGCCTGAGGTCCTAGTGGTGGCTCAGGAGCTCCTGCCGCCCTGCTGGCCCCACAGGATGCAAAAAGTGGGTCTGTGAGGGAGCTGGCCTAGCAGGTTCCAGACTGGAACACAGGCAGGCAGAAGCAAGGGGTGTCCTACCCTCTAGGAGCCTGGACCACAGGAGGGGAGGAGGCTGGCTCTTTCGGATGTGCTGGCACCTGCCCCTTGCAGTGCCACTGAGTATTCAGTAAGCTCCCTGTGGGCAGAATTGAAGGCTTGATCATGGAAACCCAGGGTCCTGCCTGCTAATATTGTCCACACTATTGTTATAGTTTCTAAGTGATGCATCCATCAGTGATTATGTGATTGTGTGTGTGTTGTTAGGGAAACACTCACCATTTGTAATCAGCTGAAATCACCGCCCATCAGTGGGCCTCTTATGGGCTACACCCACCTATCGTTCATTTTCATTGACTTTTTCTTTACAACTTTTTGCATTCGTGGACACCAGGCCTGCAGGCAAGCCTGGGGGCGGGGACGGAGGAGGCCAGTGTTCCCCTAGACTTGCCTGCCTTGACCTATGTTGTGGGACTGAGCTTCTCCCCATGTGCTCTGATAAGGTGGCCCTGCCCCCCACCAGCTGGGACAACGCTTCTCTGGACCTCTCTGGAGGGCGGGGGCCCTGGCCAGACCTGGGAGCCACTTGGCGGGAACCTCGGGGCATGTGAGGCATGTGCCGAGGGTGTAATCTGAGACTGACTGTGGGTAAGTGATGTCACAGGATGCAGGGGGGGGATTCTGTATCTTCTGGAAGGGGTGTCATGGAGGGGGCATTGCTTTCCTTCTCTCTCCGTCCACTTGTAGGACTTTTTGCGCTTCTATTCACAGTGCATGTGCAGCTGCTCTGGAGAGACGCACACTCGGGGGCTCACACTCCACACAGCAGCCCTGGGGGACACTTTACAGAAGGGGAAACTGAGGTCTGGAGGGATTTTAAAGTTCCCAGAGGCCACCCTGCTGGAAACAGGAAGAACGGGTTTGAGACTGAAGCCCAGCCGCCCAAATGCTGGCAGCCGCCGCAGCAGAAGGGCCAGCCTGGTGGAGGGGGTAGCTGTCTGATGTGGAGGTGAGATCCTTCTCTCCCAGTGCCCGGGTCGGTTCCGCTCTTTGGGGGAGTCCTACCGAGGGGCTTCTTTATCTTCTCCCACCACTCTCCTCCCCTGGGGTGAGGGATGGAACTGCTGGGTCCTTACAGAGAGAAGCACGTCCAGCCGCGTCTGTCGCTGCTGCCCCGTGGGGTGGTCTGAAGGGCTCCTGCCTTCGCTCCGGGACCTGCCCAGGCAGGGTGGCCGGCACAGCAGGCCCCAGGGGGCTAGCTCAGCAGGGAGGGGTAGGCAAGCCCAGTGGGCCCAGTATGGAGGAGCAGAGCCCGTGTGGGGTTAGGGAACTGCAGGGCCTGTGCCGAGCTGGCTCACCGTTGCTCAGCACCCCTGGGGTCCCTCCCAGGGTTCAGACATCTGCCGAGCTGGGTGGGGCTGGGGTTGGTCAGTGGATCAGCAGCCATCTACAAGCATTCATCATCAGGCACAAGGCGGGGCCGGAGTGCGGCTTCCCTGAGCACGCTGTGGCAGGATGCCTTGGAGGGGCAGGGGCAAAAGGAGTCAGAGAGTAGATTCCGCTGGCCAGAGAGCAGCACCCCCAGATTGGCCTCTCCCTTCGCAGGGCTCGGGGTCGGGGGGCGGTTCCTCTACTCAGAGCCCTGGTCCTCTCAGACTGCATCCACTTCAAGAGCTCCTGGTTCCCTGAGAGTCCCCATTTGATCTACCTCTGGCTACATCTCAGAGAGGTCTCCACGCCCATCCTCTGTGGCACATGCTACTATTATCCCATTTTACAGACCAGGTACCTGAAGCCCAGAGCTGTCCTGATCTCACTGGGCCTTAAGGAAGCTGCATGGGCTCTGCCCTCACTAGGGCCACCTCTGGGCTCATGAAACCACTACCTAAGGAGGAATTCTCTCGCTGAATCCAGGCCTCCACCACTCACCCCATGTGACCTCAGCAACTCGCCTGGCCTTTCAGTCTGCAGAGCCCTCATCTGTGAAACAGGGGCAGAACAGCCCCCGAGAACCATCCCTAAGAACAGCCCGTGGTTGAGCAGTGGGCAGACCTGGCCTGGCGGCAACCTGGGAGAAAGTGCCCATCACTGGGGCCCTTGCCTCGAGTAGACTCTTCCTGCTTGCACCCAAGCCCTGAGGACAGACTTGGAGCCACCCTGGCTGGGCAGGGTGTGGGGACGGCAAAGGGAGCAGAGCAGAGATGGACAGGCAGACGTATGAAGAGCAAGTGTGTGGGTGAGAATGCATGGTGCTCAAGAGAAGGTCCAGGATGATTCCGGGGCCTGAGGAATCTGGATGCCCAGGAGGAGCTGGCTGCCCACCCGGAGGGGTTCTTCACATGGTGGCCACACACCTCCCGCTTCCCACCACACCATCTGCTTTCTGGCCTTTGGCCTTCCCTCCAGTGTCCCTCCCCAAGTCGCCTCCCATCGGTGTAGGACTACGCCCCAAGTCACCTTCCCTCGGTGTCAACACCACACAATTCCCGCTAGGTCCGAGCTGCCCATGGGACCCCCAGCACCCAGCTCAGCGCCCAAACACGGAGGTGCCCAACAACTATCTGGTGAACCGCCCCTCTGGGGAACCTGCGCGAGGGCCAGAGCCTGAGATTGCCAGCCCTGCCTGCCCCGCCTGCCCTCAGATGACAGGACCTTCTGGCATTGGTGGCAGGAGGAGGACAGCTAGAGTGGGCTTCTCAGGGGTCAGAGAGAAACCCAGGCCAGGAGCTCAACTCTCATGGAAAGGAGAGCCCAAGCCCCAAAGATAAAATGTGGACACTTTACAAAAAGGCACGAAGCAAGATCTGACTCAGGGGAAGTCCACATTCCAGCAGAGAAGGTTCATCTCTCCCCAAGTTAAGACCCCAAGAGCGCTTTTTATGAAACTTGACTAACGGGCCTAAGCTTCACCAAGAAAGGCAAGGCGGGCAGGAGAGGGTACAACGAGACAGATTTAAAGAGAGGTGGCCAGGGCCGGCCCCGTGGCTTGGCGGTTGGGTGCGCACGCTCCGCTGCTGGCGGCCCGGGTTCGGATCCTGGGCGCGCACCGACGCACTGCTCCTCCAGCCATGTTGAGGCCACGTCCCACATACAGCAACTGGAGGGATGTGCAACTATGACGTACAACTATCCACTGGGGCTTTGGGGGAAAAATAAATAAATAAAATTATAGGAAAGAAAAAAAAAAGGAGAGAGAGAGGTGGCCAAACAGAGGGATTCTCTGGAGCAGAAACAAACAGAAAGACGGACCCTCATCAGGCTTGTGCACTTGGAATCTAGTCCCACCAAGGTGGCCTTTCAAGCAGCTGTGTGGATGGCCTAGCCACGCACTGGTCACGGGAAACGGGCTGTCCTTCCAGAAAAACGAAGGAATGGAACAACATGGAGCATGAGGTGGCCAGTGGGCAGACCACCAGGGGCCGTGGTGGATGCCAGGAAGCTTACCCTGAGGAGGGACGGGGCCTGGGAGAGCAGGGTGGGGGCCCAGCAGGAGCCCTGGGGCTGAAAAGAGCAGGGGTGCAGAGGCGAGGGGCCACCAGGGGAATCCCAGTCTGGGAGAGACCTGGGGGGGCCCAGCCTCTGAGGGGGGTGATATGGGAGGGAGCAGGCTTAGGGGATGATGAAGGGGCCTCTTCTCAGTGTGCACCCAGCCCCAAGAGAGGGAGAGACAGAGAGATATACAGAGAGACAGAGATAAAGAGAGAGATACAGAGAAACAGAGACAGAGAGAGAGAGACAGAGAGAGAAACAGAGACAGAGAGCCAGAGAAACAGGGACAGAGAGACAGAGACAGAGAGGCGGAGAGAAAGACAGAGTCAGAGGGATAGACAGAGAGACAGAAAGAGACAGAGAGAAATAGAAAGAGAGACAGAGAGGCAGACAGAGGCAGAGAGAGACAGAGACAGAGAGATTAAAAGACAGAGACAGACAGAAAGAGAGAGAACTGCGTCTTCCTGAGGGGTGGCAAGAAGCAGCAGCCACCCCATGAGAAAGGGAGGGAAGATGAGGGTGGAGAGGAAGGGCTATGTGAGGACCGTCCCTCTGTCACAGGGTCAGGACATGGGGAACATGCCTGGGCTACCGCCCAAAGGCTGCTGCCCAACCCGGCATGGGAGCACAAGAACCTTCCCTGGAGGGCCTTCCTTCAACACAGCTCTAACCTCTCTTGCCTTGGGGTGGCTTCGGGGCAATTCTGCAGAAACTGCCTGTCCCTCCACTGCAGTCTGCCTTCTCTGCCCGCTGCCCCAGGAGCAGGCGTGGGCCTGGCCGGTCCATGCTGCATCCCACAGCTAGATCCCCTGGGCCTGCTCCTGGCCCCTGGGATGGGTGGGGAATTTTAATGCTCTTTCTGAGGGGCCTTGACCAGAGGCCTGGGACACACGTGGCCTGTGTGGCTCTCCTGGAGGCAGCCTCTGCTCTCATGGCCTCCCAGCCCAGCCCTGTCACAGATTCCTATCAGCTACAGTGGGGACAGGGGCTGTGGCACAACCTCTGACACTGCTCAGAGCCAGAAGCTCCTGGCTGAGAGGGGCCCACTCGAAGGCAGGTGCAGCCCAGCCCCCACGTGGGCTGAGTTCCCACCTCACCAGGCCACAGCCGACTGCCCCCAGGGAGCTTCGTCCCCCGACGCTCAGGGTCTTGTCACCACTCCACTCAGTGGGGCCATCTGCTCCTCCCCGCACTGGCCACACTTGCTTGGGGCCTATCTGGAGCTTTGCGACCTGAGCATCTATCGAGAGTGGGCAGTAGTGCGGCCTCCAGCGGCCTGGGGGGCGGGGCCTCTCTCCTGCTGGGGCCCAGACACTGGCTGGGACAAGCCCTGCCAGGGAAACCAGGGGAGCACGTTGGTGTGACGCAACCTCATCCCACTTCTGAGCCTTCTCCTGCAGCGGGGCAAAGTGCCTGGGCAGCTGGAGGGCCTCAATGCAGGAAGGTCAGCTCCTCCCGGCTGCTCCCCGAACCCTGTGCTAGAGACTGAATCGTGCCCAGCAAATTCATATGTTGAAGCCCCACCCCTCAGTGTGGTGGTGTTAGGAGGTGGGACCTTTGAGAGGTGATTAGGGTTAGATGAGGTCATGAGGGTGGAGCCCCCATGAGCAGAAGAGACCAGAGCTCTCTCTCCCCCGACGTGAGGACACAGAGGGAAGGTGCCATCTGCAAGCCAGGAAGAGGGTCCTCACCACCTCACCCGACCGTGCCAGCACCCTGATCTCAGACTTCCAGTCTCCAGAACTGTGAGGAATAAGTGTCTGTTGTTAAAGCCACCCAGTCCACAGTATTTTGTTATGGCAGCTGGAGCAGACTAAGACACCCGGAGGGTGACTTTCCCAGCTTTCTTCCTGAAAAGCGCTCCCCTAACCCACCACACACAGCTGCCTACTCCAGGTGGGGGGTGGGGAGTGCCGGGCTAGCTGAAGGACCCAGGTGACGGAGGGCAAGTACAGGCCAGGAACTTCTAAGGGGGTGCCCAGAGCCCAATTTCAGGCCATCCAGAGTGGTGGCCACCAAGAGATGGGGCTCCACGTCAAAAGAACAAACCAGCCATGGTGGGGTTCTGCCAGCCACAGGCTGCAGGGGAGGGGGGCATCAGCGGGAGCTGGAGCTCTAGAATAACTGTGTGAGGAGCTGACGTCACATGGGGGAGCCACTGAAAATAGTCCTGAGGCCACACTCCTCACGTTACAGAGGGATGACCACAGGTGAGGTCCAAAAGGTCAGACAGACAAGAGAAGCCAGAGAAACAGCAAGCGCGAAGCCAGCAGCCCTCCACTTCCCTCCTGAGCACCCACAATGCTCTTCTCCTGGACCCTGGGTGGGTACAGCACGGCTGACCTGTGGGGACAACTTTGAAAGTGTGAACAGGGCATCGCTCGCTGCTCCAGGCCAAGTGCTGGCTTGGAGTGGAGGTAGCACTTCCCAGGGGATGCAGAGCTGGGACTGGGTGGGCCTGGCAGCCAAACCTCAGATCCTTAGGACAACCCTGAAGCCAAGCCGGGCCCCCAGATAAGAGGTGGGTCCTCCACCAGCCAGGACACGTGGGAGAGGTGTGCACGTGGCAGCCCCACGCCTCCCTGGTCTGGCCTGGCACCTGGCTGACCGGCGCTGCAAGAGCAGCCAGCACAGGGCTGAGACAAGCGGAAAAATCAGTTAATACTATTTAGAACTTTGGCATTTTGTTCATCTGAGTTGTTTGCATTAATTTTGATTATTTAGAATTTGCATTAAAATACTATTTATCTTGACAACTGGTGCTTTTGGTGCCCCCTTAAGTGTGTGCCAGAGGCAGTGCTTTGCTCTACTCTTGGCCCTGACAAGACGTTGGCAATCCACCAGGACTCTGCAGCCAGCCTGGCTCCTGAACAAGAACCAGCACCCTTCACCTGTGGAACAGAAACCGTTTACCACGTGGGGCCCTGCGTCCCCCAGGACAAACGGGAAGGGGCGTGGGCAGCCCCATGTCTGAGGATGGATGCTCAGTACGCTGTGGTGGGCTCCCCACACAGCTCTCCCCGGCACACACTGCCCACCTCCCTCCATCACCAAAGCCATCTCTCTGCCTCTGCCAAAGACACCACCTCCTTTCTTCCCAGGTGGCCTCCCACAGGCCCTCTGGGCAGGATTTCTCATCCAAACTCCTGCCACAGCACCAGTGACGGCAGATATGGGACGCGGTTAGGGCCTTGGCGGGTCCCGCTGCCTGCAGCCACAGCTCCCTGGTTGTTTTTCTCCTAACTTCATTAGCTCCGCCAGGAGCAGACGAGCCGAGGGTTTATGCTGACCTTGTCATTTCACAGAAGGAGAAGACATGTGAGGAGGAAACCGTGCCCAAGCGACTGGATCCCGGCCCTTGCCCTGTCTTCCCCACTCCGCTTTGGCCCCCCCCCGGCTTAGGGGCATGGGCATGTTCCCCCTCTGGCTGTCACCAGCTCTGTCTCCTTGCTCACTGCTTGGGCACAGGGCTGGCTCAGAGATCATCTGGATTTCTCCTTGTTTTGGAAAAAGCAACTGCTCTCTGCTCCTTGCCAGGAGCAATGGCCCTCTTGGTCCTTATGAGGAGATTCCTGTGAGGCAGTGCAGGCATCTGAGACTTGTCAGGCTGTCTGTTGAGTATTGTCCCACAGCCAGGCTGGTTCTGCCTCTAAGACCCCAGGCCCCAGATCCCCCCCAGCTGGGGCTCTAAACTCCCCAGACTCTCTACCCAACGGAGGTTACTTCCCAGACCTCCTGGCAGCCAACTTCCGGGTCTCAGGGCAGGAGCCTGAAGCAGTGGGGAGAGGACACTGTCTGCCAGGAGGAAGAGGCCTTTCTGCCCATCAAAGTCAGTGTCCCACAGTTCACTCCCCAGCAGACCTGCCTTAAAGGCCCTGTGCATAAAATCAGATTCTGAGGAGCAAACACTTTCTGTGCTAAACAAACCACTGACTGTGGGAACATACAATAAAGGCTTCCAGAAAACCGAAGGTGGCGAGCTACCTTTTCCTTCTTGGCGTTCTCCATCCTGGCTCTGTCATCCAGCATTTGGACAGCAGCCAGCCCACGTGAGCTGGGCCCCCTCAGACTTCCCCAACGGTTTCCGAAGCAGAAATATCCAAAGCCTTCTGCCAACCCAGGGCTGGGCCGGCCCTGGGTGTCTGGGAGAATCCGGCCCACCTCCTGGCTGGCTGGTCTGGCTTCAGGTTCAGTCAGAGTCTCTTCCTTTCCATTGCTCGCTGGTGAGCCTGCTCTTCGGGCCACAGCCGGAACCCTTCCCCATTGAGGCCCCGTCAGGCTGGGTGTGGTAGGGGTGGGACCATCGCTGGGCTCCGGGGCTGGTCAGCACTGGTCAGCTGTCTCTCCGGGCTGTGCTGAGCTGTGATGGCCTGGTGTCCTCTAGACAGACTCAGCAGAAAGGTCCTCTCCCCTCCTGTGGCTGGGGGACAGCTTTTGAGTCATTAGGCTGCAGGTGACTGTTTCTCTCACACCCCAACCTGCTTCCCCGCCGCTCAGTCACTGCCCAACACTTCCTGTTCCGACCAGGTGTGAGTGGGGACTTCTCCTGCCAGGGCCTCTGTGCTCCTGAGAGGGCCCACGCTACCATGGCAACCAGGAGCAGGCCTCTGCGCTCACGCCCTCTGCCCTCAGCAGGGCTGACCATCCTGTCATTAGAGCTGCCATGCAGAAAACTGAGGCTGATGGCAAAAGGCCTCCATCCCCATCACCATAGCGACGGCCCAATCGTCTTGTCACTGCAGACTTTGCCACCTGTCCAGTTCCCAGGGCAAGGTCACAGGGTCTTCCATACTCACGTCCTAAGGAGCAGAGGCCCTTGTGAGTCTGGGAACCAGAGGAGAGGGAGCAGGTGGCTTGGCCACCGGCATTGCCACATGTGCCCACACCACCCTCAAGTCTGGTCACTGCCTTCCCTGCCTACCATCTTGAAATTTGAGCCAGAATAGCCCAGCCAGAGCAGAAGCCTGCAGACCGGGCCCTCAGCTCGGGATGCACGCACACCCATTCACACCCGCACAGTGTGAAGACCCTGGGAATGAAGCAGGAGGCCAGGGTGCTGGAGCTGACTCTGCTCAGAGGGGTCACTTAACCATCTGGAGCAAAATGTGGGAGCCCAAAGATGATCTTGACGGGTGTTTCTGGCCTAAGACCCTGAGGTCTGGTGTGTATTTTATACTCACAGCAGTTCTCAATTAGGACTGGCCACACTGCAAGGGCGCAATGTGGCTGGTGGCTGCGTACTGGAAAGTTCCAAGATGTGAGGCTTTCTGCCCACGCCCCTCAGGGTGTAGCTGCTGCCTAGGATGGGCTCCCAGCCGGGGGAGATGCTGTGACTTGTGACTTGGGGTGCAGGCTCCAGCCCCTTTTGTTCGATGTTGTCCTTTCTGGTGCACGAGACGAGGACGGGAAGTGGCACCTTTGGGTGCTCTTTCTTTTGCTGTCTGTTTCAGTAACAAACTGTCTGAATGTAGAAGTGGCTTTTGGTCCTCTGCTGGCCCTGGTCTCGGCTCCGCCTGTGTGCGCTCTGTCCATTCTTCTGCCAATACCACACTCTTTCACTTGGTATAAATTTTTGGTTTTTTGATATCTGGTGAGGCAAGCATCCCTTCCTTTTTTTTCTACAAAATTTTCTTTACCGTGAGCCTTTTATCTTTCATATAAACCTCAGAATCTACTCATCCCATTCCACAAAATAACGCTGTTGATAATTTCGTTGGAAATGCATTGAATTTGTGGATTTGGGGATTCATTTTAGAGAAGTGACATCCTTATAACGTCAAGTCTTCTCACTGAGAAACACGGCACGTAGCCCCACGTGTCGAGGTCTCCCTTTATGTACTTGAGGCAAATTTTATTATTTTTCTCATACAGATCTTACACATTTCTTGTTAGATTTACTCCTAAAGAATGGCAATTTTTTATCAGGAGAAGGAGAAATTGTCATTATAACTAATATTAAAACATTTATGATTCACAAAGTACTTTTGCATTCGTTCTGTCATTTGATGAGACTATCTTGAGGCAGTAGGCAGGGCGGTATTATTATGGCCACTTTCTGCTGAGGTCGTTGAGGTCAGGGAGGTTGAAGGATTGGGCTGCAGGGACCTGCAGTGCTCACGTGTTTCTCGCCACAGCCTCCTGCTAAGGCCAGGGCCTGAGGCAGTGCCTCACGTAGAAGTCGCAGGTTCTGCCCCAGAGCCTTGCCCTCCATGGCCACAGTTGACTGGAATGTCACCTGATCCAAGGGCAGCCACACTGCACATTGGCCAGAGCCTTGCGGGTGGCCTCACAGGAGACATTTATCCAACAGGGACTACTTGAAACAATGGGTGGTTTTGTTGGGGACCTCAAAGTGGCAGAATCTCTGTGCATTCAGCTCTCCCAAAGGCAAGTCCTGCATCTTCCTCTGGGGTGAGGCAGTACATTCCTGGCTGAAGAATTTGGGGAGCAGGTGGGGGAAGGTGCCTCTCTAGGACTCCTCTCGCTGCTTTTCCCACTGCTCAGGGACACTTGTGCTTCAGCCCCTCACCCTGCTAAGCCCCCATCGCTGATGGATCGTGCCCCTCCCCAGGTTACACATGCCCACCCTGGATGCATCTCCCTTCCTATTCTCCTCCTGCCCTCTGTCTTTGTGTCATCCTAGTGGAGGATTTGCCAGGAAGTTCATATAAACATATGTATTTAATCTTCCATGTTTAACTGGAAGTTTGTATTGACACTGCTTGGGCTTCGCTGACCATCTTAATCTGTGCAAATCCCATTGCTTCTCTCAAGGGTCAAACACCAAGTCCTAGGCTTTGCTTTGATTGGACGGCCTACCCCACGGTCCACAGATGGCCTGCCTTGATTGGCTGAGGCCTGGGTTAGGTGCTCATCTGTAAACCAATTGCTGGGGCAATAGGGATGGGCTTGCATTGATTGGCTCAGAACTCTGAGCGCCTACGTGAGAACAGGGGGGCCCTGGGGGAATGTTGGGGGGATTCAGAGGGGCAGTTCAGCAGGAGGGATTCAGGGGCCTCAGAGGGGAAACTCAAATGGAAGCTGAGTGGGGTGGGGCTCAGCAGGGGGCTCAGGTGCCACTCAGAGGGGGCTGGGGGACTCAGCATCGTCTCAACCACACGGGAGCTTTCAGATTCTTTGGGATGACTTTTCCTTTGTGATGACTCCCATCCTGCTTTCTGCTTTTGGGAGTCCTGGAGACTGGGCTGCCGTGGGACCCAGACTCCTTTTTGGTGGCGGCCAGCTCTGCCTGCCCTCCTGCCCCCTTCCTGCTCTGCAGACTTTCTCCCACTTTCTGTGCAGGGCAGCCCCACAGCTGTTAGGGTGACATCCTCGGGTCAAGCCATGGGCGTAAATGACCCTGTGTCCAGCATGGGCTACACATCCATCCCCAGCCCCTAAGCTGGAGGGGGGGTGTCTCCTGGTACAAATACAGCCTCTGAGAAGCCCCCACAGAGGAGGCAGTTCTGAGGGCACCTGTCTCACTATTTCCACGAGTTCCAAGCTGGCTCACCTGCCTCCTGTCTTCCTTGGCTGTGAGTCCCTTCCTGCCCACTGCCTCCAGGTGAATCTTCTCATAGTATACCCCTGTCCTCTCCTGCCCTGCTATCTCCTATTCCCTCACGTCTGTGTCTGTCTTCCCTGTGGCCTGGAGAACCCAGTGGGAGCCCAGGACACCTGGGTGAGGGGTGGAGGTAGTGAGCAGCATTCCTGGGGGCTGGGTCTGCTGACTCACGGCATCAGGTCTCTGCTCTTTAGGCTTGCTGAACTGCTAAGCAGGGGTAGGAGAGGAAAAATTCTCCTTTGCCCTCTTTGGGCCTCCAGTTGGGCCTAAGAATTAAACTGACATTAACAGAAGAAAAGTATACAAGTTTTATTAAAATTTTTACATGTACATAGAGAACGAAGACCCCAAAAAGTGACCAGAGCAGAAAGCTTATACACAAAGAAACAATAAATTTGTGAAGAATTGACAAGACCAAGGGGTTTGGGCTAGGGAGAGTAACTTGCTGAGCAGTGGCTAGGAAGATGAGGGTTGGTGTAACAAGGCTCATTTGTACAGATTCGTCTTGGCCTCCATTCATCTCTGGTGATAAGAAAGTCTTCCTTCTTCCTGGTACAGAGGGGGCATCTTTCACACGGGAGTTTAATGTCCTGCTTTCAGGAATCAAAAGGAGGATCAGAGTGTCCTTCTTGCACCTGCTATTTCTCAAATGTCTTTAATTCAAAATAATCAATACGTCAAAGCAGCATATTGAGGGGTGACATGCTTTGAACTCCTTTGGAGGCCTGACCACCTGATCGGTGGCCCTTTGGAGGCCCCTTTCCTGTGTTGGCTGTGGAGACTCGAGTTGTATTTACAGTGAAAACAGCCCTGCTGCCCTGGCCTTGGCTGACTGGACGAGGGGGTGTGGGGCTAAGGCTACTGCACGGCTGGGAGCCCCCTGGGCTGGGCCTCCTCAGGTATGCCCCTTGGCCAGCTTTCATTCTGCTTCCTGTGGGGTTCTGCTGTGCAGCCAATGGGCACCTTACGTGAGCTGAACAAGGCTCGAAGGTGGGTGGGTGCCTGCCTTGCCCAGTAGGGGTGAACTTACAGTGCTAGGCCTTGTGTAATGGGCAGCGTTGCTCCGGCTCCGTCTGCAGAAGAGCTTTTCTTCTAGGGCCCAGCACACGAGGCGAAGCCCGGGCTCCAGAGCTGCGCCCTTCACACTCCTGTGGATGCTGCCTGCGTAACATGAGGGCCCCTTCCCTGCAATCTTTTCTATCCCCCTAATTTTGGACTTACAGAATAGTTGCAAGAAGAGTATACAGAATTCCTGGATACACTGCATCCTGACTCCTTCAATTTACTTGCCATATTTGCTTTATCCTTCAGATAGATAGATAGATACATATAGATAGTAAATCTGAAGCTTTAAGAGTAAGTTGCAGACATAATGTCCCTTTATCCCTAAATACTTGTGTATATTTCCCAAAAACAAAGAATTCTCTTCCACAACCATAACACAATGATCAAAATCAGGAAATTAAAACAGATACAGTACTGTTCTCTAATCTGTAGACCTTACTTAGATTTCAGCCCATTGTCAAACCTCCATGCCCCACAGTCTGCAGGACACCTTTAAGCCACCATGATCTCCCCTCCTTTTTGTCATGACTGAGAACAATATACATAATCATCATTGTTGTCACTTGTTCAACATCTACTATGACTATAACGTCTTATCATTCCCAGCAACATGCCCACGGAAAGGGTCTTTTTCCAGTTTTACAGATGAGAGAGAGAGAGACTCAGAGAGGTTAATGGTTTGTTCACTTTTGTGGTTTTGTGGTTTTGTGGTTTGTGGCGGTGCTGGGACTGAATCCAAGTTGGGTGACAGCTGGGGCGATGGAGTGGAAGGTGGGTCTTGCTTTTCAGTAAGAGAGGTGGATGAGCTTGGGGAGTTTGCAACCGCAGAGACCGAGCACGGCTTCCTGGGCGATGGAGACTGAGCAAGGCCAGAGAGGAAGGGGAGAGCGGCCAGGAGTGGAGCTGGGCTTAGAGTGAGTTTGTTACATGTTTTGGTGTTGACATGTGCCTCTTATTAGCGATTTCCTTAACCTGAATCTCACTTTCTATGTCTGTAAGGTGGTAATAATGTCTTCCTCTGTTTTTGTGAGGATTAAATGAGGTAACACACGGGGAGTGCTTGGTGTAAGGGAAACTTCAGGACAACTACTATTATGTGTCAAGTGAATACATTTAAATCTATTTGAAGCAAGCACTGTCCTCCTGGTCCTTTTGTACAACTTTCAAAGGAAAGGGGCTCCAGGAATTTTGTTCAGAAACTACTCTCATGTGCCCCCTATCGGCAACTGTGTCAGTGCAACCGGGTCGGGACTGCACTGACAGCTCCCAGGCATCTTGTGACACTGCCTGGCACGCTAGTATGCCCACATATGTGGGCTGGCCTGGCATTGGCCAATGTCTGTTCTAGTACCAAAAAGGAGTGGATGTGGAAAAGCCCTTTCCACCCTCTGCACTTGGAGAGAGGGAAGAGGGTTGGTGAGGAAGGTGCTGAGTGAAAGGGCAGGTGGTGGGAACTTCCTTTAGCCACAAGAATATTTAGAGCAATGGTTCTCTATACTGCTGCTCCCCAGGGCATATTGGCAATGTCCAGAGACATTTTTAGCTGGGTGGGGTGCTACTGACATCTAGTGGGTACAAGGCCTGAGATGCTGCCTACAAGGCATGGGCAGCCCCCAGCAACAAAGAATTATCCAACCCCAAACGTCAATAGTGCCGAGGTTGAGAAACTCTGATTTAGAGGAATATTTAGAGTGATTCTATTGGTCCTTCAAATATACCATCTCTTTCCCATCCTCTCAGATCTGACTGCTTCTAGGACGATAGTGTAACCTTACC
Source organism: Diceros bicornis minor (assembly GCF_020826845.1). Lineage (NCBI taxonomy): Eukaryota > Metazoa > Chordata > Mammalia > Perissodactyla > Rhinocerotidae > Diceros > Diceros bicornis. The sequence continues at coordinate 1,330,086 of NC_080780.1, forward strand.
GCCAACTTCCAAAGACCGAGGTCCTTACTTGTGTGTCCTCCAAGACCCTTGCTGATTACATGTCATTTAATAAACAAGCAACAAGCTAGATGAGGTACTGGTGGAGCACTGTGCCTCATTCATCCCTATCCATTGATAAAGCATTTTTTCAACATCTCAAGCAAAATGAGGTTTTCCAAGTCACTGTGCATCAAGCTGCCCCTTTTGAGGTGAAGCGGCTCTGCTACTCTGTGAGGTCAGCGCTTGGCCTCCTGTATCAGCGCTTAGTCAGACAGTTGCTTTCACAGGGGCCCGAGACTTCACCCCTGCCGGCTTGCGCTGAGGGGTCCTGTGTGACCAGGATTCGCTCCCACACGGCGGGAGGAAGGCATGAGGCATCAATCATCTGAAGATGAGAGGCATGCCTTCACATCCCCGAAGGGGCCTGTAGAAGAAAAGATCCCTGCCCTTCACCCAAGATTTGATTTACAAAACACTCTCCAGGAAGGCAGTTCGCCCATAAATCAAAGCCCCTCGTGTAGGGTTTTCAAAGCACTGTCGTGTGGGTGCTACTCCGGGTCTCACTGCTCGGAGGGCGGCCCGGGAAACAGGGACGCTCCCCGAGGCCTCAGCACGGCCCAAGACGACTCGGCACGGCCCGGGAGGCTGCAGGACAGCCCAGGGGGGCAGGGCCGCGCTCCCGCGCCCGCCCCGCCCCTCGACGCGCGTGTCGGCCGCTCCTTTCTGCATCCGGGGCACCGAACCCTCTGTTCGATCTCGGGCGGCGGCCCCTGGCCGGAACCGGAAGTAGACCCCGAGCCGGGAGGAGGAAGCCGGCGTCCGACCCGTCAGCAGCCAGCGGCGGTGCGAGGGGCGGCGGCCGCGCTGCTGCCTGCGAGCCGGCCCGGCAGCCGGGCGGTCGCGGGGCGCCATGAAGCTGTACAGCCTCAGCGTCCTCTACAAAGGCGAGCCCAAGGCCGTGCTGCTCAAAGCCGCGTACGACGTGTCCTCCTTCAGCTTCTTCCAGAGGTCCAGGTGAGCGGGGTCGGGTCGGGTCGGGGGAGGCCCGGGATCTCCGGAGGGTCGGGTCGGGGGAGGCCCGGGATGGCAGGAGGGTCGGGTCGAGGGAGGCGCGGGATCTCCGGAGGGTCGGGGTCGAGGGAGGCGCGGGATCGCAGGAGGGTTGGGGTCGGGGGAGGCCCAGGGCTCGGCCTACCCCAGCCGGGTGGTGGCCTCTTCCTCGGTCTGCAGACTGTAGCTCTGAGGAATCATTCTCCTTTTGCTCGAAAAAAGGCTTATACCATTTCAGGATATACTCTCGTACTCAGTGTTTTTCAAATTTTTGTCGTATAAAAATTATAAGAGGACTTTGAAAAAGTGTAGATTTCCCAGGTTCACGCCCGCACGTTCTGAACTAGTAGGTTGAGGCCCAGAAATCTCTATTTTAAACCAACGCCTCCTACCCAGTGATGCTGACCCAGGCAGCTCAGGTGCAACACCTTGAGAACCATGTGTCTATCATCTGCTGGGGCTTTCCAGCAATTTGGTGTGAGAGGTGTTGATATACTCTCCGTTTTATGGATGAAGTCACTGAGGCCCCAAGAAATTGTGGTGCAACTAGCCAGGACTTGAACCCAAATTGTGTGCTTTTTGTGGTTGGGATGCAGTGATACAAAAGGTTTCTACCCTTAAGATTTGAAAGGAAGCGTGGGATTTGTAGGGCTTACATGCTTTTAAACATTTCTGGGGCACTTTGCTTGCAGAAAGGTGTGTATCAGAAGGACCACAGACACTTGCAGCCCATTCGTTGGGGGGCGGGGGGGCTCAGGCACCAAGGAGGAGGACCCTCCAGAGTCAGTGTCTGTGGTCACCCAGTCTCCAACTCTGGGGTAATCTGGATTCTGTTTTCACTGCTTCAAAGCAGCTGTTTTGTTCTTTTTGTGTGTATGAAGAAGATCAGCCCTGAGTTAACGTCTGTTGCCAATCCTCCTCTTTTTGCTGAGGAAGACTGGCCCTGTGCTAACATCCGTGCCCATCTTCCTCTACTTTATATGTGGGATGCCACCACAGCATGGTTTGAAGAGCGGTGCGTAGTTCCGCCCCTGGGATCTGAACCCAAGAACGCTAGGCTGCTGAAACGGAGCGTGCAAACTTAACTCCTACACCACCGGGCTCGCCCCAGCTGTTTTGTTCCTGAGAGTGGTTTTCTGGCAGGATCTAAAACAATTCCTGTTGTTATATTGTTGAAATTTTCTGCTTCTTTTGGGTCTTTTTTGATACGTAGCATTCTTTACCATGGCTTCTGTTTTCTGCTCTGTGTTGCTGCTTTTCTGTGATGGAACTTTTGGTACCAACTTGCCTAACTCTGATTCTTTTTCTGTTTCCCTGCCCATGTATACTGAAGACCCCCAGTTCCATGCCAGTTTCAGAGGATTAATACAACTGCAGTACTACAGGGACATGTCTACTTGCCTCTGTTAAAACAACATGTCTTCCAGCTGATCATGTTGTTTTTCTCATAAGGCTTCCTGGCTTCCATCCTTCCTGCCTCATGATTACGAGACCCCAAGCTTAAAACCTTCAAATGGTTTCCCAGCGTCTCTGGCCCTTGTCTGCAGGCTCTCATGTGAATGCGATTCTTCCTTTGTCTAATTACAGTTCTACTCTAAGCTCTATCTCTTTTTAGTTTTACTGCAGGGGCTTCCTTATTTTTCTCCAAGGGATTATTTTGACCAAATCACTCTATCAAGATAATAGTAGCAAGTAATACTGTGCACCAGGCATTGTGCTAAGTGCTTTACACAACGTAACTCATTTAACCATCACAGGGAATCTTGAGTTTATAGATGAGGCCCAGTGCAGTAAGGAACTTGCCTGAGTTCACACACCTTGTAAGTGGTGGAGCTAGGATCCCAGCAGGGCAGTCCACTCCCGAGTCGGGGGCTTCACTCTTCGCTGTGGCTCTCAGTGCAGTGTCAGAAGTTTATAGATCTGCAGGAGCCCAGCTGTGGACTCTGAGTCAGGATCCTGCTCTGATGGCTCCTTCTGTGGCATTCCTGATCAGAGGCTTCTTGTCATCCCCTCTTCCTCTGGCTGGATCCGTGTCACCTGTGACTGTTCCATCTGGCCACATCTCTCTGTCGGGCCCATGAATCTCCTCTTCCCTCTCAGTCTTTGTATGAAAAATGGCACAAGCCATTTCCCATTTCCTTGTCTTGGCTGAGTGTTGCCCTCCATTCCTTCCAGAGTGCCCTGGGCTCGTACCGTGGAGGAGGCCCAGCATTCACTGCGGATGTGTGTCACATTGCGGTGTGTGGCGTGTGGCTGCAGCCATCACTGGCTGTTCATCTGCCGAACAGTGTTTGCTGCTTGTGTTTTTCCAGTGCAGTTTTTGTTTGCCCTGTTTCTTGGAAGTTGGTGAGGCTTTGAGAGCAGGAGCTGCCTTCTGCTTCTCCACTGTGTCCCGAATCATTCTCTGACCAAAACGTTAAGTTGACTGTAGCCTGTAGAAAACTCCCCAGAAGTCTGGAAGTGGGCTGTGGGTGAGCTAGGTAGCAAACATGTGGTTTGAATGGTCATGATGATTTGTAATTATCTGTATTTGTGTTCATTTGCAAAGCATTTATTATTTGTTACTAAGGTTGGGAGGGAAAGGAATGAAACCAAGAAGCAATGTCTCCTTAGTGTATAAGCTCAGAGGTCACTTTCATTGTGTTGGGGACAAGGTGATGGGAATAGGTAATATTTGTTGTGTTTCTTAGTGTTCAGGAATTCATGACCTTCACAAGTCAACTGATTGTGGAGCGCTCAGCGAAAGGCAGCAGAGCTTCTGTGAAAGAACAAGGTAAGAGGACCTGCCAACTTGTGAGTTGTGTGCTGGCGTTGCTGCCACACCTCAGGTAGCTGGCAGCTCTCTCGACTCGAGCCGTCGCCTCATGATGGAAAGGGCTGCCAGGACCCTACTCCTCTGCTACCTTGTTCTCTCTTCCTTCCTCTTCCTCTTTACACAGAATTCTGTGCCCACTGTGGTATCTAAGCTATGTAGTTAAAATCGCCCCCAAAGCTTGGACTTGCTTAATATTAGGGTCCAACTCTCTTGGAGTGATAAGCAACCTTTATGTGTATCCTCTTCCTCTCCAGATTTGTAGACATCTCAAAAAAGGATTTCCAGCTAGCCCTGTTGAGGCAGTACTGCATTCTGTGCTCCTTAGATTTTTGACTAGGAATCTGAAAACTCATTATTTTTTACTCTTGACCATTATTTTTTCTTCATAATTCAAGTTTCCTGTAGGAATTTTTAGGCATTTATTTGAATAGAGGTGTATATTATACAGACAGATCAGGGAAGGTGTACGTGAGCTTCCTCAGGCAGAAAACAAGGACTCTCAACGTGTGGCGCTGACGTTGGGTCCCGTGATGTGGAGGTACCGCGCGGATGATGCAGGCGGTATTGAATGTATGTGTTCTGTGCGGGATCCCTGTACCGCTCACGTCCCGCAAGTCACATTGGATCATGAACATTTAAATATTCTCAGTTCTCCTCCGGCTGTGTCTGCCTTCCCAACTTTATTATTTAAAGACGTTTCCTCAGATGCTGACCCACTTGTCAGGTGCTCTATAGTGTGCACTTTGACTCCATGTTTGAATCTTATTAGGGAATGTAGACAAAGTAGAGTGTCGGTGATGACCCCCTGTCCCTCTCCTTGTCCCTGCTCTCATTTATCTCTGCCCTTTTCTGATTTCAGGGGCCCACAGTCTCTCCCTCTCCTCTTTAATTTGTTTTTCCTTGTTTAGCATTGGAATCTTCTGGGTGAGAGTCTTTTTTGTGTATGTGAGGAAGATCAGCCCTGAGCTAACATCCATGCCAATCCTCCTCTTTTTGCTGAGGAAGACCGGCCCTGAGCTAACATCCCTGCCGATCTTCCTCCACTTTATGTGGGACGCTGCCACAGCATGGCCTGACAAGCGGTGCATCTGTGCGCGCCCGGGATCCGAACCCAAGCCACTGGTAGCAGAGCGCGCACACTTAACCGCAAAGCCACGGGGCCGGCCCCTAAGTGAGAGTCTTAGGGACAAGAAGGTTCTTATTCGTCAGCTGTAGTCCTTAGGTTCCTTTTACCTTGGGGATATGGTTAGCTGTATCATCTCTGAATCCTTTCAAAGTGACAGAAATTAATCCCCTGGATTGTGACTGTTTTGCAGACGCCGTTGTACAGACTATACCTTTTGATAATTTGGTGATTTCAGCACAGTAATACTGGAGACCTCAGCCAGCAGTGGCTAATTTTTTTCTAGATGGGCCTTCTCTCCCCTCTTGCTCCCTGCCCCGGCCCACCACAGAATGCAGTAGGCCAGGCAGGGTTGCTGTAATAAGGAAACCTGAGGCCCATAGAGGTGATTTCCTGACTTGGGGTTACACTTACAGAGTTTTTTAAGAAAGTGGAGGCTGCGTGGCTTGTCCAGGGTTCCCTCAGTCTGGGAACAGAGCAGAGCCTCAGAGAGCTGCCAGGACTGTCCTGGAGCTCAGGGGTGTGAGGTGGACATGCACCTGGGGCTGTGTTGCCTGGGATGTTTTCTGCACCTCAGGCGGCTCCTTTGGGCCCTGGCTTTGCCTGCTGGGCCTCTGAGGGCGTCCTTGTCCTGAAGCAGGTGTTGGGCCACGGTGACGGCAGAGCTTCCATAGCGCCGTCCTCTGAGTCCATTGGGCTGTGATGCAGACCCTCTCCACAAACCTCCCTCAGGGTGGCTTCATTGACCCAAAAGGCAGGAGCCCAGCCTTGTGATGCTTTGACTGATTTGGGCAGTGAAAAAGTCTAAAGCCCTCATGTCGCCGTCCGTGTGTCTGACCTCTCACCTTCTTAGAATATCTGTGCCATGTCTACGTGCGAACTGACAGTCTTGCAGGAGTGGTCATTGCTGACAGTGAATATCCATCCCGTGTGGCTTTTACCCTGCTGGAGAAGGTGAGTTTGCAATTTGTCTGGACTGGACCGGGATGGATGAGTGTGGGCTGGAGCCAGGGGTGGCGACAATGCCTGAGTATAAGAGATGAAATAGTGTGCCCAAAATCAACCCGTTTTCAGCTTTTCTCCTTACGCTACCAAGAGACAGTCGGGCATCCCTTCCCAGGTTCTCTCCCTGGTGCCGAGTTCTGCCCCTCTTCCCACCTGTGTCCAGGCTGTGTCCCTGGTGCCACCTTGACTCTCCCCGTCTGCCACAGAGTCACAGCATCTGTCCTTCTGGGATAGGACCCTCAGGTCAGCTCTGGCCATGTTCCCGGCCCTGGTCACTCCTCTAGCCGGCTCTCTTTCTGCCTCCACCCTCAATAGTCATGACTTTCAGTTCCTTCTCAGCCACACCAACCTCCATGCTCTGCTCTGTGACCCACCTCCCCTCCGTCAGGCCATCCCTGCAGACACTTCTGCTTCTGCTCAAGGAGTCCCCTTCCTGACCCGTCCTGTAGTTATGGTAGCTCCCTTCCCTAATGGGACCTGGCACCACCACGGGGCTTAGCACCTCCACGTTCTTCAGTTTGAGTGGTGCTTCAGTTTGAGTGAGTGGTGCTAATTACAAACTCCTGGAAGACGTTGGCTTCATCTTGTCTCCCAAAACACTAATACGCTTACAAGCACATGAAATCTGGTGGTTGCTTAAATCCAAAGGACCTAATTCCCTTTTTGAAGAATTATTTTGGAAAATTAGAGGGCCAGTTCTTTTTCCTGGAAATTCATAACCTGGTAAAGGTGGAAATCGGTAGTTTAAAATTCTAATACTTTCACCATTCACCAGATGAGGATCATCTCAGGCTGGGCATTTTTTAATTCCCAGAATACTCAGGAAGGAGGAACTTGAGCCTGGATTTCCCCCTTGCCCTTAGCCTCCCTCCTCTTCCCTCCTTCCTGGGCACCTCTTTTGGGTGAGGCTCCCAGGTCACACCGTGTTGCCGTGGGTGCTGGTGAGCACGAGGGGGCTGTTGTTGACCTTTCTTGTCTTGCAGGTACTGGACGAATTCTCCCAGCAGGTCGACAGGATAGAGTGGCCGGTCGGATCCCCTGCTACCATCCACTATGCAGCCCTGGACGGTCACCTCAGTAGATACCAGGTAGAGTGCCTTGTGTAGACACCATGTGGCCCAGAACAACAGCTTGATAGTTGTGGCTCTTGGTGACTTCCTGACAGCCTTGATGTCGATGTCCCTTTGGAAAATGCAGGGACCCACATTAAGACCTGGAACCCGGCCAGCCCCCGTGGCCTAGTGGTTAAGTTCAGCACACTCCGCTTCAGTTCCCGGGCACAGACCTACACCACTCTTCTGTCAGTGGCTGTGCTGTGGCAGCAGCCCACATACAAAAAGAGGAAGATTGGCAGCAGATGTTAGCTGAGGGCGAATCTTCCTCAGCTAAAAAAAAAAAAAGACCTGGGAGCTGGGCTCCTGGGCAGGCTTTTGCTTCTCTGTTGTGTGTTTAAACAGCCTGTGGTTTTTACCTTGTGAAGGTGTGTCTGGCTCGCTCAGTTTGAGCTTTGTTTCTAGGTGGTCACTCTAGTCCTGACATTGTTCTTATTTTTGGCTCTTTCCTAGAACCCCCGAGAAGCTGACCCCATGAGTAAAGTGCAGGCTGAACTAGATGAGACCAAAATCATCCTGGTAAGCAAGAAGCTGGGAGGGCAAGGCCACAGCTTAGGGGCAGAAAGAGGGCCAGCGATCACACCTGCAGTCCATGCTCGTCTTAATCGTAGCCGAGACACTTTCCTGCAAGTGGTGTTTGCCTACCTCTCCCCATGCATCAAAGGCTTCAAAGCCAGACTCACGTAGACAACTCCCTGCCTGTCTGTCCCGTACCCCATCTTGGTTAATGGCACCCGTTGTACAGGGGCCCAGCTGGGAGCCGACGTGGCCCTTGTTCCCCACTCCACTCCCTGTCTGGGCGGTTGCTGGGTTTGGATGGCCTGAGCTCTGGAGCTGCCTCCCCGCCGCCAGCGCCTGCCTCAGCTTGTCTCAGAGCCCAGCAGGTGCCTCCCTTGCAGGCTCTGGGTCGCAGGGGGGCACTGAAGCACTCTTTTTCTGGCTAAATACAGGCCTGTTCTAGAAGAGCAGGAACCCTGCATTTTTATCTGAGATCTCCTGGTTTGTAACTGCTGCTTCAACAGTTTTTTTTGACTATGAGCTACCTTTTGGCACATGAGCAGCATCTGTTTTCACCTGGGGTTTGGTCTTTGTGGCCTCTGCCTCGTTTCCCACCCACTCCAGTCTGTCCACCAGACAAGAGCCATTGATCTGTTACTCGTTGCTTAAAGTCCTTCAGCAGCTCTCGAATCAGCTTCAGGATGAAGAGCGGACTTCCTGACACGATCTCACAACTGGGCCCTGTCACCTCTCACACTTTCCTGCCCGGCTCCCACGCAAGCATCCCACACTCAGGCCTCCCAAGTACTTGGAGGCTACACCAGGCCCTTCTGAATGTCACTGCATTGTCACTACTTATTTATGTGTTTCCCTGACACAAACATGTTTATGTGAGCTCCTAGGACTGGGAGCTTGTCTTGTCTTTATGTCCCTGCTCGCAGTACAACACCTAACTTCCACCAGTGCCTGGCAGTTAATGGACCCTAAGGGAGAGGATATAAAGCCCAGATGCCCAGGAAACCGCGCCCCCCCGCCCCCCCAAGATAAAATTCCTCCCAACACTGGCTCAGCTTTCGTGCACATTGGCGTCTCCTGGAGTTGAACTCTGGTCTGGGGCGGGAGTTCTATGTTCTGCAGTTCAGGCTGTGTCTGTAGAGAGCATCCCAGGGGCTCCTAACGTAGGTCTTCTGGCCCGTGCTCTGAATACTGTAGTGTTGGGGCTTTGGAATGGGAGTCAGCTGTGGAAGTCTCAGGCGTCTCTGTCTCTCGTCACGTGTTTCCCCGCGCTTTCTAACCAAGCCCGTCTCTTCCTCTGCTGCTTCAGCGTCTGAGTCTGTGAGCACCACAGAGCCAGGGGACACGTGTGCACTGTCCTAGCCTCTCTGCACTGCAGAGAGCAGATTGGCCACCTCCCCCAGCCCTGTTGTGGCTGCATCTGGATTATTGGTCACGCTGCTTCTCATCCCATCCGTATCTTAATCCAGTTAACTTTTTATGGGGGAAATCTGAGTTGCTCAGCTGTGTGTGGAGATAAAGGAGATTCTTGCTCGTTGCTCATTCTGTGCCATCTCACAGGTGCGCACTTGGGTTCGTGCTCCTTGCTCTGAAGAGGGCTCTGGGGGGCCCTGCTGCTGCTCCAGCAATGGCCATCTGGGGCAGAAGCGAGCCGGCCTCTTCCTGATGACGCTGGTAGCAGGGCCACGGGGTCTTCTAAGGGCTCTAGCCCGTCACCCCATCAAAAAGGGTCTGCGTGTGTGCTCATCCTCCCTAAGTGTGTAGATGCTTCTGCAGAGTATGTGGTAATGACATTTAAACTCAGTTCTCCTCTAGGGAAGGGGAAACTTTGTAGCTGATAGGAATACGTGTGTAAGTACAGATATAAGTATTCCCTCCTAGAGCATGGTTATCCAGGCCTGTGCTGTGGAGAAGCTTTTGGGAAGTGCTCTATCCCAGTTAGAACCTTCTAGATTCCACAGGAAGGTCACTAGATCCTGTTGCATCCACAAGTCTGGGATGCCGTATCTTGATGCTCATGTACGGGGGAGGAGCCCAAAGGAAGTGCTGTCCGTGACTGAACTTCATGAGGGGTCATGTCAGCTCATTTTGTGAACAAAGCCTTTTTTCTTTTTCCTTTTGTCCAGCACAACACCATGGAGTCTTTGTTAGAGCGAGGAGAGAAGCTAGATGACCTGGTGTCCAAATCGGAAGTGCTGGGAACACAGTCTAAAGCCTTCTATAAAACGGTGGGTACCGGCCTGCTGCTCCCAGGTGCCCCCAGAGAGCAGTTGAGCATGCTCGTCCCTTGTGCCCTCTCCACTAAACAAATCTTTCTTAGAACAGTCAGTGACGTGCAGTGAGAGCAGAAGAGGGGTGCCCAGGCCTGGTCAGTAGTGGCGGATCCCATGGGCCCCAGTGGAGGGAAAGCAAGCATAGACATTGTCCCCCTGCTGCTAGGCTCCCCACCAAGAGGCAGAAGGTTGGTTCAGGTTCTGGTCCCCAGGGCTTCGCTTCACTCCTGCTGTCTGCTCAGCAGTTGGGTGTACAGCCTTCCTGGAGAGGTTCTCGTGCCTCCAGTTCGTTTCCCTGTGACAGAAGTATTTCACCTTTTGAACAGTGGTGGGGCTGAGTTTACCTGGTCTGTCCACACACGTTTGCTTTTGTTTATACCTTGGAGGGAGATGGCCAGTGGGGTTAGGGGGTATCTGAACAGGAAGCAAGAGAGAAGGTAATGGGCCTCAAAAACTGAGTGGGAACCGCTCTGTTCTCCAAAGACATCCTCAGTAAGAAACACCACCCATGGAGTCAGATGGGGAGGCGAGGGTGGGGCAAAGTAAGGTGCTCAGCTGACCCCACTTACGTTGCTGTCTCTTTCTACCTGGCTCAACAGCAGGGATTTACTCGCTATCGACAGTATTAATGGGGTGGGGATTGCTTTTAGACACCTTCCCCAGGCCTTGAGGACAGGCGAGTTTTTTCTCTCTCTCTCCTCTTCGTGGTTCCCGTTCCTGTCCGACTCAGTGGTCTCGTTCCCAGAGCCCCTAGTAAAGCCACCCCGATTCCCACGGAGGTCCCTGTGCTGTCCGTGCTGAGGTCAGGGCTGCCGGCCTTCTCAGCCCCCACTTCAGCTTCTCTTTGTCTCTTTCAAGGCCCGGAAACAAAACTCATGCTGTGCAATCATGTGACGGCAGCCATCAGAGGCCCCTGCACTGGAACATCACTGTCATTCACATCAGAACTGCAGCCTCCAGAGAAGCAGAGCCGCCATGGAAAGACCTGGAGTGGGGACAGACTCGCATTTTTCACTTTGGAGCTTCTAGGAGGAGCCAAGGGGTGGTGGAAGGGATCTGGGGGTAGGGAACGTTCAAATTCACATGTCTAGCAATTTTTGAAAAGATCATTTGAGGCCCCTAAAGGTGTATTTTTGGGCCAAATGAAACTATAAACTCAGTGACTCCTGTAGCTGCTCAAGGGCTCGTCTCTAACCCCTGCACAGGCCCCCAGGAGGTCAGGGCCAGCTCGCTGTTGATCCTCGTGTGCCTTTGGGTTTTATTTGTACATTAATGTATTAACACTCCAATAAGAGAGTGTGTTCCCTGATAACACACCTGGGCGCGGGGCAGCACTCAGGTGGGGCTCTCTTGGGAAAGCCACTCAGGGCCGCTGGGGCTGGGGGCTGAGCAGGGCATGGGCCAGTACTTCAAGGCCGAGGCCTTGATGGGGAGGACAGTCATTGGGCTTCACAACTTCTGAGTGGTGTTTGCACTTCTGCTGAGGCTAGCTTCCTGCTGAGGGCAGGGCTCATCTGGCAAGTTCCACAAAGATGCCCAGGAGGTGTTTGAAGTCGGGGGGCACCTGCCCTGACTTGCAGTTTGGCTTTGATCGTCTGGATCACAGCGTGTGCTGCAGTCTCTCAGGACCAGTTTTCATTTGCCTCTGGTAACAAGACTGACTTGGCAACCACCTGGGGCCTTGCATGTCTTAGCAAGTGGCCTTTTCTGTGGCCACTGTTAATGGGCACCAGGAGAAGGTGTCAGCTGGCCCGAGGACCCCCAACACCCTGCTTGTGGTCTGAGCCAGCAGCCCCCCAGCCCGACCCCAGTAGGAGCAGTGCTGAGCCCCCCAAGCAGCACGAGGCCTATGGCCCTGAGGCCCAGCCCTGGACACAGGCATGCAGGGCAGCCCAAGTGATGGCCCATGAGGTTCCGGGCCCCTCTCCCACTGCCCGGTCCCTCAGGTCTTCCTGCCATGTCCACACATGCCCTGCTGTGCTTCCTGAGGACACGAGCTCAAGATGCGCCCTTGGAACCCTGTCCCCGCAGAAGCTCATGCCAGGTTGGTGTCAGCTAGTGTAGTCTCGTCCTTGGGGGTCCTTCCTTGAGCACACTGGTTCTTGCCCTACCCGGGAGGTCCCACTGCCCCAACAGAAGTGCCAGCACCCCTGTATTCTCTTGCTGGGCCCAGAGGTGGGATCTGCGTGGCTTCCCAGGCCCCCACCTCTTAACAAGTTTACCTGCCCACAGCCCTTTTGTTCTGGGCACTATGCCGTCAGGATTTGGCCACCCCTACAGTAGGCTGCCCGTGTGATTCTTCTGTTCTAGTTGACCCCCCACCCCAGAGGCGCAGACCCGGCCTGCTCACTGGCACCTGAGATGGCTGCAACCTCCCTGACTGTTCCTTGGGAATGATTGGGCCACCTCTGACCTGACTCTCCTCCTCCCACTTTGGAGGACGCTGGGGAAGGGGGTAGAGGTGTGGACTGCGAGGAGGAGAGAGCGAGACCTCAGCACCTCCCCACGTCTGTCTGGCTGCCCTTCTGGCAGGGCAGCGAGGGTGGGGCTGGCTCATGCCCTATGCCTAGCATTTCCCCTGCTCTTACTGTATTCGAATATTAAATCATTTGGCAAAGTGTGTTTTAATAACTTCTGCCTAACTTTTCTCTGTTCTGTTGGAGCAATTCCTATCTGGATAAAGTTGTCTTTTGAAATTCCAGAATGGTTCTGTGCTTTGTTTGAGCCTCAGGAGGCCCCTTTCTTCAGGACCCCTGACCGTCTGTGCTGTGCACCTGCAGTGTGGGGTCCGGGGTACGCGGGGGCAGTTCTTGCCCAGGGGAGGCAGCATCTACCTTAACTCCTCAGGCCCAAGCTGGAACCTCCTTTCAGACCTTTCTAGCAGGATCTGGGCGAGGGAGCCCCGGAGTACAGAGAAGCTCTGCTGTCGCTGAGTCCTGGGCCCTGGTTCTTGCTACAGCCGGAAACCTGCCTGGAAGGCTGCCTTGCAGCCACAGAGCCGGGTCACACAGCTAAGGCCCTCAGGAGCTGGGGCCAAGCGCTGCAGGCACGTGGGGCATCCTGTGCTCCTCTGGATCCTTGCAGGCTGGGGAGGCTTGCGTCTTGACCTAGTTTAAGGAATGATCTCGGTGGCTGGTCAGTAGACAGTCTGTGAAGACTGTAGGGCCTGTAGCCCTGCATGCTGTGTCCCACCCCACGTGCACCAGGATGGGAGTGACAACATCCCGCCTCAGGGCTCAGGATCCACAATGGGGCATGGGGCTGGGCAGCGGTGTGTGCCTGATGGGAGGCCTGGCCTGGAATGGCTCCTCGGATTACAGCCCTAGATACCATGCCAGGACAGACTCCAAGCTGGCAGACTCTGTCCTAGATTCTCTGTGCCCAGCTCTGGGATCCGCATGGTGCTCCCTGGCGCAGCCCTCCCTCCCACTTACATCGGAGAGCACCTCCAGGTGCAGCCCACGGACTGAGAAGCTGACTTCAAGGGCCTCCTCGCCTGTGCAAAGGTGTCTGCCACCAGAAGCTGAGGCTAGAGAAGGAGGCCTGCCCTGTCCTAGTGGATGGGACTGAGAAGGCTCAAGGTGGCCCCTGGGCACCCATCTTATCAGAAGTCATTTGGACCCACGGACTGGGTGTGTTTGCTGTCTAGGGCTGTTTTGAAGCCCACGTTTCTGTCCCAGGAAAGCACAAAGCATAAGGTACAGACAGGCAGTGGCAGGGCCTAGGGATCAGGTGTGGAGGGGAGGTTGCCCATCACGTGAGATCCGGGGTACTGGCAGGGCTGCCCAGGCCCTGTCTGGGAGGGAGAAGGGCCAAGAGACCTATGAAAGGGCCAGCAGAGCACAGGGTAGGCCCCAGCAGCCCTCACCTGTCTAGGCCTGAGTGTCTGCAGCCATGCGGTCAGGTGGCCTTAGGGCCAGGCAGCCATACAGCCATGTGGTCAGGTGATCAGGCAGATCAGATGGCCATGTGGTCAGGGGGGGCCATGCAGTCAGGTGGCCACATGGCCACGCAGATGTGTGGTCTTGCAGCAATGTGGTCGTCGCTAACAGCCGGCACAGGCGGGGGGGCGGGGGGAGGGGGGCTGTTCCCAAGGGAGGCCCCGGCAGGCTTTGTGGCTCCATGGTATAGGGGTACAGTGGGCAGCTGTGTGATGCCTCCCTCCTGAAGGACAGGCCAGGGGCACGGTGGGTGGGGCAGAGCCTGAGGACAGAAAAGGCCCAGGCAGGGGAAATCACAGGGTAAAAGGTTTGCTCCCGTGCTGGGGCCAAGCTGCAGAGGGATGGCCTGGTGGGGAGCACCTGGCTGTGCCGACCCTGGGCCTTGAGCCCTCCCTCCCCTCAGTCCAGGCGATCTTTGTACCTGGTGTCCCTCTGTTTCCCAGATCTACAGGCTCTGGGCTGCTGTTTGAGCCTCCTCGGGGAGCCTTTCCAGGCCCCTGTTGTCATCGCCTGCCATGTCATCTTTTTGCATCCCAGCAGCCACTGCTCCGCTGTGCCTGACATGTTGCCGTCCGTGGTGGGCTGTGTGCTGTCTGCACAACCTAGTGTGTGGGCCCATGGATCAGGCCCAGGTGGCCATGGGCACCACACGCCCCAAGAATCTGTGGCCACACGGTGAGCGCAACGCGCAGGTGGAATGGACGAGTGGAGGGAGAGAGTCAACAGGACAGTCAGGGCTCAGTCCTGGGGCTCTTCCCACCAAAAACTGCCCACCCGGCCTCCTCTTTAAAGGCCACTGGGGTGACTGGAGAGCTAAGGGCGTTGGGGCTCAGGGGCTGGTTTTGGTTCCAGCATCCAGGGCCAACAGAGGAGCTGGGGGGACCAGAGGTGGGAGTGGGGGTGGCTGGTGGAGCTGTGGCCTGTGACCGCACAGAGCGGCCCAACCTGGGCACGCTGTCCACCCCAGCCGAGCTCAGGAAGGTCTGGTCTGGGCCTTCTGCAGCCCAGGCCAGCTCGTGGCCCACGTAGTAGAGGAGGGCCAGCCTCTGGGGTCAGCAGGGACCTGGCATAAAGCATCAGCTGGACCTGAAGCAGTTTGTCCTGGTTTTCTTTTATTTGCAGTTTCCCGAGACAGAACAAAATAATTTTTGTACACTTACAAGGCTCAGAAAGAAAAGACAATGAAACTCAGCAAAAAGAGAGAAAAGGAAAGGCCGGCCAGCACCACGGGCAGCTGACCCTGCAGGGCGGGCTGCTGCTGCCGCCACACGCGGACATCTAGCTAGAAGAGCAGGTGTGGCTTGCTCGTGAGGGGTCATGCAGAAGAACTATCCCGCAGAAAAAAATCCCCAAATTATCCCAGACAGGCAGCTTTGTGGAGATACCAGGAGGGGGAGAGAAAGAGAGGAGGCCCCAGGAGGGGAGGCTGGCCGGGCCACACGCTGTCCATGGTGAGCCCTGCCGCTGCCTGAGGCCCAGGGAGCCCGGCAGATGTTTACCCTGTGTCCATGGGTGGGGACAGCTGTCCTGAGCACAGCTGTGGACAGGCAGGTGAGTGTCTGTCGATGGAGAGTCCCCTTGGAGATCAGCATCCTGTGTCCTGCCTCCCACTCCGTGCCCTCCCTTGGCTTGATTTGTGTGGGAAGATAAAGAAAATCCTTGTTGAAAACAATGTGAATTGAAGGGGGGCAGGTGTTGGGAGAGAGTCCCTGCACTTCCGGGGTCACGGCCCCTGACCACCCCCAACCATAACCCAGCAGGCCGGGCCAGACCCATCTCCACCCTGGCAGACGGCCCTCGGCTCTCTCTGCGGCCATCTGACCACGCAGCCCGTCCCCGAGTATAGCCACAGTGACCACCACCAGCACGCAGGGGGACCCCAAGGTGAACCTAGCCTGCTGTCTCCACATCTCAGGGTCCCCGTCACACACTGTAGCCTCCTCGAGTCCAGTGCAGCCCTCTTTCCCTTCTGCTCCAGGTCCAGACTCCGAAAGCAAATACCTGCCTGGACCCCCACCTCAGCCGGGAGCCGGGGAGCCACTCATCCACCTTCTGACTCCTCTCTCCTTCCTGTGTCATGACCAAGCCCAGAGCCCTGGGGACTTGAGGCCCACGCCCCTCTGTGGCCTCACAGGCGGGGGCAGAGCAGGCAGAAAGGGAGAGGCACCCTGAACAGGAGGGAGGCCAACCCAGGGGTCCCCTCCCCACAGGCTGCAGCCAATGGTGTCCCCTCAGCACGTCTCTTGCCAGGTGTGAGGTCTGAAACGAAGATGTGTCCCCTCTGTGCCTGGCTGACCCCAGAAGGACCAGAGCTGCAGCCCTGGGCCTGTGGAGGCTTCTCAGATGGCTCTCTCGTCATCCTCTGCACTGCTCCTCCGTGCTGGGGGCGCCAGGACACTGGGCACGGAGGGAGCCCACACCTCTGCCCTCTTGGAGGAAAGGAAGGGAAGCAGGAGAGACGACAGCCACTCAGGCCCCCTGCAGCCCCACAGCCTCCCCTGACGACACCCGACACTGCTGACAGCAAGCCACGCGCGCAAGGCAGGGAGGGTGCAGACACCTTGGGGGCAGCGCCACCTAACAAAGGCTGTTCCATGGGCGACAGGCCGCTGTGGACAAGCTCACTGCCCTGGCCTGTCCCGGGGCCAGGAGCAGGCAGACACGCAGAGCTTGGGTGGGGAGCAGCTGGTTGGTTCGAAGCCCCACAAACACTAGTGCTTTTTACACCTTTTTCCACTGTTTTTTTCTGTTCCATCCAACATCAATTTTTGTGTTTGGTTGTCGTTGTCGTCTTGTTTTTAAAAAGAATTACATCTGCTCTTGGTTTTCTGCAGACACAGGCACCAGGGGAGGAACGAGGCAGACACAAACATGCGACAGGCAGGCCGTGCGCCCGGAGGGCGGCTGGGCTCCAAACACCGAGTCTGTCCCGCGAAACCAGCGGCAGCTCTGAAATGGGGTGGGCGCGAGGGCGGGGGTCAGCTACCCCAGGTTTGTCATCTGCAAAGTAGGCCCCAGGGCAGCCGGGAGAGGGGCCTGGGGCCCGACCCCGTGCTGTGCTCCCACCACACGAGGCCTTCCTTTCCACCCAGGAACCGCTCCCCGCTGCTCCAGGGGTGGCAGCCGCCCAGGCCACCAGGCCCCTCCCGCGGCTGCTCACCTTCACTGCAGCGGGGCCACGGGCGCGCCCGAGCAGTGGAAGTGCACATTCTGCCACTTGCCGTCACGGCGGTGCCACACGCGGGTCTCCTCGGACTGGCTGGTGCGGGGCCGGCCCTGCCCATCGATGTACTGCGTGAGGCGGATGTAGGCGATGCACGCAGCGTCCTCGCCAATGACGTGCACGTGTGGGTTCAGGATGGTCGTGTGGATCGGCTTGCTGTTCTTGGCGAGCACTGAGGGCAGGCGGGCGCTCGGCATTGCAGCGGCTCCCACGCCCCACCCCAGCCAGCCTGGCCCCCTCCACAGGCCCAGCCCCTCAAGTGGGCCCAGTACCCCCTCCAGCAGGCTGGTTCCACGGCTGGTGTGGCCTGGGGGGCTCTGCCACAGGAGGTGGAGGAGGGCTGACCAACCCTGCACATGGGTGAGACAGGACTTCCCTGGGCCCCTGACCGAGGGGCCCGTGGGCTCTCTGAGGAGTGCCGCCGTCATCCCCGCCCCAGCTCCCTCACTCACAGTTCTCAAAGTAGAATCTGTGGAAGTCCATCCCTTCCACCAGGTTGCCCAGAGCTTCAGGCTCAAATGAGGTCAGGCCTGGGTCGCAGATTTTCCTGGGGGGCAGACCCAGGTGAGGAGGGGTCCCTCTGAACCCGCCTGGAGTGGGCCCCCACCGTGTCTGTCCCCTTCCATCCACCCATCTCCCTGTGGGGAAGCCGGCAGCATAGCCAAGGGGTGGCCCCCACAGCCCACCCGTGGCTGCCCAAGGACCCAGCCCAGGGACCCCGACTCACGCGTAGGCCTCAAAGTCGCCGTTGTTGACAGCCTCGATGAGCTGCTCCGTGATCTTGATGATCTCCTGCTTCCGCGCTGCAGGGAGACACAGCGCCCAGTGACCTGCGGACCACTCTCAGCAGCCCTGGTAAGGGGCCTGGGGTAGAGCACCCCGGCCCCCCAACCCGCCTGCCTCTCCTCTCCAGGAGGGACCCTGACCCCCTGCCCAAACTGTCCAGCTCAGACTGCTCCCTCCAAGGCCACCAACAGCTTCACAGTTGCAAGTCCAACAAGCTTCTATGTTATCTGTCTTAAGTAAAACATCTCTAAATGATAGAAATACTCCATCCACAGCACAAACTGTGTCTGGAAAACGCAGAAAGAGGAAGCAAAGCCTACCACAACCCACTTGCGCCCGGCCCCCCGCCCCCCCCGCCCAGTCCCCAGGCCATGTACCCAGGCCCTCTGCAGCCGGGACACTGTGACTAGCCTTCCTGGCTTCTGCCCACCAGGCTCTGCTCACGTATCCTTCGATCGCATCCAACAACTCTCTAGGGGTGTCTACTAAAGGCTGCTCTCGAAGCAGGGAGGGGATGGGGGCTTCAGGCGAGGCCTCCACACGAGGGCCCCGGAGCAGGGCTGCAGAGGGCCAGGCAGAGCGGAATAGAGTCCGGAGCCTCACCCCTTCTCTCCCTGGAAGCCTGCAGCCGGCTGGCCTCCCACCTCCTCCAGTCTCCACCTGTTTGCAGTTCTGGGCCCACGTGCCCGCCCTCCAGCGTCACTGCCCAGCCTGCACCCTCCACCCCGGCCTCCTCTGGGCTCCTGCCCCCTTAGCGTCTGCTCCTAGACAGGCCAGCCCCAGGGTGCTCGCCTGGGGGCCCCCTTTGTCTCTTTATGATTTATTTTCATGCAAAATATTTTAAACATATGGAAGAAGCAGAGAGAATAATACAGCCCACACCCTGCTCGTCGAAATCGGTATGATTTTCATCTTTGCTGTAGATGTTTTTTACAGAAATAAAACCTCACAGATATAGCTGCAGATGCATATGTTCCCCTCAATCTGTTCTCACTCACTCGCACCAGAGAAGTACTGCCCTGAGTTAGGTGCTTAACCACTTCCATGCAGATATATACACACCCAAGTGCACATACAACACACACACGCATGTGCACACAGGCACACACACACACATCATGGTGATTTCTTAAAGCAATAATGTGCCTGTGGCAAAACTGAGACCCAAGAAGTGCACTGAAAGCAGGATCCCGGAGCTGTCCCCACAGGTTCCCGCCCAGTCACAGCTACACCAGCTGTGCGTCCATGCACCTCTGTGCTGACCCGCGGGCTACATTCCCAGAGCTTGCATTGCTGCCTCTAACAGGGGCGCGCTTAGCCTTCTGAAGCTTGTGCCCACGCCCGCAGTGGGGCTGCCCACTCACCCTCCACCAGCTCCTGCAGCTGTCTGGGTGCTCCCTCTCCCTGGGGATGGACTGAGTCCACAGCAGAAGAGGCTGCGTGCTGCATGCGGGCCCAGGCGTGCCCATGCAGGTGCTAGGAGCCTGGGCTGTGCTGCACGGGTTCCAGACAGTGACGGCAGACGGAGCGCCACGACACCTGAAGAGATGGTGTGTGCATGTGTGTGCACATTAGGGCACTTGGGCTTGTGTCGTGGGAGTGTGGGCACGTCACACATGTGCGTGTTGTGTGTGTGTGTGCACGTGTGTGTGTGCTCGGACTGACCTGAAAGCAGGAGGGGGTTTCCCTATCTTGAGAAGACCCCCTCTGACCCGGCTGCACTTCTGCTACCATCTTGTTTCTGTTTCTCACTCAACTTTGTGTCTGGACTGCATCAGGCTTTGGGCTCAGGGCTGTCTCTGCAGAAACCCAGGACCCATGTCCACCTGCACAGCGTCGGGCGGCACGAGCTCTGGCCGGACACACGTAGTGCCTTTCTCGTCCTCACCCTCTGGGCCCCGGAGCAGCATCTGACCCTTCGGCTCCCACCTCCTCCTGCACCCGCCCAGTCACAATGCGCCTCCCCTCAGTGGCTTCCCCGGCAGCCCGCCCACCTCAGCGCGCTCTGCCTGGACATCTCCTGGTTACAAGCGCCCCTCTCTCCTCTGGGGCCTCAGCCACCCCCCTCTCCGGTTCACTTATCACCTTCGTGGAAGTGGCCTCAAGCTTCAGGCTTCGCTCTCCTCTCACTGCAGCCCAGCTTCCCCCCAACAGACGCCTCTGCCCCGGGGCCCCCCTGGGCTTGTGGAGGGTGGGTGCCTGCCCCCCGGCCACGTCCCTGCCACTCTCGTCAAGGAGAAGTCTCCATACACCCCAATACCCGAGCCCAATCTTTCACTTAATGAAGTAATACTGAGTGCTTTTAAATGAACTGAAATTTTAAATGGGCCTCAGTGTAAAGAAAAAGCATCAAGTAAACAGAAGAGATGTGTAGTCATAACACAAATCTCAAAGCCCGAAGACTGGGCGAAGCCTCTGTGCCCGCTCTGCAGACAGGGAAGCTGAGGCCACACAGGCCC
This sequence comes from Diceros bicornis minor, assembly GCF_020826845.1. Classification (NCBI taxonomy): domain Eukaryota; kingdom Metazoa; phylum Chordata; class Mammalia; order Perissodactyla; family Rhinocerotidae; genus Diceros; species Diceros bicornis. Next base: position 1,350,386 of record NC_080780.1, read on the forward strand.
CGTCACGGCCGAGGAGCCGGCCAGACGCTCCTGACCTGCAGAGCGGCTGCTGCCCAGACCCGGCCCTGCACTGCCATCCCGCCTCCCCAGGTGGCACACAAGCGAGGGGCTCCCCGGCTGGTGAAGTCTGTAAGCTGAGGACAAGCTGCCCCCCACCAGGAGGACAGAGCTGAGGGGCGTGGGCTTAGGAGGGGTCCCAGAGGTGAACTGGAGCCCCCACGCTCCCTCCGGCTCTCTCGGGGCGAGTTAACAGCTTGGAGACCCATCCACTGGCAGAGGGTCCAGGGGAAGTGCCCCAGGCTGGCCCCAAGCCCTGTCCCTCAGTTGCTGCAAGGGTGATGGGAGCCCCCAACCACCCCAAACAGACAGCTGCAGAGGATCAGCCTGGATTGTGCATAATCCCTGATTATGGAGAACATGGCCTGGGCCAGTGGGACCGACCCCATTTACACACTAAGACAGCTGGCTGGTGCATTCCCGAGAAAGGAGGAGACCCACGACCCACCCCAGGGATGGCCCCCTGCAGTCGGGGCCTCACTGCTGGGAGAGATGGACCCTGGTCCCAGAGTTGGTGGGGGGCACCCCGGCTCTGGCAGTCACCCACTCAGACCAGTTAGGAGTCAGATATCAACCCTGGACGGCCCCTCAGAAGTCCCTTCTTCGGGCTGACCCCACTCCGTTCCTTCACCTGCAGACCCCTCAACACTCAAAGAGCTGGGACGCTGGAGACTCAGGAGCACACCCAGGAGCAGGGACCCCGCTCCCTGAGGCAGCCTGGTGGGGGCTACCCCCTGCTCTCGGTCCCTGCAATGCTCTGAGTCTGCTCTCTGCCACCCCCAGGTGCCCCTATCCCCACAGGCCCAGCCACACCTGCCGGCTTCAGGCCCCCATGTCCCCCTCCATTCGATCCTGCTCATGGCCCCTTCTGTGGCCTCCACCTCCCCTACCAAACCTCGGCACAGACCCCTAAAGGGATAGACCTGTGTCACAGCCCCCCAAGCTCAGTGCTCACGACAGGTCCTGTCCTCAGAGCCCCCCACCCAGGCTGCTGTGCCCCTTGGGCGCTCCCCTCCACGTCTCCACGCCTCAGCTGCCTCATCTGTGAAACCAGGGGCTGTGACAAGACGCTGCACAAGGAGGGGGTTCTGACTGCCCCCACAGGCTCCCCTCTGTGCCCACCACAGCGTCCCCCCATCTCCATTACCAGTAAGACTCTAGTCTCTCACCGCCAACTTGCCTCCAATCCCCTCAGCCAGGCCTGGGGGGCCCAGCAGCCCCACGCTCACCCTTGCCCCTGGTCCCTCATCCCTGAGGCCAAGCACAGAGCACTCCTGATGGGTCACTGCTCTCCTAGAGGCTGTCCCATGTCCCCTGGCCAGGGGAAGGATTCAGGGTGCCTTTAGCCAGCAGGCCGCAGTCCCCCGCCCTCCCCCGACGGCTCCCATGGCTTCCGTCCCCTCCTGGCCCCCAGGCCTCGCCTGTCAGGGGTGGGTGGGGGTCAGCACCCTCCCTGACCCCAGCACTCACCCAGCCACTCCCCGGCCATGCCCGGCCCCTGGCCCCGAAGCCTCTCCTCTGAGACCGTCGACGCCACCCCCAGCCCGGTGTCTCCCCAGAGGTGGGGGTGGCTGCAGCCCTGGGGTGTCATCCATCCCTGTAAGCGATACTGGCAGGCAGTCGGCAGATGGGCTAGAGCGCCAGCTCCTCCCTGCCGGGCCCAGTGCCTACCTCCCCGCCCCCCCACCCCGCCCGCCCCGCCAGCGCCCCGCCAGCGCCCCGCGGAGACCGTGCTTCTCCTCCTCGCCCTCCAGCCCTAACATCAGCATCCAAGAGCACTGCCTCTCCACCCTCAACCCCAGCCAGGGCATGACCCCAGACACGACCCCAGCCACTCCCGACAGTGTCCACTGTCCCGCAGGGTCCAGTCCTCTCAGCTTCCAGGCGCCTCGTCCTCACTGTGGAAAAACCTGCAGAGCGCGGGAGAGCCTCCTTCCCTACAACAGGCCTCCACACACGCATGCCTTTAGCCACGAACTCCATTTTCTGAGGCCAAACGGCACCTTCATGTGGAATTCCCTGCGCCCTCCTTTCTGGTCCCACAGCTGGCCCCTTTCCAGAGCAAAGAGGCAGCGCACTGCAGCCAGGGGTCACAACACTCCTGTGAACCCCCAGGAGCACCCAGCAGGGCCACTCAAGGTGCTACTTACTCGGGGTGGGTGGGGGGCCTGGGAGAGCCGGAGACAGGCAGGGCTGGGGGCCCTCAGCTTCTGGGGTCCCCGAGCCCCTCCTCACTGTGTTCAGGATGTCAGAGATCCTGGGGGCTGGGGCGGAACAGACGAGACATGAACATGAGCCAGGCGGTGGTGGGGGGGAGGCATGCAGGAGAGAAAACTTGTGGGCTAATGAGCCAAGCCAGAGAGAATGAGGGGACATGGGAAGACGTGGGAGGACAGAGGGGGACAGGGAGGGTTGTGGGGGGACACGGGAGATGGAGTTGTGGGGGGACACGGGGGACAGAGAGGGTTGTGGGGGGAAGTGGGGGAACATGGGGGACAGAGGGGATCATGGGCAGATATGGGGGGACAGGGGGTCATGGGGGGAAGTAGGGGGACAAAGGAGACAGAGAGGGTTGTGGGGGGATATGGCGGACAAAGGGGATCACGGGGGAATGTGGGGAGACAGAGGGGGTCATGGGGAAGTGGGGAGACATGGGAGACAGAGGGGGTCATGGGCGGATGTGGGGGGACAGAGGGGGTCATGAGGGGAAGGAGGGGGACACGGGCGACAGAGGGGGTTGTGGGAGGAAGTGGGGAACACAGGAGTATGTGGGGGACGAGGGGGAGGCTCCAGGGGGAGGTGCATCTGCACCTGTCCGTCCAGGTGGGAGGATGGAAAGCTGCTGTGGGCAGAGGGTGCCCTCCAAGGAGAGGCAGCCTGGCCCACTTGAAGACAGAGGATGACACTCAGCATGTGACTGCACCGTGTCAGCTTGACAGGTGCATGAAGGAATGAGTGAGTGAAGGAGCATCCAGAGGAACGATCCTGGCCCCACCGTGGAAAAGCCGGTCCAGCAGGAAGGCCAGGCCCTTTCTTCTCCCTTTAAGCCCACAGGCCCGTGGTCAGGAGGCATTCCTGTCATGGCTCCTGTCCATGGGCTCCCTGGGGCCCCGGCTGGGTGCTCAGGCTGTGGGGCACCGTGAGGCCAGTGTGACTGGAAAGGTCACGGCAGACGGCCTAAGGGAGGCAGGCAGCACGGGTGGGCGGCCTCAGAGGGATCCTGCCGGTTGCCCTGGGCCTGGGAGACCCTCTGGGGGAAAGGCCCAGGGCTGGACAGCAGTGCGGGCGGGAGGTGAGGAGTGAGCCATGGGGGGAGCTAGGCCCCCAGGGAGCCAAGGAAAAGCCGAGAGCTGCCCTGCAGAGTTAGCGCATGTGCCTAGACGCCCAGCCTGGACAGTTAGTCAGGCCCCGGGCAGCCCAGCCTGGGGCAGCTGAGGCCGTGCATGGCAGGGTGCAGCGAGCCACTCAGCAGCAGAGGCAGCAGGCTTGGGGGCACTACTTACACGGGGCGGGCAGGGGGCCCTCGGCTTCCGGGGTCCCCAAGCCCCTCCTCACAGAGCTCAGGATGTCAGAGATCCTGGGGGCTGGGGCGGACAGGAGGCAGACGTATGAGGAGGCGACACGGGCAGAGGCGGGAGAAGAGGAAGCGCCGCCCTCCTCCCCCCCCCGCCCCCTCGCCCCAACCTGCACCCTCAGCAGCAAGAAACCCCCAGACATGAGACGAGTGAGGCCTGAGTCTGCCTGCAGCTCACAGGAAGGTGGGCCAGGCAGGCCCCACAGGCCAGTGGAGAAGACCCACAGAGGAGCTCCAGGGACAGAGGCAGTCAGAGATCCTCAATGGGGGGGCTTTGGGGGGCTGGCCCTTGGCTCTCGAGTGTCCCCTCAGAGAGAGGCTACAGGCGCTTCAAGGAGACCCCCACAGCAGCAGGGGCCCAGCTACTTACACGGGGTGGGCAGGGGGCTAATGGGAGCTGGAGACAGGCAGGGCAGGGGACCCTCGGCTTCTGGGGTCCCTGAGGCCCTCCTCACGGAGCTCAGGATGTCAGGGACCCTGGGGACTGGGGTGGACAGACAAGATGTGAACAGGAGGCAGGCAACGGCGCGCAGGAGAGAAGGGGACAGGGCAAGGATGAGGGGGGTTCGGTTGGAGAACCTCAGCTTGCGGCCACCCAAGACCGTGGGGTGGGATCCAAAAGCTCCTGGGGGCAGCATCACCCCCGTGCGTGCCCAGGGCTGTGGATCACAGGTGTATGAAGCAAACACAGGACCCCGTTCAGGGCTGGACATGGGGCCTTCCTGGGCCGGCCACTGGGATGGGAGGGCTGCAGGTGGTGCCAGCCGGGGCCAGCAGAGGCCACGCCTGTGCCCGCCGGGACTTCTCTGCGTCTGATGAACGGCGCAGCTGAGGCAAGAGGCCCAGGGCCCCCCGCCCTTCAGTGTGTGGGCTGCCTGCCCGCAAGTCCACTCGGCGCCTTCCCACCCTCTCCCAGCCAGAGAAGGGGTGGCTTGGGGGTCAGTGTCGGGACGAGGCTAGCCAGGCCAGTCTTCTCCCCCACTGTCCTGCAGGCTCCGGCCATCTCAGGCCCCCCACACGGCCACAGCAGGGGCAGAACCTCGAGGTTCCTCGAGGACAGGGCATTAGGCAGGCCTGGGCGGCCTCCAGGCTGATGGCTCGGGGCCTGTTTCAGTCTGGGGAAACCACGCGACCGTCCGCTCTCCCTGTGTCCAGGGGCCAAAGCCCTGTGCTCACCTCTGCTCCGGGGTATGGGGGACACACAGGACAGAGTTGTTGCATCCCCCAAACTGGCAAAGTGGCTGGCTACCGGGCCCGGGGCAGCCCTGAGGGTGCTTGGGGCTTATCCCGAGAATGTGTGGCCAAGAGGTCAGGCGGCCCCATGCAGTGGCGGGTGGCCTGGGCTGGATGGAGTGGGGCGCCAGACCCCCTCCTAGGGGGGCAGAGAAAGCCGAGAGTGGAAAGGGGGTGCCTGGGGCCTCGGGGGCACAGGGAAGCCCACTGGCCAGCTCAGCGTGGGAGCCCTGAGTGTGGAGCGCACGCAATTCTCTGTAACCCACACTCCCACAACGAGCACACGGAAATGCCCAGAGCCCAGGAAACAACCCCCTTGCTGCGGTTCCACTTAACAACTACCAGCCAGCCAGAGTCACAAGTTTAAGGAACTTTAAGAGAAGAAACTGAGCAAATTCAACCACGAACTCTTTCCTCCATGGGAACTGGGAACCCGGCCCCAAAGTGAGTGGGGGACCACGTGGAAAATGGTCCCAATGCAGGGCGGTGGCTTCCTCACTGGTCAGGGCACCCGGGCGGCCAGACTCTGCTTGGACGCTGTGTCCAAGACTGTTCGCTGTGCGGGCCTGGCACCTGGCTTTGGTGTGCCTGAAGCTGCTGAGCAGGGTCAGCCCCAGAGGACACACCCACGTCGCAGACCCCCAGCCTCTTCCTGTCCCAGCTCCTGGACAAGGAACCCCGCCCGCTGACAGCCCACCTGCCGTCCACTGCAGGTGGGGAGCAGATGGTACCTTTTGTGTCCTCGTCTTCTATGGTGGTGTGGGTGCTGTCGGATGACTCCTGGGGAGACACGGGGAGGCAGCGGATCAGGACGTGGCCTCTGCCCCCAGACTGCTCCCATGGGGCTGGAGGCACCCCTCCGAGGCTGCAGGGCCCTAGAAACCTGCAGGCAGCACTGGAACTTCAAGCCGGCCCCCAGGGGTCACCCACCCCCAGGGCTCAGCCACTCGTGTCCCCAGAGGCTGAGGGCCTGGGCTTCACCTTCTCGCAACTAGACCTGCCAGGGTAAAGACTGTTGCGCAGACATCTCTCTTTAACAAGAGAGGAAAGCAGGCTTTTTGAAATTCCAAGACTCCAGGTGAAGCGGAAGGCACCCACAGCCTGTGCATTTTGGCAGACAGAGCAGGAAGTTTCCAGTAGGTCCTCAGAACCTCGGCCAGGCCCAGGCATAGTGCAGCTGCACCCACACCTCCTTCCCTAGAAGAGGGCCACCTGCCCTCCCAGGCCTGGACCATCCAGCCAGGCCCGGCCTCACCTCTCAGATGGCCTGAGAGGACAAAGAAGAGGTAGCAGCACCTCTGGCCCCACACATGGCTCACTGCCTTGCAGATAAAAAGCCAGGTGCCATCCACCTGTCACAGAGTCCCCAGGAGAACTGCTTGCTCCTCAGAAGGCACATCTTAACAGGGTCCCTGAGGGACCCCCCTCCAGTCCCGATTGGACACACTGCTCTGGGCCCTGGGCCAGAGATGGGGAGTTCTGCATGTCATAGGATCAGGGCTCACACCACAGCCCCAGAAGATTGTCTAGAGGCCCCTCGCAGGAAAAACAGGACCCTCACCCCAGACACAGGGTCTAAGGAACACCCATCCCTGGCCACGAGGTGAGGAGGACGTCCAGGCCCTTCCTTGCACCTTGAGTCTGGGTGGACTGAGAGGCATTGGCTGGCGGTCCCCCTGGTCCCAGCCCATGGTTAGGATGTGTGGGGGCCCTTTGAGGCCCAGGCCCAGTGGGAGTCTGGCTGCAGGCCTGGGAGTGGGTGGGGCGATGTTGGTCCTAGAAACACAGCTCGCCCCCCTGCCCCTCCCTCCCACCCCCCAGAGAGCCAGCCCCTTCCCTGGCCCCAGAGTAAAGATGCCAATGTGATGGGAGCTGATGCCAGAGCAGAGAGGAGCAGCGGGGGGGAGCAAGAAGCACTGGGGGCCAGGTGGCCGGCAGAGGTGAGCAATGGGTTAGGTCACGGGGTCTGTGCTGCTCCCCTCCTCCTCACCCACACTCGGGGGCGTGCTGGGCAGCCCATGGCAGCCCTTCTCCCCTGAGACCCTCTGAAGTGGGCCCTGCACTCAGCTGCTCCTGGCTATGCTGTGCCTGGCCACCGCCAGGACAGGATGGAGAGAGTGGAGCGCAGCCAGGAGGGTCCTGAGAAGCAGACCCCACTCTGGACATCAGGGAGCCCCAGCTCCCGTGTCTATGGTGGACTTGGTACAACCGTGCTTCCAAGGGCCACACCTGGGGCCTTTCCCCGAGGGAGCAGCCCATGGACCTGTGGGAGGGGTCACTGCACACCTGCCCCCCCAGCACAGGCTTCCCCAGGGTCAACGTCCCAGACCCTCCCCAGGCCAGGGGTCTGCCTTCTGCCTGAGCAGAAGCTCCCAGGCTGGAGACAAGGAGAGCGCAGTACCTTTATCCCGTCCACTGGGTTATGAATGACCGTGGTTTGAGGCTCCTACAGAAGAAGGAAGTAGAGGAGGAAAGAGGGAAGTGAGAAGAGCAGAGTGGAGGCCCCACAGCAGGAGCCAGGGAGAGGGAGGCAGCTGGGAGCAGAGCGGGATGCAGGGAGCAGATGACCAGCAGGGAGGAGAGCGGCTGGAGAGCGACCTGGATAGGGACCACACGGCTGGAACAAGCAGATCTGCCCAGGCGGTGGGCACCTGCAACAGTGGGTGATGGAGAGCCTGGGCCGAGGGCGGCCGTGAAAGCAGCACCCTGGGCGCCCTGCCTCGTGCCCTCCCCACCCTTGGCTGCCCAGACCCTCTGCCCTGGCACAGGTTTGAAGATGTCATCGGGGTGGGCGTGGCACATGGGATGGATGGGGTCCGAGACAGGGCTGGCTGCAGGCTGTCGTGTGGGAGCCCCCCTCCTGGGCCAAGGCCGCCCCCACGTGGTGGATGGCCATCTGGTAAGCCCAGCCGTCCCATGCACAGCCTGGGGCTAGGTCCCAGAAGTGGGGCCTGGGGCCCGTGGGGACGCCAAACGTGCCTCCAGCAAACTCAGAACCTGTGGACCAGCAAACCGCAACCTCTTGGGACGGCCTGCTCTACACGGGCCACGGTGGGCACACAGTGCCCCGGGCAGGAGGACCAGCGCCCCCCAGCCACAACCCTGCACCAGCAGCTGTGGGGCCTCCCTGGACAGGACCCCTCAAGCAAGGGCCAGAGCCAGCTGCTCTCTCTGAACTCGTGTCTGCCCAACCCGCCCCAGTGGGAGCCCCTGAGCCCCTCGCTGTGGGCACCAAAGGCCAGCACAGCCCTGGAGGTACATCTCCCCGCACCTGCCTTGGGGCCTGCAGGGCACAGACTCTGATGGCAAACCCCTCTGACTGCTGCTGGGCAGTCACCAGGAAACCTGCTAGGGAGTCTCTGTCTCCCTCCAGACCACTAGGTGAGCTCAGAAGCGAAGACCAGACTCTGGGGAGAAACCAAAGCCCCCACCTCCCAGATGGCGCGGCCCTGCAGTGCCCAAGAGGGCCTCCCCACCCCGGGCTGAGCCCCCTGCACAGCGGGCCTTGCCCGGGCTCTGCGTCTGCCTGTTGAGGGTGGAGGAGCCGAGGGTAGCACCTGGGTCCTGGGGCTCGGCTTCACAGGCCCCTTGAAGGCCTCTCACTGCTGGCTCACAAGTCAGCACGGGGTGGGGGAGCGGCAGGGCCTGTCCTCTGCACCAGAGGGGCTCCCCCGCACAGCCCTGCACCTGCCTGAACAGGGGGTGGCCCTCCCTCCACACCTGAAGGGCAGGGGGACTGGAGGGGCCAAGTGTCACCTGTCAGAGACAGGCTTGGGGCTGGACCCCACCTCAACCCCAGGCCTCCAGACAGGCGGCCACTACACAGCCAGGGTGCAGGAGGGTCGGGAAGCAGGGGGCTGAGGGGTTCAGTACCAGGGCGGCCGGAGGAAGCGTCCCCTTGGGGCTGGTGGCCGCTGCACTGTTTTTGGTGCTATTCGTCTGGGGCTATGGAGAGAAGAAGGGGAGCCATTAGGGGGAGAATGGGAGGACCACACCCCTCCCTGGGCCTGCCCAGTGTAGTGCAGAGGGGCCAGCAGAAGCCTGGGGGCGGGGCAAAGCTGCAGGCTCCAGCCCCCCAGGCCCCAGGGCCCAGCCTCACCTTGACTCCATCTGCCTTTTTGTTGAGTAGACTCTTGGCTGCTGCATTGGGAGGAAACAGGCATCATGAGTGAGGGGCCTGCATCCACTGCAACCCAATACCTTGGCAGGAGGCAGCTCAGGGCCTGAAAGGCTCTGGGGCTGTGACCTCTACCCCAAGAGAGAGCCAGTGGGCAGCCCAAGGTCCTGAGGTAGGGGTGGCTTGCCTGCCCAGCAGAGGACAAAGCGGATCTGTGCTCAGTTTTGAGCCAGGCTGTCCTGAGAGAGGCCTGTGGGGGAGGCTTGGCCAGGGCTACCCTTGTCCCCAGGACATGCCCTTCCCCCAGCCATCCTCCACGACCCTGGAGGACACTAAGATTTCTCCTCCCACCTGGGACCCTTGGCTTCCAGGCAGCATGCAGGCTCTGCTAAGAGGAAGGCAGGGCGCTGCCCCACCAGCCACGGGAACACAGGATAGACGGGGCACCAGGTTAGGCAGTGGGCTTCCCTCCGCAATTCTCCATGTTCTCGGGCAGGGGTGGCAGGGCCACAGCTGCCCACTCAACTAGGGAGGGGCTCTCCCAATCCCAGGTGCCTGCCCGCTCTCGGCCTCCTGGCCCCCTCCCTTGGCCAACAGAACTCAGAGCTCTGCCCCTATGGCCAGGCCTTGGGCTCAGAGCACCCAAGGGGCAGCCTTTCTCTCCCTCCTGAACCGCCAGGCAGCCCTAGCCTTGGAGCCACTTCTTGGCCTTACTCCAGCAGTGCTGGCTGGGGCTGACACGGGCCTCCCTGCCCACAAGTCCCCGAGGACCCTGGGCTCTGAGTACAGTCAGCAGAATGACACATGTGGGGACGAGTCCAAAGGGCCACCTGCATCCCAGCCTCCTATCACTCCTCTACCCAGGCCCAGCAGACACCTGTCTCACCCCAAACAATCCCCAGATGAGGTCAGGGCAGGCCTGGCTGTGCCTCCCCCTCGACTGCTTTCCAGTCGGAGGCCCTGACCTGTCACCAACCCTCCACACCCAGCATCTGTGCCCTCCACAGCAGTTAGATTTAATTACAAGAACTACAAAAAGGAAAAAAGAAGTCAGCTTACCTTACAGAAAAGGAAAGGTGAGGAGAGGAGGAGAGAGAGTGAGGAAGGAAGAGAGAAAGAAAACAAGATTTGTGTGTGTTCAGGCAGAGTGCGAGTCTGCTGCCCAGGACTCACAGCTTGTCCTGCCTCGCCGCCCCGCCCGTGCCCTCGAGCCAAGCAGTGCCCGGGGGGGCCGGTGCGGGTTAGAGAAGCAGCTAGGGGTCAGACGCCAGAGGGGTGGGGTCCCATGCCCCAGGCCCAAGGCTAGGAAGGAAGGGGGCACAGCTCCCACTACCAGCTCCAAAGGCTACTGCTGGCCAGCCCTGAAGTGGGGTCTGCCCGCTCAGAGGGACCAGGCTGGGACCCTTTCCTGCCAGGAACATCCCTGGCAGCCGCTGACGCGGGGCCCGCACATGGGACAGACAGCACACTTAGACCCAGAAAGACAAGTGGTTCTCAAAGTGGGGCACCCCACCAGCAACATGGCCCAGGCCACCCCAGACCTCATGAGGCAGAAACTTGGGGGAGGCCTCGGCATCTGTTCAACAAGCTCTCCAGGGGATCCTGACTCTGCTTCAGTTTGAGAACCACTGGTCAGGGTCCCCAGTGCAGGAACCAGGCCGGGTCCCGAGTGGCTGCCTGCTGACCACCTTCCATTGTTGCCCTCTGGGTTCTGCGTGGGGACACAGGTGTTTACACTCGGCATAGGGCCCTGCGGGGCTGTCCGAGCGCCACCACACTGGGCTCAGTTTCAGTTCCCAGCCTTCCTCCCCTACAGACCTGTCAGTTCTCTCCAAAGTGTCCCTCCCAGGTTCCACGGGGCAGAGTTCAACCAGAAGCCTGACTCCTGGCCCGTCCCTCTCGCCCAGTGGGCCTCACTCCATGAGAAGCGTTACAGGATCCCAGTGAGTGGGATCTGCATGCCACCCCTTCCCTCAGCCCCTGGGCCTGCCCGCTCTGCATTTCATCCTCCCAAGGGTGTGGCCCCACCTAGTGAGGCCGCACTCAGGACCATGCCCTGACGCAGTGGCAGTCCTGCCCCAAGGGTATCCCAGGACCAGAAATGCCACTTTCTCAGGACCACGTCCCACTTCCCACTGCAGGGACCATGGAAACCTCCCCTGGTGACAGCTACAACCTGCCTCCCTGTAACTCATCATGAAGGGACAGGCCAGCCTACAGCCTTGTCCCTAACCAGCAGGGCCCCTCACCTCCCCACTGACCTCACCTCTCTGCTCCTGGCCCCACCTCCAGCACACAGGAGAACCCCACCTCCCCCGAAGTGGGAGTCATGCTGAGGTCTCCAGGGACCCTGTCCGTGCTGGCTGGTCAGCTGCTAGGAGAGGGGCTCCTCCCAGGGGCCTGGAGGAAAGAGGCACCCAACCCATCTTGAAGGCACTCGTCATGGGAGCTGAGCAGGGAAGCAAACTGACCCCGACGCCCCAATTTAGGACTGGTGGTTTGGGGAGAGTCACCCCCCAGAGCCATGCAGCCTTGGCCAGCAGCGCCCCCAGATGGCTCTGAGGTAGAACTGCTGGTGCTGGTCTGAGAGGTTGGCGCGGGGCTGCCTGGCACCCTCAGCGGAGACGGAGTCGGCCGGGTCTTCCCCGGGGTCAGGCCCTGGGCGGAGGCGGACGGAGACCTGGGGACAGTCCTGGGCCTTAAGATGGTCCCTTCAGTCCTTGAATCTATCAAAACCGCAATCCAGGCCATGCTCCTTGAAGTGGGAACAGTTCTGCTCCCTGACAAAAGCCCCTCTGGGGACTCAGGCGGCCACCACCGTGGCCCAAGCTCCAGGAAGCCCTGCTGCAGACACCTGTCCTTTTAATCAATTCCCAAACACTCCTCCTTTAACCAACACCTGCACACATCTGGGCACAGCACGGACGCATGGTCAGGCCCTTCCCGGGCGCAGCTCCTGGCTACTGCGATTCCTGGAAATTCCCGTCTCTGTCCTGGACTAAATCCAGAATCCTGTTGACTCCTGTCTACACTGGGGAGCCTCCTTTGGGTTTTCTTAAGTCAAACGCGTTAATACAGAGCCAAGGTGGACCGAGTAGGCACAGGGGCCCCAGACCCCCGGGAGACAAGCAGAGACCCTCTGCCCCACCCTACTCCGCCCGAGATCATCAGGGTCAGGCCATCGCTGCCACCCCACAGCTTGCCCCGGACTCCTCTCCGTGAAGGCAAAGCGAGACCTGATTGGGCGCTTTGATGAACTGCAACACCTCTACAAAGACACTTGGTCTTCTGCTAGCCGAGGGGCGCTACCCCAGAGGCCGTCATCCACGGAGAAGCTATGGCCTCGGAACCGAAGCCCCCACCTGCCATGTCTGTCGAGTCTGGCACAGCCGGCTGAGGTGGGCTCACCTAGCAGGAGGACCCTCATCCCCTAGCTGGTCACCCGGGTCAGCCATGCTGGGCTCTGCCCACATGCACTGACCACCCCCCAGGACAGAGTGGCGCTTGGCCCCCAGGGCGGAGCCGCACATGCAGGTGGCCTCATGCACCGTCGCCCCACACCCACTTGCAGGCAGGCGGGCGCTGCAGGCAGGAGCCCCGGGCAGAGAGCGGCTCAGAGACGCCTGCCTCACTCGCCATCCCTGAGCAGCAGGGTTCGCCAGGAGTCCCTAGTCTCACCATTCCCTGACTCTGCCCCCACCCCCCCACCTCAGGTGCTCCAGAAAGGCCTGGAACATGAAGCTGATTCAGGATGACGCGTGGGGTCTGCCTGCTGAACATGTCCAATGGACTCACAGGATGGGCACAGACCCTCCTTGCTGAGGACAGCCCTGTCCTGACACCCCAGGAGGAGGGGGCCAGGAACATCTGGGCTCTCTGGTCAGGCGGGTAGGGCTGCGCACCCTGTTGGTCTTGGGGCAGGAGCGGGGAGGACGTGCAGGAAAGACAGGGTCTGGGCTTGGGAGGAGCTCAGCTGCGCCCTGTCCCCAGCTGACGCTCGAGGGACGGGTAGGAGATGCAGGGCTTCACCGAAGCCCCGCAGCTCTGGGGAGCACCAGCGACAGCCCTCAGCTGCGGCTGGCTCTGCCCGCCCTAAAGCTGCACCACTCTTGGCTCGAGCTGTGCCCATGAACCTGCTAGGGGGTCTTGGGGTCTGCTAGCTCTCATGGAGCCTGATCAAGGTCAGAGTCAGCTGTGTGGGAGCTGGCCTGGGACTCCTGGGAGGTCTGTCCCTCATGACCCAGAGGAGGAGGTTGGCAGAACCAGCCTCTGCACTCACGGGTTTGGCACGAGGTGAGGGGTGCCTTGTAAAAGAACTAAGAGGAGGCCTTAAGTCATTCTCAGGGTGGCTAAGGCCCCCATCCGGGGGCTCGCAGGGTAGACATGCATGTGTGGGACTCAGCACAGACCACCAGCTCCGTGCGAGCATCGGGGAGCACAGTGTGGGGTTCCTGGGGCGGGTGCAGGCCAGGCCAGGGGTGCATGGGGGTGGTGAGCAGGCTTTCTCAGTGCAGTGTCTCTGCTTCCATGCCCTTCTCCCCAGGACCCCCCATTCAGGATCTGGACCCCCAGCAGCAGGTCCGAGGCTTCCCATGGGGTGGTCAAGGTCATTCTGAACGGGGGTCATGATGGACAAGTGGGGAGAGAGCCTCAGAGAGCAAAGGACTCTGACCAGAGGGGTCTCCTGACCCGACTCAGGGGCCAGGACAGAGGGATTCAGTCAAATACATGAGGATGAGGTACAGATAGGGGTCACCTACCCGGCCCCTCCTTTAACAGGTCGGGCTTGAGGCCGCTAGGACAGTGGGGGCTGCCTCCCTGCCCCTGGGGTGGGCTCTGCAGGGCGTGTCCCCAGCGGGAGCGGGGGCTCCCGGGGCCTCTGGGGCAGCTCTTGAGGCCCGGCCGGCGGCCGCGTGCAGCGAGGGGAGCCGCATGCCGACAGGCGGGACCTTGGTCAAGGACAGCTACCTTGTTCCACCAGCCCCATGGTGGTGCCGGAGGCCGTGGCGGACACTGTGGCCGGAGCGGTGGTCTGTCTGCCCACTGTTAGCACCGGGTTAGAGACGAGGGAGGGGCGGACACAGACGCGGGGTGGGCAAGGTAAGGGAAGAGAAGAGACAAAGGAAGCAGAAGAAGATTAGAGTCAAGGTTTAGGTGACGGATGGTTCCAGAACCCCTTTCACAGGAGAGTGAAAACAAGATGGAGACCGATTGACAATTGAAAGCATTTGCCTCCTTTCTCCTTAGAATACCCCAGCGGGGCTTCTCAGTGCCCAGCCGGGCATGCGGACAGGACAGGTCCTATTAGCATTGGTGTGACAGCATGCCCCCCGTCCCGGCAGCACAGTATCACAGCAAGAGTAACAGGATGGGGGTGCCGGATGCAAACGAACAAGAAGACGGACCACAGACGCTCCCACATCCAGTGTGGCGGGCAACAGACAAGCCACAGGACAGCAAGTGGGCGGCCGGCCCCACTCGGGGCACACTGTCCCCGGTAGGCCAGCCAGGGCCCTTGGCCTCAGGGTTGCTGACAGACCCCCCCGGAGCGGCCGCACGCCCCCAGCCCTGCCCACCCTCAGTGACGGGGCAGGCGGCCGCCAGCATGTCCGGAGCTCAGCAGAGAGGTCCTGGGTCCTCCCACACAAACCGGGGGGTCAGAGGAGTCAGGACAACGGGGCCACAGAGGTGCCAACCACACCTGCACAGACACACGGAGCAGGGCCTGGGCAGGCAGCACAGACACTGGGTTGCCAGGCGAGGACACAGAGATCCAACACGCAGGGACAGGGGCTGGTGCCGGGTGGCCTCCCAGAGCTGGTGGGGGCGGACCCTGGGTGTCGTCCTCGGAGGGACCCGGCTGGGGAGCCCAGGCCTTCTCTGTGGCCCAGGATCTCGGAGGGCAGGAGAGGGGCCAAGGGGGAGAGAAAGGGCAGGCACTAGCAGCAGGTTATTTGGGAGTTTTCCTGCCGCAGGCCTGCTCTTCCTGGAGAAGGCTGTTCTCACCTGAGAAATTTCTCGTGGCCAACATGGTGGTGAGGATGGCACCCTGGGGAGAGACACACAGCTGAGGCCAGGACCGTCTGCCGGCCAGGAGACCAGCTGAGACCTCAGCTTGTGGGCGCCTGGCAGGGCTCAGGTCACAGCTTTACTCAGAGGTGAGAATTCTGCAAACTCGCCAGCTGCACCGAGACAAACCAACTACTTCGAGAATTAAAACAGTAACACACCCTGGGCCCTAAACTGCCAACCAATCACACCAGTCACCGCAGCTCCTCTGGAGGTCTGCCTCTCCCCACGGCTCCTCCTCTCCCTGAGCAGCATGTCCACATGCGCTCTCGGCCCAGAGCGCTGAGGGGGGCCTGCACCACAGACACGCTTTGGGGAGACCAGCAAGGGGCCCCGGGCCAGGCCTGGGCACTCACCCTCAGCTCAGAGCAGCCTTTAGGGAGGACGGGCCTGGCGCCAGACAGCTTCTGTCAGGTCTCCCTCCCTGTCCAGGGCCCACCTCCCCTTGCCTCCGTCCCTCACACTAAGGCTGCTGTCCTCACCAAACCTGCCCGGGTCAGAAGCTTCCCAATTCGCTCACACTAAAGAGAGCAGGACCCACCAGAGGGCACCCCAGGAATGGAGCCTTGGGCAAGGGTGGCTGAGGAGGTGCCGGTCCTGCACGTGGAGACCAGGCCCACGTCTGGGGCCCTTTTGGTGTCGTTGCCGAGGGGAGCTAAGTCTGGTCTGGGATGGTGCTTGGTTCCCCCGCAGCCTCTGGCCCCCCAGACTTGCTGGACCCCTCCAGCTGCTCCCAGGGAGGGGCACTCGAGGGGACAGGCAGCTCCGTGCACCATGGGGCACACGGGCTGGGCACTGGAGTCGGTGTCTCACCTTGAGCTTCCTCCGGGCATTGAACTTCTTCAGGCACTCCACAGTCTCCTGCCTGTGCATCATGGAGGCCACAGTAGAGCGTTGCTGTGGGGAGAGGGGCTGTCACATGCTGTGAGGAGCCCGAGGGGCATCAACTTTGACCCCGAGGGGGCTCCAAAGAGACAGATCAAGGGGAGGCTCAGGCAGCAGGGCTCAGGCTCTTGGGGCCCTCGTGCCAAGAGCCACCAGCCACCCACTGCAGGGTGAGGCCACCGGTCTGCCTGTCCCCCCAGCCTCCTATCCCCGCCCATCCCCCCCTGCCCAGGCCCCCTGCCCACCTATCCCCTCACACACAGCACTGGGTCTTCTCTACCCATGGAGCTCCTGCCTTCCCAGGGACTGAGACCTCGCAGACCCACGGGCGTGTCCCAAGCCACAGGCCATGAGAACCCAGGAAACCAGGGGACTCATCAGGTGTGAGGACAGGATCCCAGGGTCAATCCGCCGGGGGGGCGTCCAAGGCCAAGGCGACTTACACAGACCCACGGGTGCTTCAGCGCCTCATGCGCTGTGATGCGCTTGGCAGGGTTGATGGTCAACATCTGGTTGATGAGGTTTTTGGCTTCAGGAGTGACCGTGTCCCACTCGGGGGATGGGAACTAGAAAAAGAAACAACATGCAGGGGAGCCTGAAGCCCCCTCCCCAGGCAGGAGCCAGACTTCCCAAGGGGTCTCATCCAGACTCTACCAGACTCTGAGACGCAGGTGGTGTCACCCGTTCCCTGCCTCAGGGTCAGGAGGGGTCCCTCACTCACGTCGTAGGCGCCAGCCTTGATCTGCTGGTACAGCTTGTGCTGGTCCTCATCCCAGAAGGGCGGGTAGCCCACAAGCAGGATGTACAGGATCACCCCTGGGGAGGGCACAAGGCTCATGGTGCCGCCCCCACCCTGCAGCCCCCACAGCCCCCAGCCTGCACCAGACCCCCACTCCCTGTGCCCCACCACCCCACAGCCCCTGCAGCCCAGCCCCGAGCTGGTCCCTGCATCCCATGGAGTGCACAAACACAGCCACATGCCAGTGGGTGGACACTGCCACACGATGTCAAGTGTGTGACCCCAGGGGATCAGATGCCCCACTCTGGCATTTAATAGCTGTGGACCCCTCAGGCAGTTCCTTAGCCTTGACTAAGACGGGGGCCCCTCCTGAAGCCAGCAAGCCCCATGAGGGCACTGGAGTCCTCAAGTGTCCCCCCTATAGTGAGGGTCAATGTTTCACTATTTGGAGACCCTCACGTTAGCAGAACAGCATAAACAACTCCCTCATCTCTGCCACACCGTCACCCTACTTCACAGGGGAGGCCCAAGGCCGGCCCCCTCCACTGCGGGAGCCCCCTGCCAAGGTGGTGTGCGTGGCTCCCACCCCTCCACCTGTGCAACTGCTGCTCCTTCTGGCCCAGACCACTCTGCTGAGTGCAGGGCGGGCACTGGGGTGGTGGGGCTCTCAGCAACAGCCAGGGTCAGGTTAGCAACTCTAGTCTGGGTTGGGAGGGGGCTCCTGGCTGGGGCAGGGGCAGCCCAGGGGTGGCTCACTCCACCGCTCCCCGTCGGCGACCCCCTGCCCTGCACACCAGCCTCACCGCATGCCCAGATGTCCACTGGCTTGCCATATGCCTCCTTGCGCAGGACCTCTGGGGATAGGTAGCCTGGTGTGCCAGCGAACCCTAGTGAGAGGGGAAGAGGAGGTATGAGGGGCCAGGGGGGCGGCGGAGGGGGTGGGGAACAACTGACAGCCCTCCACTCTCCTGCCAGCCGGGCACTCACCAAACCAGGCCTGCTGGTCCCCCTGCACCTCGATAGCCAGGCCAAAGTCCGCCAGCTTCACTGCGGCCCCTTTGCACTTGCTGGCCAGGAGCAGATTCTCGGGCTGCAGGGAAGGCAATCGGCCCAAGGACGAGTGGTTTACATCCGGGGGTGTCACAGGAGGGAAGGGACAAAACAGAAGCGCACAGGTCTGACCCCCTCCCACATGGCTGTGCCCCCAGCACGCTGCCACCCTCTGGGCCCCCGCAGCTTTGGGGCATCCTAGAGTCCCGGGCCCCTGGGCCTGCACCCCAAAGCCTGTCCCCACTCCCGGGGGCAAGGACAGGAACCCAGGCCTTGAAGTGGGAAGCTGGCTCTCAGAGTGTGAGCCCAGATCCCTCACATCCACCAACAGTGAACTTGGGGGTGCTGGGACCAAAATTGAGCACACCCTACAAGCTGTGGCAGGCCATGCAGGGGGCCGGACCCCCATGGGCAGAGGGGCTTTCCTCCTCACCCCATATTGGGCTGCTCAGAGACATGGTGGGGGGGCTGACTGCTGGGGGGCTCAGACACTTCCTGCTGAATGATGACCCCCAAAGGGCAAGGAGGAACGACCAAGGGCCCCCACAGCCCGGGCAGTGCAGGACATCCATCTACCAAGCCCCACCAGCTGGGTCCAAGGGGCCTGCTCTGACCATGTCCCCATCCAGCACCCACAGGTGAGAAAGGCCCCGCACACGCCTCTCTGCCCTAGGGAGCAGTACCCTTGCTCGAGCTGGAAGGATATTCGTCCCCTGTCCTGCTGCAGTGCAAAGATGGCTTCTGTCCCCTGACTGGGGACACTCGGTCCTGAGGGCCCAAGGGGGTTCCGATACACTGGCCCCTCCCATCCCAGCCTGTCCCACTGGCCTCACCACCTCCCAACAGTCGGCACTCAGCTTGCAGGTGCTGGGCTTCCCTGACCCTGCCTGCCAGAGGGCTCCCCTGGCCCTCGGCCCCCTCGCCAGGCTGCCCTCCCAACAGGCAGGCTGGCTGAGACCACACTGCCACTTTAGTGCTACCAAGACAGACAAACGCCGCCACTAAACCACGCTAACACTGCTGGTAAACCTGAGGTGTCAGAAGGCAGCAAATGGCCCTTAGAAGCGATGAAGGGGCCGGCCCGGTGGCACAAGCGGTTAAGTGCGTGTGCTCGGCTGCGGCGTCCCGGGGTTCGCCGGTTCACATCCCGGGCGTGCACTGACGCACCGCTTGTTAAGCCATGCTGTGGCCGCGTCCCATATAAAGTAGAGGAAGACGGGCACGGATGTTAGTCTGGGGCCAGTCTTCCTCAGCAAAAAAGAGGAGGATTGGCATTGGATGTTAGCTCAGGGCTGGTCCTCCTCACAGAAAAAAAAAAAAAAAACAAGAATCGATGAAGTCTGCCAGCCCCACGTGGCAGAAACCAGAGCTTCTCCCGGCCCCACACAGCTGGCTGGACGAGGCCCCGCCCCCATATGATGCACCCTGGGAACATGACCCTGCCCACCCAGCGCGGCCTGGAGGGCCCCGAACATCTTGATTTTGCCAATGTGAGTGGGACAGGGGGACCCCAACCTCTCTGGTGCACCCCACATCAAGAAGTCTAAAATGGTATGCGCAGGGACAGCAGCTGGGGGCTGGACCTGATCTCTACAGACCAGACGCCCCACCCAGAGGAAACAAACCAGCGCTCCAACCCTGGAGATCAGCGAGACGCCAGGAAGGCTGGGCACCCACAGCGACGCCGTGCCTCCAGCTCCACTCTGCCCCTCTGGCTCCCTCACAGCTCGTGGGACGGCACCAGCCCCCTTCTCTCCCCACCCCCCAACCTTGGCGGAGAGCAAACCCACCGCGGGACCACTCCCCCAGGGGTTGTTGAAGCCAAGACGATGGGGTCCTCTCTAGAGAAGCGCCAGTCTGCACTCCCCCGCCGACAGGAGATGGGGGCCCAACTCCTTTTGACCCCTTTTTCTGTTTTTCAACAAGGATTCTCTTTGCCCTCATGTCACACCTATGAATCATGTAGTCCAGGAACAACGTGGGGCTGTGTGCCCATTCCCCTGTGGCCCCTCCTCCTAGATGGCCCCGAGTGAGGCCGATTCAGACAAGACACTGTGACACAGAGAGGGACCCGTGGGACAGGTGGACAGGCTAAGCGGGCCTGGCTGGCACGTGAAAGGACACAGACCACACAAGATGTGCAGAGAGGGGGCAGGGACACGTGAAGGACACAGATATCTGTGTGATATCATCCCAGAGCAGCCCCCCAAAGCTCAGCTCACATACATACCCCTCCACAGCCCAAGGAAGGCGTGACCCCATTCAGCGTGAGCACCCATGGGAAAAACTGGTCTCAAACACCACCAATGGATCTCTCAGCAGGGATGACAGGCCCAGGGTCCCCTCCCCAGAGAAGAAACTGACCCGAACCCAACCTTGGAGAAAGCTGACATCAAAGAAGGGAGAAAGAGATTAGGAGAAAGGAGAAAGAGAGAAACTGGGAAAGAGAGGAGAGAGGGAGGGGGAGGGGAGGAGGGGGAGAAGGGGAGGGAGGAGAGGAGAAAGTAGGAGGAGGGGGGAGGGAGCGGAGAGAGAGGAGGAAGGAGGAGGGAGGAGGAGTGAGTGTTGCTGTGCCTCCTGAGGGCCCTCTCTCCACAATGCGCCCTGGGGGTGACAAACTTTCTTTTGAACAGTCTGTAGCCACTGTGCCCAAAGCAGAGCTAAGGGCCACAGAGACTTGGAGAAAGGGCTGGAAGTGTGCAAACCACTGAGCCAGGCTTCTCACGCCCTGCTCCAGAGGCATCAGCCCCACCCACACGCACATCACCTGTGTCCCACCTGCCAGGTCTGCATCTCAACTAGAGCCCAGAAAGCGAGACCCCAAGTGGACATGCGCTAATAGGCTGATTTTTGACAACTGCCCCCTCTCAGCCCTGGAGCCCAGAGGCTTTGGGAGGACGTGTGCAGACACACACACACATACACGCATGCACATACACATAGGTACGTGCAAGCACACACAAGACTTCATGTGCACACACGTGCACACACATACACATTCTTACACACACATGTGCACACACATGCTCACACATGCACGCACACACACGGGTGCACATGCCCCCCATACACACAGCATCTTCTGGTGCTTGCACTGTCACCCCAGGGCCCCCCTTTTACATGACATGCAGGTACAGACGACAGAGACCTGGCACAGAGCGGGGTGGGGGACTCACCTTGAGGTCCCTGTGGACGACCCCCATTTGGTGGCAATGGAGAACCGCCTCCAGGATCTGCTGGATGCAGTGACTGCGGCAAACAGCAGGCGCATTAGTGCGAGTGGCCCTGAGGGGTGGGCAGGGGTGCAGGAGTGGGGTGCTACGTGGCATTGGGATGGGGTCCCCAGCCTGGCAGAGGCCACAGGGAAGCAGGGCATCGAGGTGCTGCCTGTCACCCCAGAGAGGAAACACCGGCCAGAAGGGCACCTCTGGGGCTCTTTTCTCACCCCCGCAGGTCAGCACAAGGCACAGCCAGGCCCGCCTGCACTCCCAGCCCCGCCCTCCCCTCTGGCCAGGCCCATGGAAGTGACACTCAGAGGAAACATCCCTGTTCCAGTGCATCCTTCCCCAGGCTCATGCTGGCCAAGCCTGACCCTGAGCTGGGGGCCCCGGGAGGGAGGCCAGGGCTAAACCCACACCCTGCAAGGCTGGCTGGGAAGAGGGGGCCGGCAGGGAAAGGACAGAGGTGAAAGGGCAAGGGGGAGAGGGCAGTCTGGCACTGCAGTGTGGCAGTGATGCCCTGGGTACCAGGGCCCCACTCTATTCTGGGACATGGCTAATGCTCTGGCCACTGGTCCCTCGTGTGCTGGAGCACATGTTGTTTCATTCTAATAAATGTGAACATCCACACTGGCTGCCACGCTGGACAGCTCAGCTCCATAGCAGCTCTGGAGCCCCCAGAGCTCTCCTGGCAAGGGGGCAGCCTGGCACCGCCTGGGACGCTGAGCCAGGGGCTTCACTGCAGGTCCAGGAGAAGTCCCAGGTCTTCCAGGGTATGACTGGCTGGAGGGAGAGGTCTGGGCTGCCCACAGGCACCTCCAATGTCTGCTTCAGCAAGGCCTCCTGTGTGGCAGACCCGGATGCCCCCAGGCCCCGCGCACATTAGACCCTGTGGCCTGAGCCTGCCTCCCCCAGTGACCCCAGGTGTCCAGTTTCCAGCTGCCCCCAGAGCCAGGCACAGGCCCCTTGGGGTACTACACCACCCCTGCAGCATCACTAGCTGCAGGAGACCGGAGCACCACAGGGCACCTGGAGCCCACCGCTCAGCGTCTCTCATCTTGGTCACAGCCCTTCTAGCCTGGGGCAAGGGAGGGACAGGCAGGTTCCCTCAGGACCCCTCCTGCCAGGGCTGGACCCTGTGGGGTGCCTGAGGGTCAGCTGGAGGGGTGAGCCTTGTTTTCCCAATGACAAAGTCGGAGAGAGGGTGAGGAACCAGCCCTCTTCCTCAAATAGCTCTGGCCGCATCTGGAGACCATCGCCCACTGCAAGAGGAGTAAACTAAGCTCCCCCGCAGACCCAGACCTCACATCCTAATGACCTCGGACTCCCCAGGTCTGCAGGGGTCAGAGGATCCCAGCCCAATCCTGTGGGGGACAGCCCCTCTCAGCCCTGCTCCTCCCACACCACTAAGGGCTGGAACCACAGCCCTCATCACGAGCTGGGCTCCCCTGTCCTCATATCCTGGGCTCCCCTGTCCCCTGCCCTGTGCTCTCCCATCTCCCTCCTGGGCTCTCTTGTCTCCCTCCTGTCCTGTGCCCTGGGCACTTCTGCCTGACGGGCTCCCCATGCCTCCCTCTCTGCCTCTGCCCCTCCCACAATGCCACCACCTGCCTGGAACCATCCTTCGTGGTCCTCATCCCTGTCGTCGCAGCCCCAGCCCCACGTCCAGCCACTGCCAGACCCCGTTACTGCAGACATGGTCTCAGTCCCCACGGGCTGACCACCACAACCAGCTTGTCCAGGGCCCTCGCACCAGTGGGCAGAGATCAGCCGTGAGATCTGGGAAGCTCTCAAGAGCCCCTCTTCTGAGGTAAGGACACACTGTTGGGCAGAGGCAGAAGCCAGTCCTAGGGGACATTGGCCCCACCTGCAGGCCCAGAGCCCTGGAGAGGAGTGCTGGGTCCATCAGCGCTCACTCACAGAGTGATGCCCGCACACGACAGCACCTCACACCGGGGCCTGCCTGACCCTCGGCAGACCAGCCCCTTCCTGCGCTGCTGTTGCCAGACCCTGGTTCTGCCCTGGGAGGCATGTCCGTGTGCCCAACTGGATGTTCTGCACCCCTATGGAACCCCTGCCCATCATCCAGCGCATCAGCAGCCCTCACAGCCCACAGGCTGGTGTTTCCTGTGCGTCTGGCCATTGTCGGCCAGCCCCGGAGTGACCTGGTCCAACTTCGACCTGCTGAGACTGCTGTCAATGTGAGCTGAGCTTTGGGTCAAGCTCGACTTCTATCTTCCCCTGGAGGACGCCTTCCAGAGTCTGCGTTGGGTGTGTTCAGTGGCCATGTCCTCTGTCTGGGTGTCTGGGCAGCATCCGCCTCTGCACTGGACTGTGGCCTCCGTGACAGCAGGGCCGTGTCAGTTCTTTCCTCTTGATGTGTCCTCAGCCCCCACCGTGCAGGAAGATGTTCCCCAAACATTTGTTGGACCTACAAATCCATCTGCTGTGGCACCAATGGATCCATCGGCTCGGATGGGGGTGGGCTGCACCCCCTGCCCTCCTTCACGTCCCCTCCTGGGGCTGCAGGGCCCCAACCAGCACCACAGACGCGGCGACCGCACCTGCGGAGCCAGCATCTGGTCTGCATCTCTCCCCCAGCATCTCAGGACTGGGCCCGTGTGGCTGAAATGAAGCTCTACAACTCTGATGACAGACTCCGTCCCCCTGTTCCGCAGGCCCTGCTCGGGGCACTCCTGGCCACCCTGATGGAGAAATGTGCTGGCAGGACACAGACTTTTGCTGGCTCTGTCCCCAGTGCTCACAAACGAGCTGCTGAGCAAACTAGGTTCCGCTAGAAGAAAGTGCTGGTCTGTCTGCCAGCCCCATTCTTCACAGCATCTCAGGCCGACGTGGGAGTGGCCTCTGCAGTCTGCAAGTGGACACAACACCCCCACCCCGTCTGGAAAGCAGCCCATTAGGGCAGCCCCGCCCTCTAGGGACCTCTGGAGACCCTTCCAGAGCCCCACCTGGTCTCCATCTGAGACCTCGGCCAGGAGGACATGAGGCCATCTGGCCAGTCCCCGATCCTGCCTGCCTTCTGCCTTCTGTTTACATCATACCATCTTCCTCGTGGGGCCTTTTTCATGTTCCAAACAATTTAGAAAGTCACTTCTGTGGTCAGAATTGATCCCAAGGGGCATTCCAGATGCTGGCTGGGTCCTGCATGTTATCCTCACGGTCTGGGCTCTGATGTCACCTCAGATGCACTCCTTCCCTGCTCCCCCTCCTCCCCCTCCTCCTCCTCCTCCTCCTCCCTGGGACGCCAGCATTCTCACGGGGTCCCTGTAACATCTCTCATGAACCATACTGCTCTTTAGAGTTTAAAAAAATGGATTCTAAGTATTTTGAACTTTGCTTTCCCAGGTTTGAAAAAAGACCCCTCAGTTTCCCCACAAACTGAAAAATAAAGATCCCACTCCCTCTGAAGAGGAATCTCAGCCTTCTTGGTTAGAAATGAGTTCAGAAAAGCAACCTCTGTCTTGCTGCCTCCTGCCCCAGGGACGCAACTCACAGACGCCCGGCTCTGAGCAGCGCGGCCCTGGGCAGCCCCTGGAAGGGTCGCTGATGCACTTGGTCAGGGCGGCGCCCACCTCCCCAGGCCTGGTCGAGGGTCTCAGGCTCCTGCCTCAGCACCATCAACCCCTCCCAGTGGGGCCCCCAGGGAAACGCGCTGGACTCCACTGCTCTGCCAGGAGGGACTTTCTTTCCCGGGTGTGCCACAGTTTCCGATGATGCCCGTGGGTGACCACCCACATGGGCGTCCACGACAGACTCTGTCAGGCTCTCCTGCCCCAAGGCGCGGCACCAACACAAAGGTCAAACGCTGGATGTCTCCAACTCGGTCCAGGGGCCAGGACTCCGGGGAAAAGAAGCAGCCTGAGGCGCGGGTTTTATCAGTGGGGCCAGCTAGAGGGGGCTCCCCAAGAGTGTCCCTCATCCCCTCTCTCCCCTCCTCATAGTCTATGAGCAAGGCACAGTTTGTGAGCAGAAACTAGGTGTTTGTGGGTGGGGCCCCAGCTCAGAGCCTCTGCCTCTTCTGGGCTGGTTCCAAGGGGCCCCAAACCCCAGGGGAGCTCTCCTCAACAGAGTCCCCGGGAGGCGGTCAGGAAGCCTGCCGTCCGAGTCGGGCAGGAGGGATCCCCAAGTGTGGAGAGGTGGGGCCAGGGGCAGGAGGGGGCGTCGGAGAAGACAAGGCCAGGAGGCAGGCAGGAGGCGCAGGTGGGCAAGGCAGGAGCTCCAAGGCCACAGGTGTTGGGGGGTACGGTTGGGTGTGGGTGCACAGGCACGGGAGAAAGGCACTGTGGGCAGGCAGAGGGGTGCAGGGACTCCAAGCCAAGAGGGGGCTACGGCTGCGGGGCTGAGGACCAAGGAACCTGGGCAGGATTTTCCAGGCAGGGAAGCAGAGAACAGGCAAACAACCTCCCTGAGCCACCCAGGTGGCGCGGGAGGCAGAAATGGAAGGCAGCCCCTCTCGTCCTGAGCAAGAGTCCTGTCCACGCGCTGCCCTGGCCTTGGGCCACGAGGTCGGATCAGGGGGCAGCCAGTTGGGATGCTTCCCTCCTGGCCTGGCCTGCATCTGGGTCCCAGAGTCCCCTCTGCCCTGGCCAATGTCAGGATGCCTGGCCTTCCCAGCAGGACATTCCCACAGAGCACTGCAGAGCAGAAAGGGGTGGCTCCCTTCCACTTTCTACTTTTCTTGTAAGTAGAAATCAAAACAGCATCTTCCTGCTCTTGAAGGAGACAGGCCACTCCCAGGCTGTTGTGCAAAATGAAAGTCCTTCCTCAAGGAGCCTCAGAAAATCAGCAGTGGCCCTGCACCATCAGGTGGTCGGCAGCTGCAGCCCCGCCCCTCTCCAGCCTACCCAGCCCCAACACCAGGCCCCTGCCAGGGTCCCCGGTCTCCAGCTGCCCTGCTCTGGGGGGGTCCAGGTGGCACCAGAACCCACTCACACCTTCTCACAGGGACTCAGGCCGTCACCGACAGGTAAGGTCGCCTGTGGGTGCAGAAGCGAGTCACAGAAAGCTACTTTAAAATATAATATTCATTTTCCTTATTAGAAAAGTAATACATACTCATTAAAGAAAATTTTAAAAATAGACAAAGAGATAAAAATGTCAAAAAGCATCCATGACTCCACCACCTAGAGAGGGCCACTATCAGTCTTTTTCTTTTTTCTCTTTGCACTGTGCGGGCAGGGAGTGATTGCCCTCAGCTGTCTCCGAGCTGAGATGCACTGTCAGGGGTGACATTCCTATCACAAATCAGGGTAGCATCTGGCCCACAAGCATGGACTACAGCAGGCCATGGGTGGCCTACTCTTCCAGGGAGGGGGGCTCTGCCATCTCCCAGCAGCCACACAGCAAAGGGCATCTCTGAGGCCATCAGTCCCCTGCATCCCATGGTGAGGACTGACCCCAGCAGGAAGGATTGCCCAGGGGTGCCCGCTGTGGGCTATGGACAGTCGTCCAAGGGAGGGGCAGGAGGATACCCATGACCACACTCTGTCTGCTCTCCCCCCCACCCACTCAAGGAGAGCACTCCTGTGTGGGTCAGTTCCCACCCCAGGGGAAACCGAGCAGGCCTGGACCCTCCCCGGCCTTGGGCCACACCTCCGTGCTGGTCGAGAATACATGAGCTGCCCCCTGCTCCTTCGACCTGCTCAGAGAGCTCCCAGCAGGGCTGGGTGGGGCCGTCGGTCGGGCAGGCAGACTGACACCTCTGCCCAGCTGACCATCTGCCCCAAACCTGCTAGGGACAATGGGCACAGAAGCAGATGTGGGCCAGAGGGGCAGGAGTGGGGTTGAGCGAGGGAAGGGTGGGTGGGAGAAGTGGGGGCAGGATGGTGTGAGGGCTCCACACCCACCTGGCGTCCGCCTCACTGTAGTACTCTCTTGCCACAATGTCCTCAAAGAGCTCCCCACCAGTGACCCTGCAGGAAAAGCACACAGAGGTTCTGGATTCTGGAGACCCCTGTCACCTCCATCTCCACCACCACCATCAGCCCCATCTCCACCACCTTCTGCATGTCATGACCACCACCACCACCACCACCACCATCTCCACCACCTCCTGCATGTCATCACGGTCAACACCACCAGCATCTCCACCTCCGCAGCCATCAACACCACCACCATCTCCACTTCCGCCACCTCCTGCATGTCATCCCCATCAACACCATCACCATCTCCACCTCCACAACCATCAACACCACCATCATCCCCACCTCCACCACCTCCTGAATGTCATCACCAACACCACCATTTCCACCTCCATGACCATGAATGCCACCATCATCTCCACCTCCACAACCATCACCACCATCACCATCTCACTGCCTCCTGCATGTCATCACCTCAACACCACCACCATTTCCACCTTGACAACCATCAACACCATCACCACCTCCACCTCCACAACCATCAACACCACCACCATCTCCATCCCCTCCTGCATGTCATTACCATCAGCACCACCACCATCACCATCTCCACCACCTCCTACATGTTATTACCACTACCTCCACCTCCACAACCATCAACACCACCATCACCATCTCCACCACCTCCATCTCCACCACCACCACCTCCGCCCTATTGCCACTGTCACCTAGGACTGACAGCTTACCAAGTGCTTACTCACATATGGCGGCGTTCAATATTTTAGACCTCACACTCACTCCATGACGTTGGCACTCTTATACTCATAAAACTGAGTTGCAATGATCTCAGTGACCTGCCCAGAGTGGGCAGCACAGGAGTTTGATCCAGGCCTCTGAAGTGTTACCCAGGCCTGTGACTGTAATTCTAAGCCTGAGAAGATCTGGTTTCCCCTCCTCAGACCTGCCAGAGCCAGACGTGTGGCACTCACACAGAGTGGCGGGGCAAGAAGAGAGGATGCCTGGATTTGGCCTTCCTGGTGGGTGAGGTTGCAAAGTGTTGGAAGTTCCATTTCCAAGAGGAGAGTGAGATCTCTGTCTACACACCCTCTTGCCATGTGTCTCTGCCCAGTGAGTGGCCTTCAGGCCCTATGGTCAGGATGCACCCCTCCAGGGCAGGAGCCACAGCGCGGAGGACCTCCAGGAACCCAGAAAGGGTTGGGGCTTCCCAGGGTCCCCTGGGCTGGGAGACGTGGGTGTGGACAAGAAGATGAAGGAAACAGGACAAAGGACAGATGCACAGGTCAGCAGGGAGGTGACCAACTCCACACACTCTGAGACCACTGGAAGCCTCCATCTAGAGCTTTCCCACTCCTGCAGTGGTCCAGAGTCTCCTCCCCTGTCCTGGGGGACCAAGAGGCACCTCCCTCTGCAGCCACACCTCCTTCCAGCACCCCATCTGCAGCTGCACTGGTCCCACGTGCAGCGGTCTCTCCATTTGCATTTCAGTTCTCATTAGTTCTCGAAGGTGGGGCTTAGGTCAGCCTCATTTTTGTACCCAGGACTCAAGGCTGAACTGGCACATGGCAGAGGCAACCAAAGGCATGAGCACTGCTCAACAGGCAGCCCTAGTGTAGGTGGGCTCTTAGTGTTGGAGAAAAACAAAATCGAGGTAGTGTTGTGTGTTAGCATGCCCCCCACTCCAGGCTAGATGCTTGCCAGCCCACTGGACCCCCCAACAACCTCGGGAGTGGGGAGCTTTTAGGGTCCTACTTTGCCACCAAAGGTGGCTGAGGCTCAGAGCAGGCGATTGCCCAAGGAAGGCAGAGCCTCATCTGCCTATGTGCACACGTGTGTGCGTGTGTGTGTGTGTGTGTGTGTGTGTGTGTAGCAGAAGGATGGAGTTCTAGGTCCAGCCCAGGAGAGGGGGACTCACTGTTTATCTCTCTGCACACACAGCTCACAGGTCAGGCTCTGCAGACTCCGAGTCCAAGCACAAGGCAGAGGCAAAAAGGCTGCCAGGTCTTGGCCAGGGCTGCAGGAGGAGTGCAGGGAGCCCCACAGGAGGCCTTGCTCGGGGTCAGGGACAGACCCTCTGGGTCTCTGCATCCACAGGAGGCTCCAGTCTGTGCTGATGGGCACCTGGGGCTGTGTGGTCCAGAGCTGCATGGCAGGGAGTTGGTTGCTGGGGAGTTTGGCGCTGGCCATGCAGGGCCTCGTCTGGAGACCAGCACCCCCCACCCCCATTCTCCCACTTCTCAGGCCCTGGCTGGACAACGTGGCTGACTCTGGGCTGCAGCCATGGCCCACAGGGGAGCCCCTTCCTCTGTTCCCAGGCCTGGATTCCACGGCCCTAGTGAATCCCAAGCGTGTGGAGTGGGGAAACCTGACAACCCCTAAATACACAGAGCCTCCAAACTACCGAGGGGCTTTGGGGCCTCCTAAAGGTGATGTCAATCCAGGCCAGAAACTGCTTCCCCAATTCCAGGGCCACAGAGCTGCAGAGTGTCTGCAGCACGGCTGTGGCTGTGGCAGTGTCTGCAGCCTTCCCCTCTTCCTCTGCAGCCCCCCGTGCAAGCGCTCCCTTCACCCCAAAACCTTCCTGAGGCCCAGTGGTGTCCTGGATGCCCCAGAGTGGGGGCTTCAGCAGGGCTGGAGCCACAGAGGTTTGAGGGGAGGAGGTGCAGGGTCCAGGCCCTTCCCACTGCCCACTCCCTCTAGGAACACTAGCCAAGTGCCTCTTACCGGGCCCCCCAGAGCCTCTCCCCACACCCAGCTGTTGTGAGGGCCAAAAGAGAGAACCTCTCACGTGTGCACACACACGTGCACACACGTGCACGCCCGCGCACACACACACCCCATTCTCTCCCCCCTTATCTGCACCCGTCGGCCGCAGGGGCCCAGACACAGCCACCCTCCAGCCCAGTGGCCTCTACGTTTCCTGGGAAAGAGGCTGGTGGGTCTGGGGGCACACAGGGGTGGCAGCGAGTCTGCCACCTCCACAGGGGCCATGGAACAGACGTTCCTGGCCACAGCCTCGGCCTGGCAGTGGCAGCTATGTCCCAGGTCAGCCACCTGGCTGGTGACTTGAAGCGGTGTCTTGTGGGACACCGGGGGACCGAGAGGTGGCCAAGCCCCTGCAGGGACACTCCCAGCCTCCCTGGACCAGAGGACCCCGAGTGGGCTGGGGCTCCTCAGGCCTCCCTGCCCCGTGGCAGAGGCACCTGTCATTTGAGGGAGGAAGAGCTCCCACTCTCAGGCAGGCTCCTCTCATCACCACGGCAACAGCACCCTGGCGGGCTTCCCTGGCCATGTGGCCGCCTGGAGGCCACAAGAAGCTGCCCAAAGACTACGGGCCCTGGCCACCTCAAGGTCCCGAGTGACACTGACTCACGGACAGCTAAATATAGCGCTACTTAGTGGGAGCTGTCTGGGAGCCAGGGGAATGAGATCACCGCTTCCACAGCCAGCAGGAAGTGAGAGGCAGCACAGGCCCCCACGCCTTCTCACTCAGCCGCCGCACCTTCCCCACGTGTACACATGCGCACATGTACACACACACAAATCACACACAAACACACATGCACGTTCACACATGCACACTCCACAAATCACCCACATGAACTCAGTGCACCCACAAGCCACATGTGTGCATACACGTGCACACCCCCATAAATCACACATATGCACACACGTGCACAGCTACCCACAAATCACACATGTACACACATTCATGCAATCACACTCAACAGACATGCACATACTCACTCTCACATGCTGACACCCACACATGCCTGCTCATAAACACACACAAAAGCACAGTCATATGCACACCTGTACACACTCCCACACACTCGTGCAATCACACTCTCACATGCTGACACCCACACATGCACATTCATCAACATACACAAATCCACACAATCATAAACACACACACGCATTCTTACATACACATGCACACACACACACACACATGCTCATGCTAGCCAGTGGTGCCCCAGTCCAGCTGTGATGAGGACCCCAAGAGAAGGAAGTTGAAAGAAGGCCACTGACCATCCCTCTGGGGGTCTGCCCCTTCTCCTCTCCCCTCCGCCCCCACCAGCCTCCACACAGCCCCCACCTGTTCTGTGTGGAAGAGAGGGCCCAGCAGGGCAGGCCCACCCCTGTGGGACTCCATACCCCAACGTGAGGGAGGCTGGACTGGGTGCAGCTGGGAGCAAGGTGACCCGGGAGTTGGGGGACTGTCTGCCAGGTGCTAGGGAGGCCATGGATCCCACCCCAGGCCTAAGGCTGGGAGCAGACAAGGGCAAGTCCGTGGTCCCTGGCACTTACAGATCGAAGACCAGGTAGTGGAACCCCTCCTCGGAGATGCTGTCGTGAAGGCGCACTGTGGGGACAGGAGAGGTTGTAAGGGGCTGGTAGCAGCCTGGGACCCACCCACACCACCAAGCCTCCCTCCGCACCTGTCCAGGCCCATGGCCAGTATGCAAACCCTCAAAAGAGGGAGCCCACCCCCTGCCAAGGGCTGGCCTGGGGCTTCCCACCGCACGGGGCTAGGGAGGGTCCAGCTGGGCGGGCTGCAGGGCAGAGCCGAGGGGAGAGCTGTGGGCCCCACAGGTTGGCCAGCCCCAGGTGAGCAACCACGGAGCCTCTGGGTGTTGGTCTCCCCTTTCCTCTGCCAGAGGGAGACCCAGGACCCTCTCAGCCTCCAGCTGGGGCGTCCACTGCTCCCAAACATCGCAAAGAGCAGCATTAGGGGCGGGGGCCATGGTGTACAAGGGCTCATACACCAGGCCCCAGCAAGGAGCCTCTGAGGGGCTTCATGGGAGAGGAGCACAGTGAGGCTCCATCTCCAGCCTCTTGGGCCAGGCTGAGGGGGCAGGAATGCCCGGGCAGAGGACCACTCGCCCAGTGAGGCATCACTTCCAAAGTTTCAGATCCTGAGCTCCCATTCCAGAACCAGCAGCGGTGAGCAGGATGGCGCCACAGCCACGCGCTCCCTCATCAAGGTTTAGTCTGTTTTCTTTGTATCTCTGAGCCTGGAACAATGCCAGGCCAGAGTGGTGCCGATTAGGATTTGATGAATGAATGAATGAGCGAAGAGTGAGCAAGTGAGTGAACATTCATGTAGATTTCAGCACCAAGAACACAACCCCAACGCCTCCTTTCCCTTGAGCTGGAGATGCACCTGGCACTAAACAGCAAATATTTCTAGGAATGGCTCATTTTAGACACTGCCCTCATGTGCTGGATGCTGCCCTTTGCGTCGGGAGCTGCCAGAGCAGATGCCGCTCTAAGCGCTTTGTGTGCTTATCCACAACCATCCCAACCATCCCAGGAGGTTACAGATGAGGAAGCTGGTGTACAGAGGAGTTGAGTGACCAGCTGAGGATCACATAGCTCACAAAAGGCAGAGCAGCAGTGTGGACAGGAGCTCAGAACCCCCAGAGTGCTGCCGCTCCATTAGCCTCAGCCGCTGGGCCGGGCGCTCCTCGGGCCTCTCCCGGTGGGACGGGGCCGCCGGTGTCCTCCCTCCTGCAGCTCTGATGCTCCCAGGGGCCTGGCCAGCAGTGTCTTCACACCAGGAACCCCAATCTGGCTGCAGCAGCCCCTGACCTCTAGCAAAGCCTGGCACCGAGGGCAAGCCCTGCCCAAGCAGTCAGGGCGCCTGGTCACTGAGGAGAAGGGCCCGCGCTGGCTCTGGGGGCGCCTCATCTCGCACACCTGCCCCTCTCACCGTCTCCCCCTCCCACCGTCTCCCCCTCCCACTTCCGGTTCTGTGTCTCCGCTCAAAGGTCCAGTGTCCAGCCTTCTGGCCTCTACCCCTTACACCCACCCCGGCCACATCCTCACGCAGTGAGGTCTTCCAGGGCCCACATCCTCCACCAGCTGCCTGGGCTGTGGTCCCCTCTCCCCCTCACTGGGCATATCCAGGAGGCCTCCGGCCATGCAGAGCCCACAGTGACGTCCCTTTGGCCTGCGCACACCTGGGACCAACGCCCGGCACCCTCCCACCCGACCCAACTCCACCCAAGCTGGCCTGTATCTCCCTAACACACAGTGTACCCAGCTCCCTGGCACCCTCCATCTAGGACCCTCCTGCAAAATCACAGAGTGAACGAAAACTCACACCCTCCTGACTCCTTTCTGGTGGGGGCTCAGCAGGTCAGCCCCTCTAAGCAGCCTCCCCATCCCTAGCTGCCTTCACTCGAGCCCCAAGCAGAGAAGGACCCAGGGGCCCACCCTCCACCACCTGCGAGCCCCTGCAGGCAGCACCCACCAAGGACACTCCTGGGGGCCTTTCTCTCCTCCCGTGCAGGGAAATCTGACTTCCCCAGGGAAGCGCCAGGGTCCATACAGCTGTGGTGCTGCACGGCCTTTCTCCTGGTGGAGGCCACCACTGCCCCCAGGCCACTGCCCCCCAGGGCAGGTGACAGGGGTCAGCTCCCAGGTCCTGCTGGGGGGGACGACACCGGGGTCTGTGTGGGATTCGAGGCCGTGTGTACATGGACACTTTTTTTTTAACATTTGAAAAATAACTGTATGTTATTTTTATGGTTTAGAGGAAAACCTATGTAGCACATCAGACCCGTGATTTCACAGACAGGGCTAAGTAAAAAAGTGAATTGTCATAGAATCAATTTAAATAAAAACAGTAAGTAAATAACTGCGGGTGATATGCAGAGATGGCAAAAAAATAAATCCCCAGCAGCACCCAGGAGAGTCCGGTCCGGAAGTCCTGGGTGAGGGCAGTGACAGGGGACCAGGGTGTCCAGGGACACGCCCACCCCTGCTGGGGCCACAGCTCCTCCAGGATCTGTGCCCCGAGTCCCGGGCTGGGGGGCTCTCGTGGGAGTCCCTCTGCCCCTCCCAAGAAGTCTCTCAGACCCTCCCTGGACCCCTGTGCTGTCCGCGCTGTATAACATGATCAGCTGTGGGATGGCAGCACGGGCCCTGAGCACCTGGAGACTGGAAACCTTTCACCTTTCCCCTCTGGCACTGGCCTCCTCGTCTTGGCGGGAAGTCCTCCCAGGTCCACCGTACTCCATGATGCCCACCTGCTCAGCTCATGGGTGACCCACCCAGCGAGGGAGGCTGTTCCAGCCCCAGAAATCAGGAGGTGGAGATTCACCCTCACTGAGCCAAGCCCAGGGGAGAGAGGGTTGGTGTGCAGAGGGGAGGCTAGAGAGAGGCTGGGGGAGGCTGGGGGGAGGCTGAAGGGAGGCTGAGGGGAGGCTGGAGCGAGGCTGAGGGGAGGCTGGGGGAGGCCGAGGGGAGGCTGGGGGGAGGTAGGAGGGAGGCTACAGGGAACCTGGAAGGATGCTGAGGGGGCTCCTCTGAGTCGAGGCTGATAGGATCTGCTCACTCCCCGACGGGGCACTGGGCCCAGCTTAACAAGCTACAGAAGAGTCTACCTGCCGAAGGCTCTGCTTAATCTCTGTCGCCCCAGGGCCCCAGGGCCCCAGGGGGCAGCGAGAGGTTTGGGACCTGCTTGCCTGCTGAGTGGCAACCTCTTGAGGTCCTGGCTAAGGCCCAGCAGTGAAGTGAGGGCAGAGGCCACCTTGCCCACAGTCACGTCTCCATTCCCAGGACCTCCCCGGTATGGGGTAGATGTCCACAAATATGCATTGAATAGTGAATTCCTGAGATCCCAGCTGGAGGGTGCCAACCTGAGGTACCACACATGGGGGACAGTGTGTGTGAAGGGTGCAGCCCACTGCAAGGCCCTCGAGGGTCATGCCGGTCCCAGACGCCCAGGCCTGCTCCTAAGAGGGATCCCCACTGTGTCCCTACCCCAGGCACTACCGAGGCCAGGCCACATGGCTGTCTCTGCCCAGGTCCCCTCTTGTCTCTGAAGAGAAACTAAACCA
Organism: Diceros bicornis minor; assembly: GCF_020826845.1. Taxonomy (NCBI): domain Eukaryota; kingdom Metazoa; phylum Chordata; class Mammalia; order Perissodactyla; family Rhinocerotidae; genus Diceros; species Diceros bicornis. The sequence continues at coordinate 1,385,081 of NC_080780.1, forward strand.
CCGGGGGCAGGGGCATAGGGGTGCTCTGCCTGTGCAGCCACTCACTGGGGCCAGTTCTGTGTACCCCACTCCCAACGTGACAGCTCCACCCAGCAGACATCTCATGTGCTCATCATGGTGGTCATGAAATGCACGCAAATCCCCTGATGCTTCTCATTTAAGATGGCAGCTTGGTTCTCTTGCCCTCGTGTGTGGTCTTCAAATAAACAGAATAAGGCAGGGTGATGGCGTAACACCTCCCAGACTAGATCATGAAAAGACACGGCAGTGCCTCCACAAGTTAAACACTGAATGACCAGGTGGGCCAGCAATCCCACTGCTGGGTATATACCCAAAGAATTGAAAGCAGGGACTTAGGCGGATATGTGTACACCCGTGTTCACGGCAGCATTAGTCACAGTAGCCAAAAAGCAGAAAAAAGCCAGATGTCCACAGACAGATAAATGGATAAGCAAACTGTGGTCTATACACACAATGGAATATTATTCAGCCTTGAAAAGGAAGGGAATTCTGCAATATGCTACAGCATGGATGAACCTTGAGGACATTATGCTGAGTGAAATAAGCGTGTCACAAAAAGACAAATGTTGTATGATCCTACATCTATGAAGTTCCTAGAGTGGTCAAATTCATAGAAACAGAACAAATGATGGTTTCAGGGCCTGAGGGGAGGGGTCAAGGGGGCTTTAGTGTTTAATGGGTGCAGAGTTTCCACTCAGGATAATGAAAAAGTTTTGGGTACAGATGGTAGTGATGGTGACACAATATTGTGAATGTACTTAATGCCACTAACCTGTACGGTTAAAATGATAAATATTATACTATGCATATTTTACCACAGTTTTGGGGGAAAAAGCACTGTGTTCCTTGTTCTACTCCTTCTCCCTCTCTCATCTGTGTGTCTCTTTCTCTGTCTCTGTCTCTCTCTGTCTTTCTGTCTCTCTCCCTCTCTCATCACACACTCTGGGGAGCCTGGTGCCATGTCCTGAAGATACTCAAATGGCCCTGAGGCGATGCCCAGGTGGGGAAGGATTCAGGCCTCCTGCTGACAGCCATGTGAGCGAGCCACCTTGGAAGCAAATCCTAAAGCTCCAGTCAAATCTTCAGAAGACGCAACCCAGCCAGTGCCCACACCACACTGGAGCCCCTGAGCAGGCCCGGCTCCCGGCATGCAACCTGTGCAGCTGCCCCAGGCCCCAGGCTCAAGAGGTCCCCGCTTTGCTGTGGCTGTCTTGAAATTCTTAATTTTTGAACAAAGGGCCCACATTTTCATTTTGCACTGATCCCACAAATTATGTAGCAGCCCTGACCACCCAGCTGAACTTCTCTTGAATCCACAGAAACTGAGAAAACCAATGCTCATTGGTTGAGTTTTAGAGTAATTTGTTACACAGCATGGATGACTAACACACTCGTGAAACAGCTCCACAGAGTGGGTGACACTTACACCCCCATTCCACAAACAAGGAGACTGTGTCTCAGAGAGTCCAGTGGCTGCTGCAGCCTATGAGTGGTAAGGCTGGGCCCAACTCCAGGTCTCTGCACCCTGAACCTCAGCACGTCACCTCAGAAGAGAGCGCTTTACAGCTTATACCCTGTTCTCTGTGTGAATCATCTCAGGTCCTCCTACAAGGTCTCCATGAGGGAGGCAGGAGCATCTCCACTTTATGGATGGGAAAACTGAGGCTCCTTCCCTCCCTCCCCATGCCCTGAGCACAAATGCTTCCAGAGTAAGCCGGGACAGGAAGGGGAACACCTCCCAGAGGCCCCGCCCCACACCTGGCTGCATGTGGTCCCGTTTCCTCTCCCGGGGGGCCGGGAGCACTTTTGTGCAGTGGTGGGGCTGGACGGACATGGGCCTCGGAGCCAGGGATCCCTTCATCTCCCCCTCAAGTCTTACCCACTACTCACTCCTCAGAGAGCGCTTCCGGAGTCTACAGAAAATGTCCTGTCTGAGCCCGGCAGTCTCAGCTCTGCCTCCTGTGTTCTGGGATGTTCTGTCTGAACCTCACAGTCTCTGAGCTGCCCCTTCTGTGTTCTAGAATGTTCTATCTGAACCTCAGTCTCAGCTCTGCCTCACCTGTGTTCTAGAAAGTTTCGTCTGAACCCCACAGTCTCTGATATGCCTTTTGTGTTCTAGAAGGTTCTATCTGAACCCCACAGTCTCTTATCTGCCTCCCCTGTGTTCTAGAATGTTCTATCTGAACCCCAAAGTCTCAGCTTTGCCTCCTCTGTGTTCTGGAATGTTCTGCTTGAACTCTGAAGTCTTTGATCTGCCTCTCCTGTGTTCTGGAATGTTCTGTTGGAACCCTAGTCTCAGTTCTGCCTCCTCTGTGTTCCAGATTGTTCCATCTGAACCCCACAGTCTCAGCTCTGCCTCTCTTGTGTTCTGGAATGTTCCACCTGAACTCAGTCTCAGCTCTGCTTCCCTCGTGTTCTGGAATGTTCCACCTGAACTCCACAGTCTCACCTCTGCCTCCCCTGTGTTCTGGAATGAAGCCAGTACAAGGACTTCAGGGACTGCTCAGAACTGATCCAGAACCACACTGGACATCTAGGCAGGGCAAGGACACATCTTGAAGAACTGTCCAAAAGCACCAACCCAAAGAACACGTGAGTCTTCTCCCCTAAATAAGGGGATTCCTGAAAACTGTTCACAATGGGGGACTCATCCTTGGTTGGTGCTCAGCGGATGCAGGGGAGGGGGCTGGTGAGGGAATGGGTGTGGGCAGAGCTGGCAGAGAGTGGCATCTGCCTGGCAGCTGGGCCTGGATGCACTGAGGGGCAACAGCCTGGGGAGGCGAGTTCAGACCGGAGCCCACTGTTTGTTGAAACGTGCCCCAGCCGGTAAGGAGTGGGCTGGGATCTCTGTTGACACCTGCATCAGGATCACCTGGCATGCTCTCGGAGATTCCCCGCGCCTCCGAGTCAGGCTTTCTGGGGGCAGATCAGGAATCCGAATGCCAGTAGGAGTCTGTGGTTAAAAGGCACATGGGCTGAAGCCTGCAGGCTGCAGCAGCACTGTGGCCCACACCTAGGGGCCTGCCCAAGAGATGGGAAGTCTGCCTTCCCCTGCACCTCCTGTTTGGGCCAGCACAGCTGGAGAAGAGCCAGCACCCCAGAGGGGCCACAGCCAGAGGGGCAGGGGCTCCCAGGACCAGCTCTGAGGACCAGCCGAGCACTCCTGGAGCTCCTGGAGCTCTCTTGGTCCCACCAGGAGCCCCAGGTGGCCGAGGCCCACCTCTGGGATGCTCCAGGCCAGGGACTCTCAAACTGGCTGCTCAGCACAGCCGAGTATTCCTTTTATAGCCAGAGTCCTGGGCCCCACCTGGCACAACTGAATCAGGATTTTGGCGACAGGGGTCCAAGAATCCACTCTGACCAGCTCCCAAGTGCCTCTGAGGCAGCGGGCCCACTGTCCCCACCGTCCCCTCGCTGCCTCCTGGTTGCTTCCCAATGTGGGCAAGGCCTGGGTCCTGGGCTCCTCAGAAGTCCCTACAGGGACCAGAGGTGGAGAAGGACAGACAGCTGGACACACACGCTTGCTCCATAAGGCGGCTAGCAGGGCCCACCCTGGAGCCGCAGGGGTGAGGGGTGGGCAAGTGGCTGAGTGGGGCAGGCCAAGTGGTCCCTGGAGATGCAAGCCAACTTCCAGGATCAGCATGGCTGATCCGAGCATCTCCTACAGTGGTGTCACCCACACAGACTCAAGGACTTCAGAAAGAAGGGACCTTCCAGTGGGCAGGGTGGCTTCGCTCCCTCAGGCCAGGGCCTGGGCTCATGGGGCTGCACGTGCCCCTGAGGGGCAGCTGACAGGTTGGGACCTCCGGCCCAAACCGCCATTCCAGAAGCCCTGGGCTGGCGGGGACAGCAGAGGTCCTCAGAATCAGACCTCGGGCCTCAGGCCAGGGCTGCACCTGGTGTGGCCTGAGGGGTCTTTGGTGGCACACTTTTCTCTGTAATCCGGCTGTCTTGCGGCTGTTCCGAAGCGACAGAACAACCGGGCCCCTGCATGTGTTCACCAGGATCACAGCTTGGAGTTATAGAGTGCGGGGCAGGGACCCGTCAAGGCAGAGCCTGGCCTCGACCTTCCGCAGGGAGCCCCCAAACCCCCGGAATCCCCCAGGTCAGGGAGAGGAGACGTTTCTAGGGAACTGAAGGTGGGATACTTCAGTGGAGAAGGTGTCTCTCTGAAAGTCCTCAGAAAGAAAGAGCTTCTTGCTACCCGCGCCCCCTGCCCCCCACCGCCCCCTCAGAGGGCCACTCACCGATGTTAGAATGCTTCAGAAGGCGGCAGATTCGCGCCTCTCTCTCCAGCTTCTGGTGATCTGGGGACAGAAAGGGACACGGTGTCACCTTGTGCTCCTGCAGCCCATGACCCCCCATGCCCAGCACCGCCCAGACCACCACATGCCGGACAGGCCGCCAACCACGAAACCCACGGCCAGGGGGATGCACCCGCCACCTCTCTCAGCGTCTGCCTGCTGACTGCCTGTGGCAGGGACATGTCAGGTGGTAACCCCCAGACCCAGACCCCCAGCCGGCAGTGCTGGGGCAGGAAGAAGCTGCCAAGTGTTTAGAGAGAGGCCCATGGGAGGCAAGGAGTGGTGTTAACTCAGGGCCACAAGTCCCCAGGTGATTCAGGAAGAGAAAATGCCGGATATTAGCAGCAGAACTGAGAGCACTGATTTAATCCTTCACTTATTTGTCCTAATTCCACACTCTTTGGAGCTTTCTGCTGAAGCCGAATTTGTTCTTCAGAGGCGGCTGTGGGGCTGGCAGAGCAAAGCTGCCTGCCGGGTGGGGGCCATCCAACAGGCCTCCGGGAGCAGCATGGGCCTCAGCGGACTCTGGCTGGAGATCTGGGGAAAGCAGGCACGATCTGACCCCCAACTCCACACACAAACCCACAACACACTGTGTTTTGATGGGCCGTGTTTATGCATTATTGGCAGGAGGACAAGTCAGGGCTCAGAGGAAACTGGCCCTGGGCAAGAGATGCAAATACGCTGGAGCCAAAACAGCCCCTTGGAGCCCTGCGCCTGGCCTCCTCCCCCGCGAGGTGCAGTACTGACCCCAGAGGCCGCCTCAAGGACCAAGGACTTATCAGCCAGAAATTTTATACTCCAAACAAACAGAGGTGCCGGGAGGATTTAAAAGCTGATGGAGATTGTAATAGCAAAAAACTGAAAAACCCCATGTTTCCATTGACCAGAGAGTGTACACAACAGAACATCCCTCAATGTGTGCACATCACGCCAACGCCCCAACATCAGCCTGAGCGAAAAAGCCACTCATGGGCCGGCCCCGTGGCTTAGCGGTTAAGTGCGCGCGCTCCGCTGCTGGCGGCCCGGGTTCAGATCCCGGGCGCGCACCGACTCACGGCTTCTCCCGCCATGCTGAGGCCGTGTCCCACATACAGCAACTAGAAGGATGTGCAGCTATGACATACAACTATCTACTGGGGCTTTAGGGGGGGAATATAAATAAATAAATAAAATCTTTAAAAAAAAAAAAAAAAAGCCACTCACAGAGGAAGACCTGACCATGCTCCCTTCACATAAAGGTCAAAACACACACACCACTGGGCACACGTGTGGCCCCACTGGAAACAAAGGCGAGGGCTTCCGAGTTCAGGATGGCGGCTGCCTCAGGGTGAGACACGACTGGGAGGGGCATCTAGGACCCGGGACTCCCACCCCGTCCCTCTATGCGCTGAGCCCCTCACGGGGAGCACACGACCACACCAGACAAGACAGCAGGGCTGCCTGATTCACCAGGGACCCCGACAGCACCACCACAGGACACAAGTGCTAATGACAAAGGTCCTCAGAAGCAGGAGAGCCACTCCACAGACTCCTCAGACCCGGGCCTGGCTGTGCTTGGGGAAAAAGACCCAGCCACCAGAAGGTCCCCCTGCAGGAAGGGAGCCCTTGACTCCTGTGTGGTCAGCTCTCCCTGGGCTGTGTGACAGTGGCAGGCTGGGAGGATCGGGACAGCCAAATGCAGTCATACTTGCAAACATGTGTGTGCCTCTCCTGAGTGGAAAGTCACACCTGCAAACAGGAACCTCTCTGGGGAACACCTCGGGCATCCAGCTGGCTCTCCCTCCTCCAGGACAAGCACTCGAGCCTCCCGGAAATGCTAACATCCCCCTGCGCTGCCCACCTGGCTCCCATCTGTTGCGCCAGGCACGCTGGCACCTGGAGGGCTCTGCAGAACTGCAGGGTGGAGCTGGCCTTCGGGACAGACCCTCACCCCACCCCTCGCGCCCTCACTGACACAGCCGATGCAGCAGGCACTGGTGTGGTGTGGTCCCCATCCTGCTGTGGTGGGAGCTACGGCTTCAGCAGACAAGACGCAGCAGTATTTGTGATGGCCGACACTGGACGCAGCCCAAAAGGCCCGTTAGAAGGTGAACACAATCGCGCCACAACACACACGGCGTGGGTTCCACTTCTCCATCCATATGAAGCTCAAAAACTGGCCACAGTGGACATGCTGGTGGGGGCGGGGGCTGGTCCATACACTTGAGGCCCAGCTCCAGAGGAGAGCAGGGGGGTGGTGTCCCAGCACCCAGGACCCGCTCCCTCCCAGGACAGCAGGATCATGGGCTGTTTTTTCTCTCATAGTGTTTATTTTAAACTTATTATTCTGAACGTTTTTGAGACTGAGAGAAAAGTTGCAAGAACAGTACACAGTACTCGTAGAGAGCACTTCTGTATAACCTCTCAGTCCCTCCGTACAGGGAGACTAACTTGTTCTGAGCATTTCAGCGTAAGCCCCACACTTCGTGTCCTACCAGGAAACCCCTGGGTGTGTATCTGTGAGAACAGGACATTCTCCTACAGAATCTCAGCGCAGTTATCCCACCAGTAAATCGAACACAGATACCGTACCTGAATCTAACCTACAGTCCATGTTCCAATTTTGCCAACTGTCCCAATAATGTCATAGCTGATTCCCCCCGGACGTGGATGGCAATTGAGAACCCTGACTGCATGGGGATGGGGCTAGAGCCAGGCTGAGGTCAGGGAGAGCCCAGAAGGGGAAGGTCATGGGAGCGGGGGTAAATCATTTTCTTTGGAAAAATTGCCTGATTTTGGTCATAAATAAAAACCAGAAGAAATATGCATGTGGGAACCCATCTTTGGGAAGGAGATAACTTAAACGACTATACTTTATTGCTGAAACTTATCACCGACGGCAGAGCCTCACCCAAAAGATCTCAACCTTCTTCTGAGCATGTTTGGGGAGAGAAATTATTTGCATGGGGCCAAGAAAGGGCACCTGGCTGCCCAGCCCCGGCACCGGTGTCTACCCCACGGCCACAGCAAGTCACTGATCCTCCCTGCCGTCCCCTTTCTGTATCAGGCACAGCAGCACTCAGCCGAGAGCGGCTCTGAATCTCTGCATCACGACTCACCCTCTAAGCTGCTAAGAGCCCACGTGCATAACATCACACCAAGATGGTGACAGCGCTTCACTCTGGGTGGCACAATTTTATTTTATTTTATTATTTTTTTTTTTATTCTTCGTATTTTTCCCCAACTTGGACCATGATCTTATGTTATTTTTATAATTAGGCAAAATATTGTTGCCTTTAAAAAAGAGTTTGATCCTGTCTCCAGTGAGCATGAAGCCACCAATTAAATATGATGCAAGTGTTGTCATAAAACCTGCTATGGTAACATTTGCCCTGAAATTAAAAACCTAAGCTGATTAAAAACCTAAGTGACCTTGGATGATAACGAAAAGCCACAGGAGAGGGGTGGGAGGAGGAGGCTGTCCCTGCCCAACCCAGAAGGCCCATCTCAGGACAGGCACGCAGCCGGGGGAAGAAGAATCCAGCTTCCTAACTCTGCTGACATCCTATTATTTCCTTTCTACAAAGTCGAGGGAGTTATTCCTGAACTTCCAAATTAACATCGTAAACCCCACCACGGACATGGTTAAGTCAGTCAAATTTAACCCAGTCTGGTTCATAAGAAGTGAGTCCTGGCCCTAAATCATCAGCTGAAACCTGGGAGGACCCCTCCACTCCATCCCGTTCCCTAGTGGGCAGTGGGATGTGGTTTGGGCCAGCTACTGTGAACAAGCCCTGAGGCCTCTTGGAGCTGTTACACCTGCTCATCCCTGCCCACCCGTCTCCTTCCAGGGGCCCTGGCCCCGGGGCCCTGCCTAGACTTGGAAGACAACAGCTGTGACCACCAAGCAGGCCTGTGGAGAGAACATAGTCAAACACTGCTCACCCTGCCCAGGGCCTATCAGTACCCTGGGGAATGCAGCCTGGTACACCATCCTGAGGGAGGTCCCAAGAGTCTTCCTGAGCAGCCAGACGCCACCATACCCACTATAGTGATGAACCGGCTAGGCGGGCAGAGGGCGACCCCAGGAGGGACCCACCAGGCACCTGCCAGGGCTGTAGGGGCTGCGAGGGCCGAATGACCAGGCCAGCCTTGGGCCCAGCCAAGGGGTTTGAAAGGGCCTTCCTGGGGCTGCGGCCAGGTGCCCTGACTGTCTGGGCACCTGGAGTTGCCCTGAGGCCCAGGCACCTGCTGCTCATGGCCCCACGGCTGGGCTACCTTGGCTGGCGTTTTGTTATGGGACGTTGGTACGTGTCACAGAACATAACGCAACAGCTGTGCAGGTTGTGAAGCTAAGACAGGTGACTCCTGAGACTCTGCCCCACCTGACACCCCCATGTGTTCTGCCCCCAGAGGGTGTTGGGTCCCCTCTCCCCAGTCGGTCCGTGTCAGACCTGGTCTGCATCACCCCCACGTGTGCACTGGCTCCCGGGACCGCACCTTCGACATTGAGTTTTCCACAGCGGGGTCTGAGGGCAACCTCTGAAACAGGATACGGACAGAAGTGGGGGACCAGGGAATGAGGGTGCAGGCCAAGCTCCCCCCAACTTCCAGGAACCCCATCCCATTGAGGGGAGGTCCCTCTGCCCTTCTCCCACCCGCAGCCCCAAGGCCAGCACTGATGGAGGCTGGGGGACCCAGGGGACACGGGTTACAAGGAGCAGGTGCCGCAGTGCCGTGAGCCCCGAGGACAGCAGAGTCCGAGGTCCTGACACTGCCTGCGGGAGTCTCAGAGGGACAGAGCGCGAGGTTTGGGAGGAACCTGCTGTTCCTGGAGGGAAAGATTCGTTCTCACACCCGCTCTGATGTGAAGCTCAGAGAGGGAGCTCCTGAGTTGAGCCATCTCTTAACTGCTCAGGCGTCTCAGGAACCCGCGCCCCATACGGAGACAAGCCTCAGTGCGCGTGGCCCGGACCTAGGCCAGAGGTGCCTGGCTCCCCAGTCTGGAGGCAATCTTACACACATGCATGCGACACACTTACACACCCGCTCCTGTGAGGGGGCCAGGGACACGCTGGCAAAGCCATAAAACAAGCTATTATTTCCCCTACCAGAGAAACACCTCACGGGTAAAACAGCCTTCATTTACACCCCATAAAATCCCTTATCAAACAAAACAGAACAAAAACAACTCTAAGACATCAGCTAAGCTGGACCCGCAACTACCCACCTGCCACCCGCCTGCCTGCACTCCACCGAAGCACAAGAGGGGCCCCCGCGCAGCTCCACGGCCTGCTCAGCCAGGGCAATGCGGAGAGCCTGCAAGCTCTTCTGGGTGATTCTGATGTGATCTCTGGGCCGGGGCTGCCCTCCACTCGGGTGCCCCCAAGGGGTGGGTGGAGGACTGCCGGGGGACCCCGGAAGGGAGGTGGCCCCAGTGGAGCCCTGCACACCCCACGCTGGGTGCACACCCCACCCGGGGATGGCAGTTCCCAGACCCCAGGAGCCAAGGAGGGGGCGGGCGCTGCTTGGGGCCGTCACTGTGCCGTGGCCAGTACCTACCCCACGAGGGCAACAGGCAGGGGCCCTCAAGGGGCAGGAAAAGACAGGCGCCCACCACGAGACGTCCTGGAGTGCCCGCCACACAGGCCGCACACGTGCGACGTCTGATCTGTGCACGTTACAGGCATTAACCATTTAACTCCAACGACACCCTGAGGAGTGGCAGCAAGGAGACTGAAACCAGCGCCTTACCACCCCACACCGCCCTCGTCAGCCGGCGGGTCGCCCCAGGTGGGGTTTCCCCAACATAGGGTCCCCTCAGGTGGCGGTACCCTGAGCTGAACAAAGAGAAGGCTGCTAAGGGTGGCTGGAGAGGCTCAGCTCACAGAGGTGGGAGAGGACATTTGTGAACGCTGCTGCACTCTGCAGTGTGGGGCACGGTCATAGCCAAGGACACTGAGGCACACAGAGGAGCTCAGAGTCCCCAAGGCCAGGACTCGACCTGAGGCCACCCACAGCCCCGGCCCTCCCAGCCCCCACCGGCTTCCCGGCTGAGGGAGACTCACTGCAGAGCCAGGGCTGGGGGGGTGAGAGGAGCAAGGTGAAGAGGGGCAGCAGGGACGTAGGTGGGCGCCTGGCCCCTTGCCAGCTGCCAGTGACAGCAGCAGTGCTGTCACTGGCAGAAGGACACCAGAGAGACACCGGGTGGGGAGAGGAGGGACGGGAGGGGGAAGACAGGAGGCGCACCCATCAGGAGGGGCTGCCGACCTCTCCCCCAGGCTCGGCCCAGGACAAGTGAGGCCACCTCTTGGGAAGTTGGGAGGAGCATCCGGTGGTGCTGGATCGAATGTGAACTCCTACGTGGAGAGTCCACAGCGCCCAGCACGCAGCGAGGGCTCAGGATGCGCTCTCTCCTCCTGGGGCAGCGGCTGGACCCCCATGGACCTGTGGGGCTAGGTAGGTGGGCTAGGCACACAAGAGTCTCCATCTGCTTCCTCAGGTCCCCCACCCTGCTCAGAGGGTGACCTGGCCTGGGAGAGGGAGACTGGAACACTCAGAGTGCCAGCTGAGGTCACGGGCCACGGGGGCTGCTGCCAAGGATGCCCTGCCAAACGCAGCAGCTCCTGGACACAGAGCCGGCAGGGATCTGAGCATCGTGTCGGGGTCAGGCCCCTGGCCCGGGGTTACCGTCCACTTCTGCCCTGAAGCATCGACACTTGCCGCTTGTGGCCAAGGCCCCAGGGGAGAAGGATGCCCATGAGGAAGGGCTAGGCTGGACTGGCTGGCCGTCAGGCGGTGAGCTGTGGGAGTGTGCGTGTGGCTGGGACCCAGAGGGTGACACGTCTATAGAACTGCCTTCCTGAACACAGAGCTGGGAGCCCCAGCTGCAGCCCCCACCCTCGGTTGTCTGGCTTATCCTCGCCTGGGTCATTGTCACCAGAGCCTGGGGGCCATGCACCAGCCCGACACAGAGCCCCCCAGGGAGGAGAGGCCAGATGCCAATGCTGACCACCTTGGGGGATCTGAGGGGAGCCACAGCCTTTGGGGGGAGCCAGCGCCCACGTCCTACCCGTGTGTCCAGCTGTTGGCTATGCTGGGCCAGGGACTGCCCAGGCTCCTGCTTCCTCCAGACTAAGCCAGCAGTGAACCCAAACCAACATCATCAAGGTGGGGGACTGCGTGCTCACCTGCGTCCCGGTCTTGGGGGCCACGGGGACACTGGACGTGGGGTCCTGAACGGGGCCACCCCTCGCTTGAAGTCAGGTTCTCAAGTGTGTAAAGGGTGGAGGTTTCCCAAAGGGAGGTGGCGGCAGAGAGCAACCCCAGGATGCCGGCTCCTCCCCAGCCCGCTTTGCAGAGCTGGGCACCTGACCTGTCATCCTTGCTGTTTTTCCTGCTTCCCTCCTCCAGCCTCTGTCCGACATGACACTCAACTCTGCCAGGTGTCCCCATTCCCCTCACAAGGGGGCTTCTGTTCTCCGAAAGGGAGGTGGGTGCTGGCAGCCATGCACATTGACAAGGACCCACTGTCCCCAGGTAACTCACTGCACTGGGCCCCAGAACGCATCATTAGGGGACCCCTCCTCTCCTTCCCATCCGCCTCCACCGCCTGCACCATTGGATGGCACGAGAGAGCTTTCTAGAACCTTAAGAGGCTCATGGATATCCCCATCACAGATCATTCTCGGTTTATGCTATCTGGCATCAATACCTTAACTCACGCATCCGAAAGTTCTCAAAGTCCCGGGGGACAGAGCACGGGCACCCCAGCCAGCAGCCCTCTGTGGCTCCAAGCAGCCAGGTCAGAAGCTGACAGAACATCCTGGACCTTCACACTAGGCCAGCGGAGTCCATGGCGGAGTCCAGCCTGGGCACCTGCCCCACCACAGGACAGATGGGCTGCCGAGGAGGACACAGCTTTCAGAAAAGATGTCGCCAAGCCAAGGCTTCCACACCCTCACCTCCTGACAGGGCTCACAGGGTGGGAACTGTGGGACAAACCAGCCAAACCCCAGGGGCAGTGCAGGGTCCTGCAGCAGGGCCTGACCACTGGGTCACCACCATGGGGTGCAGGCCGCTTCAGGGGCCGGAAGAAGGTCGCAGGGGAGCGCTGCCCTGAGATCCTGGTGGTTCCTCTGCTCAAGAGCACGAGTGCCTGTGGGTCCAGCCGGGATTAGTGCCTGCTGTTTGCAGACCCAGCTCTGTGCAGTCCCTGCCAACTGCCAAGGGCTTCTCAGGAGGTAGGGCTGTTATTACCATCACCCCCAACTCTCAGACGGGGCACCCAACTTCAGGGTGCAGGGAGGCTGGGGGGAGTGGAGCTGGGCTGCCACCCAGGGAGCCTGGCGCCAGAGCCCATGTGCAGGCAGCAAGGAGGCTCCAGCCATTCTGGGGTCTTTCCCGTAGGGCTTCTGGAGCCTTCAATGGGCTAAGGTCTCCAGCCTGCTCTCCCAGGGAGCATCTCAGGCCCAGGGGGCCCCTGCCCTGCTCTGCATCCAGCAGTGGGATCCCAGGGAACACCCAGTCACACCACAGCCCCTGGGTGGGCACCAACAGAGCAACAAAGATGAAAAGGGTGGCTTCACTGTGGCTTGGGGTGCGTGTTTTGTTTTAAAAAGTCAACTTGGCAACCAGGGTCACCTGGCAGCTCCACTGCCCAGCCAGGGCATCCTGCAGCTGCCGCGGCCTCACTGAAACAAAGAAAGGGCTGCCAGGTGAACACGTGAGTGTGGCAGGCACCCTGCTCCTCCCCACACTGGGCACAGATGCCTCTGAGCTGTTCAAGGTCACCTGGGGACCAGCCTGGCCTTCAGGGCCGCATGGCAGCTAGGTCCCCAGAACCCTCACTTCCTGGGGTCCGTATGGCCTTTCAGCTGGTCCTCCATGGGGACAGAGGCATCTCCGGGTCCCTCATCAGTCTCAGAGCCATCACTCAACACAGGCACAGCTCAGCTTTGAAAGAGACGTGGCATCTCATGATGCAAGGTCTAAAATTGAAGCCCCATATGACGCGCTGCCCCGACGTCCAGGGAAGCCAGGAGGGTCTGGAATGGCCTAGCTGTAGGCTCCCTGCCCAACTCTGCTCTGGGATAAGGTTCCCCAGCTAAACGGCCCTCCTTCCCAGGCCAACCAGGCACAGAGCCTGCCTATTCCTGAGGAGCAGCCTCAGTTCCCTGCCAGCTAGGAACTACTCCAACAAGCGGATCGCATCCCCCTGTGGGGACCAGGGGCACCCACTCTCTTGTCACTCAAAGCCTGCCTCCCACAGCCCCGGCTGCTCACTCTGCTCCCGAGTGCACCCTGCATGGCCTGCGTGCTGTGCTCTGAGCCTGTGCCACACAGGTTCTGCCCATCTCAGCTGTCCAGGGTCCACGTCCTGTGTTTGGTCAAGCCCATGACCCGAGGGCGGGACGCCCACTCTCACCCATGGATGGAAAGCAGGCGATGTAAACAAAGTTGCTTATCGTCTCGAGGCCTCAGTTTTGTCTCCTGTAAAGTAGGACAGTATCACCCTCCAGAGCAGTAGGGCGTGGTGACAGTAGGAGCCTGCCAGTGGCCACCTCCTTCCTTGCTTCCATCCTCTGCCCCAGTGCAACACGTCCTACACCTGGGGTGGGGTCTGATCACAGCCACCCCAAGACAGCACCCACGATGTTGCCTCAGCACCAGCCCAGCATGCTCAGGTGGTGAGCAGAGACCGTGTGCTTTCCTGGCGCAGGACGACCCCCAAAGGTGCAGGGCTCCCCATCACAGTCCTCCTCAAAAATGAGGCCAAGACTCCGCAAGGCGTCCGGGACCTGCGTGTCCCCCTCCCTCTCCCCAGCCCCCTCCTGCCGTCTGTACTCACTCCGCCCAGACCACTGCCTCCGCAGTGTGAACTAGCCCCTCACCCCACTCAGTTCTTGAGCTGAATCTTCAAAAACCCTCCGCTCCCCCGACCGCTTCACATGTTCATTAGAGACGTACTGTGTGTGGCACAGTACAGCCCTGGGCTCAGGGAGTCCCCACCCCACTGGGTCCCAAGTCAGGCTCAGAGGCAAGACGTACACTGGGGACACAGAGCTGGCCTGCAGGCAGCCAGAGCTGCAGCCACCCTGGCCAGAACCTGGGTTCTCAAACCTGTGACCCGCCCCCTGACCCTGCGCTCACCTCCAGGGGGGCTCTTGGTACACGTAGGGGCAGGCAGGGGTGGTGGTAAGGGCCCCTCCAGATTTGGGGACTGACAGGAACGGCTGATAAAACAACCCCATGAGTTCACAGGTATCTCCTTCTGACAGCCCTGGGCCAGTTCACCTTTCAGGGGTGGCCACCTCCTCACCCTCTCCCAACCCTCCATAACTCAAGGGAGTGGGCACAGCTGCTGCCTGAGTTCACCGAGCACTGGTGTCACCCAGGCCACCAAGCCCCAAAGCCCTTGGGACTCATCGCTCACAGGGGCAGCCACGCCCCAGAACCAGCGAGCAGGTGAGCCACGGAGCTGCCCACCTGAGCTCTCCCCCTCACAGGGGAGGCCACCAAGGACAGGTGGGGGTGTCCACCAGGACCCCCGCCTTCACAGCCCGGCCTCCACTCCTTTTCTGCTCCTCCCCTGGGCCCCGTTTTCAGTAGCTTTGACTTAGTCTACTCGGTTGTCGAATTAATTACAAAAACCTGATCTATCAACAGCTCTGTTTAGCACTGCTTGAGAAAACACAAAATGTCCAGTTAAATTTGAATTTCAAACAAGCAACAAGAATTTTTTAGTATAAGTACGTCCCAAATTCAGATAAACAAGAACTTTCTAGTATAAGTATATCCCAAAATCAGATAAACAACAAGACTTTCTAGTATAAGTCTGTTCCAGGAAGTCTGGGACATGTGTATCCAAATTTTTTCGTTTTCTATGTGAAATTCAAATTAACTGCTAAATCTGGCACCCTCAGCCTGGTTCCCTCATTGCTCCTCCTCCTCCTGGGATAGGAATGGAAGAGTCCCCCTCTTACTCCTTCCCCCCTGCACGCAGGGTGCCTCCAACTCCCCATAAACTCAAGTCCTGGCAACAGAACCTGGGAAGGAGGGATTGTGTCCACCAGCTAAAGGTTGACCCTGGGGCTGGGGAGGGGGTGTGCCCAGAGGGAGGGGCCCCCATGCCCACCCACCCTCCAGTCCCTAGGGAGACCCCACCCTCCTCCCAGGATCCCCTGGAGCCCTGACTTGAGGGCAGAGTCGACCAAAAGCTGGTTGGGGGTTTGGGACATACATACTCTAAAGAATTATTGTTTATCTGAAATTGGGACATTCTTATACTGTGAGGCCCTGGCTCCGCCCCTGGGGCGAGGGAAGCTGCCAGGGAGGGGCGGGGGAGGGGCTGCCGCGGAGTGCAGCGGGGGCGGGGAATTCCCGAGCTGGGAGGGGAGGGGTCCCGAACCAGGGTGGGGAGCGGGGGGTAGGCGAGCGGAGGGGAAGGGGAGGGGAGGAGGGGCGCTCGCCCGCGCATGCTCAGCCGCCCCTGCAATGCGGCGCCGCGTCCTCTGTTAACCCAGTTTGGTGGATCCTGGCACTGCTTATGGCTGAGTCGGGGTCGCCCATCTCCCCGGTTGTGGTCACGGAGTCCAGACGACAGCCGCAGTGCCGGCTGCAGCGGAAAAACCCCCGGTTCCCGCTGCCTGAGGGGGCTGGGGGTGCAAGCTCGGCACCCAAGCCCCCAGAAAAGTCAAGACAGCTCCTCCCATCACACCTTCCGGCAGGGGTGCCCCCCAAGGCAGAAGGGGCCACACACACCCTGGGGAGGGGATGGCCCCAAGTGACCCAGGAAGGGAGCTGGGGGTGCACTGGGCACCAGCCTGAAGGTCAGAGGAGGCACAGAGGTGAGCCCTGGATCTCTTCACCTGTCACCTCAGTCTCCTCACCTGTGAGGTCTGACCCACCTGTGAGCACAGCCCCCCCACCTGTGAGGTGAGCCCCCTCCCCGTGAGCTCAGCCTCCCACCTGTGAAATGAGGCCCCCACCTGTGAGGTAAGCCCCCTACCTGTGAGGTGAGCCCCACATGTGATCTACCTCAGCCAGCCAGGGCTTGGTGAAATCCAGAGCCGCGGGTGCCCCAGGCTCTGCTCCTTATGGCTGTGGGTTCCTGAACAAGTCTCTCCACTTCTGTGCGACTCCGTTTCCTAGTCTGTGAAACGGGGCACCCACCACCTACCTCACAGAGGGCGTGGGGGTCACTGAGAAGCAAGGTGAGGGCACAGTAAATGCCTAAGGCCCTGTTCCTCCCCCCACGTTCGGCCACTGCTGGGGTCACTTCTGGGACACCTGCCTCCTAGGTACTCAGAGCCAGTGAGTACTCCCTGGGCTCAGCTGCACAGGTGACCTCCAAAGGAGCAAACCGCCCACAGACAGCCCCTCAGTGCCCACGGTGGGGGGGCAACAACCTGAAGTGTGAGACTGTGCCTAACCATCTTCTTACCCCAGTCAATTAACTTTCCTCTAACTGCTTTTGTTAACAGTAGTTTAATAATCTCTAATTATTCAGTACATTCACGGACTTCGCAAGTCTCACAATCCTCTATTTAATTGAGTATTAAATTTAAAAAATCTAACTCTTAGAGCCTTTGGCACAAGCTGGGTGCAATCTGCCTTGTCCTCCTGGCCAAGAACTGTCAGTTACTGGGAGGGGCAGTTTTTCTGTGTCCAGCACCAACGTCCTCCTCCTGGCAGCTGCGTGCAGCAGGCCGCTTCTTTGTCATCAGTGGCCTTGAAGGACCAAGGTTGTCTCCTCAGCCCGGGAGTGGGAACACCACGGCTCCCTGCAGAGGTGAGTGAGGCCCCACCGCATTGCACTGGACTCAACGGATGAAAGTGACGGCAGGTGGGCCAGGGGAGGGAGGAGCAGCTTCCCCTCCAGCCTCTGGGTCCAGCCTCCACTTCCCAACTCTCCCTCTTTCTAGGCATTTCCCCTGGCATCCTCCTCCCCACCTGTGGGCCCCCTCTCCACCCCCACCCGCTAGAACAACAGCTGGGGCAGCCAGGCCAGGAGCCTTTGCTCAGGACACTTTCTCTGCTTGGAGCATGTCTGACCCTGCAGGACCCAGGTGCAGGCTGCAGGGTGACCACCAGGCCTCCCCTCCCTGCCTCCCCTCCCTGACAACCCTCAGGCATCACCACAAAAATGCTCCTGAACTTGGACCCCACCAAATGCTTAGGTGTCCAGTGACCAGGGGCTTCCTCTGCAAACCCAACCCTGCAGCGAACCCTATTCTAGACGCCCCCTCCACCCAGTCCTCACCCTGGCCTCACACCTGGAAGATTAACCTGACTCTAGCACAGGCTGCACATCAAAGCATTCAAAAACATTTATGGAGAGCTTACCACCTGCCAGGTCCTGGGTGGGGTGTGGGAGATACAGTGGCCTGGTAGTCTGGTGGGAGAGACAGCCATAAAATAAAAACAGGTGCTTGGCTCCTGGATTCCCACCGGAGGCTCAGGGGAGACCCCTCTGAGGAAGTGTCATCAACAGGAGTTAAGCGAGTATAAAGTTCGGGAAAAGCATTTCCAGAGAGAATGCAGGTGCAAAGGCCCTGGGTGTGAAGAACTGGAAGAGGCCAAGTGTCTGAGCAAAGCTGCTGGGAGCAGGGGAGACGGCGGGGGAGACAGGCAGAGTCTCAGGCCAGGGGGGGTATTCAGGTTTTATCCTGAATTTAGCCCCGAAAGGGTTTTAAGAAGGGGGTGGCATGTTCCTAGGCATGTTTTCACAGGCTCTAGGCTGGGAGCTGGGAAGGCTCAGGGATGAACCAGCTGCATTTGCCCTCAAGGAGCAAAGGATCAATCCAGAATCGGCTACCGGTGACGGCCTTGGGGCCTGGGGGTTCCAGGCTGGGTGGGAGGACGCAGGGCAGCTTCATGGAGGAGAGGTCCTGGGGCCTGCAGGCTGGGTGGGCTATATGGCCAGGAAAGGGGAGCAAGGTGGAGAGGGGAGGTCTTCGCAGCACCCCAAACAGCAGCTCCTTCCAAACGCCTCACCCCTCCTTTATCCCTCACAAAGCCCCGCTGAAGTAGATCCTAGTTTTATCCCAATTTTATAGCTTGGAAACTGAGGTACAGGGTGGCCAAGTAACGTGGCCAGAGTCATACAGTGAGGCAGAGTCACGGCTGTGGTGACGAGACCAAACCCACTGGGCTGGATGCCTCATCGCTGGCCCACCCTCAGCACGGAGGTGAGAGTCCGGGTCCCGAGATCCTCCCCGCACCTCTCCCACTGCCCCCTCAGCTAGGAAAGTCCTGAAGGGGCTGGGCAGGGTCAGAAGACCCCCAGGCCCCGGTACAAGGGAGGTGGCCGTTGCTTTTAGAGTCCTTTTCTGTTAGAGAATCATGCTGAACACCATGGGCGAAATGACAGGCGGTCTGGGTGTCAAGATACTGGGAGGGGGGGCAGATGGAATAAAATCGGCTGAGAGCTGATGACTGTTGAAGCTGGGGGCTCATCTCTCATTTTCTCTATATTTAGGGGTGTCTGAAATTTTCCATAATAAAGAGTTAAACAGGAAAAAAATGCCCAGGAACTGCACAGGGCTGGGCAGTGCAGAGGCCTGAGCGGAGGCCAGGCTTCCCTGGCCCAGAGAGCGTCCCTGCAGCAGGAGGACGACAGGCGAGGGCCACTGCTTCCATTCCAGACCGGCCCTGGCTGGCTGCCCTGCCTCCTACCACACAACCAGGCTGGGCCCAGCGAGGAAACGGAGGCCAGGAGCAGGGCTGACAGAAGCGCCAGGGTCTGCACAGCTTTGCAGCTGCGCCATCAGGGGGCTCTCCAGGGGCCTGGCCTTGGGGACTCGGAGGCAGAAAGCAGGCTGCCAGTCAGGAAGCGGGCAGCAGGCCTGCTACTGCTGGGGCAGAAGAAGGAGCAAATGGTGATGGTGGAACACACCTGGAATTTCAGACTTCCACTACTCCTGATTCTGCCCATATGTAGAACACTTGGAGGGTATAAACAGGGAGTGTGAGTTCACTTTAGAGAAGCTGTGTGATTCCAAGGAAACATACCCAGGTGGTTTTCTGCTTGAGCCTCACAAACTCCTATTCATCCTTCAAGATCTGGCCAACCGCCCTGTGCCCTCCCCTGTGCTCCACCCTGCACACGGGGTTGTAGTGGCTTATTTGGACATCTTTGCTTGCCACCATGTCCACGTGCTGGGCATGTGGTAGGTGCTAAGTAAACCTGGTGGATGAGTGAGGGTCTCCCTCATTAGTCTAGGGGTGGGCTCTCTCCTCCTCCTGTGGCCTGGCACAAGCCTATGGAATGAGATGGAATGTTCCTCCTGCCTTAGGGACTCCACGTGTGCAGACACATGCCCCCGAAAACATTTAACTCGGCGACCCACCAGTGCCACCCATGCCGTGTCGCAACGGGAAGCTTCCCTGCATTCTGGCGGTGCAGTGCATACAGCAAGTGCTCAGTGTCAGCTTTAGTTCTCATCACCGTCCAGCTTCAGGACCCGAGTTTGTCCTGGCATACATGCCCCACGCTGCTCTGGCTCAAAGATCTCTCTCCGTGGCACCCAGGCCTCGGGGAGTCTGGAGAACAGACCACGGCCCCGCCGGCCCACCCCACCACGGCTAGGCCCCGGGAGGCCAGCAGAGCCTGCCACTGTCCTTGAAGCAGCCCCCGCAGGCCCCTCAACATCGTGAGGGACAGCCAGGAGCTTGTGCTGCTGCCCCTGCCCAGGGCCTCCCTCCTCACGCTCCCGCCCGGCCCTCAGGCCGCGTGTGGCCCTCCACCTCTCCCAACACAGGCAGCAAAGACAGAACATGTGGGACTGAACCCCCTTGGGCACCGCCGGCCCCCTGATGTGACGAGAGGCTGTCAGGAGTGCCCGCCCCCGGAAACACTCA
This sequence comes from Diceros bicornis minor, assembly GCF_020826845.1. NCBI lineage: Eukaryota > Metazoa > Chordata > Mammalia > Perissodactyla > Rhinocerotidae > Diceros > Diceros bicornis. The sequence goes on from NC_080780.1 coordinate 1,405,252, forward strand.
GCCCTGAGGCCTGGCACACAGCAGGCGCCCAAACAACGCCTACACACAGCTCCGTGAATCGCACAGGGTGGCCTCAGCCGCCTGCCGCCGGGGCCGCTGGGCTGTAAACTGCAGACCCCACAGACAGGAGGGCTCCCAGCACCAGTGGCAGGGAGGGACTCAGGCCAGGACTGTCTACGGTCAGGGCCTTTTGGGCCGGAGAAAGAGCCTCTCAATTAGGTCAGATTTGTGTCTGGACGCTAGCTGGGGCAGTGCGGTGCCCTTGGACGCGGGAGAGCACAGGGCCAGGGGCTTAGCTTGGCTCTCTCAGCCCAGGGGTCACCTGGTCCCTCCTGCCTGGCCCCATGGTCGGAGGACCTGTGGGACCCCCACAGCACTAGGGGGTAGCAATGGTGCTGCCACCTTGCTGAGATGGCTCACCCCTCCACACCCACCTCGAGAACCCTGCCAGACCCCCTCCCTGGATCCGGCCCCTCAGCCCCCTCGTGTCTGTACTCCAGCAACACCTGCTTAGGGCGGCACCCCCGCCATGGCCCTGTCACAGTCGCTCACCCCACATCTCCTGCCCCCACATCCCCGCCCCTCACCCCCATCACATGGAACACCATGGGACCCCACGAGGTATATGAGGTCTGTGTGTCTGCCTAGAATGGGCCATCACTCAGCAAGGGCTCGGGAGGTGTGGGATGGGATGAGGCCACATGCCCAGGGCCAGCTCCCGGCCAGCACCATGCTCACCCCCTGCGAGCAGATGCATCCTCCTCGTGCAGAAGATCGAAAGGTGCTAAGATACAAAACGTGCCTTCACACAGCCCCCACAGCGTCGCCCGGTCACCCAAAGTCTTCGGGTCACCAAAGCCTCCTCCAGCCCACAGCTCGCAGGCAGGTGACATTCTCTGACCACCACAGTGGCCTGGCCACAGCGTGCCTCTCCCCCTTCAGCCCTGAGGAGGCAAAGTGGGGGCTCCAAGAGCCCCTAAACCAGAGCCAAGGTGCGATCCTGGATCTGAGGGTGTGGGTCCCTCGCCCACTCAGCTCCATTTGGCAGGAGGGACTGTTCAAGTCCCACTGCAGCCGCAAACTCCCCTCCATTCGTGCCCATGTGAGCCACAGGCTGAGCCCCACCCCACAGCACGGGCCACTGCCCCTGCACCCGGCCCACACCACCACAGCCTGTCCCTACCTCTGGCCGACAGCTTCTTGGTGTTGATGATCTTGGCTGCGTACTCGTGGCCGGTGCAGAGCTTGACGCAGCGTCGGACCACAGAGAAAGCCCCTCTGGGGAGGAAAATGGGGGACAGAGACAGACAGAGAGAGAGCTGATTAATCTCCCCATGAACATGCAGTGCCCAGCCACAAGGCCAGGCCCTGGTCAGAGATCTGCGTGAGGAAGGGGTGCCCCTTCCCAAACGGCTCCCAGCCCACCCCACTCAGCGCCAGCCCAACAGGGGCCCCTTCGCCGGCAACTGGCAGAGCCCAGCCGGCAGGCACACCTGGCTCCTTCAAGACCCCCAGCCTCAGAGTCCTCGTGAGTCAGCCCTGGACCGAGGGCCTGCCAGGGGCCACTATGCACGCATTCCCTGGCGCTCTACGCCAAGTCCATGAGACCCAGCGAGTCCTCCCCAGAGCAATGAACAATGGCCCAGCTCCAGAGGGCAGACGTACATTGTAGCCACCACGGCACTCACTGAAGGTTTTGGAGGGAGGGCGAAGCATCGCGTCATTAAGGTGCAGAGCTGGAGGACAGGGCCCCCTCCCCCGCATCCTCCACCTCCACTGTCCCGTGTCACAGCAGAGGCTGCAAGTCCCACAGCAGACAAGACGTTTACACGCCCACAGGCCCACAGCGTTAGTGCTTCCAAGAGAGCAGCAGGAGGGGGGCCAGCCCTGAGGGCCAAGAGAACAAAACCCGGAGAGTGAGTTACCGCTGCCGATGGCCATGAAGACAGGACACAAACACTGACCCTCGAGAGGAGGCAGGGTTTGCAGGAGGTGGCAGAGCAAGCCAGGGGCCAGAGCCCAGAGCCCAGAGCCCAGACCCAGGCCTGTGTGGGTCCTGGGCAGGCCTGAGGCACAGGTGGGAGGGAGCCTGGGGCCCATCAGAAGCTCCTCCTCAGCATTCGACTTGTCACCACCATTGGTTTAATTTGATTTCAGATCATTTTCTACAAACATTAGACCCAGCACATATGAAGCACAGCCGGAACAGGAAATGTCTCGGGAAGGGTCTAGTCCAGACAGGAGGCCACCAGGGACAGGTGGGCATGGGGGCCTCATCCAGCTGAGCTCGGGGGCCAGTGGGGCTGGGGGCAACCCCCAACCACGCCTCCTCTGTCTTCCCTCCCCTGAGGCCCTGTAGGCACAGGCCCCACCAGAACACAGCCTCCTGCCACCACAAAGCCTGAGAAACCCATGTGCTGCCCAGGCCCAGGGCTCTGGGTGACGGAAAAGCAGTGTCTTAAGTAGCGAACATTTTTTGCTATAATCCTCTTTGAGATAAAACCTCGTTAAAATGTACTATTCAGGGGCCGGCCCGGTGGCACAGTGGTTAAGCTCACATGCTCTGCTTCGGCGGCCCAGGATTTACAGGTTCAGATCCCAGGCACGGGCCTACACACTGCTCATCAAGCCACGTTGTGGCGGCGTCCCACGTACAAAATAGAGGAACAATGGCACAGATGTTAGCTCAGGGACAATCTTCCTCAAAAAAAAAAAAGTACTATTCACTTCCTTGGAAAAAATAAATATTACACTAAATCTAATTGAACATTTTCTTAACGACCGGTCACTATGATCAATGGTTGCACTCAGAGCTGTGTCTTCTCTTTTTCAGTCAGCAGAGAACTGGGCAGTGGCTGCCTCTGGGGGGGAGGGGGCGGGGGGCACCCTCTGCACTCTGCATCTTCTGTCCCTGTGATTTTCTCACTGTGTGCACAGGTGATAGTCTCAAAATATGCCCTTTTAAGAAAAAACGTAAAGAAAGGATGATTTTTTTTTTGACCCACGACACTAGCTTGGAGACAGTGTGGTGACGACGAGGGCCACGGGCTTCGTGCAGGTCTGGGTTCCAACCCTGCTCTGTCGCCTCCTAGCTGCACCAGTTGCACTCTCTGAGCCTCAGTTTCCCCATCCATCTAAGGAGCAGGAAAGGCACACGGGGCTGCGAGGGCTGCGCGAGGCCCCTCTGCCCACACCTGCTTTGGTCCTGTCCTCACCAACCTTGCCCACTGCTGGTCTTTGTTTCTATTTGCTGCTCAGGAGAGCTGAGAGCATCACATTTATGGGCCTGAGCTGCCTTCAGTCATGCTCCGGCCCCCAAAGGGCACAGACACCCATGCATAGGCTCCATGAGCCTCTGAGGGACACTCAGGGCTTCCTGTGCCACAATCCGACTCACGGTGCAGGCCTGACCCCAGCTGGAAGTTCCAAACAGCCAGACTGCACGTTTATGGCGTGCTTACGGCATGGTGGGCGCCAAGAGGCCCCAAAGGTGCACTCATCCCGGGAGCAGGGGAGGGACCCACACGGCCCCCACCAGCTGCTGTCTTGATAGGGTAAGTACAAGAGTAAACGACAGTGAGCCAGAATCCTCCCTCGCACACGGCAGGGTGCAAATAAATAAAACGAGCCGAAGCCAGGTGAATGATCCCGGACAGACATCTCTGCAGAACCCTGCCCCAGACTGCCCCTCTGCCCCACGTCCCGGGGGCCTGCTCCTCCCCACTCAGCTCAGACCCTGCTTCTTCCTCCGCAGAAGGCTCTGTGTCTGGAATGGCAAGAATCCGTGATAAGGGCAACGGCCAGGCGGGCAGGGACCAGATGCTGGAGGGCACCTGGCATCCAGCAGGGACTCAATAATGGAGCTCACAGGAAGCACCCAGGATGGAGAAGACTCTGTTCTTGGACACATGCCTTCCTCTCCTGGAGTCCCACCTGCCAGGGTCCCTCTGGAAGCCCCTCTGGGGTAGAGTTTGTCCCACTCCTGCTGCCCAGCCTGACGGAAAACTCTAGAAAGAGGTACCCTCCCCACTACGTCTGCCAACGGGTACCTGCACCCCAAAGCCAATGCCTATAGAGGGAAAACCCCGGCCAAGGATGAGGGGCTGTGCCTGGAGCTGGGTCAGCTGCAGGAGATGGGAGAGAAGAGCCCTCAGAGCTCTGCTGCCAACTGAAGACGGGGGAAGTTGCAGGGGCAGGCGGGGCAGGCTGGCCAGGCGCCTGGGGCAGCTCGCAACTCACCAGGATTCCCGCCCAGTGACCTAACTACCCCAAAGGAGAAGCTGGCTGGCAAGTGGTGGGCTCGCCCCACATGACCACCGCTCCTCGGGCCAGCCCCCTTGGCTCCCCTCTTCCATCCCCCTGAAGCTGACCGCCCTCCAATCTCTCTCTGCTCCCACTCGGCATGTGTGCCTCAAGCCCCCACCCCAAGCATCCGTCGGCCCCCTTCACCCTCCACCTTCCCTGAAGGACCACCCAGGAATAGCTCCTCCCACATTGGCCATCTCCCCTCCTCGTCCATCTTCGCCTGGTGCTCAGGCTGGTGGCCTCAGTACTACCTCTGCCTCCTCCTCTCCCAGGGGCTCTGCCAGTTGCCCGATGCCAGTCTAAAACAAGGGAGCCCCCCCAGAAGTGCCAGCAGACTGAGAAGCACATGCCGTTCCAGCCGTGGGCCCCCACCATCTTGGACATCGCAAACAACCATCCCTCTCAGAACTCACAGCATCTGCCCACCAGATATTTATAATTGAGAGACAACAATAGGGATAAAGGGCCCTGGTCTGTATTCTAAGCACAGCACGTCCCTAACTGCCACTCGGCAAACTCCTACACAGCCTTCAAGACCCAATTCAAATACCTCCTCTCAGAAGGTACCTTTCCCAGCTCCCACAGGAAATTAGCCTGGTCTCCTCTGGACATTGTACCCTGCAAGTATCTCAGCTTATTTTGCCCACTTTATTATAATTGTTTATCTGTCCGTTTCTGCCCCTCCACTGTGGCCCTCCATGGCCAATCAGGATGCTGGTGTCAGACACAGCATCCAACCTGCGATACAGAAACAAGGACTGACCTAAAGCACCACAGGTCAACTGTGTAGAGTGGAGGTGCTGGGCCTCAGTGCATGTCAGGCCAGTGGGACAGGAGGCAGCAGCTGCTGGAAAGATGGGCAGAGACTGGGATGGGGCCAGACTCCAGAGAGCAGGCCAGCAGGAGTGGTGGGGCTTTCCTAGGCTTCCCTGAATGGGGGTGTCTGTGGGGGGGTATGTCGGGGGGAGGGTGAGGGCGTCTGTGGGGGTGGGGGGCTTCTGTTGGGGGTGGGGAGCTTCTGTGTGGAGGTGGGGGGCGTCTGTTGGGGGTGGGGACATCTGTGGGGCTGATCAGAGCAGGAGGGCACCAGTGTGACCAGGACCTGACAGACGCTCCCCCACCCCCCGCCAAGCACATGGATAGGTTGGGATGCCCTGTCTGCAATGGAGAAGCCAAGACAGCAGGGCCGGCGATGGGACAGCAGGTCCCTGGACTACATCCAGGTGAGGCCAGTCCTCCACTCCTGGAAGCTCCAATGGTTCATGGACGGCCGGGCAGGGGGCAGCCAGCTGGAGGGTCAGGAAGGCCAGCTGGAGCGAGGGCGGCAGGGAAGGTGGAGCCTGTGTGGGGTGAAGGGTCAGGACTGGGCAGGCCTGGCGGGGGAACCACTCTGAACCCCAAGGCCACCATGCAACGCTGCCGCTGAACTCACGTTTAAAGTGATTTGAATAACAGTTGAGATCATGAGGCCCCGGGCACCAAGCACGTTATGGAGCTTTTAAAAATCAAGTCAAGCTAATTAAAAAAAGAAAACACTCTTTAAGTCCTTGCTGGCTGAAGGCTCAGAGAACCATTTTGGTGACTGTGGGACCACAACCCCAGAGAAGCCGGCCTGAGGCAAGCAGGGGTTACCTCTGGAGCTTCCCCCAGGCTGCCCGGGCAGGCAGCGTTCGGGGCCCAGTCTGTCGCCAGGAAGAGGGGGACGGGCCCACTCACAGGCCGGCGCATCATGGCTCCCACCCACCTCTGGCCACACGCACAGCCCAGCCAGCGCAGGCACCTCTGACAGCCACCTGCCCGCCCCGCCAAGGACACACAGCCTGCTGGCTCTCAGAGGCAGGGGCTGGCGCCCCCCACCCCACCCCGGGGGTTTCCAGGAGCCAGCTCCGAGCTGCCCCCACAGGCCCACCTGCCCCCTGCTGCCTCGAACCTGCCCCTGATGCTGGTCACTTGTGACCCCCAGAACTCCCCACTGCCCCCTCCCCACTCTGCTTGCCGTTAGCTGGGCTGGCACAGGTGGGACAAGCCAGGAGAGGTGGAGGCTCTGAGTCACCTTGTCCCCAGCCCCTCCTGGACCCTTTCATGCCCCCACCCTCACATGGTGAGTCTGGGGGTCACGGCGAGTGCCTGTTAGAGCTTCACAGTGACACCACGGGAAGGTCAGGTGAGAGCTCTCTGTCCTCGCAAGCCCTGTCCCCTCCACGGCCAGATGGCCCGCAGAGCCCGGCCGCCTCTCCCGCTGCGGCACCTCGAGCAGGGCCCGCATGAGGATTAACTGAGGCGACAGGAAAGAGCTGACAATGCGACGCCGTGGGTCCCCTCCCGCCCAGGCGGCGGTATCGCGCAGCCGAGGCCCGCCGCGCCCCCACCCGGCCTCCCGCTGCCGCGCGGCTGCGCACTCCCCGCCCCCGGCCGCCCCCCGCCGGCGCCCCCGGCGCTCGCGGGCTGCACAGCCCGCCGCCAACACGCCCGCTCGCTGAAGACCCCGGAGGTGCGGTCGCCTCCGCCGCGCTCTGCTCACTTGGACCGGCTCCGGGCCCGGGAACTCCGGACAGCCCGGACGGCCGGGCCGCGTCAGGACCGGCCCGCGGTCCCAAGAAGAGGCCACTGTATTTCAGAGCCGAACAAGCCAGGAGCCTTGAGTAAAAGGATGAAACTTGTTCATCTGTTTTGTAAAGGCTCCCCCCTCAGGTCGGGCACAGAGGTCCCCTCTGGTGAAAACGGCCCTCCTGACAGCGCCCCCCCGCCCGCAGATGTGCCCAAGATCTTTCTGGAACAGGCTGAGCAGGCAGCAGAAGCACTTGGCTGGTCCCACAGTTTTATTTCCCACTGTGATGAATAAATGGGGGCTCTGAAACCAGGCGGAGGTGTACAGGCCCCTCTCCCCAGCCTGGGCGGCCCCTAGGGCTCAGCTGGGGGGGCGGCCGCGCTCAGGGCGGAGCGCCCGCACACACGCCCACTCACCGCACCCGGGCCTCGCTGGGGGGGTTTTGTTGATTTAGTCTAAATCAAGCTGCTATTTATTTGTGTGTCAGCTTAAAATTGTTTTCCTACCTTTGATTAAAATGAGCTCTTGGGAGTGAAGGAGGGGAGGTTCCCTTTATATTTTTAATCTTGACTTAAGCAATTTGGTGGAAAACAGAAACTCCTACCTGAAACGGAAGGCTGAGGTGGTCATGGGTGGTTTTTTCTTTTATGTATTTTCCTGCTTATAATAATAATAATAATAATAATAATAACACATAATCCACGCTGACGGCAGAAAATGGAGTAAACAAGATAGTGTAAAGAGTAAGTTGCCTCCTCCACCTTCATAACCTGTTGGGGGAGTCCCACTACGTCTGATGTGTCTAGCTGCGAGGTCTACACCACAGGGAGGCTTTGTTCTTCAGCATTCAAGAGTCTCTTTCTGTTGACATTCTGTTTCCTGTCACTCTGTCCCCGCACCGCAAACAGCTCCTCCACAGTATGATCTGGCAACTGCATGCTGCTTCTCAGGGGGATGCCTGTCCAGAGGACACCAGCGGGTGCGTACCCTCCCTGCCTCCTTGGCCTGGGTGTTGGAACCTCTGAGGAGAGCGTGCTGGCCCCCGGGGGATGCAGGCACGCGTGTGCCTTGCTGGGCAGTAGCGAGAGGCCCGTGTACCGGGCCAGCACAGGACAGCCCTCTGAGCTGGGGCACCATGTCCCACTCCAGCTCGGGGCCCAGAACATCTTGGGTTCCAGACATGAGGCCTGAAATAGCCCAACTGGAGACCAAGGCTGGAAAAACATGTAGTTCTACTCGTGACCCCCCGAATCCCCCCGGTCTCTGCCAGCATCCCAGCATGCCTCTTCTCAGAGTGAGTTCTCACTTTGTGTTTCACCGTTTATATTTAACATCACTTCACACACAATTCCCACTCTTTGACCTAGATCATATACTTGTCATCTTCATAGTAGAGAACATTCCCTCCATGGATAGCTGAGTACTTCCTCGATTGGCAGGCATTTGGGATGTGTCCAATTTCTCTTATTATAAATGGCCTGCCGTGAACGTCTCAGTTATTTCTGTAGAGTTTATTTCCAAAGGCACAATCGCTGGGTGAGTTAGAACAATTTACAACGACACCAGCGATGGAAACACCTGTTCTTGCCACTGCTCCAACATCCAACTCTGGCCTTTCCAAGGTCCTTCCCTGGAATCCTGGTGGCTCCCTGGCCCCAACCTCTGAGGCTGGGCGAGAAGCTCAAGTTGTAACTTATCCATGCTGTGCTAGTGTCCTGGGGCTGCTGTAACAAAGTACCACAGGCTGGTGGCTTCAGCAACAGAAACATTCTCTCACTGTTCTGGAGGCCAGAAGTCTAAGATCAAGGTGTTAACAGGGCTGATTCCTTCTGAGGCTGCGCAGGAGGATCTGTTCCAGGCCTCTCTCCAGCTGCTGGGGGTTTGCTGGTGATCCTCGGTGCTCCTTGGCTTGTAGAAACATCACCTCATCTCTGCCTTCATGTTCACAGAGCATTCTCCCTGTGTGTATATCTGTGTCCACGTTTCCTCTTTTTATAAGGACACCAGTCATACTGGATGAGGGCCCACCCTACACCAGTATGACCTCACTTAACTAATTACATCTGCAACGACCCTACTTCCACATAAGCTCACATTCTGAGGTACTGGGGTTAGGGTATCAACATACGAATTTTTTAAGGAGACACGATTCAACCCGTAACACGTGCTGACCCTCAATTCTGCCTCTGGAGTCTGCCACTGTGTGTACCGGGCAAACATTTCCCAAATTACGTCCCTCAATTATTAGTTCTATAGGATGTTAACAGATGTTAGGTACAAAGGGGGTTCTATGGGCAAATAAGTTTGGAAACTAGTAAGTTAAACAGTGTCCTCCTTCCCTCCTTCCTTTCTTTTTTTACTGCAGGACTTCTCAGGGCCTTTAAAATGGTCATCTGTACTGTGAATTTCCAAGTAGGGAGTATGAGGTGCAGCCTTTCTCCAACTTATCTGATCACAGAAATCTTTATTCAATAAAGTCTCATGAGGGCCAGGAGTGGGGGCAAAGGGGCCTCTACTCTAAGGCCTCAATACCAACCCCTTTCTGAAACCCTATGGGACCCAGTGAAGCCAGCAACAGATGTCTTTGGAGGGAATGAATCCATCACACAGAAAGGAATGGCAACTGTGTGACAGAAACACCATTGGCCAGCGCACTGGATGTCCCCAGGCACCCCCTGAAGACACCCTCAAACCCAAGAATGGCAGCCACTGCCCATGGAGTCCTGTGGGCGTATTGCCAATGGAAAAAACCCCAGCAGAGCACCCTTTTCTCTCTGCCCTTTTGAACATGGCCCCTGAGCCCCTCCCATCTGGAGCCTCCCCATCAGGAGCCCCTCCCATAAGGAGCCCCCCCACCAGAGTGATGCAAGGTCCCCCACTGGCCTCCCAAGAACATAAACTCAGAGACATTTCCTTTACATTGCTGACGATGCTGAGAGCAGATGGAACACCACGTGAGCGAAGTGGGAGCTGTCTCCTAACCAAATAAGGCTTATGATAACACACACTGTACACCTCAATGAGATTTAGATGTAAATAACCCAAATGGTAACCCTTTCATGTTTCACACAAATTAATATAACCACCATCACTTTACGTAGTCACATCAAGACTGTACAGCCCTATACCAATGGGAATAGCCTGACGTTGGCATGTGTCCATGACGCTGTGTCTGACTTAAACCTCACAGTTCCCACGACTTGCACTGTCACCCTCAGTACTGTGCAGACTCACCACTCCTCCCCACCAGAGCTGGGGTCCTCTGCATCCCGGTTCCACCAGACTACAGACATCCTTGAGAAGTTTCCTGGAGGACTAGAGGCAGCAAAGCCGATAGAACAAGAAGGTAGGTGCCAGCCCCGGGGACACAGTCGGGTCTAAAGGAAGGGGACATGTGTAGATTACTTAGTGTGGACAGAGTTACTGTTTGGGAAGATGAAAGAGTTCTGGAAATGGATGGTGGTGATGGCTACACAAGACTGTGAACATACTTAATGCCACTTAACTGTGCACTTAAAAATGGTTACAATGGTAAATTTCATGTTATGTATATTTTACCACAATAAAAAAGGAAAGCAAAGGAAGCAGATGGAGAGAGAGAGCTGCCCCAGGCTCATGCAGAGAAGGTGGAGGAGCTGTGTGCATCTCTGACAGAGCAGACCCAAGCAAGGAAAGTTATCAGGGGGGAGGCGCGACATCACATACCGATGAGGAGCTGTTTCGCCAAGAAGACAAACAATCCTTAAGGTGCGCACACCAACAACAGAGAGTCCAACTACACGAGGTAAAAACTGATAGAACTGCAAGGAGAAATAGATGAATCCACTATCCTAGATGGGGACATCAACACCTCTCTCTCAGAAATGGACAGACAGCCAGTAGAAAATCAGTTAAGACACAGTTGACCTCAACAACTCCATCAATCAATCAGATGTGACTGACATCTACAGATGACTTCATCTAACAACAGCAGGACACACCTTCTTCTCAAGCTCACATGCAACATTCACCAAGACAGAGCACATTCTGGGCCATAAAACACACCGTCACCAATTTAAAAGAATAGAAACCATACAAAATATGTTCTCAGATTACAATGGAATTAAACTGGAAATGAAAAATGAAAAGATAGCTGGAAATTCCAAAATACATGAAGATTAAACAACACACTTCCAAATAACACATGGGTCAAAGAAAAAATCGCAAGAGAAATTTTTAAATATTTTAACTAAATGAAAATGAAAACAAAACATCAAAATTTGTGGGATGCAGTAAAAGTAGCACTTAGAAAGAAATTTATAGCATTGAATGCATATGTTAGAAAAGAAGATTTAAAATCAATAACCTAAGCTCCTGCCTTAGGAAACTAGAAAAAGAAGAGCAAATTAAAGTCAAAGTAAGCAGAAGAAAAGACATAATAAAAGTTAGAGCAGAAATCAATAAAATTGAAAATAGGAAATCACTAGAGAAAATCAATGAAACCAAAACCTGGTTCTTTGAAAAGATCAGTAAAATGGATAAACCTTGAGGCATGCTACGAGAAAAAAAGAGAGAACATAAATTACTAACATCAGAAATAAAAGAGGGGCCATCACTAGTGATCCCACGGAAATTAAAAGGATAGTAAAGGAATACTGTAAGCAACTCTACATCCACAAATTTGATAACCTAGATGAAATGGACCAATTGTTTGAAAGACAATCTGTCAAAACTCACACAAGAAGAAATAGACAATCTGAATAGGCTTATATCTATTAAAGAAATTGAATCAATAATTAATAACCTTTCCAAATAGAAAGCACCTGACTTAGATGGGCTCACTGGCAAATTCTACCAAACATTTAAGGAAGAAATTATACCAATTCTCTACAATTTCTTCCAGAAAAAAGAAGCAGAGGAAATATTTCCTAACTCATTCTATGAGGCCAGCATTACCCTAAAACCAAAACCAGACAAAGACATTACAAGAAAGAAAACTACAGACCAATATTTCTCATGCACATAGATGCAAAAATCTTCAACAAATTATTAGCAAATCAAATCCAACAATGTATAAATAGAATTACACACCACAAACAAGTAGGATTTATCCCAGATATGAAAAGCTGGCTGGTTCAACATTTAAAAACCAATTAATGTAATCCATCACATCAACTGACTTAAAAGGAAAATCACATGACCATATCAATAGATGCAGAAAAAGCATCTGACAAAATCCAACACCCATTCATAATAAAAACTCTCAGCAAACTAGGAACAGAGGGGAACATTCTCAATTTGATAAAGAGCATTGTATTAGTAAGCTCCGGCTGTCATAAGAAAATATCACAGACTGGGTAGCTTAAACAACAGAAATTAATTTTCTCACAGTTCTGGAGGCTGAAAATCCAAGATCAAGGTCTGGCAGGCTTTAGTTTCTTATGTGAGCTCTCTTCTCTAGACTTGTAGGTGGTCACCATCTCACTCAGTGCTAACACGGCCTTTCCTCAGTGGGTGCATGTGGAAAGACAGCAAGTGAACGCTCTGGCGTCTCTTCCTATAAGGACAGTAATCCTCTCAGATCAGGGCCCCACCCTTATGATTCATTTAACCTTAATTACCTCCTAAATATCCTATCTCCAAACACAGTCATACTGGAGGTTAGGGCTTCAACCTGTGAATTTTGGGGGGATACAATTCAATCCATAGCAAGCATCTACAAAAACCCTACAAGTAACAGCATATTTTTGGTGAGAAAGTAGATGCTTTCCCTCTAAGATCAGGAACAAGACAAGGATGTCCCTTCTCATCACTCTGTTTCAACAAAATACTGGAAGTCCTAGCTAATGCAATAAGACCAGAAAAGAAAATAAAAGGTATACTGATTGGGAAGAAATAAAACTTTCTTCATAGATGATATGATTATCTATGTAGAAAGTCCCAAGAATTGACAAACTACTGGAACTAATAAGCAATTATAGCAAGGTTGCAGGATATAAGATTAATATACAAAAGTCATTCACCTTCCTATATACCAGCAATGAACAAGTGGAATTTGAAATTAAAAACACAATCATTTACATTAGCACCAAAAAATGAAATACTTAGGTATAAATCCCAGAAAATACGTACAAGATCTTTATGAGGAAAACTACAAAACTGTGATGAATGAAATCAAAGAAAAACTAAATAAATGGAGATATATCCCATGTTCATGAATAGAGAGAAGACTCAATATTGTCAAGATGTCAGTTCTTCCCAACTTGATCTATAGATTCAACGTAATCCCAATAAAAATCCCAGCAAGTGATTTTGTGGATATTGACAAACTGATTCTAAAGTCTGTATGGAGAGGCAAAAGATCCAGAATAGCCAACACAATCCTGGCAGAGAAGAACAAGCTGAGGACTGACACTACCCAACTTTAAGACTTGAAGACACTACCTGACTTCAAGAATTGATCACAGATCAATGGAACAGAATAGGGAGCCCAGAAATAGGCTCATACAAACACAGCCAACTGATTTTTTACAAAGGAGTAAAGGCAATTTAATGGAGAGATAGTCTTTTCAACAAATGGTGCTTGCTGTGGACTGAACGTCTGTGTCACCTGAAAATTCATATATTGAAATCCTAAGCCCCAAGATGATGGTATCAGGAGGTGGGGCCTTTGGGAAATGGTTAAGTTGTGAGGACAGAGTCCTCATTAATAGGACTAGTGCCTTACAAAAGAGACTCCAAAGAGATCTCCCTGCCCCTTCCATCAGCTGAGGACCCAGGGAAAAGATGGCCGTCTAGGAAGCGGGTTCTCACCAGACACTGAATCTGCCAGAGCCATCATCTTGTACTTCCATCCTCCAGAACTGGGAGAAATAGATGTTTGTTGTTTATAAGCCACCCAGTTTATGGTAATTTGGTTATAGCAGCTTGAACAGACTAAGACAATACTGGAACTACTGGACATCCAGATGCAAAAAAATGAATCTAGACATAGACTTTACACCTTTCACAAAATTTAACTCAAAATGGATCACAGACCTAAATGTAAAATTATAAAAGTCCTAGAAGATATTGTAGGAGAAAATCTAGGTGACCCTGGGTTTGCCAATGACTTTTTCAAATACACCACCAAAAGCACAATCCATAAAAGAAATCATTGATAAGCTGAGTTTCATTAGAATAAAAAACATCCAAAATATACAAGGAACTCTTAAAACTAAACAATAAGAAAACAAACAACCCTATTAAAAATGGGCCAAAGGCCTTAACAGACACCTCACTAAGGAAGATACACAAATGGCAAATAAGCATGTGAAAATATTCTCCACATCATATGTCATCAGGGAAATGCAAATTAAAACCATGAGATACTACTATACACCTGTTAGAATGACCAAAATCTGGAATACTGACAACACCAAATGCTGGTCAGGAGTAGAGCAATAGGAACTCACACTCATTGCTGGTAGAAATACAAAATGGTACATTCACTTTGGAAGACATTTTGACAGTTTCTTACAAAACTAAACATACTTTTACCATACGATCCAGGAATTGTGCTCTTTGGTATTTACCCAAAGGAGCAGAAAACATGTCCACAGCAAAACCCACACATGAATGTTTAAAGCAGCTTTATCATAACTGCCAAAACTTGGAAACAACTGGGGCATCCTTCAGTAGGTGAATGGATAAATAAACTGTGGGCCATCCAGACAATGGAATATTATTCAATACTAAAAAGAAATGAGCTATCAAGCCACAAAAAGACAACGAAGGACCTTAAATGCATATTACTACGTAAAAGAAGCCAATCTGAAAAGACTCCATCCTGTATGATTCCAAGTATATGATATTCTGGAAAAGGTGAAACTATAGAGACAATAAAAAGATGAGTGGTTGTCTAGGGCTCTGGGAGATGAGGGGGGATGAATAGGGGAGCACAGGGGATCCTAAATAGTGTAATGATGGATGCATGACATTACCCCTTTGTCAATCCTGTAGAACTAAATATACCACACAAAACGTGAACCCTGTGGAAACTATGAACTTCAGTCAATATAATGTAGCAATATTGGTCACCAATTGTAACAAGCGAGCCACCCCCGAAAGCAAGATGTTGATAGTAAAGGGATCTGGGGACAGGTTGCGGAATACAGGAACTCTCTACTTTCCAATTTTTCTGTAAACATAAAACTGTTCTAAAAAGTAAAGTCCATTAGTTTTTTAAGTATAAAGAGAAAACAAAGTATCTTTATGATGAGGGGGATTTTTTTAACCACATGCAGAAAAGCATATGCCATAGGAAAATACCGACATATTAGACTCACACTGAAACCCTGAGACTCCAGCGTGACCGAGGACCCGCACGACGTGAGAAGGTGTGCTGCGGGGATGTCACAGACGCTCCCTGAAGCCGGCAGCAGCAGCTCAGGACTACCAACATGTGAATGGCCCTCTGCAGTTTACAGCGTCTCCTCCTGGGCCCCCATGGAGGACGGAGCTCGGTGGGGGCACAAAATGCCCTGCTGAGATCACAGCACTGTGGGTGGTAGAGACGCAAAACCTGAAGGCAGGCTCCACCCTTCCAGCACATTCACCTACCAGGTGCCCTCTGTCGGCTCAAAAAGGATCTCTGGAAGGATGGACAGAATATTCCAGGCTGGTTGGGGGCGGGGGGGGGGGGGGAGCAAGAGAAGCTGAGTGTTGGAACCTGAGCCCAGCAGAGGCGGAGCAGCGCCTTTCCAGCAGGAGGGAAGGAGGAGCAGAAGCTCAGGTGCCCAGGTCCGTCAGGGTCTGGCCCACAGGCCAGCTCATACCAGCCGGCAAAAACCAAATTTTCTGGAACTTTATGAGCCAGGTGACATCATGCTGGTAGCCTGATGTTGGCCAAAGTGGGCGTATTTACACCACAGGGATGGGCGAACACTATCAATCAGGGTCCCTCCCTCTAGCCATGAACCCTTACCAGGCACGGCCAGAGAGGAAACCACAGGAGCTGATGCGGCCGCCTTCTGCACACCCCAGTGCCACCACTCCCCTCTCCCACTGTGGATGGGGCAGAAGGTCAGGGAGGGGCCAGGGTGGATGAGAGCCTGACCAGGCCAGAGGCCTCCTGGGGGCAGACACTCCAGGCTGTTCCTGGGGCCAAGAGAGAGGAGAGGGCCCGTGGGCGAGAGCCAGCCCATGCTGAGAGCTCCAAAAGCCGCCATGGGCTCAGACTCCCCTCAAATCCAGCCCGTCCTGTGCAGACTCCATGGGCGCACGCCATCCCTGGGCTTTTTGTGGGGTCAGGCTGGCAAGCCTTTGTGCTGCTGGCTCACTCTCTCCCCTCCCTCCCCGTGGCGCCTCCACGTCTGCTTCTCTCCTCCTCCTCTTTTCTCTCCGGTAACCCACATTCTCCAGGAATCTTCAGCAACAACCACACTGGGCTCTGCCCCGCTACAAGCCACGGAGATGACTTGAGTGGTAGGTTTGCATAAAGCAAAACCAAACTAAGGACAGAAGTGGGCAGGAGGGCAGGAAAGCCCCAGCAACACCCTGGGCACCTCGGTGCCCCTCCTCCCACCAAGCCAGGGTGCAGCCTGCGGTGCTGCGGAGGCTGGATGGGGGCTAACAGGAGCACTATCGCCCCACACCTGGCCCATGGGTGGACCTGCTGGGAGGACGGCAAAGGAGCAAGAGGAGAGGTGTGAGCAGGCTTGGCCTCCTGCAGCTGGATAGCTCAGCTCGGAGGAGGCAGCTCCGCATCTCCGGAATTCCTCTCCGGCCCACACTGAGAGGCCTAGCAGTCCAGGGCCCACCCACTCCCAGGGCCTCTGCTCGTCGGCTGCAGGACAACCAAGCCTAGAGACTGGCCCAGGTGGCCTCGTGAGCTGATGGGCCACCAGGAAGAACCGTCCACATAATCTGAAGCCTGAAGTGAACTCAGGGACGAGGGAGCACTGGCTCTGGTGTAATTTGTATTCTTCATGTTTTCACAGCTGAAAAAACTTCCATTTCTTTTTCTGTGAACTGCCTGCTTACATCCTTCTTCCATATTTCAGTTGGATTTTTGGCTGTTTTCTTATCGACCTGGGGGAGCTCCTTGTATGTGAGAACAATCACTCCTTCACCACGTGCTGCCCCGCGGCCCTGCCTACAGGGAGCAGAAGGCTTGTGACACGCTCGGGAGAGAGGCAGCAAGGCACAATTTGTTCTGTCCCCAAAAATGAACTTGGACGCTTCAAGAGCAGCGGCTGTGTCTGCTCCTCTTTGCCCCTAGAATCCAGACGGCACAGAAAAGCGGGTGATTAGCTGGGGGACAGGGGCAGCAACAACAATGTTGGGATGGACGGGAAGGCCCAGCAAGGCCTGGAAGGGCCGGGAGCCTCCACCACATCTGTGTGCAGGCAGCACCCCGCACAGTGCCCTCGTCCTGGATCTGCCGCCCCCATCTCCTTACCCCAGTCCCCCGCCCTGCCTGGGGGTGCCTGCACTTCTCCTTCGAATGCCCCCAGGGGATGCAGACCCCAGAGCCTGCCTGTGTCCCAAGCGCGAAGCTGGCTGTGCTGAGGGAACGCAGGTGACTGCTGGCCCCGAGACCAGCGGCACGAGGCAGAAGGCGCCCTTGCAGCAGCAGGCCTCCGGCACAGCACATGCCCACCCCTCCCCACTCCCCACGAGGCCACTGCCCCCTCAAGCACAGCAGGGTGACGCCTTTGTTGGCTGGACTAACCCTGCGTGGCCCACCAAGCAGAGGTCACCGCATCCTGGATTACCAGAGACCACTGACCACAGAGGTTCCCAGAACCGCTACCGACTCTTCACCTGTGTGCCATTGGGAGCAGCCAGCTCAGAGACAAGACCCCGGCCCTTCCTGGACACCCACACCAGCCCTCGCTCCGGCCGTCTGGGGTGCTCTGCACACAGCTGGGGTGTCACATCGTGGGCCTCCATTTTACTCAACGCTCGGACAGAGAGCGCCAAGCCTTTTCATCAACACATAATTGTAAACGCTTTTACTTTTTTTGTGTGTGTGAGGAAGATCAGCCCTGAGCTAACATCCGATGCCAATCCTCCCCTTTTTGCTGAGGAAGACTGGCCCTGGGCTAACATCCGTGCCCATCTTCCTCCACTTTATATGGGACGCCGCCACAGCATGGCTTGACAAGCAGTGCGTGGGTGCACGCCCAGGATCCGAACCAGCGAACCCCAGGCCACCGCAGTGGAGCGCGCGCACTACACCACTGGCCCAGCCCACTTTTACATTTTTTAAAACATGAACATATTACGTGAAGGAAGTAAAATTCACCTGCACTATGAAGGTGACAGAACTGGTGGCCGCGGAGGCATGACCAAGCCTGGGTCCTGGTGGTGCTCACCTGGGGGACTCTGGGAGCTGCCCACCCACCTCATCCCAGCGATGCCGAGAGACCACTGCCTCTCCACAGGGCTTCTCTGGGGGGAGTCTGAGAACTTGTGCATGTGAACCCCGAGGGGAAAAGTTCACCCCCTCCAAATCCTGGTCCAAAAGGAAAACTGCAGTGGGTGATGTCAGAAAGAACCCCCAAGGCCAGGGGCCAAGGGTGCGTGCCCCCCTGGGGAATCCGCCCATGGTCTGCTGCCCTCCACTGACCGCCAGGCCAGGTGGGCCCAGGAGGGTCTAGCAAAGGCACCGAAGGAGCCTGTGCAGGCGGTCGGCCGGGCTTGGCTCAGCCCTGCCCAGGGTGGTTTGTTTCCTCATCCCAGAGGCCCTGGCACTGCCCACTTCACCCAGTAGGCTCACACCACAAATGCAGGTTCGCCAATGTCACCTCTGTGCCAGGTGCTGTCCCACAGGAGCACCAGGCCAAGCCCAAGAGAGGAGGGTCTCACTGCAGCTGAGTTCTCCCTGGAGTGGGAGGTTCCGACAAGAAGTCGCTCACATTTGCCCAGCTGGGGCTGGGCACTGGGGACAGGGCAGCCCACCCACCCAGCTGGGGCTGAGCTTCCTGGCCTGGCTTGGGGACACTGATGTCACTTCCAGGCCACCGTGCTCTCAAGATGGTCCCCAGAACCTGAACTTCCAGGCCCACCCTGGCTGAACCCTCGTCTCCCACCGGCACGCTCAGGGCTGCCCTGGTGGCAACCGGGTGGGCCCAGCACGGCTGAAAGGGCTGATGCGCCCCAGTCGGGGTCACTCTTCCATTAATGCGACTGTGGATAGATCCAAAAGCCCACTGGGAGGAAACATGACGTCTGGAGTCACCGACGCAGCCACAGGAGTGGCTCCCCACAAACAGCCGTGGTTCCCAGCCCGGGTCTGTGAGCCGTGGGGCCCCACACAGCGACCTTCAAAGGTAGCCCTTTAAAGCCACAGCAGTCCTGCTCGTCACGGTGCCAGGCAGTCACCGACAGGGACAAGAACTGAGTCAATCTGCCAGCTCTCCTGAAATTACCGCTGAGGCCTCGCGGCTCACGGAGGACAAGCAGGAGCAGACGCCAGAGGAGAGACAGTGACTGGAACGTTCCCGCGGCCCTGGGGGAGGCGGGGGTGGCTCAGCCGGCCATGGGGGCAGCACTGCCTGCCATACACGGCCTCTCCAGACTCAAACCCTGCTCTCCCCTGCACGGCGGCCGAGACCAGAGGGGATGTGGAACTTACAGCGATGGGCTTCGTGTCCACTCGATTCTTTTTTTCCTGCAAAGTGTGTATCAATTAAGCTCCAGGGGCTTGTTCTTGTTTTATGTTTCAGATCAATCAGACTTTATCTATTCTCAAGGAATGCAAACATCTGTGTGATTGCCTATGGACACCTGAGCATCTGACAGGTGAGCTTTGTGGTAGGTCTCAGAGGAAAGAAGTGGCGTTTCCGCAGAACCAATACATGGAGCCAGAAGGGACCCCAGAAAGTCACTGGACCCAACCCTCCTGGTTTATAGAGGGGGAAACTGAAACCAGAGAGCTTACATAGCAGCCCAAGGCCACACAGCCCAGTGTTGAGAAGTCGTGGCCAGCGGGAAGAGACCATGAATTATGTCCTTTAAAACTGTCCTTTGCACACCCACGTTCACAGCAGCACTACTCACAACAGCCAAAAGGTAGAAGCACCCCAGTGTCCATCAACAGGTGAATGGATAAGCAAAATGTGGTCCATCCATACAACGAATTATTATTCAGCCTTGAAAAGGAAGAAAAAATTTTCACACATGCTTCAACATGAATGAACCTTGAGGACATGATGCTCAGTGAAAGAAGCCAGACACAAAAAGACAAATATTGTATAATTCCACTTACATGAGGTCCCTAGAGCAGTCAGATTCATAGAGACAGAAAGTGGAATGGTGGATGCCAGGGGCTCGGGGAGGGAGGGACAGTTAGTGTATAATGGGGACAGAGTTTCAGTTGTGCAAGATGAACAGAGTTCTAGGGATGGATGGTGGTGATGGCTACACAACAATGTGAATGTACTTAATGCCACTGAACTGTACACTTAAACATGGCTAAGACGGTAAATTTTATGTTACATATATTTTACCACAATAAAAAAAAAAAAAAGGTCCTGGTAGGGTATGCAGCCATATCTCTGAGAAATCATCAAGAGAAGAATGAAGGAAATTGGCACTGGTAATGCTGTCTTTAAAGTCAGGTTTTTAAAAAGAGCTCCTTCAGTACCAGGTGACAAACCAAATTTTAACCTCCTCTGACAAACAAAGAAAATTTAGAGAAAAAAATCCATAACAATCCCAGACAGAAAACCAGGCAATAAAAGGAATGAGCAGCTTCGAAGGGCTCAGCGCAGCCGGGCACAGGCAGGGTGCTGCCCTGTGGGTCAGCCCCGAGGACAGCACATCCCGCAGGGGGACGCCAGCCCCACCCACCCCAGAGGCTCTCTTCTCCATTTCGGCACTGAAAAGTTGCTGGTCCACGGTGCCAACTACACTGCACGAGGCATCCTGGAGGCACCCCTCTTCAATTCTGAGCTGTGTCTCCTTAATGGTCACCCCCTGCCCCTCCTCCCCGCCCCAGACCCCAGTGACAGTGCAGGGAAAGCTGAAGCCACCAGAGACCTTCGGGGCACGGGGGAGGGGCTGTGCATGTGCTCTGCCCTCCCCCATCCTGGACTAGGAAGGGCGGCCACATGGCCAGCTCCCTGCACTGTGTGACTGACTCTCACAATGACGATCCCCTCTCACAGACAAGGAGACTGAGGCTGTAAGAGGTGACCCTTCCCCTGACCAAGGTGGTGGTACCGACCTACCCTCACCGTCGCGGCACACTCGCCAGACTGTCCCTTGCTCGCTGGGAAGGACCCAGCTCACTGCACTCGCCACACAGAGGAGGAAATGGAGCCTGGATCTCATGGTCTGCTCACGGCCAGCAATGCCCCGAGGCGGAGGCCCTGGGCAGCCCCACACACCCTCCAGCTTAGCAAAGCGGGGGCCAGGCCAGGTGGTCTGGGCCCAGGAGCCCCTGGCTGACTTCGGCACAGCATGGCCTGGAGCTCGTGCAGGGGCTTCGAAGCAGATTGCACCCTCAGTAGGGACCGAGGCTGAAGACCCCACACACCCCAAGATGTGACAAGACAGAAGTCTCCAGTGAGGCCAAGCCCTGGCCCACCACCCAGCGCCTGCTCAAACCGTCCCTCAGGGCTGGGAGACACAGGAGGCTGGAAAGCAGAGGTGATTGGAACTCATGACAGCTCAACCCAGAGGGAGGGATAACATGACTGCATTTCAGTGGAGGAGCCAAACACCTGAAGTGCCAACTGCCAAGTGACGTCTCCAAGAAGCTGCAGGCTGTAGTCAGGGGCTGCAAAGGCCCTTCCAAGGGGGCCACTGAGGATGGGGATGCAGTAGAAGGTATGGTCCCCAAGAGGGCATCAGGAGAGATCTCTAAGGACCCTTTAAGTGAGGCAAGAGAAGAGGAGGGAAGAGGGAGGCGAAGAGAAACAGAGGGACAAACACAGCCCCCCAGACCCCCCACTCGATGGGGTCCACACAGCATAGTGAGGGGAATGCTGATCGGTCACCGCACCAGGAAGAGCCGGGAGGAAAAAGGAGGAGGAAGGAAAAGAAAAGTCTAAACCTGAAAAAAAAGAGAGAGAGATTAACAGCCCCCACAAGACAGGCCATCCTGGGCAGTCGGTCACACAGGCGATTGGTCAAGATGAGCATTTGTTCCCTGATCAGAAAAGAACAATGTAAGGATAAAAATGCACCAGGCTCAGGCCTGCAGAGGAATTGTGAAAAGCACAGTGAACTTCAGGGAAACCATGGTCTGTGCCCCAGAAGTCTCAATGCTGCTACGAGGCCCCACCCAGACTTGAGGGGCCGCAGACCCTCCAAAGAAGGAAAGAGCACAGATGAGGGGACCCTGAGGCCCAACCCACGCTGGGATGACAGAGACGCCCCAGCCCTGGTCTCAGCGCCAAGGCCCCAGCCTGGCAGTCTTGGATGGGACGGTCCCAAGCGCCACTCAGGACAGAAGCAAGTGGAGCCCAGAAATGTGAGGCAAGGCCAGGGCCAGAGTTCGGAAGGCAGGGCACCTACTGGGTCCCGAGAAGTTGACCCCCAAAAGTGAAGCGTTATAGTGGTGTCCTCCCCCGCATGGGTCTCTGGGAGGGGCTGGAGGACACTACCCCCATGTGGTACCTGGCTGCTCAATTCCACGCCGGAGCCTCCCAGCCCAAGGGCCTGCTCCTGAGGGGCTCACAGGTTCCTGGATCTTCCTTAACCTGGGGGACCAGCAATGAGGCTGGCAGGGGTCACAGCCCACCCCAGAGGACGCAGGGGGCCTGGAGAAGGGGCAGAGGGAGAAAGAAGGGGGAGAACCCCAGCTGAGGATAGCGAAGGAGGTGTAGAGAGCAGGCCAGGAAGGAGGCTACCAGATGTTCCGGAATGACACAGCTTGGGGTTGGGCTCCCGCACCTGCCTCACTCCAGCCCTTCCCGTCACTGCCAACAGTGCTGACGGCGTGTCCTCCTCCACTGCCCATGCCTGTCACCACACCCACCAGGACCCAACCTCCCTGCTCCCAGGGGAGCCTCACCCTCCAGCACCTGGGCCACAGGAGAGAAGAGCCAGGAGAGAAGGCCTCCTGCTGTTGCAATGATGGTACCTTCCGAACCATGCCCATGTGCACCATCTGGGTCGGGGGCAGCCCCTTGTTCCTGCCATGCTGCTCTGTCCACTCTGAGACCACCCCAGACCCAAGGCCAGCCTCAGATCCGGTGGCAAGAGGCGGGCTTGAGCTGGCGGGAGTAGGGGTCTTTGGGTCCCACCCTCCCGGCCTCTGTGCTCTCAGCCTGCTGTGGGTCCCATGCCAGCCTCTGCCCTCCAGCTCCCAGGCGGCTCTCAGCTGCTTCTGGGCATGGTGACAGGCGCCCAGTGCGGGACGGAGCGAAGGCTGGGGCGAAGGGACAAGGGCGGCTCACTGCAGCCCAGCCATGGCACTTTGGACCCTGTCCTCAGGCACAAGTCAACGTTCTGGTGACATGACTGCTTCTCTCTACGATAAGGGATGCCGTGGCCGAGAGCAGGTGACACTTTCACTGTTAAGCTCTCTCCTCAGCTGAGTGCTGAGATCCAGATGTTAGAGAGTTTTTTCCTACAGAGGTTTTATTTTTAAACTTCTTTATTGAGATATAATTCACATACCAAACAATTCACCCATTTAAAGTGTATGTCTGGGCCGGCCCCATGGCTTAGTGGTTAAGTGAGCGCGCTCCACTGCTGGCGACCCGGGTTCGGATCCCGGGCTCGCACCAACGCGCTGCTTCTCTGGCCATGCTGAGGCCGCGTCCCACATACAGCAACTAGAAGGATATGCAGCTATGACACACAACTATCTACTGGGGCTTTGGGGGGAAAAAATAAATAAATAAAATCTTTAAAAAAAAATAAAGTGTATGTCAGTGGTTTTTACTATATTCACAGAGTCCTATATCCATTACCACAATCTAAGTTTGCAACATTTTCATCACCCCAAAAACACCCCTCTACTTCAATAGCCGTCACTCCCCATCCTCTGTCTCCCCAGTGAGCCCAGGCTCTACTGTCTGTCTCTACAAAGTGGCCTGTTCTGGACGCTTCATATCAATGAAATCATACAACATGTTGCCTTCATAACTGGCTTCTTTCACTGAGTATGTTTTCAACGTCCATCCACGTGGTGGCGTGTATCTGTACTTATTAGCACTTCATTTCTTTTTACGCCTGAACAATATTCCCTTGTACAGATATAACACATTTTCTTTATCCATTCATCAGTGGATGGACATTTGGGTTGTTTCTACTTTTTGGCTATTATGAATAATGCTGCTATGAACAAGTTTTTGTGTGGACATATATTTTCACATCTCTTGGGTACATGCCGAGGAATGGAATATTTGAGGAACTGTCCAACTGTTTTCCATAGCAGCTGCACCATTTTACATTCCCACCAGCATGTATGTGGGTTCCAACTCCACATCCTCACCAACACTTGTTATTGTCTGTCTTTTTGATTCTAGCCATCTTAGTGGGAATGAGGTGGTATCTCACTGTGGTTTTGATTTGCATTTCCTGAATGACTAATGATGTTGGGCATTTTTTCACGTGCTTATTGTCTACTTGTCTATCTTCTCTGGAGAAATGTCTACTCAAGTCCTTTGCCTGTTTTTCAATTGAGTCGTTTGTCTTTTTACTGTTAGGAAGTAAATTCTCTTTTTTGTTTTGTTTTGTTTTGTTTTGTTGAGGAAGATTGGCCCTGCGCTAACATCTGTTGCCAATCTTCCTCTTTTTCTTTTTTCTCCCCAAAGCCCCAGTATACAGCTGTGTATCATAGTTGTAGAGTTGTAGCTCTTCTATATAGGACGTTGCCTCAGCATGGCTTGATGAGCGGTGAGTAGGTCCACGCCCAGGATCCAAACCAGTGAACCCCAGGCCAACGAAGTGGAACACATGAACTTAACCACTACGCCACTGGGCCAGCCCCGGAAGTGAATTCTTAAAATATTCTAAATACAAGTTCCTTTTCAGATACATGATTTGCAAATATTTTCTCCCGTTCTGTGGGTTGTGTTTTAACTTTCCTGTCCTTTGAAGCACACAAGTTTTTAATGTTGATGAAGTCCAATTTGTCTATTTTTATTTTGTTGCTTGTGCTTTTGGTGTTGTAGCTAAGAAACCACTGCCAAATCCAAGGTCACAAAGATTTACTCCTATGTTTTCTTCTAAGCACTTTATGGTTTTAGCTCCTACAATTAGGTCTATGATCCAGTTGGAGACCATTTTTGTGTCTGGTGTTTGGAAGGGTTCCAGCTTCCCTCTTTTGCATGTAGATGCCCAACTGTCCATTTGTTGAATGAACCATTATTTTTTCCTCATTGAATTGTCTTGTCATCCTTGTTAAAAATCAACTGACCGGAGATGTATGGGTTTGTTCTAGACTCTCAGTCCTATTCCACTAATCTGTGGGTTTATCTTTATGCCAGACAGTACCCACACTGTCTTAACTACTGCAGTTGTACAGTTAGTTTTGAAATCCAAAAGCGAGTCTTTCAACTTTGTTTCTTGTTTTCAAGATTGTTCTGGCTCTTCTGGGTCCCTTGCATTTCCATATGAATTTCAGGATCAGCTTGTCAATTTTTTTTTACAAAGGTAGGTGGAATTTTGATAGATATTACATTGAATCTGTAGGTCAATTTGGAGTATACCGCCGTCTTAACAATATTAAGTCTTCTGATTCATGAACATGAGGTGTCTTTCCATTTATTTGTCTTCTTTAATTTCTTTCAACAGTAGTTTGTAGTTTTTAACGTTCAAGTCTTGTACTACTTTTGTTAATTTATTATTATTTTACTCTTTTAGATACTATTGTGAACGGAATTGTTTTTCCCAATTTTATTTTGGGATTGAACATTGCTTATGTAATTAAATATAATGGATTTTTGCATCTTGATCTTATATCTTGCAACTTTGCTGAATTCATTTTTTAGTTCCAATAGCTTTTCAGAGGATTCTATATACAAGATCATGTTATTTGCAAATAGAGATAGTTTTACCTATTTCTTTCCAGTCTGGGTGCCTTTTATTTCTTTTTCTTGCCCAACTGTCCTGGCTAGAACCTCCTGTACTATGTTTAATAGAAGTGGAGAGAGCACACACTTTTGTCTTTTTGCTGACCTGAGGAAGAAAGCATTCAGTCTTTCACCATTAAATATGTCAGCTGTGGGTTTTCATAGACGCCCTTTATCGGGTTGAGGGAGTTTCCTTCTATTCCTAGTTGTTGAGTGTTTTTATCAGGAAAGTGTATTAAATTTTGTCAAATGCTTTTTCTGCATCTGTTGAGATGATCATATAATTTCTTTGTTTATTCTATTAACATGGTGTATTACATTGATTGAATTTTGTATGTTGAACCAACCTTTCATTCCTGGGATAAAACTTACTTGTTCATAATGTATAACTCTTTTTATATGTTGCTGGATTCATTTTGCTTGTATCTTGTTGCATCCATACTCATAAGGGACTGGTCTGTAGTTTTCTGACATCTTTATCTAGTTTTGGTATCAGAATATTATGGGCTTCATAGAATGGGTTGGGAAGAATTCCCTCCTCTTCTATTTTTTGGAAGAGTTTGCGAAGGACTGGTATTAATTCTTCTTTGAATGTTTGATAGAATTCACCAGGAAAGTTATCTGGGCCTGGGCTTTTCTTTGTGGGACATTGTTTAATTTTTAATTTATTAATTAATCTCTTTAGTTGTTATAGGTCTATTCAGATTTTCTACTTCTTCTGAGTCAACTTCAGTCATTTGTGTCTTTCTAAGAATTTGTCTGTTTCATCTAGATTATCTAACTCGTTGGTGCACAGCTGTTCACAGAACTCCCTTATCATCCTTTTATTTCTGTAAGGTCCGTTGTAATGTCCCCTCTCTTGTTCCTGATTTTAGCAATCTGAGGCTTCTCTCCTTTCTCTCGGCATGACCTCCCTTTTTATTGCTGCAACTTTCCTCCTAACTGGCACTCCTGAGTTTCCTTCATTATTCCCAGAGCAGAGGTATTAATCACCTTCCACCCCACCAAATAATTCCCTTAGCGTTCACGTTTATCATCTGCCTCCCCCACTGGTATAAGCTCTACGAGGGCAGGCAGCCTTGACTCTGTTCACTACTGTTGCCCAGCACCTAGAACGTGCCTGGCAAATGGTCAGCGTGCATGCAGACTCAATGAGTCTGTAGAAGACCAAAAGAAACTGGAAAATTTGCAATAATAATAATAATAATAATAGGAATAACCTTGAAGTTGTAGACCTGTGCTGTCCAATACACCGCCTACTTGCAGCCACAAGAACCTGAAGTGTGACTGGTCCAAACCGAGATGTGCCGCACGTGTAAAATACACAACAGATTTCACAGACATCATATTTTTAAAAATATAAAATAGCTTAACAATAATTTTTGTATTGATTATATGTTGAAATAATATCTTGGATATACTGAGTTAAATACATTATTAAATATATACGTATTTAACTCTCTCCTCTCACCTATTTCTTTTTACTTTTAAAAGTACTAGAAAATTTTGAATTACACAAATGGCTCACGTTTGTGGCTCGACTTTTGCTCTTCTGGACAGCACTGGACAGGGTAGGGTGGTGGGTAATGGCGCTGAGTGCACAGAAAAAAGAAAGGAAATTCCAAACACACAGTCAGGTGAGGCTCTTACAGAGACAAGGGAGTGAGAGGGAGTGCAGGCCTGGCCCAGGCACAGAGGCCCCTGCAGGGCGTGTATCTGCGCCGCCCATTGGAACAGCACCGAGGCCCGATCCCCCTCGGGCCTGATTTGGCTGGTCTGGAGTGAGGTCTCCGATGGGCAGCAGGCTGGGAACCATCGCCCTCGCCACCTTCTTCAGCAGGTGCTGCCCCCAACTACACCGGCATTCTCTACCCAGAAAGCCCCTAACAGACGGCCGGGATCAAACCCCCAACTTGGACAATCCGACTGCATCTCAACACACAAGAACAGAAGCCACGGGAAGAACTTGGTTAAGAGATGGGCAGGACGCCGCAAACCTCTTGGCGTCAAGCTCCGTGGCAAGCATCTACATGGTGCCAGCCCTGCAGCTGCAGCTCATCAGGTGACAAGACAGGCAGCCACTCAGGCCGGGCGTGTGAGGCCCCCGAGACCACCAGCACCCCCTTCCACCTGCCTGCAAGGTCCCCATCTTTTATGGGGTAACTGTACCAACACTCTGGGAAGGAGCCACAGCCCACAAGGCCAATCTGCTGGGCACTTACTGTGCGCCGGGCATGGTTCTGAGCCCTGGAATTCAGTGTGGGCTGGGTCACAGAGAGGCAAGGGCTGCCCCTCAGGTCTCCACTAGAAACGGGCACCAATTTGGATGTGCTCAACACCACAGAGGGTGTTACATCAGAAGATATGGCGCCTTTCCTGTTTCATCACAGCGGTGAAAGCATCTCCTTCCCCCAGTACTCACTGGCTGCTCATAAAGTGGGGAAAGATGGTCGTTCTGAAATTAGCCCCCATGGAACAATGTGGTTTATGCTTCCTCCATAAAATTTTCTTAAATCTTCACCCAGCTATTGCCAATCTGTTCCAGAACTCAACAGAAGCTTGTATCTGGCTTAACAAAGAATCATAACTTTAGTTATTTTAGGATCATTATGTCAATGCAAAAACAACCACGTCCACCAGGAGCTGCAGCCACTGAGCCAGGTGGTGACCCTCTAACCTAGGAGACAAAGGCTGCCCAGGAGTTTGGCAGCTAGTAACACCACTCTAACATAAAAGGATGTTTTTATCTTAAATAGATTCAGATCTTTATATGAATAAAATATACATTTCTATGTAATATGCCAATATGATAATTTTTGGAAAACCAAGTTGATACATAATGCATTTTTATGTTTCTGCACTAACACAGTGACTTGCAGCTGTGAAAGATGATTTAAAAATAATCAAATCAGATTCCATTTTTGTGGGATAGAGAGAGGGAGTTAAAATTTTTGGAAATATATTTGAAATCTCCAGAAAGGCCACATCTCTTGTCTTGGACCAGGTGGCCCCAGGGAGCAGAGGAAGGACGAGATGTGTCCACGGAGCAGGTGCCGTCCACGTCACCTCCACTTGGTCTTTCATGGTAAAGCACTTGTTACACTCCAGGTGGCTCAGTGTGGACTCTCCACAGGGAACCATGTTGGTTGGGATTTCTTTTTAGGTAAAAAAAGAAAATCTGGACATTGCCTCTCTCTCCCCTGGGCTCTTGGGCGGATTCCCCAAACAACAAAAAAGAGAGGAATACATTCTCGGGTTCTTTTTGAAGGAGACACCTGTGCCTCAGCCTGGGGCCCCGCCAAGAACCTTCCTTCCTTCCTCCACTACAATCTGCCCTCCTGATAACCCTGAGAGCCCCGATTTAAAACACAGGGTCCTCCCATCCCTCTGTCATGTTTGTCAGAGAACGGGTCCCCATTTTTGGTTTAAAAAATATGGTCACCACATATACACACATCTCTCTGCTTCTACGAGAACTGGCAGGCACTTAGCTGTAAGAAAACTGACGTGGAGGGATCGTCATGAAAAAGTGTCGGGGCAAACAAATTGCAGAATCACGTATATGGTGACTCCATCTGTGTTTTTAAAATCATCTATATGCGTGACATGTATGTGTGTAAGTACACATCCATGTGTATACACACACACACACACATATCCTTTTTCCTGACATTAAAACAGACAGAACAGGCTCCTCGGGGAATGAGGGAGCTCAAGTGTAAAAGAGGCACATTTACCGTACATACTTGTGTATTGATTTTTCTTTACAAGATGCTATTGTCCTCGTAGTTTGTTTAATTAATGAAATAAAATTTTAAGCCTCCCTGGTCCCAAATGGGGGCAGAGTGTTGGTTGTCATGGAGAGATGACAAAAGGAAAAGACGTTTTTATAAAAAAGAACCGTGGGGCAGTGCCTTGTGCTGGAAAACACAAAGACAGCATGGTGAGCAGCCCGCTAAGGACAGGTGAGGTCCCGAAAAGCCGAGGGTCAGAGTAGACCACAAGCGGGCCATGAGCCAGCCAGCGGAATAACAGCATTTTTAAAGCACAGACTAGAGTAGGGTCATGAGTTTCTGAGAGGAGAAGGTGGATTCCAGAGCAAACTGCCTGGGTTAAAACCCTAGCCCCGCATGGCCTTGACCCTGGATGGAGCATCTCGGTGCCTCAGTCACCTCTTCGTAAAATAATCACAGCACATATTGCACAGACCAGGCACATTAATGTAATAAGCACCACCTAACTGCTAGCAACTGTTACCAGAAGAGAAAGAGTGCAGGTAGCAAGCGCGAGATATATTCTTAGCTCTCAGCAAAGTAGGTTATGGTATAAAAATACCATTCAATAGTAAGTAAACTAGCATCACCTTCGTGAGCATCTTGCAGCAACCTCAAGATGTGCGACTTCTCTAAATACCCTGCATTAAGGAACCAAGACTCCAGCTCTGGGAGGCCAGCCCAGCAGGCAGAGGCCCGCCCGGTTCACTCACCCCTTCCTCAAATGTGCAGGAGCACACGGCGGCCACGCTCTCGAGGAGACAGCTCTGGGCAGGGGCTGAAGCCCACTTGTGCATGGGGGACTGCCCAGCACGCCAGACGGTGCCACATGCCAAGGGAGGACGAAGGCGGGGGACAGAGCGGGCAGGCAAGGGGCAGGGCGGGGGCACGGGCTCTGAGCAGCGGAGGAATGAGCTGTGTGGCTGTGTGGCCGTGGAGGAAGAGTGGATAGCACTGGCAAAGGCTCTGAGGCAGGAAGTGCTCGAGGGCAGGAGAAAGCAAACACAGTGGTTCCTCCTCCACTGAATCCTCTCGTCCCTGGCAACCTGGCTTCAGAGCTCAGGAGACTCATCAATCGACTTGCTCTGAACTTCCTGAGTTCATCTGTTAACCACCTAGCAGCCCATCGGCTAGCTGAGAGTACGCCGAGAAAGCATGAAAAGGCCGATGCCCATCACAAGGCGTCACACCCCACGGCCTGCTCTCTGCCGACAGGGTGACACTAGATGGAGTCAAGGACACACCAAGGTCAGCTCTGGGCCTACCAAGGTTTGGGGGAAGCTGGGTGAGGCGGGGTGCCCTGCGCTGGAGGTCGGGCCTTCCTCGCTGCCCCGCCTGGGTAAGCTGCTGCGGTTCTGTGTCTATAAAATTGGGGGGCTCCCAGTCACCTCAAATTAAATAAAACCAAATGCTCAAAGTGATGTACACTCTAGAGGTGGTTATAATGAGGCCACAAGCTGCAAGGCGGGGGTCCGTGGACCCCTGGCATTACATCCCAAACCTCTCAGGAGCGGCTTACTTCTAGGGAGAGCACCCATATTTTAAAGGAGACGATTCCCAAAAGTGGAAGATTCAGGAGCCTGACCTCTTGCTACCCAACAATCAAACACGTACAACCCCCAGTGCTGAAGGAGGGGGCTGGTGGGAGTGGTCCCACGGGGAAACTGAGACTTAGAGAACTCGCAGATGCTGCCAGCGATGCCCCTGCCAGGGACCAACGCCGAGAGCAGAACACTGGGGACACGTGGGCTTTCATCAGAGGGGAGCCGTCTGCATACGACGGTCACTACGCAGCAGCAGCAGCGAAAGGTCAAAACGTGTCCGCACACACAGATGCCAATGAGACTAAGCTGAGCCAAAAAGCAAGTTTCAGGATTCTTATGTAAAGTTAAAAGAAAACACACCAAAGAATCCCATCTAGTATATTAATTATGGATGCTTATATCTGTGTATAAATGAACCAGAAAGAGTCTGGAAAGATAAATTCCAAATGCATGACAGTAGTTGGAGGAGAATGGTTACTTAACATTTATTTGTAATGCTTTATTTCTTATAATTTTAAAAAACAACTTAAGGCCAAAATGACAAAAGAGAAACAGTTTTCAATTCTGGGCAGAAGAGAGACAAATGTTTATTACTCCTGGAAGTTTTCTCAATTTTTAAAATCTATCAAATATAAAAAATTAAAACCGCACTGCTGGCCAGCCTGTGCTGGGCCGGGTCTGCCCTGCGCCTGTCCAGGGCCCCTGGGCTCCAGGTGGCTCCTGACCCAGGACTGGGGCCTCCCGGTTGGAGCCCAACAGGCCCATCCAGCTGGGCGAGGGAGAGCACAGCCCCAGAAAACAGCCCCTTTTGGCCCTCAGACCCCGCTGCCCAGGCCCCCAGGGGACAATCCAGAACAGGGGCAGCTGTGGGACAGGCAGGGAGGCGAGCTGCCCACATCACGTGGGCAGCTGTGGGCCTGTGACCCGGCCCATCCCGGGCAGGGAGCTCAGCGTCGCCTGACTGGTGCCAGGGGCTGCTGCTTTAAATAAACTTGGACGCGCCCACCTGGGCCGGGAAGCAACACCAACTGTGCCTGGGGCAGGCACTGTCAACACCAGGGCCCCAGGACCAAGGCCGTGGCCTGAGTGTCCGACCCAGGCAGCTCACCCCTGAACTCACTCATCCTCTGCCCCACCCAGGACGCCCCAGCAGGGCTGTGACAGGCCCCTTCAAGGCCCTCACCAGGCCTGGCACCTGGGGGGCTCCTCAAGGGGTGCTGGGCCAAGTTGAAGGCTTCCTGGCCCCGGAGGGCCAGCCCAGCACACTGAGGTGCATTCCCCTCATCTCCCAGGCCCCTGGTGCCCCCTCGACGGCTAGGCTTCCTCACCCACTCACGCCTGAGGCCCTGGCACCACAGCATGGGGCGGCCCCCACGGCTCCCTTCTTGGGCTGCTCTTGTTCTTGCTGATGGAGGAGGAGCCTGGCCTCCACTGCGGGGTCGGCCATCCCCTCTCAGCCTCCCTGAGGGCAGCCCGGAAGACCTCCATTCCCCAGTGTGGGCATATGTGGCAGTAGCCGGGATAACCAGTTGTTGGTGGCAATGAAGGCCTGGGGTTGGGCCGGCCACCCTACACAGCCGCTGGACCCAGGAAGGTTCCCACAAGAGTGAAGGAGGAGTCAGCGGAGTGAGCCTCAGGTTGAAGGAACAGGGTGCAGGGAGGGGTGTTTCTTTGAGGGGCCGACAGCACCTTCGAAGGGTCTGAGGGCCTGTATGCTCCTGGGCACCAGCACAAGAACACCAAGAAGGTCTCCTAGAAACTGGTGACCTTCCCCCACTGCCGCCCTCTGCCTGGGAGAACCACCTGTCCCATCTGAGGACCTCTAGCCCATGGCCCATCCTCACAGGCCTGGTCCCAGCCAGCCCCAGGAAGCTTCTTCAAGGCCTGTGTCCTGGGGGCTGAGGTGCACACACAGGGGATGTGCTGGACCCCTCCTTCCCTCTGCTCTGCTTTCCAGATCCCCCCACCTTGGGGCTGGGGACCCAGCCGGCTCCCACCTGAAGGAAGGGAGTTTCTCGGTCCACAGGCCCTGGCCTTGCCCTTCAGCCTGCGCCACCAGCTTCCTCCACTCCACCACTCCACCGGCTGCTGAGTCCCCAAGCCTGACCGGCATCCTTGGGCATGTGCAGGGAGAACTGGGGAATCAGCACACCCTCGCACTCCTCCTAGCTCGGTGCCCACAGTCATCAATGATCAGCATCCCTCCCAACACAAGGTATCACCACTGACATTCTTTTAGAACTGGGAAAAAAAGGATCTGCAGTTGGATGTGTAAGAGGAAACCTCGCCAGCACCCCACCACACATGCTGGATGGAGGAGGATGGGGCTCTGGCTGTGCCAGGCTGGAGCCGGGGATTCAGGAGTGCTGGAGCTGGCCCAAGGGACGCCAGGTGCAGCCACTCTGACTCACAGAGCCGAGGACCCCGAGACCAGCCTCACAGTCTCGGAGCCCGGGACAAAGCCTGATCTAGAACCTCACACTGCTCATGTTGGTGAGCAGAGCCCAGGAGCCACCTGTTCCTCGGGTGAGGCCTCACCTGAAACAAGCCTTCAAAGCCCTTCCCAATAGCCCCCCCCCCAATAACTCTCCAAAATCCAGCCCCCATCTACCTCGATGGCCCTGAAATCAGAAGCCCATCAGGCTCCCCACCTCACCCCCTCATCTCCAGCCCAGTGACCTGATCCAAGCTCCCTGACCTGGGCCCCCAGCTCTCCAGACTCCTCTTTCCAGAAGGATCCGGGGGGGAAATCCTCCAGAACCCAGATTCCCCGGGAGACCCACGGCAGAGGCTGTTCCCACGCGGCTGGGAGCGCAGCCGGCACCCCCCTCGCGGATGGAGCCACGCGGAGGAGCAGGCGCCAAGCAGGTCCCGCCACCCCCGCGCCCGGCCGCTTGGTGGGGGTGGGGACAGCGCGGCCCGCACGCTGACGACCCTCGGGGGCACTGCCACCTCCGCGGCCTCACGGCCGCCCCCGCGCGCTCCTCCTCTCTGACCTCCCGCCGCCAAATGCGTCACGTCTGCCGGGCGCTCTGGGGACACCTGCTGCCGCCCCCGCCACGCCGAGCCCCGCGCCCAGAGTCCGGGCCTCCGGCCGGGCGGCCGCGCTGGGCAGAGCCGGGCAGGGCCGCGCGCGCCGGGGCCGGGGGTTGGGGCGGTGCGCTCCGGGCCCCAAGCCGAGAGGAGCCGGGGGCGCGCGGGGCTGCACTGGAGCCGGCGGCGCGGAGGGTCGTGGTCTCCAGGGTCCCGGCCCTCCGAGCGCGGCGCCCTCCGGGATCTCCGCCCGGCCCGCACGCGCCTCGGCTCTTACTTGCCAATATCCTCGTAGAGCTGGTACTCGTCGGTGAAGCGGGTGCAGGTCACCGTGGTGGCCATGGCGGCGACGGACGGGCTCGGCGTGCGCTCTACTGCGCTCGGGCGGCGGCGACTCCGGCTCCCGCTCGCGGGCACGGCGGCGACACGGGCGCGGGCGCGGGCGACACCTCGGCTCGCGGCGCCGGGCGGGGGCCGGGCTGGGCTGCGCCGGGCGGCGAGCGCACGCGAGATCTGCGCGCTCCGTCCCCGCCAGGAGCGCGCCACACACCTACGCGCGGGGAGCGCGGGCGCCGCTGCCACCGCCGCCGCGCCCGCCCCGCCTGCGGCCTTCTGCACGCGCCCTGCACCCGCATCCGCACCCGCTCCGTGCACACGCACCCGCACCAGCCCTTGCACTCGCACCCGCACCCTGCACCTGCACCCATACCCGCTCCACGGACTTGCACCCGCATCCTGCATCTGCGCCCGAACCCGCTCCCTGCACATGCGCCTGCACCTGTGCCGTGCTCCCGCACCTGAACCCTGCACACGCGCCTCCACATGCAACCCGCTTCCGCACCCGCATCCATACCCATGCGCCCTGGGCCACGTACACGGGCACCCCCGGCCTGCCTGAACTGACTTCTCCATTCTCTGCTGGCGCCCCCCCTGTACACACACGCAGGGGACTGCACACAATGAACCCAGCCCCCTCTCTCCCCTGAAGGCCCACCTCGCCCCAGACCTCAAGAGGGAACTCAGGCACACATGGGGGCGGGGGGGGGCAGCATGTGTGCCCCTGTCCACAGAACTCATTCCTCACACCCCCAGGAGGAGATGCTACCAGACACCTCCTGCCCTGTCTCCACCACTCCACATATCACACAGTCCAGACCCCCTGGCAGAGCTGCCCAGGAGCCTCCCAGACTAGGCGCGTACACCGCGGGTGGGAGATGAAAGGGTGGAGGCAGCCCCTTCCCCATGGTCCCAGCCCGTCCATCGCTTTTCCTAGCACTGGCCGCTGGGGTATCTGGAGTGGAGGTCCCAGGAATGAGCATTTGGAGTTGACAAGGACCAGGGTCCTTAAGTTAGGGGAACAGGAGCTGCTCCATCAGCAACTCAGGATCCTGACAGCTCACTGCCCCCCTGCCCAGGTAGGGGAACACATTCTCCCCTCTTCCAGGCCTGGTCCACCTGCCTGCCCTCTGCTCTGGCCTGAAAAAAAAAGAGGGTCCATCTTGAAAGTAGCCCTGGAGGGGAGGAGGAGAGAGCATGGAGGGAGGGGCAGGAGAGGCTAGGCTGACCCCATTTCCCACAGAAGAGCCTCCCGGAGGGCCATCTAGAACCAGGACTTCAGACCCAGCAAAGAGGACCCACTGGGCTCCAGCACCTCCATTTCTTCTGAGGGGACAGGGCCAGGGTCTGTGCTGGACAAGCCCTGAGGAAAGAAGTTTCCAGCAGCCAGCTCTGGATCTGGGTCGTGCAGCTGCTCTGACATGAGCCACTTCCTGCACCGCAGGCTCCCCAGGCGCAAGGTCTGGGCCTGTCCTGCTCATCTCTCTCACCCTGGCAGGCAGCCTAGGGCTGGCTTCAGAAGCCATAATAAATATTCCTGGATAAAACATCAAATTGAAGGGATTCTGGGGTTGGGGCAACCAGGGT
Organism: Diceros bicornis minor; assembly: GCF_020826845.1. NCBI lineage: Eukaryota > Metazoa > Chordata > Mammalia > Perissodactyla > Rhinocerotidae > Diceros > Diceros bicornis. Next base: position 1,441,376 of record NC_080780.1, read on the forward strand.
CTCTCCCACCAGGATGCCTTTGGTGCACCGCTGTTGGGCAGATTAGCAGACCACATGGCGACAAGTCTCGGTCCTGGGTAGTTTTGCAGACCCGACTTGCACCCAGGAGATGGCTAGAGGTCGAGGACACAAGGGTACAGGCAGGTCCCCAGCTGGGGGCAGAGAGGGCCCTGTGGGGGACATGGCCTTGATCTCAGACCACCTTCCTGCCTCAGTGCTGGGACCAGAGCACCCAGCACCTGCCAGGCAGACACCCACCTCTCCTGGGGCGGCCAGGGGAGGACTCGAGGTCCCTCACAGACGGGCAGAGGCTTGCTCTTGGGATTGTGTTCAGCCCCATAGGAGCCTCTCCCCGCACGTGCTGGGCCATCTGTATCATTCTGAGCTCCGGAAAGAGAAGGAGGCAGTCCTACACAACAGAATACAATTAGCAAAACAAACAAAACAAAATTGCACCCCTTGGTAAATCAGGCTCTCTCCAGGCTATGGGCTGCCAAGGTCACACACACTCTTACCAGCATGAGTCCACGCAATGGTAAAGTGGCATTAAAATTATGATGATGGTTGACACTGATTTGATTACATGCATTCTACATGTATTATTTCATTTAATTCTCAAACAATCCTGGGAGGCATATACTACTATTGTCCCCATTTTACGAGATGGGACAGCAGAGAAACAGAGAGGTGAAGTAACTTAACTTGTCCAATGTCACACAGCCAAGAAGCGGCTGGACTCAAACCCCACTGGCCCATAAATCCTCTCTTGTCTTTTCACACACACTGACACACTCACACAGACACACACTCACAATACACATTCACATACACACATACTTACACACAGACACACTCATATACATATACTCACACATACACACTCACACACACGCATGGCTTCCTGCAGCTCCTGGGCGAGGACACAGCAGCACTCTGGGTAGCCTCTTTTGAGGTTCCTTTCCCCGGGTGGGGAGGCTGCACAAGACCCAGGTTACACAAGAAGTCAGGGTCACTAAAGGGGTGCAATTTGAGGCCCCTGTTCTATTCCTGTTAGCACCTGGGGTCCCCCTGGGCAGCTCCTCCCCTGGGCTGAAACATTGAAGGTATGACGTGGAGTGACCCTGAGGAGGGCAGGGTGGGCGGGGTGATCAGGCCACCACAGTGGGGAATGGTTGAGCTACCAAAAGGCCCCAGACTGTCACTACCTACTCAGCCCAACCCCTCACCCCACTTACAGAACAACCGACACCCACCTCCAGACCAGAGGGTTCCTCCCCAGCACAGTGGAAAAGCTGGAAGGGAGACAGGCGGCCAGCCATGACTCTTTCTGGAGTCCTTGACCCCAGAAGCCCTCTCATCTGGGTTTGGCCTCCCACCTCTCCTTCAGGAAGGGCCCTCTTCCACCCACACCCCCACGTCATCTCCACCTCCCACCTTATCCTTTCTAGCTGGCTTTCGTCAGCAAAGAGGGCTCTCCCTCCCAGGTGGCAGCTGGGGCGGGTGTGGGGAATATCACTTCTGGGAGGTTATTGTTAGGACGGTCACCATGGCAACAAGCATCACATCTGCAGAGCCAAAAGTGCTGCACATGGGGCTCATTCTCCCAAGGAAAGCCATGGCCTCCTTTATCCTTGCCTCCAGGGGCTGCTGTCATGGAAGGGATGTCACTGCCACCACTTGTCCCAGGCCCAGCCATCTGCCTGGAAGAGCAGGCTGCAGTTCCCTGGAGCAGGAAGACTCTAAGCCATCAATCTCCAATCACCTGGCCCTTGACGAGGCATCCCATGAAGGATGCTGTGGCAGGCATGCAGGGGAAGGATGGTGGTAGTGATGATGATGAGGATGGTGATGATGGTGGTGATGGTGATGATAATGATGGTGTTGATGGTGGTGTTGGTGACAATGATGGTGATAGTGGTGGTGATGATGATGGTGGTGATAAAGATAATGGTGATGATGATGTGATGTTGATGATAATGTTGGTGACAATGATGGTAATGATGAAGATTGTGATGGTGATGGTGGTGGTGATGATGATGATGTCATGATGATGGTAATGGTGGTAGTGGCGATGATGGGGATGATGATGATGATGATGTGATGTTGATGATGGTGTTGGTGACAATGATGGTGATGGTAGTGGTGATGATGATGGTAGTGATGCTGATGATGGTGGTGATGATGATAATGGTGATGATGACATGATGTTGATGATAGTGTTGGTGACAATGATGGTGATGAAGATTGTGATGGTGATGGTGATGTCATGATAATGGTGATAGTGGTAGTGGCGATGATGGTGATAATGAAGATTGTGATGATGATGATGATGGTGGTGATGATGATGGTGGTGATGATAATAATGGTGATGATGACATGATGTTGATGATAGTGTTGGTGACAATGATGGTGATGAAGATTGTGATGGTGATGTCGTGATGATGGTGATGGTGGTAGTGGCGATGATGGTGATAATGAAGATTGTGATGATGATGGTGGTGATGATAATGGTGGTGATGACATGATGTTGATGATAGTGTTGGTGACAATGATGGTGATGAAGATTGTGATGGTGATGATGATGGTGATGTCATGATGATGGTGATGGTGGTTGTGGCGATGATGGTGGTGATGATGGTGGTGATGATGATAATGGTGATGATGACATGATGTTGATGATAGTGTTGGTGACAATGATGGGATGAAGATTGTGATGGTGATGATGATGGTGATGTCATGATGATGGTGATGGTGGTAGTGGCGATGATGGTGATCATGAAGATTGTGATCATGATGATGATGATGGTCGTGATGATGGTGGTGGTGGTGAGGATGATGGTGGTGATGGTGATGATGATGATGAAGGCCGTAGTTACGCTTTACAGTGCACTCACTACATGCTGGAAAGTCTCCTAAAGATCTAACATCTACCACTTCATATAAATCTTATAGCAACCTTGCAAGATAAGGGCTATCATTAGCCTCCTTTTACAAATGAGGAAACTGAAGCACAGAAAGACTCTGTAACTGAGCTCAGGTCACATAGCTGGTTTGTGGCAAAATCAATATTGGCATCCAGACCCACCTGACTTATGGCTGGTGGCTTTAACCCCTGCACTCTGCTCAAAAGTGACTATTGGCCTTGTTTACATGGTTACTATGTGCCAACTGTGTACCTGGTTCTGCCTAGGCACTGGGTCACACCAGGGAGTGTGGTGGACAAGGTTGCTGCCTTTGCAGGGCTTACGCCCAAGACCAACAAGAAAGAAACAAGAAAACATTGAGTAGTGATAATTGCTCTACATAGATTCAAAACAAAGTGATTTGCTAGAGAGTGACGGGATGGCCACTTCAGAGAGGGTGCCCAGGGAAGGCTTCTCTGAGGAGGTAACATTTAAGCTGAGATCTGAATGACAGAGAGATGCTGGACTAAGGAGAAAGGGTGTTGCAGGCAAAGAAGTAGCTGTGCAAAGGCCCTGTGGCTGGAACCAGCAGGTATGTTTAAGGAATGAAGGAGGCAGAGAAGAGCAAGCTGGCAAAGGCACTGCCACATTCTGTCACTTATTCATCTGCATATTCCGTGTGGCACCCTCCAAGGGAGTTTGAGCCACCTAAATGACAAACAAGCAAAGTAATAAAGCTAACTAGTAAGCCCCAAGACATGGGCAGTGTCTTCAGGCCTGCACAAAGTCTCAGCTCAAGGACATGGGGGCACAAACCCTCAGACCTCCTTCTTTCTCACTAGGCATCCAGGCACAGGGTGGGCACGACTGTCTGTCTGGGAGATCTCACACTCTCAGGGCGGAGGGTATCACTCCCAGACCCCTGCTGAGCCCACCCCCAGGCCTCTGGCTGGCTGGCTGGGGCTCCCTCCCCAGCCTCCAGGCAAGTGGCCCCTTTCTATCCAACTCCACGACTTCTCTCCTGGTAGGTGTCACTGCCATCTTCCTGGAGATGCCTTGGGCCCTGCGCCCCAGAAGGCCAGGCATTGTCCCAACCGAGCTCCCCCAACCATGTGTTGGGCTTGCAGAGGTATCTCTGTCAACCAGGGCTGTTCAGGCCAATGGGAGCTGGCAGCATGACACCAGTGTCTCAAATGGCCAGGAGGGGCCAGGGAGCCACTCGTAGCTCGTACTTCCCTTACCACGGACACCAGGGACTTGCCGTGGAAACTGCCACCAGGCATGAGTCAGGAGACCCTGCACTCAGGCCCCTCCCACGCCCACCAGGTCACTCTCTACCTGCAAGCACTAAGGGCACGTTGATGTCGGGGGACTGGCTACAGGCTTGGGGTTCCCAGCATGGACACAGAGGACCTGCATGCATCAGTCAGGGGTTTCCATGAAACAGACTTTGTTCCCTCCTCTCCAAGCATCCAGGGGTGGCACTCCTGGTCGTCAGGGCTGCTCGGCTCCATGCAGCCCTCAGAGACCCAGGCTGCCTCCAGGTCTCTGCCCTGCCTTGGAGAGCTGGTCCTCTTCCCAGTGCCCCGACATGCAGTTCCAGCTATTGTGTCTGGGTTCCTAGTAGCCAGATAGTGAAAGGGAGGATCGACAGGGGGCACTTGTCAACTTTCGGCCACATGACCCTCCTCCTGATGACCCATAGGCCAGAATCTAATCACATGACTTCACTTAGCTGCAAGGGATGCTGGGAAAAAGGTCTTGACCCAGCTAAAATGTGGGGATCTATCACTGAAGAATGGGGAGAATGTATCTTGGGTACCAGTGGTGGTCCCCGCCACCTTGCCCGTGCATGTGCCCCACCAATTCTCTGGGTGTCCATCCTAAGGAGCCAATGTCTCTGGAGCCCTGTGCCACAGAAAGAGTAGGGACGTGAGTACACGCAGCTGTGGGTTCTAATTCTCACCCCAATTAAGACTCTCTGCTTTGTGACAGGAGCTAATACCTAAGAGCTGTTAGGATTTGCTATTGTTAACAGATGCACACACTGTAAAAGAAAATGTGCATAAATCTGGGACAACCACTTTGGAGAACTGTTTGGCCCTTTCTTGTAAAGCTAAATAAATATCCTCTGTATGACCCACTAAGTCCTTGCTTAGGTATTTACCCAAAAGAAATAAGAACGTATGTCAAAAAAGAAAAAAAGAAATTTGCACAAGTGTCTATAGTAGCTCTCTTCATAGTAGCTGAAACTGGAAGCAGCATCAGTGTCCTCAGCACTGTGCAGGGAGACAGTCGGTGCATGTCGATAAGAAAGAGTACCCACTGACACACTTAACAACATGGGGGAACGTCTCGGAACTAAAGTCGAAAAAAAAAAGCCAGACACAAGGAACACACACTGTAGGATTCTCTTTCTACAAAATTCCAGAACTAATTCATGGTTATAGAAACTAGAAAAGCGGCTGTACCTACAGAGGCTCGGCAGGGCTGGGATTGACCTGGAGTGGCCCAAGGGAATTTTCTGGGATGGTAGAAATGTTCTACATTTTTTGTGGTTACACAAGTGTATATATTTGTCCAAAACTTACAAATCGTGCACTTTTTCTTTTTTTTTTTTTGGTGAGGAGACCAGCCCTGTGCTAACATCTGCCAATCCTCCTCTTTTTGCTGAGGAAGACTGGCCCTGGGCTAACATCCATGCTCATCCTCCTCTACTTTATATGGGATGCTGCCACAGCATGGCTTAGCAAGTGGTGCGTCGTGCGTGCCCAGGATCCGAACCTGCGAACCCCAGGCCGCCGCAGCGGAGTGCACACACTTAACCGCAGCGCCAACGGGCCGGCCCCAACTTGTACACCTTAAATCAGTTCATTTTTATGTAAATGTAATTTACATAAAATTTACATGTCAGTCACGTAATTATGTATGTAAATTATACCTAATTTACATACATAATATACCTAAAACTACGCAAAATGTACATTGATGCTGGCATCACATGTGGAGAACACATGTCCTTCTAGTAACATGGAACAGTCTCAGCGATTGGCCAAGTATTAGGAGACAACAGACATCTCAAAAAAATTCTATAAAAACAGGGATCAGTGAAATAGTGTAATAAAATTAAAAATACATAACTACAGGAAGCCAAATAAATCCACTCAGCAGGAAATCTAAATTACAAACTACAGAAACTACACAAATGAAACCTATAAGCAGACACGAGTGAAGTCCAGTGCACCACATGCTGCGCTTGGAGGAGAAAAGCGAGACTGAGTGGAATGGAGGGTCACAGCTGAGGAGCTGGACGAGAACAACACATCACCCCGAGAAAGGAGAAGGCATGACTTTGATACGGCCACCCAGAAGCTGGTGAAATAAAAAATAGCCAATAGCACAGCTAATCAGTAATACTAAAGCCAGGTCTTGAAAAAAATTTTCTTTAAAGAGTAAAATAGACAAATCTTTGACAAGTCTAGTCAATACCAAAAATAAGCCCAAAAAGGAGGTACAAAAATGAAATAAAGAGATAAAGAACATAAAAAAAGACAAAATCGTCCCATTTGCAACAACATGGATGGACCTGGAGGGTATTATGTTAAGCGAAATAAGCCAGAAAGAGAAAGACAAACACTGCATGATTTCACTCATTTCTGGAAGATAAACCAACACACGGACAAAGAGAACTGTTTGGTGGTTATCAGGGGTAAGAGGGGTGGGGGATGAGCACAAGAGGTAGAGGGATGCATTTATAGGGTGACTGGACAAACAATAATGTACAACAAAAATTTCACAATAAAAAAAAAGAGATAAAGATTATAAAATAACACTGTGCACAGCATTTTGCCAACAAATGGAAAAACAACATTGAAATGGAAATTTTTCTAGGAAAATACAAATTACTCATATTGACTCAAAAAAGTAAAATGCCATAAAGAAATGTAAAAACTGTGGTGAACCCTGCACAATAAGAATGTTTTCACTTTTTATATTTGTACTATTTTTGAAAAGTCAATGAGAGTATGAAACAAGGTCGGGAAATAAAGCCAGCAGCCCAGATGGGGGAGTGAGGCTGGGCCTCCCCGTGCTGGGGCCCTGGCACCTGAACCCCAGCCCAGATGCATGGCAAGCTGTTCCTAAATTAAAAGGAATCAAATGTCAGGAAACACTGGGTGCTTTTTCCTTTACTCTTGTTTAGTTTTGTTTATGCCTGGAAGAACCTGCCTTCCTGCCCCTGCCCCCTTTGTCCACCTGCAGGGTGACCGGCCACAGTGAGCGGCCACGCAGCACGGGTGAGACGCGCGGGGAAGACAGGAGGGTTTGCAGGCTGCGCTTGCTGGGTCCTGGGAGCCCCATGGGGCTCAGTTATTCAGGGTTTCGGAGGAAAGAAGAGTTTGTAATAAAGACATGCACAGTGGTGCTATTTATAACCAAGAAAACTGGAAACAATCCAAATCGCCCCCCCGCTGGGACTGGCCTGGCAGATACTCAGAGGAGGGGATGGAGATGCCAGGCCACATGACACGTGGGGAGGGAGAGCTCCGTGGAGACAAGAGCCTCATGTGTGGGGGGAGCCAAATATAATGCAGTTTGCACACAGCGACCGTAATTATGGGACACTGCAGGCACGCGCTCACTTACAGGTGTCAGGCCGCAGCCAGGCGGCAAACAGCCAGTCACTCCGGTGGTTCCCCAGTCTCCCATATGCAGGCGTGTTGTCACCTCACCACTTTGCAGATGAGGACGCTGGGCTCTGAGAGGTGGAGCTGACAGCAGTAAGGGGGAGTGGGAGGACAGGCCTGTGTCCGGTCCCCCGGGCCCTTGCCAGGCCAGGGGCAGGCGAGCAAGCAGGTTGTGCAGTGCCACCTGCAAAGGAGTCCAAACAAGGAAAACAGAACTTTAAGATCATAGGCCTTTCCCCCAGAGATGCAACACCTACCTCTGAGCTCACCAACCGGAAATGGAGGCGTGGGTCTCAGGAGCTGGAGGGGAGGTAACACTTGAAACACCTCTTGGAGTGTCACACTCCCTCATCCTGATGGAACTCCCCTCGGCCCTCCTCTGAGGTGCCCCTGGTGCTCAGAGTTCCCGGCTCTGACAGTCATCACACAGGTGTCTCCCAGGTTTCTGGGCTGTCGTCCACCCAGGAGTCCTGAGGGCAGGGGAGTGGAGGAGGGGGTGGTGGGTGGACCCTCAGCCCTGCAGAGTACAGCAGCTTCACTTCTTCCCAGGCTACAGCCAAGGGTACCTTGGCCTCTGCCAGCTGCTGCCTGCAATTGGCCTTCCCAGTAGGCTCAGAAGAAGCTTTGCACACTGGACACAGCTCTCCTGCCCTTTTCCCCAGTCCCTGCTCCCACCTGCAGCGTGCCCACCAGCCTGGTAGGCCAAGAGGGCTTTGGGGCTCTGACATAGCAAGTCACAAAAGGAGCAGGCTCCCTGAGGGAGGTGACTACAGAGGCCCTCTCCATACAGTGGGAGGACAAGATCTCAGCCAGGGTCAGACTGGCCTGTGGGCCTGGACCCTCAAAGTGGTCAGCCGTGTGAGGGCCAGCAGATTAGGCAGGGTCCAAACCAGCCCTGATTGTGATCAGACCCCAGGCAGGCTGCCTCTCACACCACTGCAGCTCCTGGGCCTGGTGGACAATGGCAGCTCCCTCGTTCTCACCTGATCAGGTCTCTATCAAAGTGGTTGGTGCCTAGGGCTTTCTGCTGGGTTGTTGCCCTTGCAGGGGAGGAGGACAATTCCTCTACCCTACTAGGTCCTTTGGCTTGTCTAAGAATTAAACTGACATGAGACAGAATAGCAGGAGAAAATAAGTTTAATAACATGTATACATGGGAGAAACCTAGTGAAACTGAGTGAGTCAGAATGGCCAAAGCCACCACCTTAAATACATCTTCAGCTAAAGACAAAGGAAGATGTTGGGGGCAGTGGTTTGGGACTTCAAAGGGGAGGAAGGCAATTTACATGGAGACGGAAAAGCCAATGCTTGTTAAGCAAGTGTTTGCTGAGCCCTCTACAGACAATGGGACACATTTTACATTACGCTACAGTTAGTTTACAGCATTAACTCCTTCCTGGAACAGGCCTGCTATCTTAAATTCTTCTAGGCAGTTAGGGGGAAGGTCAAAGTTTTTTTCAGAGTCTTTTGTTCTTAAAAATAATCTAGCCAAAGAGACACATTCGGAGTGGCCAATTCTATTCCCCCACAACCTCTTCAGGACCCAGAGTCCCCTGAAACCCCCCCTCTCCGAAAGAAACTGCTGGTGCCCACACCCTGAAAACTACACATCTCACCTTCTTTAACGGTGTTAATAATACTAGTACTAGCTCCTGTTATTAGCAGGGGGCTAGAATGGGTTCATTTGGAAGGGTTGGAATCAGGACTTGGTGGCCACCACAAGCGAGCAGAGAACATAGGGGACCAGGGCTGCATGGCCAGTCCTGCTTTGGGCATCAGGGTGGAGGGAAAACAAGAGAGAGGAACAGGTTTGGGTAAAGACATTAAGTTGCATTCAGGGGTGTGGAGGAAGGGCCCCTGGCACCACCACCTGCAACATCAGGTGAAGATGGGCCCACAGGCCAGGGCAAAGGTGAGAACTGAAGGTACAGACCAGAAAATCATCAGAAGAAGGAGGGTGGAAGCCACAGCCCAATAAATGTCACCAGGAGGAGAGATAAGGGGCAATCATGGGTCTGCAGGGGAAGCCAGCATCCAGGAGACGGTGTGAGGAAGGCGCGAGCAAAGACATCAGAAGGAGCAAGCTGAGGGTGCAAGTGCAAGGAGAGAAGAGAGAGAGAAGAAAAGACTGGAAGCTAGGGTTGAGAAGTTCCCAGGTAAAGAATTTTCCCTGGCTGGAGGGGCCAGTGGGTGGGGCGCAATGGGTCAAGGAGGGTGTGGGGCAGCGAGTGGAGACACAGACTGCCTTCTCCATCAGGAAGCTTACTTGTGACTTCCACTTCTAGATATTATGGATTAGCTGGTACCAGATTAGCCCTTCCACCATAAATAACCATAAAACTGGACAAAATGTATAAACAACTGTTCTCAGGCAGTGGACAACAGACAGTGAAGACTAGAATGCCCCGGAGAAGGACAACTTACAATCACTCAGCTCTCACCTACGAAGAGTTCCGGCCCATGGCACAGAGTGCTGGGCACAGAAGTCACATGGACCTGACAAGGCGGAGACCAGACTTGGGCAGCAGAAGCCGTGGGAATGTGTGAGGCAGGACATGGGGGAAGAGGGAACTGTGTGCAAGGTCCCTAAACTCCATGTGGGGAACGGCAAGTCCTCAGCTGACAGCTTGGCTGTGCATACACAGGGCAGGATTGGCTTCTGCCAAATTAGAGAGCCTTGGGAAACGCCTCCGATTTTCTAGGACCTGCAGTAACAAAGCATAAAACCAAGCCTAAACAAGTTCAGGTCATCAGTCAGTGATTGAACTACCTACAAAAACAAGAGTCAGCATTCTTCAGAGTAAGTTAACAGAATCTTGGGTTTCACAACATATTAGCTACAGTGTCCAGTATTCAATAAAAAAAAATTAACTAGGTATGCAAAGAAATAGGAAAATTTGATCCCTAGGCAAGAAAAAAGCAGTCTATAGAAACTGAGAGACTGAACCCAAAATGACCCAGGTATTAGACTTGACAGAATTTAAGGCAACTATTATAAATATGCTCAAAGAATTAAAGAAAGATATGGTCTTCATCAGTGAATGGATTGGAAATCTCAGCCTCAAAATGGAAGATATATGTAAAAATAGCTCAATAGAAATGATCTAATCTGAAGATTAGCAAGTAAAAAGGCTGAAGGAAAATGAATAGAGCCTCAGAGACTTGTTAACAATATAATATGGTCTCATACATGTATAATTGGAGTCTCAGAGAAAGGATGTGAAATTGAGGCAGAATAAATATTTGAAGACACAATGGCCAAAAACTTCCCAAATTTGATGAAAAACATCGATTTACATCTTAAACCCCAATCAGGATAAATATAAAGAGAACCACATTCAGACACACAAAGTTCTGAAAATCAAAGAAAATCCTGGAAGCAGCCAGAAAAAAAAGATGCATTCCTTTCAGGGGAACAATTATAAGAACTATGACCAACTTCTCTCCAGAAACAATGGAAGCCGGGTGACAATGAAATGACATCATCAAAGTGCTGAAAGAAAAAAGCTGCCAACCCCCAAAATTCTTATCCAGCAAAAATGTCCTTAAAAAACAAGGTTGGAGGGGCCGGCCCGGTGGCGCAAGCGGTTAAGTGCGCGCGCTCCGCTGCGGCGGCCCGGGGTTCGCTGGTTCGGATCCCGGGCGCGCACCGACGCACTGCTTGGTAAGCCATGCTGTGGCGGCGTCCCATATAAAGTGGAGGAAGATAGGCACCGATGTTAGCTCAGGGCCGTCTTCCTCAGCAAAAAAAGAGGAGGATTGGCGGATGTTAGCTCAGGGCTGATCTCCTCACAAAAAAAAAAAAAAAAAAAAAAAAAACAAGGTTGGAAAAAAGACATTTATACAAACGAAACCGAGAGAGCCCACTGACAGGGGACCTGCAACAAAGTCAAGGCTGTGGCTGTCTTTGAGGTCAAGGGAAGTCACCTCAGGTAGGGACTGGGATCTGTAGGAAGGAGTGACGAGCAGGTGGGGAAACCTGGCAGACACGACCTCAGCCATGTGATGGAAGGAGCATTGCCAGGAGCAGGACAAATTGACATACAGCTTTACCTCTGCATCATTTATGAGGACATTCAGGGGAGGGAGGAGACAGTCACAGGGAAGCTGACCTGACCTCTTCAAAACTTTCAAGGCCTAAAAGGCAAGGAGAGACTGAAGAATTGCTCTAGGTGAAAAGAAACTGAACACGCGGCAGCTAAATGCCACACGGTGTCCTGGACTGAATGCTGAGCCTACAAAGGACGTTACTAAGGTGCAGGAGACTCTGCCTGGGTCCACAGGCTGGACGGTGGCAGTGGAGCGAGGCGAATTTCCTGACTTTGCAGTTGTACTGTGTTTCCACAGGGGAGGACCTTTGTTTTGCACAAGGGCATGAAGAGATCATGAAGAATCATGTCCACAGCCTATTATCAAATGAGTTCATAAAAATATTAGTATATGTAGAGAAAGACATACGGCAGATGTAGTAAAATGTTAACAACTGGGGAATTTGGTTGGAGAGCATATAGGAGCTCTTTGTACTATTTTGCAACTGTAAATTTGAGATTATTTCAAAATAAAACATTTTAAAAAGAAGCAGCTTCCTTGGGGGAAGAAGGAGGAAGAGAGGGCAACAGAATGGATCAAAGGTCAAGAAGGATAATTTTTGTGTGTGTGTGTGTGAGAAAGATCAGCCCTGAGCTAACATCTACCAATCCTCCTCTTTTTGCTGAGGAAGACTGGCCCTGGGCTAACATCCGTGCCGATCTTCCTCTACTTTACATGGGACGCCACCACAGCACAGCCTGACAAGCAGTGCGTCGGTGCGCGCCGGGATCCGAACCCGGGCTGCCGGCAGCGGAGTGCACGCACTTAACCGCTGTGCCACGGGGCCGCCCCCAGGATAATTATTTTTAATAATTACTTTATTGAGGTATAATATTCATACAGAAAATGCACAGATCACAAGTGTCCAGACGCAATGAACTTCTACCCTCACCCAGCACCCAGATTAAGCCATAGAACAACACCTGCATATCTCCTGTCCTCTCCCAGTCACCAATCCCTCCACCGCGGCAGCCACTGTTACGACCTCCGCCAACACCGAGTAGTCTGGCCTGTTTGTGAGGTTTAAACAATCGGAACTGTGAAGTATTTTCTCTTCTGTGTCTGGCTTTTTCCCCTCAATATTATGTTTGTGATATTCAAACATGCTTCAGAGTCTAGAAACAGCAGCATTTCACTGCTGTAACATCTCCAATCATTTATGCACCCATTACACTTCTGTGAACATCCTTGCTCACGTCTTGGTGAGCACATGCATGCATTTCTGTTGGCAAATACCTAGGAGTGGAATGTCTGGGTCCTTGTATGTATGTAAGTATGAGCACCTTTAAGGACACTGCAGAAGTTTCCCAAAGTGGTTGTACCAAGTCACACTCCCACCAACACAATGTAAGAGTTCTGACTGCTCCACAGCCTGGCTAGTAAAAATTGGTGATGTAAGATTTTGAAGGTGTGTGTGTGTTACACTGTGGTGTTGACTTTCATTTCTCTGGTGACTCAAGAGTGAGTATCTTCTCAAATATTTTTGGACCGTTTGGATATCCCTTTTTGCGAAGTGTAGTTCATGTCTTTTCCCCATTTCTCTATGGGTTGTTTGTCTTTTTCTTATTGATTTGTAGAAGTTCTTTATATATTCTGGATCAGAGTCCTTTGTCAGATATATGCACTGCAAGTATCTTTTGTGAGTCTGTGGCATGCCTCTTCACCCTCTTGCACGTTATCAATAGTGTATTTGGCAAATAAGTTCTTAATTTCAGTGTGATCAAATTTATCAATTTTTTCCTCAATGGCATTGTGCTTTTTATGTTCTATTTAAGAAATTACTGCCTACCCCCAAGGTCATAAAGATATTCTCCTATTTTTTTTTCTATAGCTTTATTGTTTATTCCTCAGAATTAGTTCCACAATCCTTATGAATTAGGGGTGTGTGGTGTAAAGTAGGCATCAGGACTTTTTTCCCATACATGTATTCAATTTACCTAGCAATAATTTTGGCAAAGACTCTTCTTGCCTCGGTTTGTAAGCAGGTATTAACTTTGTTGCACACGTGTAGGCCTGTTTCCAGACTCAGCTCAGTTCCATTGGTCTATTTGTCTGTCCCTGACAAGACAAGGCTACCCTGATCATCACTGCAGCTTTGCTGTGAGTCCTGGTGCTAGCACAAGGCCTCCAGCTCGCTGCTCTCATTCTTCTCCTCCTCCTCCTCCAACTCAGCTTACTTGTTCTTAGTCCTTTGCGATTTAAAGTAGATTTTAGAATCAGCTTGTCAATTTCGCACGCGCGCGCGCGCGCGCGCGCGCGCGCGCGCACACACACACACAGAACTGCAGATGTTTTGGGGGAGTAATGTGCATTAAATATATAGCTCAGGTTGCAGGGAATTGAAATTATTTCAACATTCAGTCTTCCAATCCGCAAACGTGGTATTATCCTTCCATTTATTTAGGTGTACTTTATCTCAATAAAGTTCACAGTTTACTGTGTAGAAGTTTTGCATGTCTTTTGTTAGATTTATTACTAGGTTTGTGATTTTTAAATCCCATTGCAAATGATAATTCTTAAAATATTCTTAATTGTTGCTGGTAAATATAAAGACAATTTTGAAAATTTGGCATTATAGCCAGCAACCTTGCTAATTTCACATATTCATTCTAATAAGTTGACTGAAATTCTTTTGGATATGTAGCCAATAATGTCATCTGTAAGTAATGACTACTTTATTTCTTCCTTTCCAACCTTTACGTCTTTTTCCACTTGCCTTCTGCACTGGCTAAGCTCCCAATACAATGTTGAGTAGTAGTGGTGATTATGGATACCCTCATCTCATTCTGAATCTCAGGGGGAAAGTTTTCAATATTTCATCATTACGAACATTTTTTGTAGATTCTCTTTAATAGAATAAGAAAGTTCCCTTCTACTCCCACGACATGATCTGAATAATTTCAATCTTTTAAGTGTGTCGAAACTCATGGGTCAACCATATGATAAATTTTTGTAATGTTCCATATGGACTGGAAAATAGTGTGCATTCTGTCATTATTGGGTATGGTGTTCTATATATGTCAAATATGTCATTTGTGAATCATGTTATTCAGATCTTCTCACTGAGTTTTTGTCTGCTTGTTCTCCCATCTATTAAGGAAGGCGGGTTAGGGGCTGGCCCGGTGGCGTAGCGGTTAAGTGCACATGCTCCGCTGCAGGGGCCCGGGGTTTTGTAGGTTTGGATCCCAGGCACGCACCTACGCACCACTTGTCAAGTCCTGCTGTGGCAGGTATCCCATATAAAGTGGAGGAAGATGGGCATAGATGTTAGCCCAGGGCCAATCTTCCTCAGCAAAAAGAGAAGGATTGGAGACAGATGTTAGCTCAGGGCTGATCTTCCTCACAAAAAAAAAAAAATAGGAAGGTGGGTTCAGGTCTTCCACTATAACTGCTGATTTTTTTATTTCTCCTTTTAGTGTTGTCAATTTTTACTTTATATATTTTGAACTTACATTATTAGGTTTATACAAAATTTTAAGTCTTTTTAATATTCCTGGTGAGTTACACCTTTTTATCATTATGTCCCTCTTTATCTTTAGTTATCCTTATTTTCTTAAAGTTTATTTTATGTAATGATAGTATAGCTACATTTGCCTTCTTTTAGTTAGTGTCTACCTGGTGTGTAGTAAAGAGTTAACATGTCTGACTTGGTTTGCCGGAACCCTGCACATTCCAAGAAAGGACTGACCCTTGACTGGCTTCTGGGAAATAACTTCTGAGCCCTTGGAATATCTCGCCTAAAAAAAGAGTGTTTTGGGGCCGGCCCCATGGCTTAGCGGTTAAGTGCGCACGCTCCACTACTGGTGGCCCGGGTTCGGATCCTGGGCGCGCACCAACGCACCGCTTCTCCGGCCATGCTGAGGCCGCATCCCACGTACAGCAACTAGAAGGATGTACAACTATGACATACAACTATCTACTGGGGCTTTGGGGGAAAAAAAGGAGGAGGATTGGCAATAGATGTTAGCTCAGAGCTGGTCTTCCTCAGCAACAAGAGGAGGATTAGCATGGATGTTAGCTCAGGGCTGATCTTCCTCACAAAAAAAAAAAACAAACAGTGTTTTTGTATGCTGTGGACTTGAGCCAGGCTGTATCAGCTTGAACAGTGTTATGAACTTAAATATGTCCCCCAAAATCCATATGTTGAAACTATAACCCCTAGCACCTTAGAATGTGACTGTGTTTGGAGATAACAGACTTTAAAGAGGTAGTTATGTTAAAATGGGGCCATTTAGGTGGGCCCTAATCCAATCTTACCAATGTCCTTATAAAGCCATCAGGACATAGAGAGAGACAACTGGGATGCACACGCATAGAGGCCGTGAGAGGACACAGCAAGAAGGCAGCCATCTGCAAGCCGTGGAGAAAGGCCTTAGGAGAAACCAATCCTGCTGACATGTTGGTCTTCCAGCCTCCAGAACTATGAGAAAACAAATTTCTGTTGTTTAAGCCACCCCCATCTGTGGTATTTTGTTATGGCAGCCCCAGGTGACTAATATAACCAGACAGTTTATGCTAACATGACTTGTGGTGAATGCCTTTTCTGCATGACTGAGGCCCTGGGCTGTGCTGCATCAGTTTGACTTCTGGAGGCTGAAGACTGTGTAGCTGAGGTTAGTCATGCAGAGAGTGTGATTGACTCCCAATAAAAACCCTTGACACCAAGGCTGGGGTGAGCTCCTTGGCTGGCAATACCTCATATATGTTGTTATACATTGTTGTTGGGAAAATTAAACATGTCCCATGCAGCTTCACTGGGAGGAGACTCCTGGAAGCTGGCGCCTGGTTTCTCCCAGCTTCACTCTACAGCTGTGCTGATTTTAATCTGTCTCCTTCTGCTTCAATAAACTGTAAGTGTGAGTGTAACAGCTCTTCTGGGTCCTGTGAGTCCTTCTAGTAAACCACCAAGCCTGAGAGTGGTCTTAAGGACCCATAATCATGTGGTTTATATTTTTCCATCCCTTTATTGTCAAACTTTCTGCATCCTTATGTTTCAGATGTGCCTCTTGTAGCAATATACAGTTTAATTTTTTTGTTTGGTTTTGATCCAGTCTATCTTAGTCTTTTACTTGGAGCAATTAGTCCATTTACATTTAATGTACTTCCTGATATATTTGAATTTATCCCTACTGTGTGAATTTGTGTTTTCTGTTTACCCCACCTGTTTTATATTCTTTTATTCCTCTCCTTTCTTTTTCTTGGATTAAGTATTTTTTTATTATTCTACCACTTATCTATTAGCCTATTAATTGTGCAGTCCTTTGCTATTATTTTTATTCTTCTTTTAGTGGTCACTCTTGATGACAACATGCATCCTGTACTTATTAGGGTTAATCATAAACTAGTACTCTTTTTTTTTCACCCCTTTCCAGTCCTTAAAACACTCAGTTTCCATTTACATTCTTCCCACTTCTTTTGCTATTATTGTCATGCATTTTATTTTTACAAATATTTTATTTTTCCTTCCCTAAATATTTTTGTTGCCTGGGCCCTTCACTCATTTATTCAGTGATATGCATTGCTTCATGGGGAGGGCAATTATAGCTGAGGACCAAGAAATACATTACTACCTAAATTAATTTATAAACTTTTAGCTGAAGCAATATTATTGAAAGACTGGATTTCCATTGCAAGAGCCGAGTCTTTTGGGAGAGAATAGGTTTCTTTTTCTTTTTTTGGAGGAGTAAAAATTAATTCAGTAGATTAAGTAGGAAATACTACATGCAGAGAGGGAAGATCAAGGACAAAAGCAAAAAAGTAGAGTAGTATGTGACCATGTGGAAAGAGTTTCCTCTTTTGTCTTTGGCACAGCACAAAGGAAGGGCTCAAGGTACACTTATTTCTATCTTCTTTAAATTTTACCTCTTCTTTATTATCACTATCCATCATCTATTTGCTTACTTGCTCAATCCCAGTATACATGTATAGTGGTATCAGAATTGTTAACTTTGTACTCCCATGGGTTGACATATATTTTAACCATGGAAGGCATTATCACTATTGTTTTATAGAGTGAATATCCCTTTACATTTATGCTTTCCATCCATCGCTCTTTAGTCTATCCTGAATTTCTATCTTTCTACCTGGGATTGAAGACTTTCATTTTTCAAATTTTATTTTTTTTCCTACAAATGTCTCTATTTCACCTTCACTTTGGAAGGACATTTTTGCTACAGAATTCTGTAGAATTCTAGGTTGATAGTTTT
Source organism: Diceros bicornis minor (assembly GCF_020826845.1). Lineage (NCBI taxonomy): Eukaryota > Metazoa > Chordata > Mammalia > Perissodactyla > Rhinocerotidae > Diceros > Diceros bicornis. The sequence continues at coordinate 1,459,259 of NC_080780.1, forward strand.
TCCAGCACTTTAAAAATATTATTTTATTGCCTTCTGACTCTTTATTTGTATCAAAAAGTCTGATATGTCTGATTGTTACTACTTCAAATTTACTTTGTAGCTACTTCTTTTCACTCCACCTCCTATAAAGATTATCTTTGTATTTATCCTGCTTGGAGTTCATTGAGTATCTTGAAGCTGTGGACCGACAGCATTCACTTGTTTTTAAAATCATCAGCTATTAATGTCCTCTCATATTTCTTCTGCTCCATTATCTTTCTTTTCTCTTTCCAGGACTCCAGTTGTACATATTTCAGAACTTTCAACGTGTTCCATGTGTCTCTTACACTCTTCTGTATTTTCCATCTTTGTGCATCAGCTTTCATATTTTCTACTGCCCTGTCTTCTACTAATCCTATCAATCAACTTCCACTAATCCTCTCTTCTCTTGTGTCCCATCATAAATCCCTCAATTGTATTCTAAATATCAGTTATTGTGTTTTTAGCTCTAGAATTTATATATATGTAATTTCTCTAGTGAAATTCTTCATCTTATCATCTATTTTCTTTAAAATATTAATAAAAGTTATTTTAAAGTTTGTCTGATAATTCCAATATCTGTGTTATCTGAGAATATTTTCCTACCATTTTTTCTTGGTATGTCTAGTAATTTATAATTGAATGCTGGACATTGTCCATCAGAAATTATAGAGGCTCTGGATTTTATTACCTTTCTCCAGAGAGGGTTCACCTTATCCTCTGGGGCAGCTAGAGTGTGGGCAGACTACCTTAATCCAAAGTAACATGAGGCAGGATTGCAGTCCTTATGTCTCATTCTACCTTTGGTTCATACCATTCCTAGGGTGTTGCCCTCTCCACACCCCAACTCAGATCCTGAACTTCCATTGTTGTCTCTTCATAACCATGAGATTGTTGAAAACCTCACTCAGCTTTTCTCTGACTTTCTTATTAGCTTCTTGGTCTCTTACCATGTATCTTTAATATCTAGGCAAATTCTTCAGGGAAAAATTCTGAGTTGGGTGCTTCCAGCCTCTTGAGTCCTGGCTATTTTGTCAGCATTATAATTAACATTTTCTCCCCTTCTCCATGAACTTGATGAAAGCTCTGATGGCTTCTTTGCCTCTTAGCAGTAGTAGCCCTATGCTCAGATTCCTAGCCTCTCTCTCTAAGCCAAGAACCAGTAAACACCTGGAGGGACAAATGGTGTGCAGAATATCAGCTCACATCTCTCCAATTCTATTCTCTTTGGAAACTTGTCTCCTCAATTACTGGTTTCCTGCAGCTGTCTGATACCTTCAAACCAACTTTTTTTACCTGGATTTTCTGGTTGTTCTCAGTGGGGGCAGTGGTCTGCCCAAGTACTCCACCATAGCTGGAATTGGAAACTGAAGGAAGGGTCATTTTATAGATGGCATAAAATTAGACATATTTCTAGACAGAATAAAATGAACATAGGAAAATAATGATGACAGCTCCCCCATATGGAGCCTTTAGTACGTGCCAGACTTTGTGCTAAGTGGTTACATGTGTTATGTCATTTGATTTTTACAGCAACCCCATGGCATAGGTACTATATCAGTTCCCATGTTACAGACGTGGAAACTGAGGCTTTGAGAGGTAAATTAAATTGTCCAGGCAATCTATCTTCCCCTGGAGCCAAAATACATAGAAAAAAAATTTAAGTTGTTTCTTATTGTGATAAAATATATATGTAACATAAAATTTGCCATTTCAACCATTTTAAGTGTACAGTTCAGTGGCATTAACTACATTTACAATGTTGTGCAACCATCACTACTATTTATTTCCAAAACTTTGTCATTACCCTATACAGAAACTCTGTAGTCATTAAGCAATAACTCCCCATCCCCAACCCTCTAGCCCCTGGTAACCTCTAATCTACTTTCTGTCTCTATGAGTTTGCCTATCCTGGATATTTCAGATAAGTGAAATCATACACTATTTGTCCTTTTTTGCATCTGGCTGATTTCCCTTAGCATAATGTTTTCAAGGTTCATTCACGTTGTAGCATGTATCAGAAATTCATTCCTTTTTGTGGCTGAATGATATTCCATCATGTGGCTGAATGATATTCTACCTCCAAGACTACATCTTGTTTATCCATTCATCAGTTGATGGACATTTCCATTGTTTTTACTTTTTGGCTATTGTGAATAATGCTGCTATGAACAATGATGTACAAGTATCTGTTTGAGTCCCTGTTTTCAATTCATTTGAGTATATATCTAGGAGTAGAATTGCAGGGTCACATGGTAATTCTATGTTTAACTTTTTGAGGAAACACCAAATTGTTTTCCATGGCAGCTGCACCATTTTACAGTCCCACCAGCAACACACAAGTGTTCCAATTTCTCCACATCCTCACCAACAATTGTTATTTTCCTTTTTTTTTTTAAATTATAGCCATTTTTGCATGTGAAGTGTATCTCTGTGTGGTTTTTGCATTTCCCTATTGACTAATGATATTGAGGCTCTTTCCATGTGCTTGTTGGCCATTTGTATATCTACTTTGAAGAAATGTCTATTGAAGTCCTTTCCCATATATTAATTGGTTTGTCTTTTTGTTCTTGAGTTATAGGAGTTCTTTCTACATTCTGGATACTAAACCCTTATTTTCTTCCACTCTGTACATTGTATTTTCCTTTCTTGATAACGTCTTTTGATGCACAAAAGTTTTTAATTGTAATAAAGTCCATTTTATCTATATTTTTCTTCTGTTGCTGGTGCTTTTGGCATCATATCAAAGAAGTCAATATCAAATCCAAAGTTATGAAGATTTACATTTTCTTTTAAGAGTTTAATGCTTTAACCTCTTATATTTAGATTGTTGACCCATTTTGAGTTAATTTTTGTGTATGGTGTGAGGTAGGGGTCCAACTTCATCCTATGAAACAGGCAAATTTATAGAGGCAGAAAGTATATCAGTGGTTGCTTAGGCCTGGTGATGGGTGAGGGGGTGGGAGGTGATGGGGAGTGACTGCTAATGGGTATGAGGTCTCTTTTTGGGGTGATAAAAATATTCTAAACTTAGTGGTGATGATTGTATAATTCTGTGAATACACTAAAAACCACTGAATTGTACACTTTAAAAGGGTGAATTTTATGCTATGTGAATTATACCTCAAAAAAGCTGTTATTAAAACAAACAAACAAAAAGAACAGCTGGTGGCCTGTAGGAGGGGGACAGCCCTGGCAGCCCCACCTCCTGCTTCCAGGGAAGCAAATATGCTGCCCTCCCATGGCCTCCCGTGGCTGCCAGCCAGACTCCTGCACTGCCAGGGTCATGCATTAAATCAAACATTTAGCCCAGGTCCAGGATTCTTTCTCCTCCACAGTGTCGCATTTTAGGTAATAAAGGGTCTTCTTTCATCAACTTTTCTCCACTTTGGCCCCAAGCCCAAATGCTGCTCTTTAATTCTGGCAGATCAGTCCCAAGAAGGAATAGCCCACAGCTGGCAGCCCCCTCACCTGCTTCTCTCCCTGGAGGGAGATGGAAACCCAGAAGGAAGGCAGGAGCAGGGGCGGGCCCAGTGGACCCCTGGGTGAGGCCAATGACCAGCTCCACCTGGGTCCCTTCTCTGCAGGGGGTGCTGGGACTCGGCCTGTCCCTTGGCATGAATGGAGCTGGCCAGGAGTCTGGGGTCTTCCTGCTGCTGGGCCAGCCTGGGGCTGGGCATGGGCTCATTTGCTGACAAGCCCACCTTGAGTTCCAACTGGGATTTGAGCCTATGGACCCATGGACAGCTTCTCAGGAGATCAGATTTGCACTGGCCCGTTGCATGAGGCCTCTTTGTGGGTGGAAGGATAGGAAGTTCTCTCTGTGCAAAACACCACATGGCTCCTGGACACGGAGTGGCCACATTTGGAGGGGCAGGAGCTTTGGGCAGGGGTGTCAGCATCCTCCCATGGCACTGTTAGCAGAGGCCCTGGAGAGGTGACCCTGGTGGTCTTGCTGGGCAGAGGACATTGACAACAGTGGCCAGAAAAGAGAAGGTGGCAGGCGGTGGGTGAGGACTGTGGCTGACAGACTGCATACAGGTCTCTGGGGACACCTCCGGCCCCCTCTGTGTCACTGAGGCCCTGGGTTGGCAGCAGAGGGCTGGAGCCAGTCCAGCTGGTGCCACTGTTGTGTAGACCCAGGTGGGCCTCTGCCTGGGAAGCTTGGGCTCCCCTGACCAGCAGGGTGGGGGCCAGAGGAAGCAGAGTGCAGGACTTGTGGGTGCAAAATCGGGGTCAGGGAGGAGGTCCTAAAACTGTCCTTGTGAGGACTGGAGGGTGAGCACCCCAGGAGGGCTGTGAACAGTGTCCCTCTCCTGGTCACAGGACCCCAAGGGCCCGGCTGGCCCTGCGTCCCCCTGTCTCAAGCACTTGCAGCCCTTTACCAGGATTCAGCAGCCATCTGATCGCTGTAGACCTGCCTTGGCATTTTAATTATAGTCATTAAGATGCCTCCGTACGCTGTGGCCAAGTCAGCAGTTCCTGGCCTTTCTGTGTGGAGCCCTCAAGCACCTCTGCCTCGGCCCCTTACCTGGCTCGTAACACCCTCCCCCACCCTTCCAGGGCTCACAGTCCCCTAGGGCTCCCAGCCGCCCAGTCCCACCCCTCAGCTGGACATGCTCCCTGCTCACCTCCATCCGGGCCATCTCACGGGTCAGGCCCTGCACAGAGGCCTTGGTGACTGATGGGGGCAGGAGTACTTTCCCCTAGAAGATTGCCTCAACGGTGTCCAGGCCACCTCTCTGCCTTGTTCCTCTGGCCTTAGGACCTCTGCCCAGGACACACAGCTCACCGTGGTGTCCCGCCCCCCCCCCCACCAGCCCACCCAGCCAGTCCCTGGCCCCTCCACAGTTCGGGCGTGATGTGCCCATCTGTCTGTCTGGCAGGGGGATAATAACCAGGCTGTCCCCTTGAAAGGCGGTGAGCAAAGCTCCTGTCTCCCTGTGCCTCCTTTAAGACCCAGGCCTGAAGCTGAGAGTCTGATTCCCAGGAAAAGCTGTTTAGCCAAGCTTAGCACAAACCGGCAATTCTGGGGTTGAACTCTACCTAGCAACAAGATTAGCAGCTGGTCTTGCAAACTGGTATTTTTATCCCTGGGACTCGAACGGCTGAGAAAAGTGGCCTCCTCCGGCACCACCTGAGGACCCCGCTCCCCCACCCCACAAGACGCTCCTCCTGGCCCCATGCCCGGCTCTGCCTTCCCTTCTCCAGAGCCTTCCCTTCTTGCTTGCAGAGGTCTCTGAGCCCCTGGGGTGGGGAAGGGGATCCTAGGAGCCTCCAGAGAGGAATGTCAACCCCCAGGTCCATGAGGAAGCCCTCAGTGGATGCTGGGGCTCAGAGGCGAGGGTCAGCTCGCCCTCCTCTCCTCACTGCCTCTTTTCCTTTTCCTCATCCCTCTGTCTCCACATCCCAGAGCCTTTGCACATTCCATGCTGTGTTGCAACAGCTCCTGGCACTTTGTGCCCCATCAGACTGGCAGATCTGTGAGCCCAGGGGTCCCTATTACACGTGGGCATACAGTAAGCTCTTGATAGCTGCGGGATGCTCTGGATCACTCTTCCATCTCTGCTTTGCCTGCCTTCTCGCCACTCCTCACAATGATCAGAACCTTCCAGCAGGCTAAAGCCCCAGTGCCGTTTGTGTGGGCTGCCACTTGCCAGGCTGTCATCTAGGAGCCATCATGGTTCCTTGTTTTACAGATAAAATATCGTGATGGTAAACCCTCCCAGAACTGGACTTCCAGTTCCAGAGCAGGATGGCGCATTGTCCCAGCTCCTCCTCCCAGGACATAATCTGATAGCCATGAAAGGATTCTGAAAGCTGTAAAGGAGACAGCAGACAGGCTAGGGGCCTCAGGACTTGAGATCAACATGCTGTGCATCCGTGGGTTGTCTTTTCATGTCCCACATACCCCGGGCTGGGCACAGAGGCCTGCAACCCAAGCTGCCACCAGGTATCGGCTAAACAGATGGACAACAGGAGAAGCTGCTCTCGGGCCAAAGGACAGGAGCAGGAGGCCCAACAGGGCTGGTACTCTGTGTTTCCCTACCAGACACCAGGGGAGACAGCGTCATGGACCCTCTGTCTCCCCGCCTCCACCTAGTGCCATGCAGAGCCCCAGGCTTGCTTGCGCAGGCAGTACCACCATGCAAGGAACCTGAAAACTAAAGACTGGAACCACAACCTACAAAAGTAGGTCAGAATCTGTATGTTAAACCTAAAGAGGGTGACTGCCTGCTAAAACAGAAGACTTAAATAGGATTAAGACTCTCCAAACGTAACAACCAAAATATCTAGGATACAATAGAAAATCCTTTGTCACACCAAGAACCAGGAAAACTACAATTCAAATGAGAAAAGACAATCAACTGATGACAATGCCAAGACAAAACAGATGTTGGAATGATCCCACAAGTATTTTAAAGTAGTCATCATAAAAATGCTGCAGCAAACAATTACAAATTCACTTGAAACAAAGGAAGAAATACAAAATCTCAGCAAACAAGTTTTGTAAGTTTCTTTCATCATTAGAAAAACAAATATTTTCTATAAAGTAAAAAATATTTTCTACAAGGTAAACATTATACCCGCTTTGTTGAGAGTTTTTATCATAGATGGATGTTGAATTTTGTCAAATGCTTTTTCTGCATCTATTGAGATAATGATAGGATTTTTATCCTTCATTTTGTTAAAATAGTGTATCATATTGACTCATTTTTGGATGCTGAACCATCCTTGCATCCCTGGAATAAATCCCAGTTGATCATGGTATATGATCCTTTTTAATATATTGTTGAATTCAGTTTGCTATTATTTTGTTGAGAATTTTTGCATCTACGTTCATCAGGGATATTGGCCTGTAATTTTCTTTCCTTGTAGTGTCTTTGTCTGGTTTTGGTATCATGGTATTGCTGGCCTCGTAAAATGAGTTTGGAAGTGTTTCCTCTTCTATTTTTTGGAAGAGTGGGAGAAGGGTTAGCATTAATTCTTTAAATGTTTGGGAGAATTCACGTGCATTAATCCTTTAAATGTTTGGTCGATCCTGGACTTTGTTGAGAGGTTTTTGATTACTGATTCAATCTCCTTACTAATAATTGGTCTGTTCATATTTTCTATTTCATCATGATTCAGTCTCGGTAGGCTGTATGTGTCTAGGAATTTATCCATTTCCTCTAGGCTGTCCAATTTGTTGGCGTATAATTGTTTGTAGTAGTCTCTTATGATCCTTTGTATTTCTGAGTTATCACTTATAACATCTCCTCTTTCATTTATGACTTTATTCGAGCCTTCTCTCTTTTTTTCTTGGTGAGTCTAGCTAAAAATTTGTCAATTTTGTTTACCTTTTCAAAGAAGCAGCTCTTAGTATCATTGATCTTTTCTATTCTTTTTAGTCTGTAGTTCACCTATTTCTGCTCTGATCTTTATTTCTTTCCTTCTACTAACTTTGGGCTTCATTTGTTATTCTTTTTTTAGTTCCTTTAGGTGTAAAGTTAGATTGTTTGAGGTTTTTCCTGTTTCTTGAGGTAGACCTGTATAACTATGAATTTCCCTCTTAGGACTATTTTTGCTGCGTCCCATACATTTTGGTATATTACATTTCTGTTTTTGTTTGTCTCAGAGTATTTTTTATTTCTCTTGGGTCTCATGTTTTTATCCATTCATCCACCCTATGTCTTTTGATTGGAGAAATTAGCCCACTTGCATTTAAAGTAATTATTGATAGGTATGTACTTACTGCCATTTTTTAAATTGTTTTCTGGCTGTTCGCTAGTTCCTCTCCTCTCTTGCTCTCTTCCTTTGAAGTCTGATGACTTTCTTTAGTGGTATGCTTAGATTTCTTTCTTATTTTTTGTGTATTTACTATAGTTTTTTGCTTTGTGGTTACCATGAGGCTTACATATAACAACTTATATCTATAACAACCTATTTTAAGTTGATAACAACTTAATTTTCCATTCTAAAGCTCTACATTTTTAATCTCTCTCCTATTTTAGATTTTGTGTGTGTGTGTGAGGAAGATTGTCCCTGAGCTGACATCTGTGCCCATCTTCCTCTATTTTAATATGTGGGATGCTGCCACAGCATGGCTTGATGAGCAGTGTGTAGGTCCATGCCCGGGATCCAAACCCATGAACCCTGGGCTGCCAAAGCAGAGCACAGGAACTTAACCACTACACCACCAGGCCAGGCCCTCCTATTTTAGATTTTTTTTTTTTTTTTGGTGAAGAAGATCAGCCCTAAGCTAACGTCCATTGCCAATCCTCCTCTTTTTGCTGAGGAAGATTGGCCCTGGGCAAACATCCGTGCCCATCTTCCTCCACTTTATATGTGGAATGCCTGCCACAGCATGGCTTGATAAGCGGTGCATAGGTCCGTGCCCAGGACCCGAACCTGCCAACCCCGGGCCTCTGAAGCGGAGCGCACGAACTCAACCACTACACCACCAGGCCAGCCCCTATTTTAGATTTTTGATGTCACATTTTACATCTTTTTATCTTGTGTATTCCTTAACTAATTATTGTAGTTATAGTTATTTTTACTACTTTTGTCTTTTAACCTTCATACTAGCTTTACAAGTGATTAATCCATTACCTTTACTATATATTTACCTTTCCAGTAAGATTTATTCTTTCTTTCATATGTATTTTTGATACTAGTTAGCACACTTTCTTTTCAGCTTAAAGAAGTCCCTTTAATATTTCTTGTAAGGCTGATTTAGTGGTGATGAACTCCTTTAGCTTTTGCTTGTCTGGAAAACTCTTTATCTCTCCTTTAATTCTGAATGATAACTTTGCTTGGTAGAGTATTCTTGGTTGGAAGTTTTTTTCTTTCAGCACTTTTAATATATCATGCCACTCTCTACTGTCCTGTAAAGTTTCTGCAGAAAAGTCTGATGATAGTGTTATGGGGGTTCCCTTGTGTATAACTAGTTGTTTTTCTCTTGCTGCTTTTAAGATCCTCTCTTTGTCTTTAACTTTTGACATTTTAATTATAATGTGTCTTGGTGTGGGTCTCTTAGGGTTCCTCTCATTTGGAACTCTCTGGGATTCCTGGATCTTAAGTCTGTTTTCTTCCCCAGGTTAGGGAAGTTTTCAGCCATTATTTCTTTAAATAAGTTTTCTGCCCCTTTCTCTCTCTCTCTTCTTCTGGGAGCCCTATGATGTGAATGTTAATCTGTTTGATGTTGTCCCATAAGTCCGTTAAGCTATCTTCATTTCTGTCATTCTTTTTTCTTTTTGCTGCTCTGATTGGGTGAGATTCACTGCCCTGTCTTTGAGTTGACTCATCCTTTCTTCTGCTTCATCTAGTCTGCTGTCGAATCCCTCTAGTGTATTTTTCAGTTCAATTATTGTATTATTCAGCTCTGTGACTTCGATTTGGTACTTTCTGTCTCTTTGGTGATGTTCTCACTGTGTTCATCCATTCTTCTCCCCAGTTCAGTGAGCATCTTTATGACCATTACTTTTAACTCTTTATCAGGTAAATTACTTATCTCCATTTCATTAAGGGTTTTTCCTGAGGTTTTATCTTGTTCTTTCTTTTAGAACATATTCCTCTGTTTCTTAATTTTGCTTCACTCTCTGTGTTGGTTTCTATTACAGTAGATGAAACAACCACCTCTCCCAGTCTTCATGAGGTGAACCTTGTCATTCATAGGCAACTAAAACAAAACAAAAAAACTTAAAACCTAAACTTCACACCTTATGCAAAAATTAACTCAAAATGGATCATGGACTTAAATGTAAAATATAAATGATAAAACTTCTAGCAAAAAAAATAGGAGAAAATCTTTGAGATCTAGGATTATGTAAAGATTTTTTAGACTTGATACTGGAAGCATGATTCATAAAAGAAAAATTTAATAAATTGGACCTCATCAACATTAAACACTTTTGCTCTGAGTAAGACTACAGTAAAAGGATGAAAAGATTAATTATAGACTGGGAGAAAATATGTACAAATCATACACCTGACAAAGAGCTTTTATCTAGAATATTAAAAAAAATTTTAAACTTGATATTAAAACGATCAATCCAATTAGAAAATGGGCAAAAGACCTCATAGACATTCCCCCAAAGAAGACATATGGATGGCAAGAGGCATGTGACAAGATGTCCACCATAGTTGACCACTGAGGAAATGCAAATTAAACCACAATGCGATACCAGCACACACCTGTCAGAATGGTTAAAATACAAAATACTGACTGGCTGTATTAATTTCCTATCGCTGCTGCAACAAATTACTACACATTTAGTGGCTTAAAACAACCAAACTTATTATCTCACAGTCCTGGAGGTCAGAAGCCTGAGATGAGTCTTGAGGGGCTAGACTCAGTGTTGGCAGGGCTGTGTTCCTTTAGAGAATCTGGGGAGGAATCCTTTCTCTGCCTTTTCCAGCTTCCAGAGGCTGCCTGCATTCCTTGGCTCATGGCCCCTTTCATCTTCAAAGCTAGTGATGGCTGGTGGAGCCTTTCTCACATGGCATCACTCTGACACTGACTCTTCTGCCTCCCACTTCCACATTTAAAGAACACTTGTGATGATATTGGGTCTACCCAGATAATCCAGAACAATCTTATTTTAGAGTGAAACAACTAATTCTTTCATTCCATCTGTAATCTTAATCCCCTTTGCATGAGCTATGCACTGGTTCTGAGGATTAGGACATGGACACCTGTGGGGCTGTCATTCTGCCTATCACTGCACCAAATGTGGCAAGGACGCAGAGATGTCAGGTCTCCTACATTGCTGGTGGGGATGTGAAATGGTGCAGCACTCTGGAAAACAGTTTGTCAGTTTCTTATTAAGTTACCCATGCACTTAAACATGAAACCCAGCAATTGCACTCCTGGGTATTTACTCTAAAGAAATGAAAACTTATGTTGGCACAAAAAACCTGTACACAAATGTTCATAGTAGCTTTATTTGTAACAGACAAAAACTGGAAGCTACCCAGATGCCCTCAGATGGTGGATGTTTAAACAGACTGTGGTCCATCCATGTCCAGGCCATACTATTCAGCAATAACAAGGAATGAACCACTGACACACACAGCAACTTGGATGAACCTCAAGCAAGGTATGGTGAGTGAAAAAGCCAATCTCAAAAAGATACATGCTGCATAATCAATTTACATGCCACTCATTAGATACTGTGATTGCAGCAAGGGAGAACAGATGAGTGGTTTCCAGGGCTTAGGGATGGGGGTGCCTATAAAGAACCTTGTGGCAACCCAATACTTCAGTGTCTTGATTGTGGTCGCAGGTACACGGAGTCACATGTGATGAAACCACATGGCACTGCACATGCACACACACGGGCATGCAGATGGTGGACTCTGAATGAGGTCTGTGGGTTGCACCAATGTCCATTCCCTGGTGGGATGCTGTACTGCAGCCACTGGGAGAGCTAGGTGGAGGGTGCATGGGACACTTCTTCACTTCCTTTGACTCTATAATTATTTCAAGATAAGAAGTTAAAAGTGAATCCCAGAAACATGTCTAGGATGATGTTTGCCCAGGTGTTGAAGACAGCCCCTGGGCTCTTGGGAGGCTTCACCCTCCAGCTCTCTCCCTTCCCTTCCCCTGCTCTGCGCTCTCCAGGCTGGCCTGTGTGGAGCATATCCAGGCTCCTGCCTTCCCTGCCTTCCTGAGGGGTCAGCCAGTGGGAGGGCAGGATGAGAGAGCAGTCAAGGCACCCCGTACCCTCCCTGCCCTGGCACCCCTGTGTGACTGCAGTCCCCCATACCAGGCTTTGCTCACACTGTACTCCCCATCCCTCACCATACTTGTGGGTCCCCTTGATCTGCCACACCTCCATCAACAGTTGCTCCCTGAGTCCCTCAGACTCTTCAGACCCAATGGAGAATGGCATATCTTTTCTGCCAGGACTCACTTGATGGAAGCTCAAATTTGGGATCCTCCGAGCTGAGCGCAAATGGAGGCTAGGATTGGAAGGCACTCACCCAAGGATACAGTGAGGAAGGGGCAAGGTGGGCCAGGGTCTGGACCTTAGACCTTGAGGCAGCAGGTGTGTCAGTGAGAGGTACAGATGACCATACAGGCCATGCTGGCTTGCTACTTGACAAGACTTGCTCCAGGGCAAAAGGAACAGCCATTGGGAGCAATCCATCCAACACCACCAGGCAAATAAATGTACACCACCACCCGTGTCCCCAAGGCCACAACTCTACCACCTCAAGGAGTTTCTGGGGCTGCTGTAACCAACTGCCATAGACTCAGTTGCCTAAAACACCACAAATTTATTATCTTTAGTTCTGGAGGTCAGAAGTCTAAAATCAATGGGAAGAATCCATTTCTTGCCTTTTCCAGCTTCTGAAGGCTTCCTGCCTCCTTGGCTCATGGCCCCTTCCCTCACCTTCAAAGTACATCTCTCTAACCTTTGGTTCCATGGCCACATATCCTTCTCTGACTCGGACCTTGCTGCCCCCTCTTATGAGGACCCTTGTGATGACACTGGGCCCACCTGGAGAATCCAGGACAATCCTTCCATCTCAAGATCCTTCACATAATCCATCTGCCAAGTCCCTTCTGCCATGCAAGGTCACAGGTTCCAAGGACTAGGACATCTTTGGGGGCTGTCACTCTGCCTCCCACTCTGCCCCACCCCTCCTTGGAAGGGGGAGAGGGATGAGGAGGGGGAGGGGATGGAGAAGGGGGAGGGAATGGAGGAGGAGGGAGGGCGGAATGGAGGAGACCAGGCCTGGGCGGAGCGGTGACATTTGTCAGGGTCTCCGGTGGCTGCATCATGAGGGGCCAGCAGAGGAGGGTGCAGGGCCATGAGTCGCAGGTGGAGGGGGGATGGTCCTGGGTTCAGTCTGGCTTCTGGCAGGGAGGGGTCTGCACAGCTCCAGGAGGCCAGCAGGTGGAGGGCAGTGTTCCCCCTGATACTGATCCCCCATGGGAGGGATTCCTAGAGGGGCTGCAGGCACCATCAGCCCTTCCCACCGAGCACTGGTCGTTTTGCAGCTGAGGCACAGGAAACAGGCCCTCTCCACCTCCCTGTGGCAGCCTCCGGCTAGACCCGCAGGTGTGCCTACCTCTTCAGGCGTGGAGACAACGGTGAGGGGCGGGGCAAAGTATGGAGTCTGTGGGGTCACAATGCCCCTGGAGGGGTCGACAGGTGGTTTTGTGGGACCTGCCACCCCGCACACCTGGGCCCGGGTCTGCACCTTCCTGCTGGCACTGGCTTCGAGTTTCCTGGTGGAGCCGGTGGACCAGGGTCCTGAGGACCACATGCAGTGGGCTGGGACTGGCTGGGGAGATGAAGAGGGAGAGAAGGTTGGGAGGAGGGGAAGGAGGACATGCAGAGGCTGGTTGGGTCTCTGTGAGGCTGCCCTCCCCAGCTGGCTCCTCCCTGCTGGAGCCCTTGGGAATTTGGGGTCAAATCCAAGGCCTGACCCAGCTCTGGGGTGCGCGGGGTGTGTGGGCTCCACCTGGCCTCCTGAGTCCATCCCCAGCCCTGTCGGCCTGGGTCCTTATCTTTATGCTTTATCTGGGTCACTAACCCAGGTAGTTGGAGGTTCCGGAGACCGGCGTTGCTTACAGCAGCCATAAACACCTGTGACTGGCATCATGGGTGCTGATCCATCTGAGGGGGTACCCAGGATGCCCTGCATGACTTCTAATGCTGTCTGGTCCAACAGACTGCAATGGAATGCTCCAGAAACACTGCCTGCCTTCCACTTAACCAAGGGGTTGAACAAGAGGGCCCACTTCTGCCACTAGGTCCTCATGTCTAGAGACAGGCAGGACATACCTGGCCCTCAGGGCAGTCCCCAGCTGGGCAGGCGTCTCTCTGAGGAAACCAGCCCAAAGGAGGCTTCACAGCAAGTGAGACGAGGTCAGTGGATTCATGGGTCCTCCCCAGGGGTCCACCAGGGGAGGCCTCTGATGGAGTCCCCAAGGACCCCGTGTCCCACCTCTTGGCAAAAGAGTGGTCTAGAGACAAGTTGTGCAAAACTCCTACCTGCCCAAGGCTTCCTCTCCCTTTTCCTTCCTCACCCCACGCTTGGATCCCGAGTTGCTTGTAAGTAAGGCTGGGGCGGGCGGCGGGTTGAGAGCACAGGAAGGCACCCACCCTCTCTGGGTCTGGGACACCCCAGCCCCCTGCCCTGTCCCATGGCTGCTCATTCAGTGAGGGTCCCAAACCTATGGCTAGCCAAACGGTTGGACCCCAGGTGCTCCACAGGGCTGGGCAGGACCCACTCGCAATGCCATTCAGATCAGTGCTTCCCAGACTTTGGAGGGTCATCAAAATTCCCACCCCAGAGTTTGCAGTCCACTACGTCACATCTCAAGTAAGTTCTCCTGGTGCCTGTGTTGCTGAGAAGCATTCATGGTGATGTGTGTGGGAGTCGGCACAAACCCCTGCACACAGGAGGCTCGGAGTGGCCACTAATGCTCTTTTTGCTTCCAAGACACAGGAACGGGGTGTTTATCTTGAGAACACGCAGGACATCTGGCCCCAGCAGGGCTGCTGGAGAACACACCTGGTGCTCCTGCACCTTCCCAGCCTCCACCTCCCCCTGAGGGCCTGCCTAGCCATGACAGGTGTTCATGGGGCTGCTGGTGCCTTCCCCACCTGAAGTGTCCCCCTAACCCCAGCTCTGCAGCCCCTGCCCAGCCTCTGTTAACCCCAAACTCCCTGCGCCACCACTGTGGAGCATGCTCTGCGGGCCAGGCACCGCTATCTGTGGTGGCTCCTGACTTCCCACACTGCAGCTCAGCAGTCTTCCCGAGTCCAGGCCCACCAGAGGCTGCCAGGTCACACAACAGCCCAGACCCCAGTTCCTGGAAAGTCATGACCTGGGCAGCTTCTCAATGCCCTGCCCCTCAAGGAGCAGGCCCCTATTCCCTGCAGGAGGAGCCTCCCCAAAGCCCCCAGCTGTGCCACCTCTATGCCCTGTCCTCTGGTGGCCCCGTCCAGTGACAAGGGGGCCCCGTCACGGGGAGCCCTCATTGGGGAGCACCCAGCAGCCAGGTGGCTTACACATGAGTTAGCTGCCCTTCAGAGTCCTTCTCTTGGAACATCTGAGTTGTTAGGATTTCAGTGGGCGAATGACTGGGGGCCTCTCCCTCCACTCCTCCCATCACCCATCTGCGGAACGTATGCCAGTGCCGGGGGTGGGAGGGTGTCCCACGGGTACCAGAGGCAGGAGGAACCACTGGGCCACCCAGGGCACAAGGCAGGAGTGGGGTCCACTCGCGCCTTGGGGGCATCACTTCCTCTGTGGCCATGGTACAGCGAGGGGTTGGCCCAAAATGTCCCTAAGGCCCCATCCAGCTCTGGCAAAAAAGCCTAGGGTCTCTCCCAGGAGGAACCAGGACAGAAGTAGCGGAAGGCCTGGCCTGGGTTTCCTGGAGAATCCCTGACTCACTTGCGGGTCCAGGCATCTCTCCTGCATGGGCCTCCTATAGGGCCTGCTTCGGGGAAGATGGCCACATCAGGCCCACTGGGCTCTCTATCCACATGGGAGCGTGACTCTGTTCCACCACACTGACCCATCCCCTCAGCACCAGCAAGACTGAGTCCTGGGGGCTGCACTCTCCCAAGGGAAGCTAGAGCTTCCGTGAACCCAGCCCATCCTCCTGACACCCTCCAAGCAGGCAGCTTCCCAGGGCAGCCCGGAGCTGAGAGGAGGGCAGGGCAGATCTAAGGCCCCACCGGGCACCTGACAGACCCTTCCTCCCTCTGAAGGCAGGCCAGTGCACTCAACCTTCAGTCGTGAAGAATAAAACCAAGATAGACAGACTAAAACAAAAACATACTCGTTCAGGCTGGCTGAGGGGTAAGCTGAGTCTGAGACTACTTTTTCTTGTCCCTGACTGGGGTCATGACAGAGACTGGCAGGAGAGGCTCCAGCTTCCCAACCACATCCACGTGGGCACCAGGTGGCCACGAAAGCTCCAACCTGGTGTCCAGGGAAAGTACGCCCAACAGCGGCCCGGCTCAGACGACCTGCCTCCCAGACCACAGGGCCTGGTCCCACATGTGCGCCCCACCATCCTGGGCACGTGCTCTGCTCTGGCGCCCGCTCTCTGACCAAGGGGGAGAGTGCTTACCCAGGGCTGGCCGGATTCTGCACCCACAACTTTACTCTCTTTATCAGTGGAAATGAGCCATCCCATCCGGGGCTAAGCTCGCTGCCAGCTGGCCCGCCCTGGGAGCAGATTGGAGGTGGGTTGGGTCTGTTCCCCAGGCTGTGTTCTGGGCGGTCAGGTCTTTGTATGGCAGCTGCTGCCTCCCAGACACATTTCCACACAGAACACCCCTGACTGTTCTCCCTCCTGCGCGCTTTGGGGGCAAACTGTTGGCTCTCCTTCCTGGCAGCTTATTTCTAGTCCTGGGAGGTTGCTCAGGAAGGCTGCCATTCAGCCATTTAAGCATTCTTCATTCGTTCAAGAAAAGCTCATCAAGAAATACCCACCAGGTTCTGTCCATTGAGTGCGGCCCAACACAGCGATGGGACTGAGGAAGGGGACGGTTAGACACCTGTGGTGCCTGGAGGGGGTGCAGGCAGACACATGAGCCAGCGTTCCGGGGCCAGTGCAGGCAAATGGGGTGCCAAGAGCCCTCCAGCTGAAGTGTTCTGCGTCCTGCGCTCACCTGGGGTTTTCAGACCTGCTGGAAATGGTTGTAAGCTGCACAGCTACAATTCTTTTTTCCTGATCAAAAGCTTATTAGATTTCTAAAAGCTGTGTGTAGTCTTGCCAACGTGCAGGCTGGATGGGAAACATCTTTAGGAGATATTTAGGAATTCCTCATTTTGGCGTTTGCTGTGTACGTGGGCCAGGGACCTCATGGCTAGAATTTGGGTAATGACCACACACACACAGAGAACTCGGCAGCAAATGTCACACACAGACCCAGAAGTGCTTAAATACAGATTTATTGCAAACCAACACTGGAGACGAGGCAACTTCGCAGGTGGGCACCCTGCTTTCTGCGGACCTCAGCTGATGGAGCTCAGGGGCCAATTTGCTGCTGTCGTGTCTAAAGAGAGAAAACAGGTAGAGCGCACCAGCTCCAGGGCCCAGGCCGGCAGCAAGGGGCAGAGGATATCCACAAGACGGCAAGGCTGACCTGCAATCAGCTGTGTGCGACCAGTGACCCCCCCAGCCCACCACTCCCAGATGGGGTATGCTACTGTTAGAGTGGGCAGGGTGGGAAGAGATGCAACACTGAAAATAAAATCAGGCAAGAGAAGACAACTGACCACGGAGTCCACGGCTCCCGAAGTCAACCAAATAGCCGAGGTGCTGGTGTGCCACAGCCCACCTTGTCACTCTGGAAGACCCCCGCACCGGGTGGGAGAGGGGATGAGGTGGAGACATGAGAATGGTTCTCAGGCAGACATCTGCCATGAGACCTTTTGTTATGTGGGATAGGCGTGAAAATCCTGGGGACCCTGAAGAACGGTCCTGGCAGCTCTATGAGCAGCCTCAGTGATGAATGCAGACAACACGGCTCTGTGTCCCCTTGGCGGTACTTCCGCCAGCCACCTAGTATCTGCACCTCCAGCTCAAAGTGACCAGGGACCCAGGGATGCTTCTTATAGAGCCGTCAGTCACCCTGTGAGTCAGACTGTGATGAACCAGTTCCCACCTACACAGGTGAAGGCGGAAGCCTCCATAAGGACCACGACCCAGACCAGGCTCCTCCTCCCCCAGCCGAGCAGGCAGAGCTCAGGAGAGCAGGTTCCTGGGTGTGGAGACCTTCAAGGTGCCCGCCCACCAGGGCAGCCCCACAGTCCTGGAGACGTGCACACAGGGCCCTCTAGGATTGGGGTGCAGGCTTCGGGCCCTGGGAGAGCGATGAGAGCAGAGCTGTGGGAGCAGAGCTGTGAGCTGTGTGTGGCATGGTCAGGCCTCAGGCAAGAAGGGCCCAGGGACTGCGGTCTTCTGAGGGAGCCCGGCCTGGTGCACTTGGACGAGAACCAGTCCCACGAGAAGAAAGCGCTGGGTCCGGTGGGAGCAGGGCCGCCTGGTCAGAGGACAGACAGATCCTGCTGTGCTTGAGGCCATGAGACCCTCTCTCAACATCCAGATCTGGCAATCAGGACTCCAGTTTCCGCTGCTCTGCGACGAGGCCAAGGCAGGCACTGGACGCTTACAAGCGGAGAAGCGAGACTGCACATAATGTGCCCAGCAAGAGGTCAAGACTGAGGGTTCCTCAAACTGCCCAGAAGCGCAGCGCCTCTGCCCAGCTTCAACAGCCGGCCTGGCACCCATGCCCCGCCCCCGGAACAAGAAAAGCAAGCAAAGCGCGAACAGCAGCCGGCAGAGCTCGGGTGACGGGGGCAGCAGAGGCCAGAGCTGTGTCTGCTGGGACGGCCCCTGCTCTCCAACACCCTCTCAGCCCACCCTGCTCTGGAACCGTCTGGAAGTGCAGGGTCAGGGCAGAGGCCAGGTTCACCCTCAAAAGACACGCTGGCGAGGGCGAACCAGACAGCGAGGCCCTGGCAGGAGAGAGCCCAGGCCCGCTCCCCACCGGCGAGGGCTTCCTTTCCTTCAGTTTTAAAACTGCACAGCCCCTGGGGAGATGTTGAACATGGCTGGGTCGAATCGCTGGCCTCGGAAGGGAGAGCCTTCAGCGTCCCACCCCTTCTGCAGCATCTCATGGACTTTCTACAAACAGAAAATAGAGAGGTTAACGTCCCAGAGCAGGACTCAACTCTGCTTCCTCCAGAGGAGGACCCACCTGGGGTGACAGCAAACCCTCCACGATCCTGTGCTCCTCACATGCTGATTTCATCCCATCTTGTATCCAGTGAGCGCTGGCTGCCTTCCTGGGTCAGCTGCGGCTCCTTCTCACCAGGAATCTCTGTCCCAACTCCTAATGGCCTGAGGGCTACAGCCCACAGGGTCGACTGAGGTACAGGGGGATGACCC
This sequence comes from Diceros bicornis minor, assembly GCF_020826845.1. Lineage (NCBI taxonomy): Eukaryota > Metazoa > Chordata > Mammalia > Perissodactyla > Rhinocerotidae > Diceros > Diceros bicornis. The sequence continues at coordinate 1,478,193 of NC_080780.1, forward strand.
TGCTCCCCTTTCCCAGGGAGGAGGCTGGCAGCACCAAGGCCTGCACCCTCAGATAATCCAGGGGTGATGCAAGCTGTGACTTGGAGGGATATCTCAGGAAGTCCCACGACTCACCAGTCACAGACCACACAGTCCCTGGGCGGTGGAGGCAGAGCTGATGATCAGCTATCCCAGCCCGTGGCCAGGGACTGCAGGATGCAGCCTGTGACGAAGGCACCTCCCTGTGTTGCAGGCCCCCTTCTTCCCTGTGAACGCACTGGGCTGGGGACCATCTCCCCTTCCTTCTGACCAGGAGAAATGCAAGAGTCTCGCTGCCGCAGGGCCTGGGCTACCCTGTGGCAGAAAGCCCTACCGACCTCTGGTCTCAAGGCCTATAGACTGAGCAGTGGGGAAAATTCCTGGTGTTTGACGAGGCTTCAGGACTCTCCTCCTGACAGGGGCCTTCTTTTTCCTGTTATCAAACCTAAGTGGTACAGCAGCAGGTGTGACAAAGACACGCACTGAGTATTTGGGTTAACTGATATTACTCCCAACTTGGTGCAGAAAATGCACACCGGAGACCTTGGAAAGAGCACCTGGAGAAGCAGGTGCTGCAGCCCTGCAGACCAGCCGCCAAACACGAGGGGCCCCACCCACCGCCCAACTCACTGTGCCAGCCAGGGAGGGTGTCGGCCACAGTTGTGAGGTGACTGGCTTGTCGCCACAGCCACAAGCTTCCCAGTGGCCTCTGTCTGCACTCTCTTCCTCCAGCTCCTGCCCGCCACTCCCTCTGAAGCCTCTTCTTCCTTGGTCTCCTGTTCTCTCACTCCTTCCAAGGCCCCCATCTGAGGACTGTTGCTTCTTGGGTGAGCTCTGCACTGAGCACTCACACCCTCTGAGCACAGAGCCACGACAACGTCCCGTGCACCGGCCTTGCCACGGGCAGTCTGATGAGCCCTCACACTCCAAACTCCAACATGGAGCCCCAGCCCACTCCTCACACTGGTCCTGCCCCAGACCTCGCAAGAAATGATACAGTTTCATCATCACTACCTACTTTCTTAAGCTGCCCCTCCTCCCCTCGGCCCTCATCTGAAGCCACCAGCGGGTCCTGCTGAAGCTCTAGCTCTGATTTCCTTCTTCTGGAGACTGGCTTTCCTCCAGGGATCACAGAGACTGTGGGTTAAACCATCCATGGCTGTATGGCCTTCAGCACTGCCAAGTTTCACCAAGTTCAGCTCTCTCATTGCCAGGCCGCACCGGCTCTGCCAGCTCCTCATGTAGCTTCTCGTGCCTCATGTTCTTCTCTTGGTCCTGAACCTGGCTCCCCACACTGCACTTCCCTCACCAACTGTGTACCGAGGACGCTCCATGTGGAACCCTCAGGAAGTCAGCGTCACTCCGGATGCTCCTTCCTGAATCCCTGCCAAGCCCAGATGAGTCCCAGGTGGCTGTTGGTGCCAGGCCAGGCCCTCGGACACTCTCCCAGCTCCAATACCATGGCCTTGAGATGTCGGTCTTTTAGTATCTCCAGGTCACCCCTAGGTCCTGTCACGTGTACTGCCAGCCCTGGGCTCCTCTGTGTCTAATGAAGGTCTCATAAGGGCACTGCTCTCGGCCAGGCACTCATGTCCCCCGGGTCAGCATGCTGCCTGGCACATGGCAAGTCCTTCCAGAACCCCTTTTGACTCAACCACAGAGGTCTTTCCAGTACACTACAGCGTCTCCAAGGCTCTTCTTTCTTCTGATCCTTTCTGATTGGCTGGCCCCATCTCTGGGCCAGTCAGCAGGGACCTCCTGCTCCCCACTCGTGCCTCATGGCTCAGAGTCTGCCCACTTTGAGCAGGGACACCCACGCCTCTGACGGCTGCATGAGGCCCCTCCCACAGGGCCAGTGTTCAGACTGCTCTTTTGTCCTGTGGCCACAGGCAGATGCAGCATAACTGGATTAAAACTGCTGCCTAAATGTGCAGAGGTGAGCCGCGCTCCGAGTCCCGTGCCCCTCGGGCTCAGCAAGTACAGCCAGTGGCCACTTTCCACAGACACGACCAGCAAGATGTCCATGATCTGATGGCTGACCTTAGTCCTGGTTCCAGCCCTGTAAGCCCAGGTGGTCAGGGAGCCAGACTGAGAGAAGATTCAGAGACTCAGGGCAGGGATGACAGAGAGGCCTGGAACCGGCCCAGGGTTAACACCCCACCCCTGCTGCGTGAGCAGCTGAGGGACCTTGAACTTGTTCTGTGACCTCTGAAACTCGACCCTCTTCTCAGGGGTGCTACACTGAGTCCATGACCTAGCCAACCCAACCCGACCTGCGTGCAGTGGGCGCTCACTAAGTGCTCCCCTCATGGCTCCTCCACCCTTGCACGGGCAAGGCAGGCCATCTGCGTGTGAGGTCTGAATGAAGCGAAGACAGAGGACGACCAACAGGCACAGGGTGGAGCACTCAGCGGCCACGGGCCCAGAGTACTCACAGGAGCCACACAGCAAGGCCCCCAGGAGACAAACGGGATACCTACAAAACTAAACGGCGCTGGTGGGGGGAGCAGGGTCTTGTGTTTGACACACATGAAATGTGGCACCCAGCAATTCACCCACCCGGACATGGGCTTGAACTTGGCCTGCTCCCATCACACTGAGGCTCACACTCCTGGCGCTTTCTTCCCTAAATAGCCATTCCTGGGATTATTAAAACAGAAAGAAGAATGTACAATCTAATCTTTTCCTTTGTTTTTGTTTTTTTTTTTTGTGAGGAAGATCAGCCCTGAGCTAACATCCATGCTAATCCTCCTCTTTTTTTGCTGAGGAAGACCGGCTCTGAGCTAACATCTATTGCCAATCCTCTTCCTTTTTTTTTCTCCCCAAAGCCCCGTTAGATAGTTGTATGTCATAGTTGCACATGCTTCTAGTTGCTGTATGTGGGACGTGGCCTCAGCATGGCCGGAGAAGCAGTGCATCGGTGCATGCCCAGGATCCAAACCCGGGCCACCAGTAGCGGAGGGCACACACTTAACCGCTAAGCCACGGGGCTGGCCCTCTAATCCTTTCCTTGTTCCTGGCAGGCTCTGTGCTGAACAGATGTGAACCTTATCTCCAGTAGCTGACTTCCACCTGCACCCTCCACGGCTACTGGCCATGTGGACTTCTCAGGCCTCCGACATTCAAAAGTGACTTGGAAAGACTTTCTTCCCATGGCCCCGCATGGTCAGAACCGCACAGGCCCTGCAGCAGTGCTGGGCCTGGCTCTCCTCTCCTTTGCCGAACATTTGCGATATTAACGGTTCCATGTGGACAGGCGTCTCGGCCCTGCCACCTGGGCTCTCTATCCGGGAGTGGAACCAGTGCCCTGTCCCGGGCTGTAACCAAGTGACCAGGCCAGAGCTACCTACACTAGGACCCAGTGGGCAGCTGTGCCCTGCAACAAGGCTCCCTGTCCACATCCCACCCCAGCATACTGTCCATACTCTGCACAGTACCCCCATCCACGTCTTGCCCCACAACATCTCGTCCACACCTCACCCCAGCACCCCCATCCACACCCTGCACAGCACCCCCACCCACACCACACCACTGCTGTCCACATCCCACATAGCACCCTAATTCACATCCTGCATAGCACCCTCATCCACCCCTCACCCCAGCACGTCTCATCCACACCCCGCACCAGCACAGGCACTGGGAAGGCCCGGGAAGGGTAGGCCGCCCGTACCAGCTCATGGCTCTGTGGCTTGCCCTGCAGCTTCTGGTGGTAGTCGAAGGTGAGCCTGTCCAGCACGGCATGCTCCTCCTCGTCCACTGTGGCCATGGAGCGTTCCTTGTTGATCTGGTCAATGTCGATATGCTCCTCCCCCTCCAGGATGGCGCTCCACCAGTACTCGCCAGCCTTGCTTAGGCTCACCTGGGACACAAGAGCGGAGACGGGGTCACTTGGGAGGGGGGACACCAGTCAGCAGGCTTGGAGGGATCGGGGACCTGATGCCCCAGGACTATACTTTGTGGCATCTGTGGTCCTTGTCTTCTGAGAGGACAGTGACCCCGTGTGCGTCAGCATCCACGCTGACTGAGAGGGAATGTTTCCAAGAGCTCTGAGCCGCCTCACTGCCCACACCTAGGCCCCCATCACGGCCTCCCAGAGACGCCACAGGAACTTCCCCCCCACATAGAAGCCTCTTTCACTGTCCTTCTGCCAGGCCCCTGCTAGCTCGCCCTCCTCCCTCCCTCTTGGTGACCTTTCCTGCTTCCAAGCGCAGCATCGTCTCCTCCTGCTGGGGGAACCTGGGACCCGGGGGACTGAGTGCTCAGCTCGATGATGACCATCCCCGACCAGATGCCCAAGCGCCCTGTCCCGCTGCCTTCCTCGGCCAGGATGGCTGTAAGAGGGGCTCCTCCAGCCCTGTGACCACTCATGTGACTCACTAGCCCATCACGGAAAGCTCCGCCCACCCAGACTCACGGCTCAGCCCAAGGCTGGGGGTCGTCACAAGAACTCAGAGATGGTGACTGCAACGTGGGAAACAAAGTAGAACATCGGGGCTTTGCCTGAAGTTGGTGCCAAGTGCACCTGTCCCAGGGATCACACACGGAGGGCCCAGGCCGCACCCCTGCCATGGTCAGGGGACCATATGCAGAAAGACGAGGCTGTACCCCTCTTGTGGTCAGAGGTCGGGGGACCATATGCAGAGGGCCCAGGCTGCACCCTTTCCCGTGGAAAGTGATTGGGCTCCTCGGAAAACTCTTACAAGAGTGGCTAAGAAGTGACAGGTGGGTTGTCCACTCTCCCTTGTACTGTACACTCTCCAGTGGGATGAAATCCCCAGTCATGCCCAGAGGAACAAGGAAGTGATGCGGAGATGGCGAGCCAGCAGTGAGAGCAGCTCTCACTCAGAGAAGCTCTATGAGGAGAGGGTTACTGGCCAGTGGCAAGTGCTGAAAAAGTAGACCTGCAGCTGGCCCACGCACAGGTGACACCCACGAGGACACCATGTGCTCCTGGTGGACATCACTCACAGGTCACGAGAAGTCAGCCCCAGTGCTCACACGCTGCCAGCTCCAGCCTCGCTACCTGAACCCACCGAGGGCCCCTGCAGAGCCCAGGTCCAGTCAGGGCTGCAGAGCTCAGTTCCAAGCCCCTAGAGCAATTAGGGGCGTGGCCACTGATGAGGGACAGGTCACACAGTGGAGAGAATCTCCAGAAAACTGCAAGCGTGGCATGAATGTCAGCATCTCAGCACATTACAAACACAAGCCTCCCCCTCTTCTGACTGTCCTGGGGGGATGTGGGGCATGAAGAGCTGAGGGGTGAGCTGGCAGGTTCTGAGCACCCCCTGCTCACCTATTCAGATGAATGACTTCTACTCTGCCAACACCACAGTTTACATTTGGGATGAACTGTCTGCTTCCTGATACTCTGTTCAGATGGCTTCTTGCTGATTTCACTCTCCAGTTTGCATGTGGGGACCTGGCCTGGCCTCAGACTCCAACACTGAGAACTCAGCCCTGTCTTTACCGAGCTGCAGATTTTTGTGCCGAGGCAACCAAAACCTTCCAAGTGGGGAATACATTTTGTTTTCACCATTTCAGGAGAGATTTTGAGGTACTTACAGAACTACGACTCTCTGGAAAGAAGAGACCCTTTGATTTTATTTTACCTGTATCCCACTGGTCATTATCGTTGCTCGGCCCTCTGTGACGAGTACTGTTAAAGCTCACGAGCCCCATACAGTGCACAAGATCATCTCTACCTGGAGTCAGCAGCTCCCCTGCCTCACCCGGTGCTACGGGCAGAGCAGAGCTTGGCCTGGGCCCGCAGCCAGACGGTGTGGTGGGGGTCAGCCCAAACATCACCCAGGGGCTCTGCCACTGGTCCTTGTCACACAAACCTCACGCAGGTACACACACACTACCAGGCCCTACACAGCTCAGGGACACAATGGGGCGCCCCTGGGAACAAGGAGCTGGTGGGCCTCACTGCTCACACCCCTTGTGTCCACAGAGCAAGTCCACAAGGACACTTGGCAAACCCAACAAAAATCAAGAAGAGCCTAGCACCACCTTCAAAAAAAAAAATTTTTTTTGATGTGAAATTTATGTAACATAAAGTTAACCATTTTAAAAGGAACGATTCAGTGCATTTCACACATTCACAACATTGTGCAGCCACAACCTCTATCTAGTACCAGAACATTCTCATCACCTATGCCCACAAGCAGTCACTACCCCCTTTGTCCTAACGCTTCCCTGCCCCCAGCCCTGGCAACCACAACTCATTCATTCGCCTGTTCTGGACATTTCACAAAAACAGAATCACAACATGCATGTCCTTCTGGGCCTGGCTTGTTTCACTCAGCATGATGTCCCCACAGTCCATCCACGTTTAGAGGGTCAGAACTTCATGCCTCTTTCAGGTGAACAACACGGAACACAGTACCAAGAGATCATGGGTGAAACGTTCTTAGAACAGAGCTCAAGTACCCAGGTCTAGAAATAACATGTCTGAGAAAGCAGTCTGATGGCTTAATGCTTGGTTTTGATTTTTAACATTTTGTTACTTTTTTAAAAAAACAGGTTTGTGAAGGCATACTTTGTACCTAGTAAAATTCACCCTTTTGAGGGTACATTCTATGAGTTTGACAAACACACAGCCAGACAGCAACCACTGCCATCAAGCCACATCCCAAAGCTCCTGAACCCCTCGGCCCCAATCCTCTCTTTGCCATCCCGTTGGTACATGTCTGTCGTTCATGGAATCACATAGCCACAGCCTTGCCGTATCCATTCTTCTCTTAGCATGGTGGTTCTGACGTTGGGCCAGGCTGCATGTGTGTCCAGAGTCGCTCCCTACACAGTGGGCCAGGGCATGCCTGTCCACCCACCTGTGGATGGACGCGTGGGCATTTCCAGGTTTGAGCAGTCATCTATGAGGCTGCATTGCATGCAGGTCTGTGTGTGAGCACATCTCTCCTTGGTAAGTACCTACCAGTGGGATTGTGCATGTTTAACTTCATAAAAACCATCAAACCATCTTCCAAATGGCTGCACCATTGCGCACTCCCTCCAGCAGTGTATGAGTGTTCCAGGGGCTCCATAATGTCGCCAGCATCTGGTACTGTCCATTCTTTTCAGTAGCCATTCTAACAGGTGTGAAGTGATAAGTTGCTGTGGTTTTAAATGGTATTTCCTTAATGACTAATGATGCTGAGCATCTTTTCATGTGCTTATTGGGGTATCTCATTTTTAAAAAACATTTTATTTGGAATAATTTCAAACTTACAAGTTGCTAGAATTATTGAAGTACAAAGAATCCACCCTTTTCCTAGATTCACCCACTGCCAACATGCTACCTCTTGGCTTTATCATGTGTGTGTAAGGATATACATAATATACAGTAAACTACCCCAGCTTTATCACCTGTGTGTGTCTGCACACACTATGTGTGTGTGTGAGGATACGTATAATATAGTAAATCACCTCAGCTTTATCACCTGTGTCTATACAGACCCTCACTGTGTGTGTGTGAGGATACATATAACATATACTACATCGCCTCAGCTTTATCACCTGTGTGTGTCTGCACATGCTCTTACTGTGTGTGTGTGTGAGCATATGTATAATATATAGTAAATCATGTGATATTTTTCCTGAACCATCTTGGTCCTTTACCCCTCATCTTTCAGTGAGGGCCTCCTTCCTTGGGATATGGGATTTCTTTAATGTAAGAACCTTACCTCATCTTCTTTCCTGCACAGGATCCAGTCCAGGGTCCCAACTGCATTTTAGTGGTCTTATCCCCTTTCATCTGCAACATTCCATAGCCTTTGTCTTTTGTTGTTTTGTTTCCAAAGACCGTTCATCTTGGGTTTGTTTGGTGTTTCCTCCTCATTAAACTCAGGGAAGCGCCCCCTGTGGGACGCTGCACAGGTGACACTGTGCCCCTCCCCGGGGGTCCCACTTGTAGACATGATGCCATACAGCCGCATCCACCGGGGGTTCCTCCCTGACCCTATCTTCACATGATGGCAGGGAAACGCTGCCTCTAGCCCCAGCAGGTGCTGTGCACTGGCTGGCAGGGGCCTTCTCCTCTGTGATGGGGCCAGTCAACCCTCTATTGTCATCACCGACTCCTGGATGCCTAGTATCTCAATGGCTCTCAGTCATTCCCGTACTTGATTATGTGGTGCTCAGAGTGGTCCCAACATGGCCAGCTGGGGGTGGTTGCTGTGACCTGGTGACACAGGCCCCTTCCTTGGGCTTCCTCCAGGTTCCTTTTATCAACCCAGTCCCAGACCTAGAATCGGTTTCTTGGGGGAACCACCAGACTGCCGGTTGAACAGTTTTTCCAAAATGTCCTCAAAGAAACTTCGAACTCAACATGAATCAGCTTACCTCAGCACTCTCCCAACCTGTGCTGATGACTCACCAACATTTACATCTCTCTCTTGCCTTCGCCACTGAACCTCATGTCTATTCAGGGAAGCAATGTGCCCAGTGAGCACAAGGGCTCCTCACAGCTACCCGGGGATCGCTGGGCCAAGGAGACGTCAGAGCTGTGGGATGGTGCTCCTGGGGGGCGCCTTGAAACAAGGACAGATGACGGGGAAAGACGACAGGAAACCTGCCCAGCTCCAGGCACTTCTGCAGGGAGAACGTGGATCCAAGCCAGACTGCTGACCTCTCAGGGTTCGCCAAAAGCAGCACCATTACGGGCGAGCTCCTGGCTTTTGATGTTGTCAACTCTTCTTTTAAGCTTAAAGATTAAAGCACTGTACGAGCCAAAGAGAACATGGCAGTGGTGTGGGCGTGGCTGGGAGGCAGGAGAGAGCCCACATACCCTGAGCTCGAGGCAACCAAGTGATGCCAAGCAGCATTTCCACTCTCTTCCCACCACAGGACGGAGGGAATGCACGCTCTGCCCCTGGGAGCGTGGTCTGCTGGTTCTGCTGGTACATTCCTTCTGTTCACTGGGTGACTTCAACGCTACTGAAACATGCTGCCTTGGGCCACCTACTTCTCTTAATCTCAAGCCTCAGCTCTTTCCTGCTGGGACCTGAGCACCCAAGGATCTGACCACCCCAAGAAACGCTGAGGGTCCCAGGAGACATGAGCACTGAAGGCCAAGGGCTCGCATTTCATTCCATGGACTAGTTTTCAGGCTTTGGGCTCTTGTCAAAACGCTAATGTAGGGATTGGCCCCGTGGCGTAGCGGTTAAGTGCGCGTGCTCCACTGCTGGCAGCCTGGGTTCGGATCCCGGGCGTGGACCGACGCACCGCTTGTCAGGCCATGCTGTGGCGGAGTCCCATATAAAGTACAAGAAGATGGGCACGGATGTTAGCTCAGGGCCAGTCTTCCTCAGCAAAAAGAGGAGGATTGGCATGGATGTTAGCTCAGGGCTGATCTTCATCACAAAGAAAAAAAAAAAATGCTAACGTAATTTAACCTGCATTTATGAAGAAGGATAATCCACAGTGATGGCCTCCCAGGACCAGGAAGGGGCTGGTGGCCAGCGAGGAAACGAAGGTGGCAAACCACTTCATAAAGAGATGCGTGTCCTCACCAGAAAACCGAAAGGAACAAATGGAAGGAATGCAGGTAAGTCAGCAAAGACAAGTTAGTAAGCCCCGTGCTGGTAGGCACTCGGTGATCTGGTGACATGACACCACAGAAATGCGGCGTCCTTCTCGGAGCGGCCGTGGCAAACCACCAAGGATTACAGTCAGCCTGTAACTCCACTTTTAGAACTATAACTTAAGGAAATAATCTAAATAAATAATCTAAATAAATAAATGGGGGAGGGGCAGCAGACACACACACTTGAGTGAGCCTTAAGGCAGATAAAAGGCTGTGCACACTCTGCAGCCACTGCACCAACTTTAAATAACCTGCGTGTGGATCACATCAATGTGGGGACTGGCTTCACCTCACACACGGCTAAGACTGTCTGAACCACGGAGCAGCTGGGCCTCCAGGCCTGCAGCTGCCCACAGCAGCGAGGGCCATCAGCCCCACCTGGAGGGAGAAATGAGGACAGTGAGCTGACGCGGGGTTCTGGGACAGAACGAGGCCTCGGGGTGGGGGGTGGGGGGGAGTTGATTTCACATCTCCGTAACCAAGAAAGGAGCTTGCCTGCAAGTCAAGAAGCCTAGTTTAACATTCTCGAGTGTGGGAGGGAGGGAGGCAAGAACTGTCATCCGGTTTTAGCTGCCACCCCTGCCTGCTCTGAAAGCCTGCCTGGGTGTGTCTGATGTGGATCCACGGCTTAGGCAAGGAGGGAAGGGTGGCTGGGAAGTAAGTGGCACATTTGCATCGGCCTGCTGGGAGGTCAGAGGTTAGGACCAAGGACTCTGGTGAGATGACAGGCATCCCTGGGGTTACCCTTCTTGTCCCACGTGGCCCTCATAGCAATCCTGCCACATGAGGCCTGTGCTAGTGTCCTAGGACAGCCACGACAAAAGCACCGCACACTGGGGGCTTCAAACAAAACATTTATTCTCTAGTCTGGAGGCCAGAAGTCCAACACTGAGGTGTCGCAGGGTTGCGCTCCCTCCGGAGTTCCAGGGGATAGGCTGTGGCTGCATCTCCCCAATCTCTGGCCCATCTTTACTTCACTCCTCCTGTGTCTACGTTTTCTTTTCTGTGTCAAATCTCTCTTTTTTTCTCTTATAAGGACACTTGTCACTGGATTTAGGGCCCACCTGGATAATCCAGGATGATCTCATCTTAAGAACCTTAACTTAATACAGCTACAAACACTCTTTTTCCAAATAAGGTCCCATTTGTAGGTCCCAGGGTTTGGCAAGGACATCTAGGGGCCCTTTCGGCCCACTACAGCCCTTGGGAGGTGGGCTCTTGACTACCTTCCTCAATCACCCCAGAGCCCAGCATAGGGTCTGGCACTGACTGATAAGCAACCAGCAAACTTCTAGAGATCAACCAACTAAGGCTCTCAGCCTCACTTTAAGGATGAGGCACAGAGGTCCTGCGAGGCTAAAGTGATTACCAAAGCCAGGCGGCCAGTGAGTGTGCCTGAGGCACAGGGTAGGCCTGGTGACCTCGGGGACCACAAGCTCCGCCTCCAGAGGCTTGAGGGAAGCAGCGCTTTGTTCCTTGCAGCAAATGCAAACAGGGTCTTCACACATCAGAGCTACAATATCATCTCAGATACACGGCCCCAGATGTCACCAATAAATAAATAAATTGAGAACACACCAAACCTTCAGCTCCATACACAGCAATGTCTCTACCACATGCTGGCATTGGCTGTACCAGAGGCTATGGTCAGGAGGGAGGCAGAAAAAGGGAGAAGGCCTGCGTCTCATCAGAAGGTTCACACCAGGTGTGTGGGGGGCTGTGCTGGTGAGAAAGCTCCGGAAGAGGATATAACGCCCTAAATAATTTCTCTTCTTTTTCTACAAGTAGTGAAACTGTATTAGAAATGCGATGCCATCTACTGATGATCAAAACCTCTAAGGGACCACGGGAAAGAACTTGCGCAGAACCTGCAATTCCAAGAGGTTTTTACGTGGCTTCCAACGGGTTAATGGGGGAAGAACACCCAGAAGCCGCGCTCACAGGCAGTGACAGGTGCATTTCAGCCTGCAGCCAGTCCTGCTTTGTTATAACTCCTCGAGCAGCAGGTGCCTGGCAAAAGCAAACAAAGACTAACAGGCAGCCAGGACCTAGACCAGAGGAGGACATGCAGGGACTGCAGGGCCCAGGCGCATGACCACTCAGGTGCAGAGCACTCGCCCAGGCCATGTCAGCAAGGTCAGCAAAGAAGGCAATGCATGTTTCCCGGCCTGCTTGCCCAGGCTGCCCTCCGCACACTGCGAAACACTGGCTATCAGCCCCTGCTCCACTCCCTGCCCTCTCAAGGTGCCTTTCAGCTGGAAGGAAGAGATGGAGGGAACAGGAGGCCTCTGGGTTCAGGGTCTGGCCCTACCCCTGGGCAAGACACTTGCCTCTCTGAGCCTCAGCATCCCGATTTGTAAAACAAGCTTGCAGAGAATTAAACAGCATTATCAGGCACCTCACAGAGCCTGGCCCAAAGTGTGCTCAATAAATGGTGGCCATAATTACCAAGAGTTAATGCTCTGGTCACAAGCCATATCCATATCCAGACACAAGTGTACAAAACACACAAAAAGGTAACACGGCTCAGGATCAGCCATGAAGAAGTCAGTGCCACGACTATCAATGGAAATCCCTAAGAGGCGAGCTACCTGGCAATAATCAGGTTTCTACAGAAGTAATGTAAAATAAAAGGCACCTTCTGTACGCTGACTACAACCCTGATGAACTGGAGTATAGCACTGAACCTTCAGAGGCCAGCGACAAGGCGGGCTGGTGTGTCCCAGGCAGGCACACAGGTTTACAGAGCTGAAGGTAACGTCAAGAAAGCCCACATGGCGAAGGCTTCCCCGAAGCAGCCCTCAGGGCTGCGCAAGCGACCAGTTACCTGCTGGGACAAACTCTTGGTGCACTGCACTGCAGAGTCAACCTCATGCAGGAGGCCCACGGATGACAGGGCAACCAGGATCTTGGGTCCACACTCCACATGGTCACCTGAGCCATCACAGCTGCACCTGGAGAGGGTGAGCTGCCAGCCACCGGCTCCTGCTGGCTACTCTCATAACCTCAGGCGGCTAGGTGGAGGGGCTTGCAAATGAAAGGAACTGGTGATATAAACAAGTGGCCGCAGTTTGGGCAACAGTTCAGATGCATTGGGGTACGGGGAGATACAGAGGTGATGGGACATGGGGGAGATTATCCTGACTGTCACACATTCACGGAGAAAATTAGAAACCTCAGAAGGGCATGGAACGTGCAACAGAGCGAGGTTTAGAATGAGAATCGGGCAGACTTGGCCCATGCTCTGCCTCCTGGGGTCCTTGTCACACATAGGGGGCCCTGTGTATGCTCAGAGATTCCATGTGTGCCAACATCTCTAGCTACTCCAGCACTGAGAGAATCCTCTCTGTTCCATCGGGTTTGTGGGTCCCTGCGAGCCAAGGACAGCCCGAACAGACCCCCTTGCTGGACCTTGCTGGTCAGCAACACGCCTCGTCGGTTTTTTTTTTCCCAATAGAAACCAGTTTAACGACAACATGCTGCAGGAAGGTGGGCCCACCAACTCCACTGGCCAGAGACCCTCGGCCCATGCAGAGCCCAGTCCAGCCTCTGACCCTCGTGGGGACTCAGAAAGGGGAGAGCAAAGTGCATCATGTTCATAAAGGAAGTAAAACAGGCATGGGGGGGCCAGGCCGGGGAGCTTGGAGCCCACGTCTAGGTGCTGGCCCACGGGGCCTCCTCGGCACGGGCCAGGCAGACCAGCTGTGCAATGATGCCCGCCAGGTCAGTGGCCTTGTCTAGCTTGATGGAGGTGTCCGTGCAGATGCAGTGGAGGAATAGGTGGCACCTATTCCCAGAGAGAAGCAGATCTTGATGAAACCGAAAAAAAACGTTTTCTTTCCTTATTGCATGCTTTGCACACACGAAGAACACGACTGAATAAAATTCTGAGGTTTTTTGTCCAAAGATTTGGTCTTTTCCTTTTCATCCATGCCCCTTTCAACCTGGTTAAGCACTCCAGCTGGAGGAAAGAGGAAACAAGTGAACTCACATGTCGAGCCTCTCTTGGCTGTACAAAGCCTCCCTGGGCGCTGCCCACTGACCAGCCATAAGGCTCTGACAGAGGAAGGACGGAGCCCTGAAAGATTCTAGTAAGTAGAACACATAAGCTCTCCTTGAATCCCATACCCTCAGCTAGCTTAGCCAGCTAAGATTCACTTTGTCAAATAAGCCTGTGTGTTTGAATTTAGTAACTTTGTATCCTCCAGACTGGCATCCATGAAATTCAACCTGCTTTTTCTTTCTTTTTTTGTTTTTTGGTGAGGAAGATTCACCCTGAACTAACATCTGCTGGCAACCTTCCTCTTTTTTTTTGCTTGAGGAAGACTAGCCCTGAGCTAACATCCGTGCCAATCTTCCTCCACTTTGTATGTAGGATGCCTCCACAGCATGGCTGACGAGTGAAGCAGGTCCACGGCCAAGATCTGAACTCACGAAGCCAGGCCACCGAGGTGGAGCGCACGGAACTTTAAACACTGGGCCACAGGACCGGCCCTCTGCTTTTTCATTTTTAACCTATTTGGTTTTGGCTTAGATGTAACCGAACCACTTGAGAGCAGAAGCCTCTGGGACTGAGGGGACAAGCTCTGCGTCAGCACAGACACACTCTGGGGATGACCCCTTGCCAGGACCTCCTCTGTGGCCACTGTGTGGTCTGTGCATGGGAACTCAAGCACCCGAGTTTCTTGGTGACACCAGCCCCACCTCAAAGAGCCAGGTGGTAGGACCCTGAGGGACCAAGGCTGCAGATGCAGGAGTGACAGTCGGACGAGGACCACACAGGTGCCCTCCGAGCGGGATGCAAAACACAAAAGAAACTGTCCCGACCACAGGAATCAACCCCTTTATTGCTCAAGTATAAAGCATCACAGCAGGTTTGAGGCCACCTGGGAGTTCGCACACAGAGGCCCACACTTACCAAAACGCACTTCCCAGGCTCAAGGCTCCAGAGAGAGCTCTCAGTGTTGATCTTGTGCGTGAACTTCCCTTCCATGAGGACGCGCTCCCCATTTTCCTCCAGCACAGCCACCCGGATGGAGCTGCTGCGAAGAGCCACTGAGACCTGGAACAAAGCAGAAGAGAATCATTTCATGTGGGAAGGGGTGACCAGCATGCTCCAAAATGGGAGGGGACAACGGTTTCCAAGGCGCCTGACCGTGCACCATAGGAGAACAAGATGCAAGACCATCCTTGAGGGTCACCAGGCATTCTGAGTGAAGAAAATCATACCAACCAATTTACACTTGAAGCAGCCTATGCATCACCATCTCCTTCAAGTAAATGCACGAGATCTGTTTCGACATGCATAATGGTAACGTGGGGTGCTGTGTGGAAACAGGTTTTCAACAGTTTTCCACCCAAATCCCTTCTCCAGTTAGAGGAGCCCAATTCTCGTGGCGGAAGGCAAGACGGCACACAGTGGTAGGGACATGTGCCACCCCATTCCTGTCTTGCTGGCTGGACGACGTGTCCAGGAGGGCCGAGTGGCCACATGCCCCGCACTGCTTCCTTCCACGAACCACCGTGCCATCTCTATGGCCACAGCTCAGCCTTCACCCAGGAGAGTGATGCAAGGTCCTCTGGTTTTGTATTTTGTCTTTGTTCTCTGAGAAATCCAGCCTCTATAAGCCTCAGCTCACCAATCTCTCCTCTGTGACGCTTGTCCTGGGCAGTCTCCCGCCTCCCGCACTGGGAACACCCTTTCCCTGCTCTCATGCGTCTGTCTCCACAACTGTACTGGGAGCTGCTGGGATGGGGGTTTACTTCACACATGTACCCCAGCCAGGAGGATCCAAAGCAGGTGTACCCCAGGAGGTTCATTGGATCAGTAATTGGAAAAGGAAAGAAAACAGAACTTTTGTTTATATTTTGTTTCAATTCTTTTTAAATTCTAAAATCTGTGTTTTATAATGTAAACATTGGGCCGGCCCAGTGGCTTAGCAGTTAAGTGTGCGCACTCCGCTACTGGCGGCCCGGGTTTGGATCCCGGGTGCGCACTGACACACCGCTTCTCCGGCCATGCTGAGGCCGTGTCGCACATAGAGGAACTAGAAGGATGTGCAACTATGACATACAACTATCTACTGGGGCTTCGGGGGGGGGAAAAAAAAGAAGGAGGATTGGCAATAGATGTTAGCTCAGAGCCGGTCTTCCTCAGCAAAAAGAGGAGGGTTAGCATGGATGTTAGCTCAGGGCTATCTTCCTCACAAAACAAACAAACAAATATAATGTAAACATCTTTTTATAATAGTATTTGCATAATGTATACGTTAAATGAATAGTCACTGGAGAAGAGAGCTTAGGCCTTTCTAACACGCATGTGGTATCAAAACCGGTTGGAGACAGCCCTCCCATGTCGCTTGGTAAGTGCTCATCAAATGCTTGAAAAGTGCTTCAAAAGAAACCTTCAAAACCACAAAATTTTCAAACTGGAGTTTATATTTGTCAACAGAATCTGATACTGCAACCTACCTGTATTTTAAATATCCACAAATAAAAGATGGAAAGGGGAGGGATGATGTTCTGGAGTTACCACCATTAAGCAGCTTCAGAGTAAAACAGGAACTCCTGAACTGTACATGAGGGAGGAGAGACGGGGACAAAAGTGCTGCCACAGAGCACAGTGGCCTCTGGGTGGACAAGCCACCACGCACGCTGCGTCTACACACAGGCTCTGGGGGCGTCCTGTGAGCCGCAGCTCCACCCACACTCAACTTCTGGGAGGATTTACTGTTTCTTCAGCTGGTTCTGCAAAGTCATGGGCACAACGCACCTTCACTCCCGGCATCTAATGGCCAACACACCAGCAGCCCAGCACACCCCAGATCATAAACTTAAGTGTGTGGTGAACACCTGACAGAGTACATCAAGGCTCTGTCACCCCTGGCCTCCCAGGAACAAGCTCACTTTAACAAATAAAATCCTCCCAGCCAACTTTACATAACAAGATAATTTCCAAATTTGGGCATGCTTCTTACAATGCTCATCTCTTGCACAACAGGGGATGAGCCAAGGCACCAAGGGGGAACCACAAAGGAGATGTTTCCAGGAGCTCCAGGTCAAGACGTCACCCTGGGAACAGGCTCATCTCCTGATCTCTGTGACCCACAGAGATGACAGGAACAAAGCACAAAGAAAAAAACCCCAGACAACACAAGGGAAGCAGCAGGAGGCCGGGACAGACAGTACAAAGCAGGGAGGAGTGACAGGTCCACATCTGGAAGCCCATAGCTACATGGGGCCTCTGGCTGGCAGACAGCAGGTACACAGGGCCAAAGCAGAGCAGCCAAGAGTCAGTCCTGCCTATGATGAAAGTGAACTATTTTTGACAAGGTTAAAAAGAACGACAGCAAGAAACCCCAGAAAAACAAAAAATTATACGAGAAATTCCTGATTCAAAGGGATGTTGGAGAAAATGGTGAAGTTAAGGACCTCCAAAAAAAGCTCTCCTCCAAAAAAGCAATAAGAACATTGGCAAAAATTGTCAATATCTACTTGGTCTGAACTTTGGAAACTAAGCAAAGGTTTGTAGGAACAGAGGAAGCATTTATGCAAGAAAAACGATAGCATCTTTGTAAGAACAGTGAGCTTTTTGTGACATTTTAACTTGCCCTGGACCCATTCTCACTCTCTAGCTCCTTGGTAGCCCACATTCCTGGGGTAGCCTGGCAGTCATCACAGGGAGTGTAAAGGAGCTGGAGCTCTTTCAAAGCTTCATTCCCAAAGAACTGTCATTATCTGACCTGTGTAATGGTTCCTGGAAGACCCCACTTGCAAAGTTGTCTGTTTTTGACTGAACACAGAAAAGCCTTTTCCCCAGGAAGTGTCTGTTGAAAACAATTATAGGCAAGTGTTTTAACTTCACACCTGACGGAGGTGGTAGATATCAGCAGAGGCAAAAACAAAAAAAAGTAAAAGATGGGGAATATAATGTCCATGGAAGCTTTGAAACACTTGGAAATATTCCTAGGAATCTAGAAGGACACATGAATGTGTAGGGCTGTGTGTATGCTCAGGAAAAACCTGAGAAGGCCCTAAGCTCTCACCACTGGCTGACTTGGAGACTCTGCAGGAGCGAGAAGTGAAGGTTAAGGAGAATTTTCAACTGCTACACTAAGTGTTAAAGGCGTGCCCCAAAACGTACAGGGAGCCCCTCAAAGACAGAAAGATTTACTGGTTCCAGGTGTTTAATGAAATCTTTGTCCAATCATTAGCTGACACTAAGCTCACCAAGCAGAGACTTCATTGGCCACATACAATAAAGAATCCAGACTTCAAAAAATTAGTTCAAAAAAATCATTAAACAAACAAGAACTACATCAAGTACCAACAACAACAAACTATGGAGAAAAGGGAGAATCTGACTTCCAAAGTTGCCACATTGTTATTTAAAATGTCCAGTTTTCAACAAAGAATTACAAAACTCACAAAGAAACAAGAAAAGATAGCCCATACACAAAGGATAAAAGCAATCAATAAAATCTGTCCCTGAGGAAGCCCACGCATGGACTTAGTAGAAAGTCTGTAAATCAGCTATTGTAAATATACTCAAAGAGCTAAAGAAAACCATGTGTAAAGAACTAAAGGGAAGTACAAGAATGATGTCTCATAAATAGAGAATATCAATAAAGAGATGGATATTATTTTTAGAAAGACTCAAATACAAATTCTGGAATTCAAAAGTAATTGGAAAAAAATTGAAGTGAAAAACCCACTAGAGGGTCTCAAAAGCAAATTTTAGCAGTTAGAAGAAAGAATCAGCAAATCTGAAGATAGGCCAATTGAGATTACTCAGTCTGAGGAACAGAAAGTAAACAGAATGAAAAAATGAACAGAGTCAGAAACCTGACGGACACCATTAAGCATACCTCCACAGGCATAATGGGAGTCAGAGAAGAGGAGGAAAGAGAGAAACAGCAGAAAGAATATTTGAAACAATAATGACCAAAAACTTTTCAAATCTGACCAAAAAATTAATCTACACATTCAAGAAGCTGAAGGAATTTCAAGTAAAATAAACTCAAAGAGATCAAGACCTAGATGCATCAAAATCAAACTGTCAAAAAAGCCAAGGACAAAGAGAGAATCTTGAAAGCAGGAAGAGAAAAGCAAACTCATCACATACAGAGGATCTTCAATAAGAATAACAGCCAATTTGTTATCAAAAACTATGGAGGCTAGATGGCAGTAGGATGAAGGATTCAAAGGGCAGTTCGGGGGAAAAAAGTCAATGAAGAATTCTGGCAACACTATCCTCCAAAAAAGAGGAGAAATTAAGGCATTCCCAGATAAACAAAACCCTAAGAGAATTCATCCCTAACAGGCCTATCTTTTCTTCCACATGCCCTACAAGAAATACTAAAGGAGTCCTTCAGGCTGAAATGAAAGGGCACCAGATGGTAACTTGGATCCACAGGAAGAATAAAGAGCACTGGTAAAGTAAACACAGCACAAGTGTAACTTGTGTTTGTTAACTCTCTTTCTCTCCTGATTTAAAAGACAACAGCATAAACCACAAATAAAGATACAAAGAAGCAGAGAACAGGAGTTATTATATAGAACAGGAGTTACTGTATACAGCCAGGTTTTGGTACACATTGAAATTAAGTTGGTTTAATGAATCTGAAGTAAATTGTAATCCCCAGGGGAAACACTAAGAAAATAACTCCAAAAAAAAAAGACGAGGGAATTCAAATACAACACTAGGAAATATCTATTTAACGCAAAAGAAAGCAGTAACAGAAGAACAAAGAAAAATTTCAAAACTTACTACAAAGACAGAATAATCAAAACAATGTGGTACTGTATTCATAGACATACAGATCAATGGAACAGAATTAAAAATTCTGGTTGGTTGATTTTAGACAAGGATGCCAAGGCAATTCAATAGAGGAAAGAAGAGTCTTTTCAACAAACAGACTGTGACAACTGGATAGCCACAAGCAAAATAAGAAATTTCGACCACTCCCTCATATCGTATACAAAAATTAAATCAAAATGGATCAAAAACCTATATCTAAGAGCTAAAACTATAAAACTCTTAGAAGAAAACAAAAGTGTAAACATTCATGACCTTGGATTAGACAATGGTTTCTCAGATATGACACCAAAAGCACAAGCAATAGATAGATAAGTAGGTAGGTAGATAGATAACACTTTATCAAAATTAAAGACTTTTGCGCTTCAAAAGACATTATCTCTTAAGAAACTAGAAAGACAACTCACAGGATAGGAGAAAATATTTGCAAATTACCTGACAACAGTATAGTACCTAGAATTAAAAAGAACTCTTACAATTCAACAATAAAAAGACAAACAATCCAATTAAAAACTGGGCAGGGGCTGGCCCGGCGACATAGCGGTTAAGTTCGCGTGCTCTGCTTCGGCAGCCTGGGGTTCGCTGGTTCAGATCCTGGGCGCAGGCAGACCTACGCACTACTCATCAAGCCATACTGAGGCGGCG
This sequence comes from Diceros bicornis minor, assembly GCF_020826845.1. NCBI lineage: Eukaryota > Metazoa > Chordata > Mammalia > Perissodactyla > Rhinocerotidae > Diceros > Diceros bicornis. The sequence continues at coordinate 1,498,259 of NC_080780.1, forward strand.
TCCCACACAGAGCAACTAGAAGGATGTACAACTATGACATACAACTATTTACTGGGGCTTTGGGGAGGAGAAAAAAAAAAGGAGGAAGATTGGCAACAGATGTCAGCTCAGGGCCAACTCTCCTCCAGGGGAAAAAAAAAATGGGCAAAGGACTTGAATAAACATTTCTCTAAAGAACAGCTTGGCAGTTCCTCAAAAAATTAATTTTGGAGCTACCATATAACCCAGCAATTCCACCCCTAGCCTCATACACAAGAAAATGGAAAACGTGTCAAAATATGGGGGTAGAGGGAAAGACTGAGGTACAAATGGGTGCACAAGGGGGAGTACAGAGATGTCTCCTCTTCTCCAGCCTCATCCCACGTGACAAGTTCCGAGACACCAGTGAAGGACCAGTGAGGAGGTCCCAATGTGGGAACAGGGGTTGAGACCACCTTGGAAAAAGTCTCACATTTGGGGAGACGTCCTGTCACAGGCCAGAGGCCCTCATCCTGAGGTGCTGACAAGGACCCTATCACAGGGGCCTCTCTCAGACCAGCGACGATACCCAGCAAGCTGAGAGGTGTGTCCCTTACCAAACAATAAATAAGATAAAGATACACACGCAAATGCACTGTGTGTGGCTATATCCAAAGAACACAGCCATATTTACTAAGTATAAGTTATATTCAATACAGGAACTGGTTTAAAACCCAGAGCACTCCCCACCAACACCCCAAACTGCTCTTTATCTACAGATGACAACTTGTAGCAGACGATAAGATACAATCTAGACCGTTTTCTTAAAATTACAATTTTTAAAAATCAACATTAGTGTCCATTTTCAGCTTCAGTTTTGGCTCTCTAATTTTGATGAATTTCAAGATCTAGCTGTATTTTTTGAACAGCTGCATTTTGGAGTGCCTTTATCTAATCAAATACAACAGGAAAATCAATTGCAAGTGATAAAATTCATACTGTGTTAGGCTGCTATTAACAAATGAGATGGGGCCCAAATTGCCACAGAGAAGGGCCTTCCATGAGAGAGACAAATCATTTCATTTCCGTAACAATTAAATTGGAAACCATTAATACAATTTAGACAAAACTGCTCTAACAGGGTAAGAAGATCAAAGTGGGTTAAAAGGCAGCAAAGTAACTGACCCTCAAAGAAGCTCCATCAAAATGCAACCTGCTCCTTTCTAATGCTGGTTCAAATTCCAGAAACCATAAGGAAAAAGATTGATTAATTTAGACATATAAAAATAAATAAGTTCTGCAAGGAAAAAATACCACAATCCAACTCAAAAGATTAATAACAAAATGGGACAATAGATCTTCAATACCACATCACAAAGAGCTGATCTTTCTAATATATAAAGAGCTCCTAGAAATCAATATAAGCAATGACCTAACAGGAAATGGGCAAAAGATATAGCCAGTTCAAAGGAAAGGCACATGTAAAAACATGCTCAATTTCACTCATCAGAGAAATATAAATTCATATTATACCTATATGCTATTTTTCACCTACCCAACTTATAAAACCCAAGAGTTTGATAACATACTACTGTCAGCAAATTTGTGAAAACCAAGGACTCTGGCACATCATTGATGGAAATGTAAACTAGTACAACCCCTATGGTGGGCAATTTACCAATACCTATAGAAATTAGAAATACCTTTTAATACCACGTATCTTTCAATCTGGCGATTGCACTTCATGGAATCTATTCTTGGAACGCATACATGCAAAATGAAATTTATTAAAGGGCATTCATTGCTTTATTGTCTATAATAGCAAAAGATTGGAAACAACCTAAATGCTAACTACCAGGGGACTAATTTAGTAATCAGCCTGCTGCTTGAAGGGGGCAAAAGCAGAGACTGGAGCCCTGGGTGAAGGGGTGGTGGGCTCAAGGCACTTGCACTCTCAGCGTTTGGCCAGCCTGAGCCAGATGACATGGGAAATCCTAGGTCTACCCAAGGGCAACCTCTGGTTGGCAGGCACCAGAGGCACTGGGGACATGGCAGACAACACAAGAGACCAGAGCCAGCCTGGTGGTGCCAGTAACTGGGAATGGGAACATATCATCTGTGCTAACAGTGGAGATGTGATAATGTATATTCATACTTGACTATATATGCATAAAAAATATCTGCCAAAATATCTCAGAAACTAGTAAGGTGATGACTGAGGTCAGGGTGGGAGCTGGTACAGCATAGAAGGACAGAGGCAGGAGAGAGACTTTTTGTTGTACATTTTTATACTTTTGAACAGGTAAATGTGCTTCTCATTCAAAAATTTAAAAATAAAGTAGATAAATGCAGCCTATTAGCCTTTTGTGTTACAAAAGTTTCCTATAATAAAGAGTCTTCCTACGTTTTTTCTAAACACATTCTAAGAAGGGAACACCATGTAACTGAGCTTGTAGCACGAATTCCAGCAGCTGCATCAAACTCAGGGGCAAGGAGGCATCACCGTATGAGACATGCCCTGGGGCCTCGGCGCTGTTCCAGAAGGTTCCCATGGTGGGGACAGAGACGGCAGTGAGCCCAACCAGCCAGCAAGACCTCATCAGTCAGCAAATACCACTCACAATCTCTGAGAGGAAGGAGAATATGGAAGAGGAAATAAATTCACTTGTCACTCAATGTCATCTAGTCATGAGTTCGCTTGCAACAATATCATGACATTTTCCACTCAAAAGACGATCAATCAAACAGGGTGGGGGCGGGGGCCGGGTGCTGGTCTCCACTCTGCCACCATCTCACCAGATGGTCTGGGGCCTCAGTGGTTTACATCTCCAGGAGAGTTTTCTCATCTGTAAAATGAGAAGGTAGACTAAAAATCTCAGTGAATCTCCTACGATGCACTGAAATGCCAGGTTTATAACCACCTGGCTGACTTAACGCTATTGCACAAACAGCACATTATGATCTCAAAGCTCCTTCCTCTACTCCATGGCTACACTGAGGAAAGAGGGGAACTCAGTTGCTTTTCCTAAGCAGAGTGGACGAAGCAAAGACCTAACCACCTTTCACTAATGCATGAGACCAAAGCTTCATTTTAAGAAATTTTTCTTTAGATTCACCAGCAAAATTATAAAAAAAAGTTGCACGTAAAATAAGAACACTTGAACATAAAGCATTATGCACACACTCTTAATTGTCCCCCACGACACTTGAGAGGCAAATCCATTTCTCAGAAAAGAAATCAACACAAAAAAGTAAAAGAAGGGCATCCTTCTGGTGCCTCCAGCACCACGCTACAGCTGGAGAAGAGCTGGAGTGTTACTCCATTAACACTCAGTGCTGCCCACATCCACCCCTGACCCCAACGCCGTCACCCCGCACGTGCAGAGCTACTTACAAAGCCAGAACAACTGTGACTTCATCAGCTGAGCTGCTGCAATCACAGCTACCGTCATGATGATACCTGATAGGTGCCACAGACAAAAGCCAAAAATAAATACTGCTGACAGGCAGCTGTGACAGGTATCCCAGGGAACTGCTAGAAAGGAGCCAGTCCAGAAAGTGGCAACGCTGAGAAAAAACCGAGACTGGCAAAAGCCAAGAAATGCAAAATAAACTTAAGTGAGACATGACTAAAACTCTTAGATCACTAAGAAATTGAGAGACCACAATTTTTTAAAAGAAGGTTACAGTATAAGAATAACATGGAATTTGAAAGTTGCTAAGAGAGTAAATCTTACAAGTTCTCATCACAAGGAAAAAAAATTCGGTAACTACGTATGGTGATGGATATTAACCAGACTTATTGTGGTGATCATTTCCCTATATATATAAATATCGAATCATTATGTTGTACACCTGAAACTAATATGATGTTGTATGTCAATTATGCCTCAATAAAAAGGAAAAAAAAGAAAGACACAGAAAAAAATACTATTGAAGGAGAAAAAGAAAAATTCAACTACATAGGAGATGAAGCAAGACTAGTGTAAATTAAGTTAGCACGTGTCACAAAAATGCCAACACTAGATAAATCAACAGCTTACGTGGAACTTGCCTCTTTCAATCCCAGTGTTGCAAACACTCAGGCTCATCCACACATCTCCGGGTGTTGAGAGCACTGCCTCCAGAGCCAGTCAACCTGGGAAGAGCCTGAACAAACTGCCCTCCACCAGTGAATCCTGTGCACACTGAAACCACCTCAAAGGATTGGTGGGAAGAGGGGCTGAGCAGTGCGTGGCCCTGAAAAAGCACTGCGCAGTGCTTTTTGAAGCAAACAGACTGCCTGTTTATGCTCTGCATGGCGCCTGCCACTCCTTGGAACTGCCATGCTGGTGCATCTGCTGTCACTGCCTGAGCCCCACAGATATCAACTCCAGAGCAGCAATCTTGTCCGAGTCTTGGGGACCATCACATGCTCAGTAAATGTCTAATGCAGGAATGAGCAAAGGGCCATCCTCGGGCAAAGCGAGGCCTTATCAATCTAGAAATCATGACAAGGGCACTTGAGAGAGACGCGGATCTGAACCTGAAGTATGACGGGGTCTGCCCCTTAGCATGGTGAGACAAAGGGCAGGACCCTCACAACACACTGTTCGCAGCAGAGCAACTGAATTGTGAGACTGACCTCCAATTACAGCGTGTATACCTGAGACACTGTTCTCAGTGGGAAGTTCTCCCAGGTGGCTGTGGACAGTACAGCAAGAAGTGTCAGGGAATCTGGGTCTTCTGAGTCAAAGAAAGAGAAAATAACTAGTTTTAGGTTAGGTCTAATACAAGTCATTTCAGAGAAATCTCCAGAAGTTCATGGAGAAGTTTGAAGATAGATACTAGACCAGGAAACTGTAACTGTTTTAGCCAAGGAATAAAGTGTGGTAACCAACACTTTTCATAATTTAGTCACCTATATACAAAGCTATCCTACCAAAAAATGAAATGAAAATCAATACTTGACCTACTCCAACAGGAGGGTCAGCCTGACCTGCTATGACCTACCAGAACCAGAGGGGTGGTGGTCGTCGGAAGTGGGATTCTGTGGGGATGACCCCTAGTTACCTGGTCTGACTTAAATCCTCAAGTCCACCTGGCCAGGGGTCACTGAGCCCTAATGAGACCTCCAGGGATGGGGTGGGAAGAGGGAGGAACGGAGGAATGAGCGGACAGTACTGCTCCAGCCAGTGCCAGATCCATCAATCCCTGACTCACTTCCACATGGAGCTGTGAGGGCTCAAGGGCTCCCGTCTTTCATGCTGCAGAACAAGTCGAGTTCATCTGACACTGGCAGGAAGTCACAGTCTACTAGAGGCTGCCCTGGGCCCCCAGGCCCTGCACACAAGGCAGGCCTGTTTTAGATGGAGCCCAGGGAGCCAGGGAGGGGCCTGCAGTTGAGGCCTCAGGACAGGGGGGCCCAGAGGTGTTCACTCACCACCTAGCCTGGATTTGCACATGTATCCAGACCAGCAGGAGCTGGCACCACTTCACAGGGGAATTGTTTCCAGAAAATGTACATGCAACTCAACTTCCATTTTACATGCTCCGGGGCCTTCTCTTGTAAAGAAGCCAGCAGTGCTTCTCTTTATAAAGTGAGGGCTGGGACGCAGGGAAACAGTATGAGCTTTAGAAGCAGACAGACCTGAATCAAACCACGGCTTGACCACTTCAGTCATTCAGCCATTCATTCATTCAAAAACATCTGGAGAGCACTCAAGGTTCCAGACATAACAAGAATGAGGGAGACACAATAGATAATTGAGTAACTTCTCTCAGCCTCAATTTCTCATCTACAAAACATGAAAGATATTACTTACAGTACAGGTTCTCATGAAGACGGAAATAAGGATACAGTTTCTGGCATATATCAGAATTTTTTATATTGAGGATTATATTAACATAATGTCCCATTTCATACATCACATGAGGAGTTTTTCTTTCAAGTGAGGCCTACCTATCTACAATGACCTACAACAATGTTATTCTCAGCAAGGTTCCTGAGTAAACTTCTCTCTCCCACTGAAAGATTAAATTTCTACTCACTCAAGCTCATTGAGATGGAGAAATCAACTCAAGCTGTCAATGTTACAGCTCCAACCTGACATGGCCCCCTGCTCTATGGAAGGGCTCTGCAGCGCACAGGACCGGAAGTCCACTTACCACTACTCCACTTTCTCCATCTGTGAAATGGGTATAACAATTGCCTTGCCTATTTCGTAGTGTTTTTGTGGAGACTAAATGCAATAAATGATATGAGACTATTGTAATTTAAAAAAACGAAGCTCATGTGCTATCCACATAGCACAGGAAGGCTGGCCAGGGCTGAGATGGGTCTCATACTCAACTTAACGTGGTTAAAAAGGCAGGTGGGGTGTGTTTGTAACTGAAAAAAAGAAACAGTTTTGTGTTTGTGGCTAAGTAAAGACTACCAGGAATGGGAGAGACAGGGCAGGTTGGCTCCAGCACAGCCCACAGCCCAACACCTGTGCCCCGAGGAAAGAAGCTGAGCAGAGAAGCCACAAGAGCCCCCATTACCTGCCTGCCCTTCACCACGTGCTTGGGCACTGGCACCTTGAGCTCCAGGTCAGTGTAGTCCTGCGACCAGGTGTAGTTCTCGCGCACAGCACCGTTGTAGCTGTCGGGGTTTCTCTGGAACTGCTCCTGTCTCCTGAGAAAGAACAAGAAGTAAGATGACAGCCCAGCCCACACGCAGGACGGGAAGGCCACGGGGCACCCGAGTGCACACCGTCTCTAGGTCCTGAAGAAGTTTTACCTAAATCTCACTTCCTTTTGCATCTCAAACTCCCTCTCTCTCTGGGCAATTTCCTTTCTGATCCTCCTACTCAGCCCTCCGGGAAACCACAGGGACAAAAGGAAAAGCTGCAGAGAAGACCCTGAGTGCAGCACCCTCATGGTCAGGAAAAGTGTCTGCGACCACAGTCCACAGCGCAGCCTGGTCTTCCTGAAGCTTAGAAACCAGGCCAGTCAACTAACCAAAGGCCTCGTTAATAAAATCCCAGGGCTTGTGGGGGCCTGGTTTCTCATAAACTGCTTGGCAGGGTCTATCTTTAAAAAGAAAGCAAAACAACTTCAGCCCTTATCCAACCCCAGTCTCCACTTTCTCCTGGTCAATAAACTGAAGCCAAGGCACTGCACAAAACTGCAGGCTTTCTTAAGATGTGAGCAGTGTGCTTATGAGACAGCCTAGAAAACCCCACTGCACATGCAATACCAACTCAGCACAGATGCAGACAGGCCTGGCCAAGAAGCTGATGTTAAAAATAAAATACAATGAAATATTTACCATAAGACTTAGTCTTAACAACAGCATAAACATCATATAAAAGTTTGGACTCAAGAGTGCATTACAGTGAGCGTTAGATCTAAATTAAAGGCAGAAGCACAGTTGTGGAGGAAGCAATACCCATGAGTGCAGACATCCCAACAACAGGGGCAGTTCAGCCACTTTCTCCAGGCTCAGGGAGCCCAGCAGAGGCACCTGGAGGAAGAGGCCCATGGACAAGACTCCACTGGTGGGGAGACACAAAGCTGTGCCTGTCTGTACTTGTGCAAATGAAAATGCACAGAAAAGGTTCGGAACGCATGCACCCCATCAGCCCCTCACCTCTGATCAGGGAGGGGTTGGGAGGGGTGGTTAAATGAGGATACACTTTTCCTGGCTGAAGCTTTAGGACAAGAACACGTTTACATCCTGTGGGTATGCCTTGTACAACTTATATCGTGAGGCCGGGCCTCCATCACAGCCCAGGCTCTCTCGACTGGTAACTGGCAGCTGTTATAGGCTGAACTATGTCCCCCAAAATTCATATGTTGCAGTCCTAACCTCCGGCTCCTCAGAAAGTGCCTTATTTGGAAACAGGGTCTTTGTACTGGTATTGCAGTTAAAAAGAGGTCATTAAAGTGGGCCCTGATTCAATATGACTAAGTCCTTAAAACGGGAAGACCTGGACATGAAGATGCACACACAGAGGGATGACGATGTGAAGAGACACAGGGAGATGGCGATACAGCTGCAAGCCAAGGAATGCCAAAGACGATCAGCAACCCCAGAAGCCGAAAGAAGCAAGGAAGGCTTCTTCTACCCAGTCTTGAAGAGAGTACAGCCCTGCAACACCCTGGTCCTGGACTGAGGCCTCCAGAACTACAGGAGGATGATTTCCGGTGACCTAAGCTACTTAGTCTGTGGTACTCTGTTGCAGCAGTTTGATTAGGGTGATTCAAAATTCAGCACTTAATATCGGCAGGCCAGGCACTGACCAATCAGAAAGGATGCCAGCCCCAAACTACCTGCTCCGGCAGGCCAAGCAGGGATGGTGGGCCCCTGCAGGGACCAAGAGCCACAGAGAGAGCAGGGTGGGACAAAGGAGACAGGATCGATCAAGGCCTGGACACAGGCGGCCAGAGTAAGCTTGATGTAGAAGCCACCAATGCAAGTGTTTACCACAACTGTTCAGTGATGTGAGGAAAAGCTTTCAATATGCTATAAACCTGAAAAAGAGTACATAGCTTTCTTGTAGGGTATAGGTTTAGTTTTCTAAGAAGAAGCGCACACACACATATACACGTGTGTGTGTCTATATATAAAGGGAGGCTGGTAAGCCTTGGTGGCTGTCTCTGAGTAGCATGATAACAAGCAGTTTGACTTCCTTCCTTGTACCCTCAGGTACCCAAATTCCCAACAATATGTAGACACGTTATCATCAAGAGAAAAACAGCCCTCCCTAAGAACGCGTCGACAGGAGACAGAGACCCAACCCGTGGCCCCCACGACCAGGCAGCTCCCTTGTGGCTACGCCAGCCTGCTTGCATCCTGACCCCCCAAAATAGGGCCTAGGGAGACGGCCACAGCAGGACGGGGTGGCCAGGCCCCATGTCCACGTCCCAGACCCACACGCTTTCTCCCAACTCTAGCACCCACTGCAGCTTTAAAGCTCACATTTGACAGACGTGCTTGAATGTGTGGAGAATACCTCCAACCCACACCAGGTACCAGGAGGGAGGATGAGGGGGCTCACCCCTCACTGCACAGCTTTCTCTCTATGGCCTTTAAACTGTGTGTGTGTGACCTACTTAAATAACCAAAGTTCCGGAAACACATAAATAAAACACCCCCACACAAAATAAAGGCCAACCTGGCCTGGCACCTTGCGGGGATCAGGAAATAACCCTGAGGATCCTTCAAAGTGAGAGGACAGCTACTTTCCAAACATGTGGCTGAGCCCTTATGGCTGGTGCCCACGTGGCCCCTAGGACCAGGACGGGCAGCAGACAATGGGAGACACCACAGGCCACACCTCCTCAAGGGGCCACCCTCCACCCTGCAGGTGGCTGTCCTGAGGGAAGTCCCCCAGAGCTGGGTGCTCACGGAGGAGCTCTGATCTCTCAGCATCTCGGGGTGGGCAGCTCTCCAGGTGCTCGGCCTGGCTCACCCTACATGGACCTGCAGCACCCTCCCAACGGAGCCAGGAAAGTCACTCCTAGCACAGCTCAGCATGCTGTTGGGGGCTTTTTTAACGCTCTGAATCCACATTCTCTTTAAATAAGTTGATTATTTCCAGCTGACAGTGTGTAAAAATAAGCCTCCTGTCATGTGCAGGTGCTCTGGGCCCCGCCCTCGCCTCTCCACCCCTGTCCAGTCAGTCGGCAGCCGCACCCCTGCTGCCAGTGAGCACTGGGGGCGGGCAGGGTGTGGAGGGGGTAGAAGGAGGAGTGTGAGTCAGCAGCCAGGGTGCAGCCTGTGGAGGGGGGCCTCACGCCTGATGAGCCAGATTAGCCCAGACAAAGGGTTCTGACCGTGTTAAAGGAAAGCCAGAATGGACTCGTGTGCCTGGGGCTGCGGGCGGCCAGGCCCTGCATCTACACCCGAAGCACTGGCCTCACCTGCACAGGTGTGAGCTGGCTCAGGCCTGCCCCTCCCTCTCTCCCTCCATGCCCCTGCACAGCCAAGGGAACCAGAGGGCCTCTTTCCTTTCCTGGGTTTAGAACAGCAAGTACGAGAGGTGGTGGGTAAAAGAGGCCACAGCCCCAACAGAAAGGCTTTTGTGCAGAAGGCTAGAGCCCGCATGGGGAATGGTTTATAACTCAGGGGCAGCAGCGGCCGCCCTTGAGCCCCTTCCCAGTTCTGGGAGTGGAGGTGGCTCCCCTGTGTGCAGACAGTGATTCCAAAGCAGAGATGCTGGCCGGCGCTTGCCAGACCCCCAGAGCCAGAAAAGGAGCCACTTCCACCCTGAGGACATCCTGCCTCCAAACACTCTCATTTGCCCCTCAGGATATACAGCAAAGGCCACCTCCTCTGCATGCCTCAGACAACACCCTCTCATTCTCAGGGTACCCAGGTATGAGAGCTCTGGCCACACCACCCTACCAACTGCAGACTCCCTAGGGCTTGTGCACGCATGAGCATATGCGTGCTGTGTGATTTGAGCATGTGTGTGGTGCATTGTGAGCGTGCATGGTGTGTGCATGTGTGCACACAGGTGTGTAGTGTGTACAAGGCAGTTAATAGACGGTGGTTCATTCTCTCTCCCTTCAGAGACCATCTCCATCTCTCTAACTAATTTCCTTCTCTTCTCACTGATCTCACATCCCACACCTGGACAGGAGCCACAGCCGGTGGGAATATGGTGATTTTTCTTCTGGGTTTCTGTATTTTCCAAAATATATAAAATGAGCATTATTATAACACTTAACCACACTCGGAGGCCCAAGTCCCTGAGTCAGAAGACTAGCACCAATTGTGCACTCCTAGAAGCAGGTCCACAGGCACCCTTCTCAGCACTGAGACGTGAGTGGTGGTGCCTGAACCCCCAGCCGCTGTGACTGGGAAGGCCGTGTCACACCACGTCATCACATTTCATCTCTGCAGCTTAGAAAGGGAAAGGTCAGCCTGAATCTTGTCCATCCACAGCAACCACCCCGACAGGCTTTGCACCATGCAGGCCTGCTGTCCTCACCAGCCACCTGACACCAGGAGAGGAGACCTCCCTTCCCAGCAGTGCCTTCCAGTCCACCTGCCCAGTCCCCTCTGGGGCTCCCCACCTGCAGGATCCTTTCTAGGTGCCCGCCTCTTCCCAGCTCCTCAGGCACTCATGCGCTGGGGTCAGCTCCCTCCACACCAGGACCAGGCAGTCCAGGCATTTCCCTGATGTTCACTGAAACGCCCCTGTGTCTACAGCACTTAAGGCTGACCCCACGTCACTGAGCACCAACCATACAACCTTGAGTAGGTCATGGCCTTCCATGCGCTGGTCCCGACTTTAAAGGGGAACATTGACAGCTCTGTCCCAAAAGGTGGCAGAGAAGAGTAAACAAGACAAACGTGTAAAACAGGGAAATGTTCAGTCCCCCTCAAGCTCAGTCACTGTCCTCTTCCTGCTCTGTCACTGTCCACCTCATGCTCAGTCACTACCCTCTTCAGTGCTTTCCCATCTAGTCAGATAAGTCTGATTACGGACACAAGACTCACTGGGCGACTTTTATGAATAAAGGATGATTCTTGATCCTCTGGGGCATTTAGAAAGACAAGTTGTGCATCCCGCCTAATAAATCTACACTCTTACCCTTGAGTTTCTTTTTTCTATGCCTGCTATATCATCGGTTTAGCATCTACAACCCCTCAGTCTCCACAGACAGTAGCAGGCCTGCCCCACCGACAGGACCAGAGCCCCTGGAGAGGCAGCCAGGCCAGGTTGGCCTGAGTTATACCCCCGCCACACCCCCGAGTGAGAACACCATTCAGGATGAGGAAGGTCCCAGGAAAGGGACACACGAGCCCCCAAGGGGCTACTATTGGCCCAATATGGGACAATTTGAGCATCAAAAAGAATAATGTCCACCATGGACTGAAACGTGATATATTTAAAGATCCATGAGCTCATAAAACAAACCTTGATTGGTCACCTTTGGTGACAAGAGTACAACTCAATCTGAAAAGTAATAAATAAAACGGTTCTGCAGGAACCAGAATTTCAGAAAAGCCAAGTCTCTCTACAAGGAGTCCAGATAATAAATGAAGAAGGTACAACAGAACGAGAAAATCGCCATTTTGTAACCTACAATGGAAACATGAGTCTGGGCAGCATTCCTCAATGGCTGCTGAGTGCTAGGTGAAAGGCTGATAGGGAGTCTGCCCACGGAAGGATCCGGAACATCACTAATGTCCTCAATAGCTAGATACTAGGCACCTCCTGGGAGGGCCCCACCTTTGCAGTAATCCTCCCTCAACACTGGGTCTTAAATCCATTCCATACCACAGGTCTAACCACGAGTCTATAAAGAGCCCGAGGGGCAGAGAACATGTTCATCAAAATCATGAACACACGACCAGCCAAGTCCAAAACTTGGGAAATCATAATAGACGAAGTTCCAAGTTTTTTTATAAACAAATGGCATGAGATAAAAACAGAGAAGAGGAATTATTCTAAATTAAGAGACTGAGAAGACATAGCAACCAAATGCAATGTCTGGACCTGCTGGAACGCTAATCTGAAAAACCAACTGTAAAAAAGCATTTGAAACAATCAGGAAAAAGCGAACACAGATTAGGCATTAGATGATTATAAGGAATTATGCATTTCTAAGTTATGATAATCACATTAAGTCCTTATTTTTTACTGAAGTATGTATGGATGAAATTTCATGATTTCTGGGATTTGTCCTATCAAAAACAAAAAAAAAAAGTCTGGGGCTAGGGAGAGAGATGAAACAAGAATCACGGAATGTTGTTAAGTGAGGCATCAGGGGGAAAGTTTCGCAGGCATTCATTATGCTATTCCCTCCCTTTCGTGTAATTTTGAAAACCTGAAGGATATGTCTTGGCTAGGACAACTCCTAGGTCAACCTAGGAGTTCAGCTGCTGGCTTCAGAGGGGTAAAAGAAAGTATCCCACCTTGAGAGACAATGTAAACTGATTTCCAAGCGCTGCCCCAGTTCACACGCACCAGCAGTGTAGGCGGGGTCCTACCTGGCACCGCCAGACTTTCTAAAGTTTTGCCAATTAAACATACGTAAGAACAGTATCTCAGTGCAGCCTTGATTCACATTTCTCTGCATATTAATGTTTATTGGCATATATGCCTCATTTCTATGAAATCTCTGCCACGGCTTTTGTCTGCGCTTCCCCTGGTTTGTAGAAGTTCTCCATAAATTTTTGATAAGAACTCTGTTGGGGGCCGGCCCGGTGGCACAGTGGTGAAGTTTGCACGCTCCACTCTGGCAGCCTGGGGTCCACTGGTTCGGATCCTGGGTGCGGACCTACACACTGCTCATCAAGCCATGCTGAGGCAGTGTCCCACATAGAAGAACTAGAAGGACCTACAACTAGGATCTACAACTATGTACTGGGGCTTTAGGGAGAAAAAAAAACTTTAAGAAAAAAAGAACTCTGTTGATTTCACAGTTGACTAATGCCTTGTCCAGGTTTATAAGCTGTCTTCATATTTTCTTCAAGATGCTTGAGTAGCACAAGCTCTGTCACTGGAATCATAGCCTGGTCTTCACAGCTCCTCCCACCCCGAGGTCTGAAGGGAGTCAGCCTATTTTCTACCAAGAATACCCACTTCTAATTTTTCAGTTTCTACTCTGAGTTACTATGCCCTTTGCATCGAACCCTGGTTTCCTTATGTAGTCTCTTCTCTCGATCAGTCACACCAGTAGTGTGTCTAAATATGAGAAAGTCCAGCTGAGGAGCACAGAACGGCCAGCTGGGGACAGGATGGGCCTGTGGTCACCGTGTGCGCTGGCCCAGCTACTCTGGGAACAGCAAGGGTGCCGGGAGCCTTCCAGTCCTCAGCACCCACTCACTCCACCAGGAGACTGTCCACCACTGCACTGTCAGGAAGGCTCGATTTAACAAAAAATTCTTACAAGTATGTTCTTATAACAAGAAAATTTGCTTTTAATATTTTAAAATTAATTTTGTAGTACAGTTAAAAATACTAGATGATTCTATATTTACCTCAAATACATGAGGTAAGGTATTTGGAGTCTCTCATAATATGCCCATGAATAATCTGCTAGGTTTCAATGTAAATTTAGAGAATACCTTTGACAATCTGTATCAAATAGTCAGCCAACATAAACACATCAATATTTACTATAAACTGTTCTAATTAACTAAAAATGGAAGTTTGTTATAGTGAGACTTTTTCTTAAATCATGTTAATTATTTTAACAAGGGAAAGAGGCATTCCAATTTTTTACAAGTATATAAATGTGAAATACACATTTTAAAACAAAAATTAATCTACTCCACAAATATGTCGATTTAAGAACAATGAATTCTTAGTTTTTAACTCAATTTTATTTTCCTAGTCATCCAAAATCAGAAAAGTTATGATCATCTTTACTATTTCAGTTCCCAACACACTACCCAATTGAGAAATAATTAGACCAGGGAAAACAGCACTCAAACCTCCAGTACCTACATATCAGAGGGGACACACCCAGCAACATAGCCGTCTGTCTACACATCTGCATCAGAAGCAGAGAGCCTATGGTGGCAGGAGGTCCAGTTAGGGGATGAAAGGGAAACCAAAATAACCACCAAGTGCTACTACCCCCAACTCAGCATGGATGCAGACCAGAAGCCACATCTCAGCTCTTATCCCTTCGTCAGCGCCGCCTTCGTTAGCACTGCCTGTTCCTGACAGCAACTTCCCCAAAGAGCCGGCAATTCTTCCACGATGTAAACTCACCCCCAGTTTACATCTAGCCTCTCAATCTCCTCTCAAAATCATAGCCATGCAGCTTCCACCAATTCTGGATGGTCCTCACCCAGTCCTAATCAAGACCCTCCCACCCCACCCCATCCCCAGTCCTAATCAAGACCCCTCCCTCCACCTCACCCCCAGGCCTAATCAAGACACCCCACCTCACCACACACACAGTCCTAATCAAGACCACCACCCCAGCCCACCCCCAGCCCTAATCAAGAGCCCCCGTCCCACCCCCAGTCCTAATCAAGAGCCCCCCATCCCACCCCACCCCATCCCCAGGCCTAATCAATACCCCCAACCCCACCCCACCCCCAGTCCTAATCAAGACCCCCACCCTACACCCTCACTTTGACAGATCCACCTTATAGCAAACTTGTGATTCTCAACAAGTTCTAGCCTTACCACCTCCCTCTGAGAGGCTGTCAGAGCTTTGGAGGTGATGCTGTCCCTCACGAGGTGAGCAATACTCAGCTGTGTCTTATCGACAGGTCACTGTGGTGGTTTCTGGGGCTTCCACATGCAAGCACGTGACGTGCACATGTGACACATATGTCAGGACATAGCAGGTTGGCTCTGAACCCCCCATCTGGTCTCCTATTTCTGATCATGATGTCAGATTACAAAACATCCTTAATAAGTAAAGTTCGTGGTCCTGCTTCAGGTGGACCAGGGCTTTATGAACACAAAATACCACCTCAGAGAAAAGCATGTGTTACTTTCACTAAAAGTAAAAACAGAAACGCTAGGAGAGAAGGAAACCTGGAGGGCTGGGGAAGGGGAGGTGGGGTTTCCCTCTATTCAGGTAGAGAAGGCGGTGACGGCGGCAGGACTGGCGGGCAGAGTGCCTCTGTCCTGGCGACAAGACAAATTGATTAATGACGTCCTGCTTCAGAGTTCACAGCCCAATCAGGGAAATGTGTGTGCCCAAGATGAAAGGAGTAACGTGCTAGCTGTCAGCGGCCAGGCTGCCCTGAACTGGCAAGCACTGAGGGACTTCGGAAGGGGAGGCATTTGGGCAGGAAGAACGTGGAAACACTAAGGCAAGGGAGCACTGAGGCCAAAAATGCGAGGAGATACAGGAATCAGGGGAGACAAGGCCAGGTCACTGGGGAGCCCAGAGAGCTGCGAAAAGGTGATTCACCAACAAGTTTTGAGCCACAAAAGAAAGACCTTGAGACAGAATGGAGAAGACTGATTTTTTTCAAAGATGAATCTGCTAAGGTACGGTTTCTTTTGTTGTATTCTGAAAGTGTTTTAGTGAGATATTGCCCTAAATACTATAGGTCAGGGGTTGGCAAATTACAGCCCAGCGCGTTTTGTAAATAAAATTTTACTGGGACACAGCCACGGTAATCCATTTACGAAGCGTCTCCAGCTGCTTTTGGTTCTAGGCCATGCGGCCTACAAAGCCTGAAATATTAACCTGCTGGCCCTTCAAATTATCTTATGTAGTTTTGGAATTTGGAGGTAGAGTTTTTTTGTTTTTGGCATTTTTGAAAAATCATTCTAAGTTAAAAAAAAAAAAACTTTCCAAAGGCATCAATTTTAATCAATAACAAAACATCCACAATGAAAGTGGCTCCCATGAGCAGGACATGGGACTAGGGAAGAAGCACAGGGCAAGTGGGGTCCTCATGTTCAGGTAAGGGGTAAATTCTGATCTCGTGAGGAAAACAGACATCACTAAGGAGGAGCACTCCTTCATTCCCAGTTGCTCTGTCCTGAGAAGGGGCAGCCAGGAAAAGCAGATGAGTAAGGGATTCAGGATCAGAAAACGTGGCTAGCTGCGACCACTCACCCTCTCTGGACTCCAGGTTCTTCATTTTCTACCACCTCCTGGGATTCTCAGGTAAGAATTCTGTGAAAGTGCATGCACAAAGTGCGCCAGGCAACTCATGCTCTCTCTGTGTGGTTTTATCCAGTGTATTCCTCCCATAAATCCTCCCCACTAATGAAGAGTGCAAATGCCTTTCATCCTGGAAGCCACCTGCTGTCCTCTGCTCTAAACACCTTCCCGATCCCCCCGACTGGACAATCTCCCTCACTGAGCGAGCTGGTATCACTCAGGCTTCAGGCCTGAATCTCTCCAGTCCAGACCACAGGAGAGATGAGGATGAGTCCAGGAAAGACAGAACAAAGGGAATTAAAATAGAGACCAAGGATGCCAAGAATCGCCAAGATAATTCTGAAGGAGAGAAAAACGAGCGTGGAGAACAGCCCCTGCAGATGTCAAGTGTGGCGCTGGCACTTGGGTAGCAAATGGCCAGCAGGGAGAACACCTAGTTCTGAACCAGACCCTCCCAGCGTGGACCAAGGTGCCACACAGGTGGGAAAGAATGGCTGCCCGACGCATGGTGCCGATGCACAGAACTAAACCTAAACGTGGAAAGCACACTTGTACTTTAAAGGTTTTATACAGAAATATCTCGTGAAAATTAATAAATGGAAACCTCATTTAAAATGGAGTCAGGAAGCCAGAAGGGAGAGCTCTCACACCCTACCACTCAATGTCAATTGCAGACCCAACAAGAAGAAATCTGTTTTGCTATGCCAGCAGGAGGAAGGAAGATTTTCTCCTTGCCCAGCAACAGCGCAGCCAATGAGCGACTGTCACAACTCTGCCAATGAAAGCCACCACTCTGAACTCCTAGTTTCCTCCAAGGGACTCTGTTTATAACAGCCTCTCCCAACTGCCCCTTCTCCTCTATAAAAGAACGTTCCTCTCCTTTGTTCTCTGGACTTGCCTACGGTTCACCATAGACTACTATGTCTCGAACTGCAATTCTTTGCTGTTCCCGAATAAACCCACTTTTGCTGGTAAAATAACTGACCATTTTATATTTAAGGTCAACAATCTTTATTTTATCCAGGTAGAGAAGTATTAACAAGACACCTTACATCACAGAGGAAAAGATCGATCATTTAAATTTAAATTAAATGTAAAACTTCTGTATGAGGAGGCCCCATAAGTTAAGTTAAAAGATAGGCCTCAGAGAGGAGGAAGATCTGCGACACACAATCAACAAAGAACCAGTATTTAGAATATATAAACAATTTCTACAAATCACTTACAAAAATAGGAAAGTCGATAAGGGATACAAAGAGGACATTCACAGAGGAGGAACGCAATTTCCATCGAAAACAGAGATGCACAGTCTCCTGAGTAACTGTGATCATGACCAAAACGATGAACTCGCCCATCAACAGACAAAAAGGAAAGTAAAACAGAGATCATCAGGGGGCAGGGAAGGGGAAGGTAACTTTCCATACACTGCTGTAAGCTGCACACCCTAGAACAGTGCTTTTCAGAGGGTGAGTCATAAAATCTATGTGTGGAACAGAATAGAACCCAAAATGGAATGGAAAATTGGAAGTTGTATTGCAGAGAAAAAGCCAGCACTGCTTCATGGAGCTGCCCCCACACCCATACTGTGTGTCTGAGAGGCACCACAGGACGCGCTTCTCACTGTTACTGAAAGTCACAGCCAAGAGAGTCTGAAAGCCACTGCCCAGAAGAACCTATCACAGACGCAGGAAAGGAGCTGAACCATGGTCAGGAGAGGGGTGACGGGGTTGGGAGGAGGCCACATTGCAGACAATCTAGCATCCAGTGGGGATTGAACAAACGACGGCAGGTTCAATCAGTGGTCCAGCATATGAGGGTGAGTAACTGGAAACACAGAGTTAAAAGAGGAAAAGCAGGGGTGGGGGCTGGGGGGTGGGCAGCCCAGTGGCATAGCGGTTAAGGTCATGCGCTCCGATTCAGTGGCCCGGGGTCTGCCAGTTCTGATTCTGGATGTGGACCTACGCACCGCTCATCAAGCCATGCTGAGGTGGCGTCCCACATAGAGCAACTAGAAGGATGTACAACTATGACACACAACTATCTACTGAGGCTTTGGGGAGAAAAAGGAGGAAGATTGGCAACACTTGTTAGCTCAGGGCCAATCTTCCTCAAAAAAAAAAAGGCATTAAAAGAGAAGTGGAAGGATACCACTGAGTGTTAACTGTGCAAGGGAAGGATGCACACCCATCATCACAGGAAAGAGACAGAAAGAAACTGGGGGCTCATGGCCAACCAATCACAAAGGTGGGAACACATGATCTACTGGCAACACCTCTTCCAGAACACATCACGCTAGGACACAGAATTCATCTGTTACAAGGATTTGCTAACCACATCACAAGTGAGCTCAGCCACTGCCACTTTTGGTTTCTAAATACCATCCTCCAACAAAGCAATGAGGCCCCTTGGAGAACAGCTGATTCTAGGGCTGGAACAGAAAATACAAGACAAGCTGGAGCATCTTGTAGTGCCAGAAAGTAGAAAGTGCTCAAAAAAACCACAGGATACAGAATGTCAAAAGGACATAGGAGCCAACTGGAGAGCTCCCAACGGGCAGAGCTGAGGCGATATGAGCAGCTGAACAAATAATGCAGTACTGGATTACAACTACTGAATAAAACACCACCCATGGTCCACACTGACACAGATGAACGACTGAACAAATAATACCCATGGTCCACACTGATACAGACGAACGACTGAATAAATAAAGAAACAAATAAGAACAGACAAATTCTCCTTACAGAAGAATTCCAACTAATAAACAGGAGGAATGGGGGAAATGGGAAATCAGCACTGGAACCTCACAGTCGTAACTGCTGGTCCTGACAGTAACTGCTGACGCTGACAGTAGTGGTGAGACTGTAAGGGGACACAGGACATTTGCATAACCTCAAAGTATCCCCCAAATATTTATCAATTATGCTCGTGGTTTTAACCTATGTTGAGAACTTAACAAATTCTTAGAAACTCCTTTGTCATCCTAGGAGGTGGAGATGGACTCAGTGACCAGTGAACAAGAAGAGAAAGGGACAGCAGTAACATGAGGTAGAGACACTGTGGACTAACCCTTAGCCAGGTGATCAAGTTAACAGCACAGTATTAAGTCCTGTTCATAACACGGACCCCTGATCTGGTGTGATGGGAGGGGCACGTCACCTCTGTGGTCTTCATCTCAAAATCCATAGCCATGGTCTAATCATGAGAAAACACCAGATAAATCCAAACTGAGGGACATTCTACAACACGCCTGACCTCTTCAAAAGTGTGATGGTCACAAAAACAAAAAAGACTAAGAAACCGTCACAGACTGAAGGTGACTAAAGAGACACGATAACAACATGCAAGGTAGTGTCTTGGACTGGATTCTGGAACAGAAAAGGGACAGCAGTTAGTGGGGGAGAAAGAGAAAAATCCAAAAAAGCCTGCAATTTAGTTCATTAGACAAGTGCACTATGCAAACATTAGGAGCTGGAGGGCGGAGTCCACCCATAGGCTTACCTCTTCAGCAAAGAAACAGGCTCCTCGTTCAAGCTATCCCAGAACTGAATCCTAGCCTTCACTGGTGCTGTGTTATCTGAGCAAATTCCTCAATCTCTTTAAAGCCTCCATTTCCTCATCTGTAAAACGGGCAGAACAATGGTCCTAACTCACAGGGCTGCTGAGAGACTCACATCCAACAATACTGACAAGACCCTACACACTACTGCATGCACAGCAGCTCCCTCCAGATGTGAGGTTGTTAATACAGAGCTGTTCAGTTTCCTGCCCTTGATACTGAACCAAAGCCCCAGGCAAAAAGTTTTGGCATCATTTTCAATTCAAGATTACTGTATTTACTCCTTTTCCTCCCCATCTCCCATATTTCCCCAGTCCCACCAATTTTGAAAAGCAAATAAAAGGGCTTTTTCCCTCTGCATAATTTCCCTGCAAGCTGCCATTGTTCACAGCACTTAATATAGCAAATTCTTGCAATGTTTTCCCATTTGCTTTATCTAGAGAGTTGTGATTTACTGTTCCTGCTGTTTTGGGGGGCGAAAATGTTAGCGATTGAGCAAGAGAGCTTTCCACAAATATCGAGGTATGTTCGCACAACAGTCAGTAAGGGGAGGGCACCACAGTGCTGGCTTGCTAACTTTGCTCATGGTGTGGCAACGACGGACCTTAGGGATTGGGCCTGAATTCTTCCAATATGAACTCGGGGAGAGGGTCCTTTGTTTTCCTGCAGATACTAATTCACACACACAAGAGCTACCCAATCTGTGGGGAAACAGGCCCCACGTCCTCAGCACTGACCTGCCCTGTCCTGAGTAAATGCGTCACCCATATCAAATCACAGAAGGACTCACCACGCCCCCACCTGTCCCCAGGCCCCCCGTTGTGAGTGTCCACCTGGTACTGGCCTCTGTGCCACCCTCTCCTCAGGCCCCCAACTCCAGCTCTGCCCAGGGCTAGCAACTGGCCTGGCTGGTGCCAAACCCCTATGACCATGGCATCAATGCACCTGCCGCTCAACAAGTACAGGCTGAGCACCACCACACCCATGCCATTCTGGGCACCAGGTCATGAAAGGGGGACCACAGGTCAGGCCTGTTCACGTGGGACTCACATCACATGGGCTAGTAGTATGCTGACAGTTCATTAAACGTGACTCATGGCCCCTGCAGAGTCTCCACACTGAAAGCTGCTAAATGACAGGCCAGAGCCTGCTTTGAAAGGTCACAGAGACTTGCGTCTAGTCAAGTGTGAAGAGGAGGCGTGCAGCCCCAACCCAGCTCTTCCACAAATTCACCATGTGACCCCAGGCTCAAGCCCCCAGCTCCTCACCTGTCAAATGGGATGCAACAGTACCTACCTCAGATATTGTCAAGATTAAATGAGTCAACAGACAAAAAGTGCTCGGAACAGCGCCTGGCCTGGAGTAAGTCACCAGTGTCAATATCACTATTCATCTGGATCATCAATACTATAAACGCTGTCACTGTTACTGTCAAAGAAGCAGTCATGCCGTGCAAGATCATGAAAGGGCTTTTTAAGCCAGGGTTCAGAATTTAATCAAAAAGTGATGGGTAGTCACTGCAGGGCTGGAACAGGGAGCAACATTATTTGTTTTAAAAAGTCCCTGTGCAGCTGCCGTGTGGGGGCGAGAGGACGGCGGAATCCACGGGAGCGGACAGGAGGCTGGTCAGCTGCCAGGTGGGAGTGGGGGCGACAGGGGCGCCAGCAGCAACAGGGGGAGGTATGGTTGTGAGGGCAGCAGGGGAGCCCAGCGGGTACGGAGGGAGTGGCGAGGCGGGGTTGGGGTGGGGTGGTGGCATGCACCTGGAGGGCCCAGCAGAGCCCTGATGCTTGGAGCCTGGGGGCTGACAGTGAGGGGCCAGGGGACTCACCCACTCGAGGTGCACCTCACCTCACCCACCCTCTGTGCTCAGCCCGTTCACCTAATTCTCTCCTCTCACCACCAAGCCTTTACCAGAGCTGAGCTTCCTCTCTAATGACAAGAGGGGTGACTTTCCCTCTCCGACTCAACACCAGGACACAGAGGACACCGCAGCCCCACACAGAGTAGGCTTACTTAGGCAGCCACATGTACAGCTGTCGTGCAGGCCCTATATGAGACTAAAACCTTCCAGAAGGAGAGCAAACCACACCGAACATGGTGTCTAACACAGTCGTACAGCTGGGACAAGCTTTGAACAAATTTAATATAAACAATAGAACTTACAAAATACAAACACTAAGAACTGCATACTATTCCCACAGAAGACATTCTCCACTCATGTCCTTTAAATTCATCCAACAAGCTTCAAGTTACCAATGTCTCAGTTTTGTTTTCCACTTGACAAGAACATCCCTGGAACGCTGCGCATGAATGTCGTGCAGCCGGGCTTCTTGACAATGAAGGCCCAGGGTTATCAAGGTGGGGAGGGGTCTCCCCTGCTGCCTAAGGCCCAGCCCTAACATCTGCCTCCTCCTGCATGGGAGCCAGCTTCCTCTCAGTACACCCTAGAATGCCTCTGTTTGCAAGCAAAAATATGCACCTGGAATTCAAGAGCATAACTCATTAAATTCTGATGAAAGTGAAAATCGATCCCAAGTAGAAGGCCCGTTTACTGAGACGGCACCCTCCGGCCTAAGGCTGGTCGGCCAGCACGAGGGCAGCTACAGGCCCAGGCCCCATCCAGCCATTTCTATCCTCTCTGCTCTCAAGCTCCTGAGATGGAACTGGCCTGTCTCCTCCGTTCTCACCTCACGTTCCCGCTACCTCACTCTCACCCACCCCCTGGGCTGTAAATCTAAATAGAGAAAATCAAAGAAGGGAGAGCACCCTTCTTCCTGGGAGGGCAGCCAGGCAATCACATCTTCATTCCCTCCTTCCATCCTTCCCCACCCTAGGCCAGGATGGGAGCCAGGAGCAGGTGCGCAAACCCCTGAGGATCTTCACGCAGGTGTGGCAGGTACAGTCACACGTCGCTTAACATCAGGGACACTTTCTGAGAAATGCGTCGTCAGGCAATCTCGTTGTTGTGTGAACACCATGGAGTATACTTGCACAAACCCAGATGGCACAGCCGACTACACACCTAGGCTACATGGTACTAATCTTATGGGACCACCGACATATATGCGGTCTGTCCTTGAAAGAAATGTTGTTCTGTGCCTCATGACTGTATATACATTTACAAAGAGAAAACCTCCAATGACCCAAGGAGTTCACTACTTAATAAAATCTTAGGGTAAATGCTTTCGGTAAAGTCAATAATTATTTTGACATAGCAAAGCTCCACTCCTAACTGAACGCTGTGTAACATAGGATTTTGACATTAACTAGTAATGCTGAGTCCTGTGGGCCTGGGACCTGCTCCCCCTCCTTGCCAAGGTCAATGGGCCCCTGCAAGCTTCCACCTCTTCCTACCCACTACTCCTGCCCCAACAGTTCCCCCTATCCTTAGAAACAAACAAACAAGGACCCACAACCCTGTTCCCAACCAGCTTTCCCTTCAGGCTATGCCATCTTCCCCTTCTTCCCAGCTAAATGTCCTGAGGCATTTTCTCTCCACCCTACCTTCCAGCACACCCCACTGTGAAACTCGATGGTGAGCCTAATGACTTTCAAGTGTCATTCCAAGCTTGCCTTTTATAGTTTCAGACCCTCCATTTCCTCTACACCATCTGACATCAACGTCCCCACACTGGATGCCCCAGCCCCTTTCTCTTCCATCATCATCCCACACCCACCATCCCCGGTCTCCCTCTGTCTCCTCCATCATCATCACACATCCACCATCCCCGGTGCCCCTCTCCCTCCTCCATCATCATCCCACACCCACCATTCCCAGTCCCCCCCGTCTCCTCCATCATCATCACACACCCACCATCCCCAGTCTCCCTCCCTCTTTCATCATCACACGCACCACCCCTGGTCCCCCGGCCTCCTTTGGCCGACCTCTCCTATGCCACACCCAAAGGTCCAGGAAGCACAGCACTAACCCTGCACCTTGCACACACACCCCGGAAGCACTGTAACAGTGCGATATCCCTTCTGCACCCCCACTTGTCCACTGGGTCTGCTCCTGTGAACTTTCCAACAAGCCTGAGCACAGCATTGGAGTTAGAAACCACTGGCTCCCCCATTTTCTCTGAGATAGACCCCTTCCTCAGCATAACAATCAGGGCACTTCACCTGTGGTTCTAGCCCCCCCAGGTATAGGGACAAGCCTCTCCATCCTCTTTCCTCCTAGGACCACGGGAATGCCATGGCTGACTCTACTGGAATTCTCCTCATCTGGATCTGCTGACCTCCCATACTGTCCCCTCGCAGTCTGGCAGATTCTCCTACTGACTGTTCCTCAGTGTTCCGGTCTCTTTTGTTTCTGGAGGGGAGGAGGGTTGTTGCTGCATGTGTGCACACATGTGCAAAGTGGAAGGTGCCTTCTAGAAAGAGTTTAATGGGACAGTGTAACACAGCATGGATGGTACACACACGGCATCAGGATAGGGGTGGGCAGCTCTGAGCTGATGTGACGCTGAGAAGTAATGAGCTCCCCAGTGAGAAAGTGAAAGGCCAGTCCAAGGCATCGCATGTCAGATATGATAAAGCAAGAACACTTCTGAAGGATTCCAGATAAAAGATAAAGCAGAATAATTCACTGCTCAAGGACACAGAGTCTGGAGTCCAAGTCCCTGCTGGGCCACCGGCTAGCGATGGAACCCTGGTCAAGCTGTCCCATTCTCCAAGCCTCGGTGTGCTCGTCGGTGCTATGGGGACACAACCCCTCACTGCAGAAACCACCCAGGCTCAGGGAGCTAAGGGACTGGTGGTAACTGACATCCCAAGCACCTACCAGAGGTCATGTCAATTCAATCCTCATCCCCACTTTACACACATAAGGCTGCACTCTTCAGGTTCAGACGCCCCGGGCCCAGCTGTGACCTCTGGGTGCCATGTGCCAGCCCACACAACCCCGAGCGTGCGTGGTCAGACCCTCAAGCTGACCAAACACGCTTCTCTGTACACATTCGGGGTCTTGGTCAGAGTGTGGCTCTTTTCAGAGCCTGACAATAGCTCAACTTGGAAGAGACAGCCGACCGAGAGAACAGCCAAAGCGACGAGCAGCGACAACGTACCATGGGAGCGCTAACGCCTGCTGGATTTCAGTCCCTGCAAATAGTACTTTCCGTTCTCATTAGTTACAGGCTGCCAGGGACTTTTAGTTGTGAACAGAATGAAGACAGGCCAGAGAAGCACTCTGACTATTTATAAAGTCTCTGTGTCAGCCAACTGGATCCCTCTAACGGCCTCCTGTGCATATAAATGGGCTGAGACCCTCCAGCAAGTGCTATTCCAAGGGGGGCTAAAAAGACATCTGGATAGGACCCAGGCCACAGGCTGCCAGGTCCTCCTACAGCCCTGGGCAGTGAGCTGCAGCTCAAGACCACTCAGACTCACCGAACTCTTGGGCTCTGGCTGCCTGTCCTCGCTCAGCATCAACAGGTACTTTTATTGCCTCCCTAAAAAAGTGCTTCAGGGGAGCCTCTGAGACTGAAGCATAAATTAGCAATCCCCACACTTTCATCCTTTAATAGAACTAGATACTCTACCAAACGTAACTACCCGATTGGACCAAAAATCAGAAAAATAAGTAACTAAAACAATGCCTTAGGAATACAACCCAGCTTCCAGCAACGTAGATTTGAAAATTCTGTGTAGTGACTTCTAGAAAAGGCATCTCTGACAGCCAGCCTTTCAAACAGCAGCACATTTATTCAGGCAGCTGATGAAAAGCAACTAGTTCTGCCTTAAAAAGAACCTTTAAGGAGGAGCCACTCTGCATTCCTGGGGACAGGCCCTGTGGTGGGGGCCTGACAGCTCACAGATCAAGGCACTTACATGGGAGCCCACACGAGCTCCACAGCCACAAAGTCACCTCCCAAAGCCATAGATGAGCCGGACAGCATGTCCTCTGTGCTGTGAACAATAAAACAAGGCCTCCTGTGGGGGCTCTCGACAGGACTGGGCATTCTTCCATTCTTGGGTCAGCCACACTCACTGAAACAGGTCATTACTGCAAGGTGGCCAATGTCCAAGAATGAAGAGGCCAGGACTCAGTTTCTACAGCGTACAGGTGCTGCCTGCCACCCTCACACACAGAACCATACCCCAGGGGTTATCTGCTCCCTTCACAGTCTGAGAAACGGAGGCTTCAGTCACACCCTGAGTGGCTGCCTCTGGCTCTTGAGCAAGTCACCAGCCAGGTGACCGCCTGCTCCTACACACTGGCCCCACAGTGCCTGTGGTCTGCTCATGTGTGATTTCGGCCCCCACACAGCCTGCGTGGGCCTCTCTCCTTTCCTCCACGGCAGTTCTGCCTGTCCCACTCCAGGTCTAACAGGCAGAAACTGGAGTTGATGGTTGTCTGCGCAGCACACAAAACATCAGTGACACCCAGAAGTGCCACAAGGACAGGAGCAACGCCTCTGAGAGCCACGCAGCCTCTGAAAGCTTACTGACCACTGCTCCTGAGGGTGGATGGCCCTGCCTCACGGGGGCTTGCTCCCATCTCCAGAGAAGAAATGCCTGCTCTCTCCATGGGGCCCCAGATGCTCTTTTAATCATCCAGCTTGGTTGAGATGCGGCAGATAGAGCAGCCCGCCACCACTGAGTGCGATGTACTTCCGCCTACCACTGAGCTCACAATAACGCCAGACTTTCCAGCGCTGCTGGTAGCGGGGCTGCTTCAGCTTCCTTGATTCCCACCCAGGACCACAGATGAACCCCGTGGACACTAACATCAGTGAGAAACAGAGCTCCACAGCACAACTTCATCCAAGCTGGGTGACACATCTCAAGGCCCTACTCTGCACTAGCAAGGCCACACGGACCCACCCCGACTCGACAGCCCAGCTCCAGCTCAGGTGCGTGGCCTGACACGGACTGCCTGCCACTCCCACTCCCCCATCCAAACCCTAGAAGAATAGAGAGAGGGAAACAACAACCAGCAGGCCTTTCCACCTAAAGACGCCCTGGCTCTGTGAAGTTGTGATGGAAGAACCTACCAGACACGCTGACAAGGAGGGCAGAGTGGTCTGAGCGTGAGCACGGGGAGCATGAGGACCGCTCAGAGAGCAAGAGGTGAGGAAGCCGAGGTGGTCGCTGACTGATCTGCAGGAATGAGGACAATTAAACTGTGAGACTAGCACAAGCAGCAGCGAGGCTAGCACAAGCGGAAGTGCAGCCTCAGGCCTGGGAGTAGATGAGCTGGGGGGGGAGTGAGGAGGGGGGCGGCACTGGGGAGAAGACCAGAAAGAGAGAAAAGAGGCTGCTCCAGACACACCCTGAGAGCACCTACATTTAGGAGTGGAAAGAGGACATGCCCAAGAAGGAGGCCGAGAGACTAACAATGGGAGGAGGGGGGCGGCCGGCAGCACCAGGTCAGAGCAGACAGAGATGCCTCCGCAATCCCTTGCTCTAACACCTCCAGATCACAGGGATTGTGGGGGGGCAGGGGTTGCAGTGGTAACTTGAAAAGACAGAAACCAAACTGCTGGCAGTTGCCACAAGAGACAAGGCAAGGACTGGGTGGAAATAAGGATAAAGAGAGGCAAGCACCAGTGAGAGGGAACCATGGGTTTGAGGGCACCAAGGATAGGAGAGGGGCTGGATGCGGAGACTCCTGTGCAAAGAGGCAAGAGGAAAAGGAAAGACTTAAAAGGTCAGTGAAGAAAGGACAGTCTTTTCAATAAGTTATGCTGGAACAAGTGGGTATCTTTATGCAAAAAAGATGAACTTCAGGCTATACCTTGCAGCACATACTAAACATAACTCAAAATGCATCATGGGCCTAAATATACAACCTAAAATTATAAAGCTTCTAGTAGGAAACACAGAAAACCTTTGTGACCTTGGTTTAGGTGAAGATTTCTTAGATACAACTCCAAAAACATGATCCATAAAAGAAAAAATTGATCTATTGGATTTCATCAAAATTAAGAACTTCTGTTCCTTGAAAGACAACTTTAAGAGGATGAAAAGACAATCCAAAGACTGTGAGAAAACATCTGCAAATTATATATCTGATAGAGTACTTACTTATATTCAGAATACATAAAGAACTCATTATTAAGAAAACAACCCAATTTTTAAAAAATGGGCAAAGACTTGTGCAGATGCTTCACCAAAGACATCATGAAGGACTGCAACATCACTGCTTATTAGGGAAATTCAAACTGAAACCACAATGAAACACTGCTATGCACCCATGAGAATTTCTAAAATCAAAGACTTAAAACATCACAAGCTGGTTAGGATGAGAAGCAACTGGAACTCTGATACATAGGTGGGACTGTAAAACGTGCAACACTGTGGAAAATAATTGGCGCCTATGATATGCCACAGCCACTCCTCCCACAAGAAACGAAAGAGTCCGTCCACACTGGGGCCTGTGCACAAGTGTCCACAGCAGCTTTACTCACGATAGACAAGAGATGGAAACAACGTTAAGTGTCCATCAACAGCTGAGAAGACGAACAATAAAAAACAATAAAAAGGAAAGAACTACTCATACACATAATAGAGTTGAATCTCAAAATAATTATGCTGAAAGAATCCAGACAAAAAAAGTACACAGTTTGAAGAGATACCTGTATACCCATGGTCATAGCAGCATTATTCACAATAGCCAAGAGGTAAAGCAACCCAAGTGTCTGTGGACGAACGAATGGATAAATAAAACGTGGTCTATCCATATAATGGAATATTATTCAGCCTTAAAAAGGGAGGAAGTTCTGCAATATGCCACAACATGGATGAACCTTGAGGACGTTACGCTGACTGAAATAAGCCCATCATACAAATACTGTATGATTGCACTTATATTAAGTCCCCAGAGTAGTCAGATTCATAGAGACACAAAGTAGAATGGTGGTTGCCAGGGGCTGGGAGAAGGGGGTCGGGAGTTAGTGTTTAATGGAGACAGAGCTTCAGTTTGGGAAGATGAGAAAACTCTGGAGATGGATGGTGGTGATGGTTGCACAACAATGTGAATGTACTTAATTCCACTGAACTGTACACTGAAAAGTGGTTAAAAGGGTACATTTTATGTTATGTGCATTTTACCGTAATTTTTAAAACTAAACTTTTAAAAAAAAAAAAGTGCATACTGTATGATTCCATTTATATAATTTTAGAAAATGTAAAGTGATCTATCATGACAAAGCAGATCAGTGGTTGCCCAAGGAGGGAATGAGGCAACAGGAGAAAGGTTCAGGGGTGATGGAGATGTTCACTATCCTGACTGTGGTGATAGTCTCATGGGAGTAAACATGAGTCAATGCTTGTCAAATTGTATACTTTAAATACGTGCAGTTCAGTACATGTCAGCTGTAACTAAATAAGGCTGCTAGTAAGAAAATAAAATGGGCTCAGATGAATAGAGGTGGGCAGAGAGGAAGAGCAAAGCCAGGAGGAGGCCAGGATGGATCCAAGGCAGCCAACAGGGCCCTCTCGAGACCACGGAGAGCGTGGCCATGCTGGTTGTGGGCTGTGGCATGGTCTCATTAACAAATGCACAGCCAAGTCATGTGTGGAGAAAAAAGGCTCAGAACCAAGAAGGTCTCACCAATGGGGGTGAAATGTCCTTCCAGTGCCAGCAAGACGCGGCAGCCAGGGTTCTGGAATAAATAAGAACAGTTGAGAGGTCAGGCAGGGCCTGGAAGCAGGATCACAGAATGGCCTCCCGCTGGGAGAACACTGCTGGCTATGGCTGGGCGGGCGTGTCGAGGATTGCACAAGTCCTGGAAATGCTTCTGGGAGGGTAAGATACTAAGATGACAAGTTTGCTACAGATGGTTTAATATAAGCCAAGTCTCCAGGGTCAGGAGGGTACACAGATCTGGAGCCCAGGGAGCTGGCCAAGCACAGGCGGCCTGATGCAGCAAGCCGGGCGACAAGGACCAGCCACTCTGGAAGCAGTGTGACTGGATCAAGGGAGAACTCACACAAAGGGCTCGTGTCACGTGGGCCATGAGTGCTGTTACCTTCACTGTAATTCCTCTGAACTGTGCTTTAGGAGTCTTTCATGCACTGACTTCATCCACCCTTGCCCAGTGGGCAACTCTGAGGAAAAGTGAACTGTTGGGTTTTGAGACATTCCGTTCCCCTGAACCCAATTACAGTTATGGAGACACAGCATGGTTCTGCATAATAGCTTTAAAAATAAATGGTCTAGAGCATTCCACGGTGCTTATCTTTGAAAGATAAGCTCACTGCTGCTGCAAACAGGACTGCAAGCCAAAGGGAGAAGCACTGAGTCATCATGAAAAACTCCAAGGATTTTAATTTACAGCTTCTATAATGTTCGTCTGACCCTCCGGTGGGGGCCGGAGCGGTGCTACGACTTGGCAGGGCCTTTGTGCTTTGAGCAGCAGCAGATCTACTCAGCAAGGCCCTAGGCACCAACCTGCAAAGACAGCTACGTGTGGCCTATGTGGCATGATCCTCTGCTCCTTGTCATCCAACCATCAGGGACGTGGAGGCAAGCACACAAGGCCTCCTACCACAAGGCACACTCCAGAGACTGTCCCAAGGGCCTCCATGGGCCTTCGCCAGGGCACACAGGACCAGGCCAACGGGTATCACCTACCAACTCTGACACCAACAACATAGGCTGCCAAAGGGAAGGTGGGCACACCTGCAGGGTTAATGTACCACATCAATGCTGGGCTCCAAAATTTGTCTTTAAATGTAAAGAATAAAACTTCCCTGGCATCAAAACAGTTTGCAAAGCGAACATGAATAGAATAACCAACTCATCTACCAAGTCCTGCCATCCCAAACGTGGCCACACTGCTGAACGGAGAACTCAACATCCTGAACTCGCTTCCTGTCCACTGAGGCCCATCTTGCCCCCTGCTGGCTCTGCCGGCTGCCCCAGCTCAGGTCAGCGAGTCCTTCCCAAACCCTTGCTCTCACCTCCCCCTCCATCCACGTTACTCCTCTCTGCCAGTTGCTCTGCTTCAACAGCCCCTCATTGTGGACCCCTTCCACCTCTCACTGACCACCGCCCTTCTCACTCCCTTAGAGACAAAACTGCATCCCCAGGGTTACAACCACCCCTTCTAAGATGACACTCCCAAACTTGGCTCCAACTTTCCTTTCTCTCCCCAAACTTGAAAAGTACATGTCCACCTGTCAGCTGATCACTTCCACTTACATGTCCCACAGTCACCTCATACCTGAGACCAAGCACACACTTCTTACTTGGGTGAGGCACAATCCTGTGGGTGTGTTGGGGCGGGGGGGCCTTTACAGAGTGCTCACGTCCACTACAGCACACAGTGCAAATGTCACCATCAAGTTCCTCCCTCCCACTCACACCCTCTACCTGCAAGACCTCCTGCCCTGTTCCTCTTCCCATCACTGCACTAGTGTCCCACTGCCCACGTGTCCTCACTGCCAGAACCAGGACAACAGCCTGAGCGCTCTGTGGGCAGCCCCCTCACCCCGATCCTTGTGGTGTAGGATCAGCAGCCAAATCCTCCTAGGACAGACTCTACCAATGCAGGCATTGCCAAAGGGTTTGAACAGACACGTAACCTCAGCAATCCAGTGAAGGGGCTCAGGGAGATGAGTACTTAGCATGAAGAGGAGGTACGTGCCTGGCTGTGCCAACTGCCCCCCACCCCTCTGCCCTCCCTGCAAAAAGCCCCTCAGACCACTCCAACCAGCTCCCATCACCTCGTCCTGATCTACACTCTTGTTATCTGTGACACCTGCAGGATAACTATAAATTAGAAAAACTGATATAAGGTACTGTGGGAATGGATTTTTATTAACTCTGGACCATCGAACACACACCTCTTTAATATCTCTGTGAGCAAGTGGGCAGCACACACAAGCACACATAAGCAGGCAACACTTCTGAGAGGAGTGGAGAAGAAACGAGGAAGAAAGACCAAGATGCAGGGAAGGGTCCATTGCTTACGGTAGTTAAGAGAACAAAGAAAATGTGTCATTACCATTCTTTCAGGTGAATGACAAACTACAAGACCTCCCTCATGCAAACATTTTCTCTAGTATTTGTTAGCACCATTGAGTCAATTCCAACTCTGGCGACCTTGTGCACAGCAGAGCAGAACCCTGCCCAGTCTTTCTGCGCCATCCTCTCACCTTCCAGTGCTGTATCAGACAATGCTCTGCTGCTACTCACAGGCTTTCCATGGCCAATTTTTTCAGAAGTGGGTGACCAAGTCCTTCTTCCTAGTCTCTAAGCTCTGCTGAAACCTGTCCACCATGGGTGACCCTGCTGGTATTTAAAATCCTGGTGGCATAGCTTTCAGCATCACAGCAACTCTCAGCCACCACAGTGTGACAACCGACAGACAGGTGATGTGGTTCCCTGACTGAGAAACAAACCCGGGCCATGGCAGTGACAGTGCTGAATCTTAACCAACAGACCACCAGGGCTGGCATGTGTTAACTACCAATTTATTAGGGGTAGAGGAATCTCCTTTATACACATCCCCTAAGGATGGAAAAGAGCCAATTATCTGGAAATAAATTATACCCTCTATCTTTATATTTGCGTGGATTTATTTCATTCTACAAACAAAATAGGTGTTCCTAAGATATAAGTATTAGAAATTTCAAGCAGAAACCTCTCTACTTTCAAATAAAGAAACAGGACCCACCCAAGAGAAGAAAAAAGATTAACTGAGGCTTTAAAAAAAATTAACTCAGGAATTCTGGGGTCAAAGTCTGTTATCATGAAGTTAAAACAAAGTTAAATTTTAAAAACTAATTTCCAGGTTGAAAACAGAGTTCAGAAGCAACCAATTTATACCAGAGAATCCCCAAAGGCTCTCAAATTGGGGACACAAGTTACCTTAGGAAGTGGGGAGATGGGGCTAAATACTAGGAGGATGGGATAAGGCATCTGTCTGGGGCAAAGTGAGCCCTCCCCTACTCCACAAAGCAGGCACCTATCCCCCCAACCACACAAAACCTAGAGGTTTACTCCACAGAGAACAGGAAAGAGACAGATCTCCACCTTCGCGTGTGCGTCCATCCTCTCTCAACAATGAGATAATATTGCAGCCTGGAAACAAGAACAGAATATTATTTAAAGAACAACAACAACAACCCCTTTCAGAAAACAAAGAGCAAGCTTTTGGAAATGAATGATAGCAAAGGGAAATGAATAATGATAGCAAAGAAAAAACCAACTCAATACAAGGACTGCAAGATATAGTTGAGGAAATCATGCATGAGTTTTCCAGAAGAAAGAGCAAAAAGTTACAGACAGAATAGAAAAGGAAAAACTGGAACCAGTACCAACTTCTGAAAAACAGAAGACCAGATGCAGAGTAAAGAAAATAAAGGGGAGGAGAAAACCAGAAAGAGTTTAAGGAAGCTGCATAGAGATGAAGGACATGAATCCACAGGCTGACAGGCCCACCAGGCGCACAGCACATGGAGGTGAACTACAGCCAAACTGAGAGAAAGCAGGACGCACTTTCAGAAAGCCAGGAACACAGCAAAGAACAAGCTTCCCACCAAGAGCAAGAATCAGAATGACCTCTGAGTTCCTAAGAGCGACACTACAAGCTACAAGAAGATGAGGCAATGCAGGGGCACATTGCTAACCTAATGTCTGTAGATCCAAACGATCAACCACGCACACAGGTGACACAGACACGTTCACACGTTTGTGTGTGAACTAGAGTGACCAGCTTGCCCTAGTTTGCCTGGGGCTTTCCTCACGAGCAATGAACCCCACATCCTGGGAACCCACTCAGCCACAGGCAACCTTTTGCCCATAAAACTAAAAATCCCTTATCCCAAGAACTCCTTAATCCCAGGAAAATTAGGAAGGCTGGTGAGATCTGAAAAACTTCATCTCTCATGGTCACTTTCTCAGGAAGTTATCAGAAAAAGTTCTCAACCAAAACATGAGTAATGAAAGACTAAGGCCCACAGCTCACATCACGCTTAATGGTGAAAGTCTGAATGCCTTTCCCCTCTGGTTGGCAACAAGTCAAGGATGTCCGCTCTCACCATTTCTATTCAACGTTGTATTGGAGGTGCTAGCCAGGGCAGTTGAGCAAGAAAGTGAAATAAATAAAAGGCATCCAGATTGGAAGGAAGAAGTAAAACCATCTCTATTTGTAGATGACATGATCTTGTGTATATTAATATGCATACAAAATCCTTAAGAATCCACTAAAAATTATTAGAGTTAATGAGTTCAGCAAAGTTGCAGGTTACAAAATCAATATGCAAAAATCAATTATATTTCTATACACTAGCAATGAACAATCTGAAAAAGAAATTAAGAAAACAATTCCATTTATAACAGCATCAAAAAGAATAAAATGCTTAGGAACAAATTTAACAAAAAAACATGCAAAAGGTATACTCTGAAAACAACAAATCATCATTGAAAAGAATTAAAGAGGAGCTAAATAAAATGGAAAGGAGTCTCAAGTTCACAGATTGGGAGACTTAAATACTGTTGAAATGGCAATACTCTCCAAACCAATACAGAGTAAATGCAACATTTACCAACATTCCCGCTGGCTTCTTCACAGAAACTGACAAGCTGATTCTAAAATCCATATGGAATTGCAAGGAACTCAGAAGAGCCAAAACAATCTTGAAAAAGGAGAACAAGGTTAGAGGACTCACACTTCCCAATTTTAAAGCTTACTAACAAAGCCGCAGTAATCAAGACAGTGTGGTACTGGCCTAAGGACAGACATACAGATCAACGGAAGAGAACTGAGAGTCCAGAAATAAACTCTCAAATTCACCGTCAACTGATTTTCAACAAGGTCGCCAAGTCAATTCAATGGGGGAAAAGACAGTCTTTTCAACAAACAGTGCTGGGACAACTGGAGTTCAGCATGCAAAAAAATAAAGTTAAAAATTAACTCAAAATGGATCCAAGACTTAAATACAAGAGCTAAAATTATAAAACACTTAGAAGAAAACATAAGCATAAAGCTTTGTGATCTTGGGTTAGGCAGTAGTTTCTTAGAATGACACCACAAGCACATGTAACCAAAGAAAAACTAGATAGACTAGACTTCATCCAAATTAAAAATTTTAGGGCTTCAAAGAACTCTATCAAGAAAGAGAAAAGATAACCCAAAGAATAGGAGAAAATACTTGTAAATCATTTATCTGATGAGTCTAGTATCCAGAATATACAAAGAACTCTTCAATAAAAAGACAAACCCCATTAAAAAATTGAATAAAGAATCTGAATAGACATTTCTCTAAAAAAGATATACAAATGGCCAATAAGCACATGAAAAAATACACATCATTTTTAGTCACCAGGAAATGCAAATCAAAACCATAAGAATGGCTACAATCAAAAAGACAGATAACAGCAAGTGTTGGCAAGGATACGGAGAAACTGGAACCCTCATACAGTGCTGGTGTACAATGGTGTAGCTGCTTTGGAAAACAGTCTGGCAGTTCCTCAAAAGGTTAAACAGCAATTCCATTCCTAGGTGCATGCCCAAGGGAAATGAAAATGCATGTCCACACAGAAACTTGTACACAAATGTTTATAGCACCATTATTCATAATAGACAACCCAAATGTCAATCAACTGATATCTTAAACAAAATGTGGTCCATCCATACAATGAAGTATTGTTCAGCCAATAAAAGGAATGAAGTCTTGACATGTTACAACATGGATGAACCCTGAACATTATGCTAAGTGAAAGAAGCCAGACACAAAAGGCCACACATATTGTATGATTGCATTTATACGACACATCACAACTGGTAGTCTACACATACAGAAAGTAGATGGCGGTTCCACACGGCTGGGAGGTCCAGGAGGAAATGGAGAGTGACTGCTAATACTACCTTGTAAATATACTTAAAAAACACTGAACTGTACAGGATAAAGGGTATTTTATGACATGTGAAGTATTATCTCAATTTTTAAAACTGTGTGTGTGTGTCATGTGAGCATGGAGAAAAGTGTGCAAGGATATTCTCCATGGTGTATTAACATTAGCTACAGAATTAGGAGTAGGGGAAGAGGAAAGGCTTATTTTTACATATATTTCTAATTCAACTCTTATAGTGGCCAAGTATTTTCTAATGTTAAAATGATCTAATAAAGAAATAACAAATGTAATTTTTTAATTGGAAGAAAATTCAACAAGATACTAATAGTGATAGAACTTGAATAATTTTCCCAATTTCCTGAAACCTGCTTTTATCATTTTTATAATTAAATAAATAACTGCTTTCCTAACTGCCACAAGCTATAACGCATAGTGGGAAAAAAGATGCCATTCCTAAAAGCAACACAAACATTAAATATTCACATATTAATTGAATTCAGGACACAGGAAATTTGTATATAATCTCCAGGGCAACTTTCTGTAACTGAATTTAATAGAAGAAGAAAAGGAAGCCACGCACAATGCAATGATATACCTGCTTTTAATAGGATATTTAATGAGAGTAAAACTGACAATATCCTTCAAGTCAATATGCAGTTTTACCATAATAGCAATTAAAGACCTCAAGGCGTATAACATAAAACTTGATCAAGTCACAGTGAAATTCATTTCAAAGAACTCAAACAATATTAAACAACAGTCTTAAGCCCTATTGTACACAATGGAAGGGTGCCTCCAACCTACAAAGTGAAGGGAGAGAGAAATTTTTAAAATCTCGCAACAGGAAACCACTGAAGACAAGACAATGTGGTAAAATCCCCACACAAAATTCAGTGAATGAACTGGAAAAAAAAGCAGTAAATAAGAAGACATGTTAAGTTCTATTTGTAAAACTCTACAGAAGGGAATACCCCGATTTCAGGTACTGGAGTAATTAACAGAAGGAGACACCAATGGTAAATCATGTGTAGAAAATGTAATCTTTCCTGTAATTAAATAAATGCAAATTAAACTGTAAGGTATCATCATACACGTTTAACTGAAATTTAAAACCTGCTCATTATCCCTGGTGATCGAGTAGGCCTGTCCCAGGAGAGACTAAACGTCCAGCCCAGCACCACAAGGCTACCTGCAGGGAGCATACCAGACTGCACCCACAAGCCCTTTTGAAACACCATCAGTATCTATAATACTCCCCACCTAGACTAACCAAGAAAAAAAGCTTTATACTCTGACAAGACCTGGGGCTCCAAACCTACCCATATACTCTCCCCAAAGGACACTAGGGAAACAGTCACCTCAAAGAAATAGAGGAGAATATGAATGCAACACGAAATACAGGTGAAAAAGACCTGATCAGGCTTTAACTTTGAGGAGAAAAAAGAGAGAGATCAAAAGTGTAAGCGCTGGATGCAGGATGAAACTCAAATTTACAGTGGATTCATAAACACCACAAGAAACTCCACGTGAAGTAACTCCAGAACTCAACCCGTGGCTATACTTTTTTACAAAATTTGCAGCAAGGGATTTTAGTTTTCCTCTGTTGGAAAAACTTTCAGTCTTTGTTAAAGCCTGTCTGTATTGCATCATAATTCTTTTCCACTACCACATATTCTCGGTGGCCCTACACAGCAGACCCAAGGACTTAGCCTGGCCCTAACCCTGCCATCTCAAAATGCTCCTTCAAGACTCCACCTCCCAGGGATTGGCCTTGAGCACGCTGCGCGTTTCCCTGCCTGCTTTTGTTTCCCTGCCTGCTTTTATGATGGGGGGCTGGAGAATGAGAAAGGCCCCCTCCCCTGGCTTCCCAGGGCCCTGCAGAGCACACCTTCACCAGGAAGCATTCTGGATGTCCCGGGAGCTGGTCTGACCTCTTCCTTGCGCGCATCACACTGGACTGCAGCTGTCTGTCTACATCCCCACAGTGGGCCCCTCAAGCATCTCCCACTTTGTCCCCCCAGCACCTAGAAGAGGCCCCTGCACAGCATGGAAGGGACATGATATGTATGAGCAGAAGGGCAGGCCCCTATGAAGAGACTCCTTCTCTAACACCAGGGCAGCCTGAAAAAGAAAGAGGCGTTTCAAACAACCAGGAGCTGCCCTTCGCTGACCTGAATGGTTCTGCTCCCACCGCTGAGGGTCAGGAACCGCACCCACAGCTGTGAGAGCCTGCTGGGTGAGGCACCATCACTGGCTACAAATGCAGTGTGGCCATGCCCTCAGCTCCACTGGCCAAGACGAAGTAAACTGAGGAAAAGGGAAGCCTGGGAACCAACGCCCAAGAGATGTGCCTGGGGGCACTGCCACCCTCCTCTGCAGTCAGCCCAAACCCAGGACCACACGGAAGCTGTCCACTCTTGCAATGACGGGACAACTTCTACAACAAACAGCAGTGCTCAGACCAGTCAGCTGTGCTGTCTACAGAGTGGTCTCCCTAGGAGACTTGTTGTAGCATTGTAAAAATATAACACACAGTAGTATCCAAACTTAGAGGTCTTCCATCACTCTGAGATAGGAATCTTTAGGGACACATAATTACACACTCAAATACATGTACACACACACGAGGATGGGGAGAGACAGACAGAAACGTACATTACCTCTATATCCTTGAGGATGTTTAAAGCAGCTTAGTCAAAGAGCTAGATACATTGTGCTTAGAAACATGAACTGCTATGAAAGTTCATACAAAAAGACTAATTTCCAGGGCTCCCATCAGTTACTGAACAAATGCAACCCTCCTGTGTGTCATTAGCATGTCCACTATATAATTACCTACAACAAATTAATGCCCATATAACATGTACACTACAATCCTCTAATGACTATCTCCAGGAAAATTCCTTATTAAGAAACACTGATCAATACATTAGCTTAACTTTTCATGGAACAAAGAAACCCTAAAGCAGACTACTTCACCTTTCAAATGTGCATGAAAACAGCGAAGTCCTACTTGACAGGCAGCTCTCAGAGGGAGGGGCCCTGGCAAGTGTTGAGGTCCTGGAGGGAACAGAGATTGTGGGCCCTAACACCACCCTCTGCCCCACACCCTCCCACACATCCCACTAGAGAACAGGCAGGTGGAAGCCTGTTTACAAGTAATCTGAGCCTGGAACTGAGGTCAATTTTAGATAAAAACCCTAAAAATTTTTTGCCTGGTCTCATTATACTGTGAATTTTCTAGGCACACAACTGTGTGTAAATGTGTTTGATTCTGGGCTCTACTAAAAGTTAGTGGCCTTTCTGAAAATTCATGACCAGGGCAGCACTGCTTCGATCACCTGCACAGGTGGCTTCACGTCAGGGTGGTGAAGGGCAGTGTCACAAAATATTTCTCATGAAACGGAGTACTGGTCTGGGAGGATTACGAATGCAGTTTAAGAGGAAACCTAGCTTTCACATTTTAAATAAACGGACACTTAGCAGCTCTTCAGTAGAGTCACCTGATACAAACTTGAGGGTCTGAAAAGCAAAGAGGACTTAAGCAAAGAGTTACAGCGTGGCCACATGGCTTTTCTCAGACAGGACACCTGCCAGCCCCTGCACCCAAGAGCAGTGGTGTTCACAGGGCTCTGGCCAGTGCTCAGAGAGCACCGTGGCTCCATCAAGGACACACTGCTCTGTGCAAACGCCATTTTCACAGCCTCCCAGGACTCAGGGCTGAAAGGAGCTCTGAGATCACCTGGTGCCATTTTCTGACTTATCTAGGAGAGAACTGTGACTTGTCCACAAGCACACGGGCTCTGCCCACCACCTCATCCCCACCATGGGCTCGGTGCTGAAGTGGCACGGCAGGGACACCTCAAAACTAAGAGGGAATGAGGGAGCACTTCACCCAGCAGGAGCACCACTGGCCATGCTCACCATGTGATGTCCCAGGACATCTATGGACAGGGCGGGGGGTGCTACTTCTAGACAATCCACGTTGTCCCCAGCAGCATCACTGATGGGAGGCGCATACCTGAGCCGGGCCTGCCCTCAGGTAGGTCCAGATTGGAGCCAGCAGCTCTCACCCCAGACACTTAGAACCACCTGAGTCTTCTTTCAAAACGCAGTCTCTGCATTTTATAACAGACGCATCAGGACAACTGACCAGTCATTTCAGAAATGATAACACTGGATCCACACTTCACATATACAAAGACAGCAAATGCATCAGAGGCATAAATATAAAAAACGATACCACACAAGAGTCATTTTCACAGAATTATAGAAAAAAGTATACAAGTACTATACAGAAATGGGTAAAATCATAACCTCAGTGTAGGGAAAGCTTTCTAATGGACTCCAAATCCAGATGCCAAAAAAAAAAAAAGGCTTATAAATTTTATAACATAAACATTTTAAATATTAAAAAACACTTTTTCTTGGAGAAAAAACTATCGTAAGCAAAGTTGCCTGGGCAGCGGGGACTCCGTTCACGCAGAACAGTAAGTGGCATGGTCCACTCCAGGTTACCCCCCCAAAAAAAACTTATAGAGACCAGCTGTGGAAAAGTGACAGCATTCACAGATAGGCAAATCGGAATCTCAAGCACAAAAAATAAATACACAAACCCGAATCACCAAACCTGAGAAAAGCCAGCTCCCCAAGAGAGGGGCACCAAATTCTACAGGGAAAGAAGTGATGCTGCCAGACATGGAGGGAACAGAGCCCCAGGACTCCACAACAAGCATGTCACATCCTCCAAGCAACAGAGGGACACTGCTCTGAAAAAGTCAACTGGCCATATTGAAAACTAAAAATTGTGATCACTGAAATTAGAAAAGCAAAACTTGGAAAGGTGAACTCAAGAACAGTAGTTACCTCTGGGGGCGCAATGCAACTGGGGTGTTCAAAGGGGGCTTGAGTTTTATCTGTTTACAAATGAGTGTATTCTTTTATTATCTGTGTAAATAAAAATTAATGAAAATTTCAGAGAAATATATTTCCTGGATGAAATGAGGAGAATTTAGTACTTCTACAACTTTGCAGGCTCCTCCAAAAAACAGTCCCGCAAAGTCACAGCAGGCCACCTAGGAAGGAAAGGGCCACATGGCCCAATTAACTGAGGAAATGCTGGGTTAAACTGACGTTTCTCTATTCCAGGAGCGCTGGGTGACAGCGATGCGCCTAGACGAATGACTAACGGCATCTCAGAACATTGGCCACAGAAACATGCACCTTGACTGGAGACCTCCAAGTCCGTACATCAGCTTTCATTCTTTTTTATTCTATGAACCAAGAGCCTTTCAGAAAGATGGTAACCCTCCTTCTTTGGCTTCTGGATTGTTAAGACCCCCATAGTGCTGGCACTTGGTCACCAATGCCAGGCAACTCTTCCCAATCCTAAATGAGGCTCTCTCAGGCACAGCCAGGGCCCACACCCGCCTTCAGGCTGCAGAGTTTGAACCTTTGCTAGGGTGCAGCTCGGGGTGCTGCAACAGCTCTGTTCAACGTGCGTCCTTGACTTTGGAATTTCACATTAACTCTAAGTATCTGCAGGACAGCAAAGACACTCTCAAGGGACAGAGGTGCCCAGAGACTTGCAAGGGCGCGCCCAGTCGGCACAGATCTCAGCTGGGCCACAGGACACAAAACCACCCTGTTAACATCGTCAGGGAACATTTTTAATCTCTTAGTCTTTTTTTTAACATGTATTTTCTCCTTCTCCTCAATGAAGATGTATTTCTTCTGAAGAAATCTGTAGGACTTTTAGGAATCTCATAGTCGTCTCTGTTGAGTCACCATTCTCCTATAATCCCCTGAGAAATGAGGCCACAGAGCAGACACACAGTCACCACATAGTTCATGCCACAGAACACAGCACCGAGGAGGCCGATGTGGACGCGTTTGTAAGATTCGCTGCATGAAAAAAGCCAGGGATGAGCAGCGCACACAGCATGCTGCCACTCTGTAAAAATGACATTTGAAAGCTGGGGGTGCAGGTGTTGCTGTGGGGGAGTCTGTGCGTGTGGGGCAGGGGTGCGTGGGAACTCTGTACTCTCTGCTCACTTTTGCTGTGAATCTGAAACTGCTCTAAAAACTAAAGTCTATTTTTAAAATAAAGTAGAGAGATGAATAAACAGGTATCCCCGTATCATCACAGACCTCTCCTCAGTGAGGCCCTTGTGGCCGGCTCATGGCTAGAGAGGCCTCTCCGAGGCCTCTCCATGGAGAGAACAGGGTCACAGTGCAAAGCTCCACCATGCCCCTTTCTGCTACTGCGATTGCCTCAAATATCTGCACACAGCATTTTTCAAAACACCAGTAAAAAAATATTTTTAAGGAAAAAGGAAGTTCCAGGGTTGGCGGGTACAACGGAGAGAGATGTGAGCACGTTGTGGCAGCAAAGTCAAAGGTGCTCAGCCACAGAGACATGGAGAGGGGAAGAGAGGCTGGCTGCACAAGCAGGCAGAGTCTGCAGAGAAACAGCTGCTGGGCATGGGTGGCGTGGCCACACT
The DNA here is from genome assembly GCF_020826845.1 of Diceros bicornis minor. Lineage (NCBI taxonomy): Eukaryota > Metazoa > Chordata > Mammalia > Perissodactyla > Rhinocerotidae > Diceros > Diceros bicornis. The sequence goes on from NC_080780.1 coordinate 1,540,659, forward strand.
GCAGCTGGAACAGCCATCCAGGCCAACTTAGAACCCACCCCAGGGCCACCCTGGGCAGATCGCTTCCCAATGTCCTCCATCGAACAGATCTCAACCTAAACCTGAAAACTGTTGTTACCAGTGAGATCTACCCGGGGTCACGAAGAGGGCGCTGCCAACCAGCTGGAAGAGAGGGACCACGCCCCACGTGTGTAGACCCTCACATGCGGGCGGCCATCCCCTTCCTTCCTGGTTCCGAGCTCTGGGACCTGCTTATACACGTTCTGCTGCTGCTGTTGTTGCGAGAGTTTGGGGCTTCTTTTCCTTGGGGTGAGAAGAGACTTCTTTGTTCTCTTGTTTAGGATCCAGTAGAGTGGGCAGGAGTGTGGGCAGTCACATGAGACAAGTTAGGAAGCCAGTTGTCGTCACACCTGACAGGTACACAGGCACCAGGGTCATGGTACAGCAGCACCACCTTCAGAAATGAGACGAAACAGAGGACCTGAAGTTTGTTCTCCTGAGAGAACATGAGCATCTGAAATGACATTCCTCCTACTTTATTCAGCTTTCCCCAGGGACACCCAGAAAGCACTCAAATGTTTTCAGGTCACAGCTAGGCCTACCCACCCACTTACCGTGGAGTTCCGGCGGCAGCAGGACAGGAAGCTCTTGGGGAGCCTGCCTGTCCGCACGCGACACTGGTGGGGGCGGGAAGGACTGTACAGGGCCTCACAGGGGGGACCCGCTCAGACTTGTCTCCTGCCCCTCCTGCAGGTCCTGGGAAGAGAGCGCCAATTTTCCTGCAGAGAAGAGTCCATCCAAGCAAGCGTACAGGGCTTGGGGCCACCCCGGCGGAAACCTGAGGGGCACGGGCTGGTTTCCTTCCGACTGCCCCCCTCGGCGGCCCCCAGGCTGCACCTGCTGTAAGCTGCCCCCTATCCCATGGAAGAATCGGCCAATAAAGGCAGAAAGGTTACGCCAGAGGAGGGGAGAAGTTCCTTCCAACCCCAGGATACTACAGTGCCACCCACAGATCAGCGTGGGGCTTGCTGTCAGAAGCAGGACGCACTGACAAAACCAGGACTGCTCATTTAATCAGGGCCAGCGAGGCACTCACTCACTCTCCCCACCTGCCTGCAGCTGCAGAGCAGCTAGGCAACAAGGCGAAGGCGCTACCCCTGCACCAGCCAGCCAAAAGCCCCACTGGACTGGCACTCCTGAACCCCATTTGCCCCAGGCCCTGGAACAAAGCCACATGTGTATTCATTCCATAAATACTTGCTGAATGAAGGAAGCAATCCAAGCACTCAGCTTGGACTGAAGGCTCTACTTACACTGTCTCATTTAACCCTCCCAACAACCCTCTAAGCTAACAATCATTACCCCCACCACTTTACACGTGGGAAAACTAACACCCGAAGCCCAGACAGCTTAGCAACGTCAGAGCTGCCATTTGAACGCAGGGCTTCTGACTCCAAGATTCACTCTCAATCCATACCATACATTTTTTATAATTTTATTTATTTATTTATTTTTCCCTCAAAGCCCCAGTAGATAGCTGTATGTCACAGCTGCATATCCTTCTAGCTGCTGTATGTGGGACGCGGCCTCAGCATGGCCAGAGTAGCAGTGCGTCGGTGTGCGCCCAGGATGCGAACCCGGGCCGCCAGCAGCGGAGCGCGCGCACTTAACCGCTAAGCCACGGGGCCGGCCCATACCATACATTTTTTAAAAGGGGAAAAAAGGCTGGAATCAGGAAGTGGAAAGCTGAACACGACAGTTTCCAAGGATAAAGAAACAAACCATGAAATGGGCAGAAAGCAGGCCTAGAAGCCAGGACGCGGCAGTGACACCTGGACGCTGGGGATGCTGGTTCTCAGCTCATCCTCCAGTCAGAGAAAAGGTCATCCTGCACAGTGGGACAACCTGGGATGTCTTGTGGTGTGAGAATGTAAGGAAGTGCTTGGAAAATGACACAAACGTGTCAAAAGGACAAGTCCACTCAAAGGGGCACCCGAAGTGACAAAACAAGGATGGTGGGGCATAGTGAGGACACAGCGACACACAACAACCACACCCGTGAATGAGTGGGCAGGGGAGAAGGAAAAGCCCCTCCTCACAGTATAGCCCCGATTAATAGATGCAGAAAGAAAGATGGAAACAACATGCAATTCAGCAGTCACCACAGGAGAACTGTTCCAGGCAAGAACAACCAGTGGTTGCTAAGACACGTGGGCACAAGTATGAGGAGCAACAACACATTTACAGGGCCTCCACCTGTCTTCCCATAAGACGCTCATAAGTACAGAGGCGAACACAGTCACTCCTCAGGAGAAGCCAGGCAGCCACTGCCACCACCACAGCTGGTCACAAGGAAACACCAGACAAAACCATATTGAGGAACATTCTACCAAGAAAAAAAGAAGTCAGAACTCTTTAAAAGTGTCAAGGTCATGAGAGACAAGACTAAACTGTGCCAGACAGAGGGGACGTGCCCGAATGCAGTGACGACAACAGTCACACCCTGGCCCAGGAGAAAGGACACTGCTGGACCAATGGGCGCAACTGGAACAACGTCTTCAGATGAGCTTGCAACAGTCCCTGGTTGTAGAAGATGCTAACACATGGGGACACTGGGAGAAGGATGTATGGCAATTCTTGGTATGATTTCTGCCACTTTTGTTTTTTTTCCAGATCTGAATTATCTAAAATATGGAAACTTGTTTTAAAGACCACAAAATAAACACTGAGAGTTACATGAGACAGCACATGCTGCCCCTTGCTCAGCTAAGAAAGAACTGGCTATATTCCAACGCAGCATCAAAGCTACGAACCTGCCCCTTACTACTCAGAACCCAGGCTTCTGTAGCTGATTCCTCAGCTCACAACCAACCAGATGCACCAGATTTAGAGCTGAGTCATCCAAGATGACCTATTCCAGGGGTTCTCAAAGTAAACTTCTAAATGAAGCCACCCACACATCCAGGCTCTGCTTGAGGCTCCAGCCCCACATCAGCCATTACACCATGGGCTTCCCAGAAGGATTCCACTTTGAGGGTAAGTTCCTTGGCTTAATAAAAAGAGATGTGAAACTCGGGCTTACTCCAGCTCCCTCAGAGTACAGCTCACAGAGTCCAAGGCCTGCGTGGACCAGGGCTCCCCTCGGGGGACATGACACCAGGGACGCTGGGTGCCTGACCTCTCAGCACAGGGAGGGAAACAGCAAAGAGGCTTCAGGACTCTGTTAATACCCAGGGCTCAACTAGGGAGTTTAAAGAACACTGAGCAGCCATGAAATAAGACAGAGAGGAACAGACACACATAAATGTAACAGCCCTTACTCTCTGAGAATGTGAGAAAAACGGAATGTTACTGGATAATGGCATTCATTAGATGTTAAAATTCAAAGGTTTATCATTTTTGAACAAGATTTTTAACTTGAATCATTCATTCATTCAGCTGGTTATTGAGTGCCAAATGTGTGCCAGACACACTCCAGGCACCAGGACACACAGTGGACAAGATAAACAGAGCCAAGATGCACGCTAACAGAAAAGCTGGGCTCTATCCCTCCATCACTTTCTGCCAACTGTCCCTCCTCATCTCCCTGGTGAGGAAACTAGCAAGGAGGGCTGAAGACACAAAAAGGGGAGTTTACACAGGGACAGGTGCATGGGAGCCACCACCCAGGGCCAGAGACAAGGGCATGGCCTGAGCCAGAGGACAGCCAGCCAAAGAGACACGTTGCAGAGTCAGCTGCAGAAGCAAAGATGGGTGGAGAGGTCAGGTGTGTGTCTGGAAGGGAAAGGGCAATGAAGACAGAGGAGAGCGAGCTGAGGATGTCAGGGCCCGACAGCTGCAGGGACCAAATAGAGAGCTGAGTGGCAAGTGTGACACATGAGGGTGCCGCCTGTTGCAACTAGCCTGCCTCCCTCCCCAGAGACAGAACGGTTCCTGGCTGCCTCACTCTGATCTGCACCCCCTGGCTCACGCACCTCGCTCCCCTGGCCCCATAGGCAAACACTCCTCATCTAAAGTACAGCATCCCAGGACCTCTTCTCCATCTACACTTCGGGCCTCAGTGATCTCATCCAGTCCGAGGCTTTATTTTATTTTATTTTTTTGTGAGGAAGATCAGCCCTTAGCTAACATCCATGCCAATCCTCCTCTTTTTGCTGAGGAAAGACTGGCCCTGAGCTAACATCCGTGCCCATCTTTCTCCACTTTATGTGGGACACTGCTACAGCATGGCCTGACAAGCGGTGCGTCGGCGCGCGCCTGGATCCGAACCCAGGCCGCCAGCAGCAGAGCGCACGCACTTAACCGCTACGCCACGGGGTCGGCCCCCCAAGGCTTTAAATGCATGACATGCTGACGCTTTTCAAATTCCTACCTCCAGTCCTGCTCCCTGACCTCCAGACAGGGGAGCTCCAGACCCATGCCTTCACGGCCTTCTCAGGAACTCCTTTCTGTGAGGCTCTCAGCCTCTCAGACCAACTACAGCCAAAGCCAAAGCTGTCAGCCTCAGAACCAGCCCCTCTCTCGCTCTTCCCTCCTCAGCTAATGTCAGCTCCTTCCTTCCCGTTGCTCAGAGCAACAAATTGTGAGGAAGGAAAAAATGCAGTTACATTTAAAATTGTAAATGTTAAAAATGTATATGGGGCCGGCCCGTGGCTTAGCAGTTAAGTGTGCGCGCTCCACTACCGGCGACCCAGGTTCGGATCCCAGGCGCGCACCGACGCACCACTTCTCTGGCCATGCTGAGGCCGCGTCCCACATACAGCAACTAGAAGGATGTGCAACTATGACATACAACTATCTACTGGGGCTTTGGGGAAAAAAAGGAGGAGGACTGGCAATAGATGTTAGCTCAGAGTCGGTCTTCCTCAGCAAAAAGAGGAGGATCCGCATGGATGTTAGCTCAGGACTGATCTTCCTCACAAAAAAAAAAAAAAAAGTATAGAATTTATTAATAAATATAGTTGTTACTAAAGTACAATAATAAATACTAAATAGTCTATGTTCCCAGAAAAATCTAAGAAAATCAACTGAGAAACTATTAAAAACCAATAAGAGAATTCAGTATTGGTGTACAGGATCTATTAAATAAAGACATTAAAATTCTGCAGAACATACAAGACCTGAACAAATAAGACATACTCTCTTCTTAGAAAGACTCAATCATGTAAAGATATCAATTTTCTAATTCAAAACATAAATTTAATGTATTCCCAATGAAAACTTCAACAGAATTTTCATATGGAAAAACTAATTTTCAAGAAGATTATGGGGGTGAGAGGGAGATGAAACACCAGTGCTACCAAGTGATAAAATGTGTTATAATAAAGCAATGGTAAATAAAATGGCCTGGTACAATCATGCATCACTTAACGACCGGGACACGTTCTGAGAAATGCGTCATGAGACGATTTCGTGGTGCGAACATGATAAAGTGTACTTACACAAACCTAGGTGGTACAGCCTACTACTACACATCTAGGCTATACGGTACTAATCTTACAGGGCCACTGCCATATATGCAGCCCACCACTGACTTGAAACATCATTATGTGGTGCGTGACTGTATTGGCAAACAAATAGAACAAATGGCTTATTATCTGTGAATAGACAGGATAAAAGGAGAAAAAATACAGAAACACACACAAAACTAATCAGAATCCAACATATGTCACACTGCATGGCATTTCAAATAAAACCAATGAAGCAAAGGTTAAGAGCTACCAAGAAATGGGCTAAGGCTGCCAGCTGGCACCTGGGCTGGGTCAGGTAGCCACCGTCAGAGAGCCTGGTGGTGAAAGAACAAACCAGAACAATCTCTCTGGGGCCAACTGAGTAACATCCATCAAAACTACACACGCCATACCCTTTGACCCAGTAATTCCTGTTCTGGGAATTCGTCCAACAGATATTCATACACGTGTTCCAAGAAACATGGACAGCATATTCACTGCAGCACCATTTGTGACGGTAGCAGATTGAAAACAACCTAATTACACTCCCCAGGGAGACTCACTAAATAATGACGCCATAGCCAGAGGGTGAACCACTTTGAGGCAGTCAAGAGAAATCTTGGCTATACTCATGGTCACCTGGAAAGCTTCTGAAAATACTGATACACAGCCACAACCAGGCCAGTGAAATCAGGTCTGTAGGGGTAGGCCAAGGAATCAGTATTTTAAAGCCCCAGTGATTGCAAGGACAGCCACAGCGGGGGGGAGGTCCCAAAGGCAAACTTAGGTTCCACTGTTCATCTCCAAAAGGCGTGGGCCAGTTCCTTAACTGCAACATAGGGGGCGACAGACAGACCTGCCTCAGCATTTTGACGACAGGGAAAAACTACAAGCACCAGGAGAAGGGCACCCGGCAACAGAGAGACTCGGTCCCTTTCAGCTGCTTGTCCCAGCACACTTGGGGACATAACACAAAGTCCACACATACAGTGTATCATATATAACCTGGAAAATATATACGTATAAATATGAAAAATTAAAACTTTATAAAACACAAAAATTTTACAAAAGAAAGTATAGACAATGATTGCTTTGAGGGAGAATTCACTTACATTACACACTCTCGTAACTTTCAAAAACGTCTACCCTAAATCCAACTGCTAATTTACTACACCATGTAACAACCAGCAAAATCCAGAGAGTGGGAAACTCAACATACCAACCTGATTTTTTTTTTTTGGGGGGGGTGAGGAGGATTGGCCCTGAGCCAACATCTGTGCCAGTCTTTCCTCTATTTTGTATGTGGGTCACTGCCACAGCATGGCTTGATGAACGGTGTAGGTCCATGCCCAGGATCTGAACCTGCAAACTCGGGCCACTGAAGCAGAGTGCACGCAACTTAACCACTATGACACCGGGCCAGCCCCAACCTGATTTTTTTAACAAATAAATTTTGAGAAAACAAAAGAGAAACAGAGGGTCAACTATAAGCAATGTGTGCCTAGAGTCTTATTTGCAGATTTAAACAGAACTTTATTGGGCCGGCCCCGTGGCTTAGCGGTTAAGTGCGTGCGCTCCGCTACTGGCGGCCCAGGTTCGGATCCCGGGTGCGCACCGACACACCGCTTCTCCGGCCACGCTGAGGCCACGTCCCACATACAGCAACTAGAAGGATGTGCAGCAATGACATACAACTATCTACTGGGGCTTTGGGGGGGAAATAAATAAATAAATATTATTTTTAAAAAAAAAGAACTTTATTATTGTTTTTGTTTTGTTTTGTTTTTTGTGAGGAAGATTAGCCCTGAGCTAACATCTAATGCCAATCCTCTCCCTTTTTGCTGAGGAAGATTGGCCCTGGGCTAACATCCGTGCCCATCTGTCTCTACTTTATATGGGTTGCTTGACAAGCGGTGCATCAGTGTGCGCGTGGGATCCGAACTTGCAAACCCTGGGCTGTTGAAGCAGAGTGCGCGCACTTAACCGCTGCGCCACTGGGCCAGCCCCTGTTATTGTGTTTTTTTTTTTTTTTGTGAGGAGATCAGCCCTGTGCTAACATCTGCCAATCCTCCTCTTTTTTTGCTGAGGAAGACTGGCCCTGAGCTAACATCCATGCCCATCTTCCTCCACTTTATATGGGACAACGCCACAGCATGGCTTGCCAAGGAGTGCATCGGTGCGTGTCCGGGATCCGAACCAGCGAACCCCGGGCTGCCGCAGCAAACCGTGCACACTCAACCGCTTGCACCACCGGGCCAGCCCCCCATTATTGTTTTTTTAATTAGGACATTGTGAGAAAACTGGAAGTTTAAACACTGGTTGAAAATACAGATGAAACAACACGAGGTAGAAACTGCTTCAAAATAACACAGGAGGGGGAGCAGCGGTCGGATGTTGGGGCTGGCAATAAGCACATGCGGATTCACTATATCCTTCTGTCTACTCTCATTTATGTTTAAATTCTATATACTACATTCTCTGCGACGTGCATATATTTCCTTTTCAATGGAAAAAACCAAGCTAGCATAAAAAGTTATACCTCTTTAGTGTTACGGCAAAATAGTCAAACAGAAGCTGGTTGTTTTAGTCTTGAAAAGTATCTCTCGGATAGCTCTGGTAATAGTTGCTTTTTTTCCTTAACACAGCAAAGCAAATATCCATGTGTAGGCCTCTGAGCCCACTGAACACTGCTTCAGCTGCCAGTAACTCTGACTCTACTGTCTAACTGTATGACTTTTGGCAAAGCACTTCACCACTGTACATCTCAATTTCTCCATCTGTAAGAAGGAAGCAGACTGGGTTCGCACATCTTGAAATACCCATTTCCAGGGGGAGGAGCTCCCGGGTGATTCTCACACGCCTCTTTCTCCCCCTCACACACACAGTCCCCAACAGCCCTCCCACTCTCACAGGCTAGGACGCCAGGTCCTTTTTCCAATACAGCGTCAGTATCCAACAAACTCAATATAAGTCATTGCTGTAAGATATACAGGCCAACCTCGTATAGGCTTTGAAAAAGTCAATAAGCTAAAAATGAATTGCAAAATAAAAACAAAAATGAAATGTTTCTAGAGGAGGAAAAAAGTACTTCTAACGAACAACTTAAATCAGCTTTTTCTGACTTGTGGTTTAAATCAAATCCTTTAGAGGCCTCTTATGCCTGAGGTTCCTTAGAGAAAGGGCAGCTTCAGGGTGAATCACTGGGAGGGTGAAACAACAGCTACTATACCAGATAAGAACGAAAACAGATCCAGCGGCAGGCATGCCAGGCACAACTCCCAAGTGGGTCCAAGAGAGCCGGACCTAAGAGGAAGGCTGGCTGATGCTGTGGACCCCTGGTTCTCTGTTCACTACCCTCTGCGTGCATGATGACAGCAAACACCCTCGTCTCAGTAAAAGAACCTTTTCAGGCACACAACACTTAACAGTGTACAACATCAACTCAAAATCAGCAAAAGGGATGCAGGAAATGCTCAGGACACAATGTTCACCAAAACAGAAGCCATAGTGTAACACAATTTTATAAACATACTTGTGTGTGTGTGCATGCACACATACACATTTATTTGCATAGAAAAAAACTGTAGAAAACATCCAAAAAGTTAATATAGGGAGTGGTGGAATGTTTTTTCTTCTTTATACACTTATCTTTATTTCCCAAATACTCTACATGGAGCAAAATTAAGAAGAAAAAGGAACAGCTTGTTCTTGTTTTAAAGAAGTAACATGAATAAGAGCGTGTGTGCCTATTTGAGTGGCCAGGAATTATACTCAGCAAGTCGTACACACTGACCTCGGTCAATCTTCACCAGAAGCTGATGCGGTGAGCACTTCGAGTGGCATTCTGGTATGTCCATCTGACTCTACCAAAGGGCCTCCAGCAATGGGCACCTGAAAAAGCCGGGACCAACAAAGGAAGGACCCGTTCAGAGACAAACCCAGGAAGCCAGCTCTTAGGCAGCATGACTGCACGTGAGAGGATGCCCTGGCACGGAGCAGCACGTTTCTGCTCTCCTGACAGCCCACCGAGGAACATCTAGGGCACAGACATCACCATAGGTGGGGGAGCAGAAACGCCGAGGAATGAACTCGGCACGTATCGGATGCTTATCTTACACAGGGCTAGGAGCTGAGAGAGGCTGAGTAAGTCTCTGCCCCGACACTGAAAGATGTGGGAAAAGCCAGACATAAACGAATCGGTGAGATGAAACACATGCTTAGAGGAGGCATGGTTACCTGCCTGGGGAGAACAGAGGGCCAGAGGTGCTGAAAGGCCTTGCTGAAAGGTGGACACTGAAGAACGTGAACAGTGCCCATGCCTGAGGCGGCTGGATCAAGAAGGAGAAGCATGATGAAGACGAAGCATCTGCTGAGGATACTATTAGGAAACCTAAAACTTTTCCTCCAAACTATGCCATCCCCTTCCCAAGAAGCATCTGGATCCCTACAACAGCTGGACACAAAGGCCGTGCAGCCTAAAAAAACGGAAGGCAGCAAGCAGCTTTCTAACTCTTGTTGTTCCAGGCTTTCATCAGATGGGTGGACATTTCAGGTAGTTCCATGACAGCCTCTCCTCACGCGGCCCTGCGGTCTGCTTCCCTGCGCAGGTGGATGGATGGCCTAGGTGGACCCAGGTCACACAGTGCCATTCAACACAGACAATGAGAGAGCGCCGGGTCCCTCATCCAGGCCCAGCTCCCAGGGCACAGACACTGTTTCCAGGCAGTATAATCTACTCTCAATGCTACTTCTTTTCTTTTCTTTTTCTTCTTTTTTAAAGAATTCTGTTTGTGATTTATAAAGGCAAAAGTCAGAGGTGGCCCAGCCTTCTGTAGATTTTTGTCGGCATCTCAGCATGAGCAAATGCAGTCGCAGCTGTTAACTACAGTGACACCTACCAGTAGAGGAGTGAACTGCAGGACCCATCACAGCCAGCGTGCGACCAGACCCCACAGACATGGAACCCAAGAGGCGAGCCCCACATGCAGCTCTGACAGGTGCCTGACTTAGTGATGCTCATGCTATCGGTTTTGTGTCCCTATCTCCTTCCGCAATACTAGTAATGCCTATTGGCTTTTCTGAAAGCTACCCAGCACCCCAGAAGTCCTTTGAGCACCAGTCACCACTAGGTAGCACTTTTTATGTCTTCACTATGGACAACTCATTAACCATAAAGCTCCCTTGCAGAATGTAGGCATATTCTCAAATGCTATCTAGTGTGGGCAGGGAAATTCTTGTGTGCAGGGAAACTCTCTCTCTTCTCTAAGGGATAAAACTGGGCACTTTAAGCACTGAAGTGGGGGCGTTTTTGATCTTCACTTGAAAGGTCCTAGCAGTGACAAGAGCAGGAGCAAGAATGAAAGTCACAGTGATGGGAAAATTAAATCAAATTAAAATTTCCCTCATATATCCCCTAAATCACCCAAAAAATATACATGGCTTAATGTGTAAAAATCTGTTCATTATTACGTATAAATGAAAATGTACACTGCAATCACTTTAGGGCAGAGAACAGATCCGTGGCTGGCAGAGCCTGGAAGGGGCACAGGCAGTGACGCCAAAGAAGCAAGTGGGGCCTGGGCTGACGGAGCTTCCTCTGTGATGGCGCTTACATGACTGCACTTGTCAAAGTCACGAACTATTCCAAAAAGAGTGAATTGTACTGCTACGTAAACTACACTTCAATAGAAAAAATTACTGTCCTGTACACCATGAACAGCTTTTAATAAAAATATATATGTAAAAAACAGACGTACAAATTTTTATTATCTTATTTCACCTTTTCCCCAGTGCCTCTGCTGAATCTGTTTAAATTAAATAAGCAAGTGTGTGACCTGACTAGAGACGAAAGGGGAATGTTCGCCATCACCACTACCTAATAGTGGGCAGAACCACCAGCAAATGGGAGATAAGCAGCAGTCAGCAGAATCAGCCATCTAAGACCTGGATCCTAGGGAAATGGTGTTTGGACAGAGTACCCAGAACGGGCAGTGCCTCTGTCTGGTCATCTAAAGAATAACCACCTTACGTTATTCAACTATCAGAATCCCAGGTCTACAGTTCATAGGATAAGCAACCTTGGGCAAGGATTGGGGGGACTTGGGGTACCACTAAAGGTGGAAGAGGGACAACGACAGCTTTCATATTCCATTTCAGATCTGCCACAGCACTGCATTTCAGATGTTACTGGAGAGATTTGGGCCACAGCTTCCTGTTTTGTCCGTGGAAAACCACTAAGTACCTGAAAGCCGAGGACATGCCAGACCATGGCAGTGTTGTCCTGTAGCACCAGTCTAAGGTTTCCCAGGACACATCCAAGCCTTCGCTCTATACTTAGACTGGGGCAGAAATCACAAAATTAACTGATTCTAACCCAGAATACAACACACTGATACAAGAATAGAAAAACAGGGTCTCTATAAGACAAGGCAGCTATTCTAATCTTTACTCAGGAATCAGAAACAAATCCCCTCTTTTAATAAAGATTTTAGAAATTATAAAAAGGCAAAAAAAATTAGTGAAACAGAATGTATGTTCATTGTAGAAAAATTAGAAAATATAACAAGGGGCAAAGATGACAAAACTCTCAGAATCCCACACTCTGTGACAACCACTACTAACAATTCATTGCCTTCCAGGTTTTTTTGCTGCATATATATATACATAACGTTAAACGCCTTTCAAATTTGTTATTAGTTTGAAGCCTGCTTTTCTCACATAATATTATACATTGAGAATATCTGTGTAAGTCGGGGTTCAACCAAAGAAACAGAACCACCAGCAGAAATATATTAAGAGACTCACTGCAAGGAATGGCCTTACGTGACTGGGGGTTGGTTAGGCCATTCCAAAATCCATAGGGCAGGCCACTGTGGAACTTTCCAGAAATAGGGCAAAGCTACTGTCCATGGGATGAATTTCTTCTACTTCAGGGAGGCCTCAGCTCTGCTTTTAACACCTTTCAACTGATTGATCAGACCTACTCAGATTACCTAGGATAATCTCCCTTACTTAAAGCTAACTGATTATGGACTTTAGTCACATCTACACAACACCCAGATGATGTTTCACTTTGTAACTAGGGATGTAGCCCGGCCAGGGTGACACAGAAAACTGACCATCACAATACTTACGTCAGTAATCTTTTAAATATCTTATAAATGTACTTAGCCATTCCTTTAATGAAAATTCAGCATTCTTCCGAAATTTTGCTGAGGTAAGTAATGCTGGAATAAATAAAACTGAAGTGACTAGCTTTGTATATTCAATCTTCATTCTCCTATCTAATTATATTATGGGAAGACTACCGGAAAAGAGGAGCTACACATTGAAAGAGCTCCAGAAAACTGCAAAGGGTCCCCTCGAGTCCTTGGCCGAATACTAAACTGCACGCACACAGTATGACTCCACAAGGCATGCGCAGGACTCCCGGTAACTAACCTGCACGATTCCCAGAGCTCACAAAGGGCTGGGAGATGCCCACATTTCAATCAGCCTTGCTGAACAGCTGGCACATTCAGGAGAGCCCAACAAGGCCATGTTTTAGAAGTAGGTGCTCCAGACACGCCCCCAACAAATCTGAAAAACAAGCTTCTAAAAGAGTATACTGATCTGCAAATAAATTAATTGCCCACAAAAACAAAACTCAACACTCTTTAAAGGAAGGAAATAAAATCCATAGACACAACATCACATCACAATGTCTGGTATCCAATAATATAAAACTACCAGACATATAAAGAAGCAGGAAAATGTGACCCAAAATCACGAAAAAAACTCAGCCAATAGAAACCAACCAAGAAATGAGAGAGATGATGGAATTAGCAGATGAGGACTTTACACACCTATCATAAATACGGTAAACGATTCAAAGGAAAACAATGAAGGTAGAAATGGAAACCACAAAAAAGATTCAAAGGGAACTTACATAGCTGGAAAACACATTATCTGAAATAAAAAGCATACCAACGAGTTTACTGAGGATTAGACACTAAAGGAGAAAGGACAGTAAATCTGAAGACAGGGCAATAGAAACTATTCCAAAGGAATCACAAAGAAAAGAGACTTTTTAAAGGGGGGGAAACACAGAGAGACTGAAAGAATCTCAAAAATCCCCAAGAAGAATAAACACAACGAAAACCACATCAAAGCAAATCACAACCAAACTGCTGAAACTAATTATAAACACCTTAAAAGCACCTAGGGGTGGGGGTGCAGGTGGGGGTGGATCCCATGCAGGGAAACAAAAACACGCACTTTTCACCAGAAATGGTGTGAGCCAGAAGACAACGGAGTGACAGTCTTTAAAATGTTGCAAGAAAGCAGTGTCAACTTGGAATTCCACAGACAGCTAAAATATCAGAAATAAGGATCAAATAAAGACGTTTCCGACAAACAAAAGCTGAGAGACTTCACCACCAGCAGATGTGCACCACGAGAATGTTAGGGAAAGTTTGGGCTGAAGGGAATGATTGGAACTCTGCCCCCTGCCCAAGGCCCTTCCCACTTCCAGACCCCACACCCTATTTCGCCCCTTACGGACCAGAGTTCCATACTCAAGACCTGCTCCCCTTCTCCATCTTAGCCCCACTATTTAGCTTGGTCTCTAAGACTGCAGTCTTGCCCCATCCTATCTCCACAAAATTTATTTTCCCCTACTCCGCATTTTATGTCACTCCAAGTTGTTCACTTTGCTTCAATGACTAGAAAGTACATTCAAAGACTCCCCAAAACAGGTCAGAAGGCAAGTACAAAGAGAGGGAGAACAGAAGGGGAGTGAAGACAGAGAATGGACGAGGCAGAGGCAACTCAGGAGAGGGAGGGCACAGATTTTCCTAAAAACAGAACAGGCCAGGAGCATCACACTGCCTTTCAGACTCCGCTGCAACTCATACACAAGACAGTGTCAGCCCTTCTCACCCAAACATGGGCAGGAAGGACTGTGTAGCCAGTTCACAGCACCAGGAGACACAACTCCTGAGAACTGAGTACAGCACCGCACAGCTTGGTTGAAGCCACTCACCAGCTGTGTGCCCTTGGGCTCACCCAATACAACAGATGAGGGAGGTGCTATCATCATCACCACCACTTTACAAAGGACACACAAAAAGGTGACACTGCTTGCCCAAGGCAATACACTTCTAAGGGGACCCTGGGTCCACAGTCCCCCATATCAGATGGCCTCTTCAGGTGTACGTCAGAGCAAGGGGACCGTGGGCACACGTCCCAGCAGTGCTCCTGCAGGGAAAGAACACAGAGCCAAGACTCTGAGGCAAGGCCTCCACCGACAGGTTGGTCTCGGGGGAAAGCATAACTCGATGAGCCCAGGGCTCTAACTCTGGCTCTAGCTTTTAACCGGTTGTACGACTATGGCCAGATTACCACCTTACGTTATAGGGAGAAAAAGAAAGAAGACTGAAGCCAATCAATCTCCCATCCTATGCAACCAAAGTATTATAATGCAGTTTGCAAACATGAAGAGCTAAATAAACACTGAGACAGAGTCGGTGTGTTACCAAGTAAGAACCACTTACGGACAAACCAGCTATCATCAGGTGAACATCACCAGATATCAAGTGAGAAAGAGCAAACTGCAAAGGAGAAATTCTTACTTGGGAAGAGCTGTTGGTTCCCTTGGGACTTGAGCAGCACCAGCATCTGCTCCTGGCGGCTCTGCCTCCCTCGAGCCCTGGGCCACCTCCTGCACAACGCTCCGCAGGCCTGGAGGTCCCTGAGGCCCGGCAGAGTCTACGGCGGAGTCGATCTCCACCTCCTGGGCTGGGGCTGGGGCTGGCTCCTGCTCAGCTGCCACAACTGCCGCAGCCACGGCCTCCTCTTCCTCCTTTCTCCCGAATTTCTCCTCCAGCTCCTTTCTCCGCTTTTCGTCATCCTGACGGGCCATGTGGTCAAAAGTTTTGAATACCTAAAATCAAACAGCAATCCAGCAATGAGTTCATCTGCTCCGTGCTATACTACACATTCTATAGGAGTGTAGCAAAATCTCTTAAGTAGGGAAGGAAAAAGCAGTTGACTAAAGAAAGTTCCCAGTGGCAAAACGGAAATGTACTTCAACTTCATCAAAAGCTGCTATGACTCTTTAACGTGGGAGTTTCAAAATCAACAAAAGCAAAAACTTACAGGAAGGCTCACGATATTTACATGCCTGTGAGCCCAACTTTCGAGTCTAAAGGAAGCATAACAAATGGTCTCACCTGTCATTATTTTTACAGCCCCCAGACAGTCTTGTTTGCAAGGCAAAGAATACACTATCCTGGTGCTGAGAGCTGTAAAGGCACCAACAACTCAAGAAGGGAAGACGAGAATTTAGTTGAACTTTAATCTAGAAAATAGAAGCAGGCTTACTGGACTGCTGCTGTCTTCCCACATTGCGCAGGCTGAGGAGAGGATCTTAGAAATGCCTGGGAATCCAGGTCAGCAAATATCCACATGGCGCCTACAATGTGCAAGGAACACAAAAAAGCCAAACGACAGCTCTCACCATCTAAGAACTCAAAATTCTGCTGTCTGGACCAACTCAATCTTTTCTGGCACACAGTCACACCCACAAAAGTGCGGGTACCCTCCACTCAAAAAGTGCACATGAAACACGGCATTTGGTATGCATCATTCAAGGGTTCACATAACCCTGAAGTGCAGCCAGGACAGACCCACATGTGACAACGGCGACAGGAGAGGCTGTGATGAACACCTGTCATGCCATGAGAATGAGGGTGCAAATGAGCATTTCTGGTGAAGGAAATGTAAGGAGCTGTCTTGGAAAGAAGGGGATCTGAAGCAAACCTTGAATAAAAGGCACATCTTCTGCAGGGACTACAGGAGGAAATGTCACAGCTCCAAGAGGTGAGGTCATCAAGAAACAGCTCCTGCAGTAGGTAGAGGCAGGAAGGCTGGGAAATTCACCTTGGTAAGCAGGTGGGAGCAGACTCTTGCCATTCAATCCAGCAACAGTGCTCCTTGGTATTTACACAAAGGAGGTAAAAATTATGTCCACACAAAAACCTGCATATGGTTGTCTATGGCAGCTTTACATAATTGCCAAAACTTGGAAGCAAGCAAGATGTCCTTCAGTAGGTGAGTGAATAAATAAACTGTGGTCCAACCAGACAATGGAATATTATTTAGTGCTAAAAAGAAATGAGCTAT
This sequence comes from Diceros bicornis minor, assembly GCF_020826845.1. Taxonomy (NCBI): domain Eukaryota; kingdom Metazoa; phylum Chordata; class Mammalia; order Perissodactyla; family Rhinocerotidae; genus Diceros; species Diceros bicornis. The sequence goes on from NC_080780.1 coordinate 1,557,272, forward strand.
CAAGCCATGAAAAGACATGGAGGAACCTTAAATGCATATTACTAAGTGAAAGAAGCCAGTCTGAAGAGGCTACATACTACATGATTCCAATTGTTTGACATTCTGGAAAAGGAAAAACTTTAGAGACAGTAAAAAAAATCAGTGGTTGCTAGGCGTTAGGGGAGAAAGAGATGAACAGGCAGAGCACAGAGGATTTTTAGGGCACTCAAAGTACTCTGTGACACCATAATGATGGATATATGTCATCACACATTTGTCCAGACCCCATAGAACGAACAACACCAAGAGTGAGCCATAAAGTAAACCTCGAGTTTGGGTGACTATGATGTGTTGTGAAGGTTCATCAATTGTAACAAAAAGACCAGTCTGGTGGGGGACGTTGATAATGGGGGAGGCTGGACATGTGTGGGGGTAGGGGGTATATGGGAAATCTCTGTATCTTCCCCTGAATTTTGCTGTGAACCTAAAAATGCTCTAAAAAAATAGTCTCAATAAAATAAAAAATAAAAATGTTTACAAAGTTGGTAGGACTCAGTTTCCAAAGGGCTAGAATGCAGACAGATATTAAATAATCAGTGCTGTGCACTGAGCAGGAAGACAGAACAAAAGAAGGATACTAACATACTGAACTATGGCAAATGTTTTTACAAACATTCTCTCAAAACCCTCACAAAAGTGCTGTGAGGAAGACAGCACTGACGTTGCAAAGATGAGGAACAGTAACGCTCAGAGAGGGTAAGTAACCTGCCCAACGTCCCACCAGCAAAAGAAGGAAGTAAAATATACATATAGGAAGCAGTGAACACTGAAAGGAGATGTAGGCAGAGGAAAATGAATAAAATCGTACGGCTAAAAACTAGAAACAATAAAAGACCCAATTCTACTTCTTCAGAGAACCTGAGCCCCTGACTCATTTCTCTCACATCCATGTTTATGACAGCAGACCCTTTGCCCTCAGAGCCACTCATCCTCCTTAAGCCCCAGATCTTCATCTTAACTCCACAAAAAAAGCAACAGCGAAGCTCTCTCCTAACCCCTGGGACTTCCCTGGAACCCCAGGCCTGATACTCCTCATCGCACCCAATGCCTCTGCTCACTCAGCACTCCTACCTCCTCTAACTGGCCACCTGTTTCACCTCTCTACTCGCTACTGACCTCGGCACTCATTCTAGAATCACAGAATTGTGGAGCTGCATGAGGCACCTGTGACCTCCAATCAACCTTCTCAACTGACAGATGAGAGTGACTCTCCCGAGATTTCCCAACAAATTCAGTGAGGAACAGACAGAGCCGGATTTCCTGATTCTCCTGGGGGAGCTTCTACTTAGCAGGCCTGTCAAACTGGACTCCAGGATAAACACAGAGTATCAACCGACATGAATGAAATGGCATTCTAAACTTTTTTTTTTTTTTAAACATACTAATACATGATGGAGGGGAATGGGATTTTCACGTGCATCTTTCCTGCTGAGGGTCCTTCAGGCTGTGCATCCAGGCTGTGCAAGCCCTTACAAGTAGGAGGAAAAGTCTGAGAAGCCTTACGCTAACCACACCAACAGTCCACACCCCAAAATATCAGGGGAGAACTTCTGAGTTCCAGAACAAAGCACCCCAATACTCCCATCCAAACCCTCTTTGCCTGTGTTCTGAAGAGATCCCCAAGCGCCCCACCTCAGGTGGGGTGGACATATTCCTTCAAGTCAGCAGAGAAGAAACCCCCGGGGAAGCAGAGGAGTAGGAGTGGGGATCAGGTCATCACCCAACACCACTGAGAGGTAACACTGTGCTGCACCACAGCGCAGTCACTCAATCTGACTCAGTATCCTAATGTCCCACCCCACAACAACTCTTGCCCAATCCTGAACTCGCTTTACAAGCCTCCTGCCAAATGCCTCTGTGCATACAAGAATAGCTCCCAGGATTCATCTTGATCTACCCAACCAAAACACCCAGAGAATGTCTGCTTTTTTAAAGTTCCTTGGGCAATGCTGACAGTTGGGAATCACTTTCAACAAACAAGACACCCTTCTTAACCATCTGCTGGAAACTGTCCCCTTGTTTTCTGTGAAACTTACTGTCCTGCCCACTTCCCTCTGTCCCCCACCAATCACACCACCTCTTCTTCTCTCGTCCCTTCACTGGGATTGTTCCCCAAAGAACTGCCCTCCACCTTCGGCTCTTCTCTCTCCCTCAAACTGCTCCCGTTCCTCCATCTCCAAGGTCAGTGCCACGATTCCAACAGCCTGTGGGCAGGAACTTCTGTCTGCCAGCTCAAATTCAAGTTGTCTGAAACTAAGCTTTTTCCCCTAAACTTAGGTGGCAGTTCAGTTAATGCATTATCATTATTCCAGTCCCCTAAGTTTGAAACCTTGGATCATCTTCCACTCATTCTTCCCTCCCTCTGCCCTGCTCCCCACCTCCACTTCATTACACTGGTCACCAAGTCCTAACCTGTAAGAGTGCCTGGAACATATACTCTTTTTATGTTTTATACACTGTTACCAGAAAAACAAATTACCTCCGCCAGGTCATCTGTAAAACAACGGCAAAGACCAACTTTCAGGTTGTGTTAGGATTAAATAACATCCTAGCATGTACAATCACCTCACACAATAACTAGGAGATGCCAGGTGCTCAACAAATGTTCCTTTCTCCTCCACATCTTTTCTGTAAACTACAATCACCCTAGACAAAAGTGTTCCCATCCTCCTATGGCATGATTAAAAAACAAAAGACAAAGATCTAGAATCAGAAAAATGAAGTTTTGAGTTCCAGCTCTATGATAAATTTGGTCAAATAACCTAACCTTGCTGAATTAGCATCCTCATTTGCCACATAAAATTCAACCTTACCAATTTCACAGGGACTTCCATGAAAGCATCCAACTGCCACAGGGCCTGATAAAAACCATTACTCAGATGGCACTCAGCCACTGAAAGGATGAGGACTAGCCTGCAGTTCTAAAATTGAATACCAACCCAGCCCTCATTTGACCATATTATCTTTAGTAGTTACACATTCTAAGCTTTTGTTTCTTCATGCAGGCACTGAGAAAAACAACACCTGACCAACCTGCAGCTTGTGGCAAGACTTCAGGAGGTAACATTTGAAAGTACTTTATAAACCGCAAAGTGCTAGAGAACTGTGGAAGGTATCACCAGCATTTCTATCGTCTCAGGTTCCTACAAACAGACTCAATGCTTGGCTGAGTACCTGCTTTCAATTCCATCAAAGTCCCACCTCCCCTACAAAATCTTTCTTGATTTCCAGAACCATCCCTGCTGTTCCTCTCCTCTGCTCACTTCCCTCTGGGCTCTGTCACATAACTGGCCTTGCATAGTTCTCTGTTACTGTGTTTTATCTTCCTAACGATAATGGAAGTGTCACAAGGAGAGAGACCATCACTTACACCATCCACATCACCACTGTATCTCCAATGCCTGTGGCAGTTGAGAGAATAAACACATTCAGAAAATACTTATTACATTCCAAGGTACCCAGTCAACGTCAGTGACTGAGTATTAACAGTATCTCAAACACACAGTAAACGCAACCTGGGATGTATAAACATGTGCTCAAATGTATAAATTCCCTGAGTACTATGACTGTCTTTGACCTGGAAAGTCACATTTCGAACAAGGGGACCACACCCACCGATCACCACAATCTCCTTTCCACCTCCAGTCTCTGAAGTCCCGGGGCGTGCAGGAAATCCGTGCTGCCGCTGCCTCCCCGTCCCGCCTGCACGGTTTTCATTCCCTGACTGGCAGCCTCCGGCACCTCAGAAGGTTAAGCGCTGCGGGAGCTGAACCGGGCCCAAGTGCACCCTGCGTCAGACCGGGCTGCACAAGAGCCAGTCCAGCTCCCACAGAGGGCTAACTTGATACCCCACCAGCATCTCGGCTTACCCTCAGCCGCGGCCCCAGGGGGCGGGTCCGGGGAAGGGCCAGAGGGGGCCACTAAGGCTGGGAGCGGAGAGAGGCGCGGAGGGGCCCGGGGGTCCGGCGCTCCCGCGAGCAGACTCGCGGGGCTCGGGGTCTCGAGGGTACAGGGGCTTCCGGGGCGGGCTCGCGCGAGTCCGGGCACTCGCTGCCCCCCATCCCGGGCCGCCCGCCCCCGCGAGTTACCTGCAGCACCAGCGCCTGCGCGGCCCCCGGCGGGAAGCCCATACGGTCTGACGGGTGGCGCAGCAGGCGGTAGAAGTCGGTCTTGCGGTAAAGGAAGCCGAAGAGGACGCGCAGGAAGTCCTGGACGTTGCCCACGTGCTGCAGGATGCCCAGCAGGGCCTGGTCGTACAGCTCCGCCGCCCCGGGCTCCATGGCGTCGCCGGCCGGAGGGAAGCTTGCTCACTGCGGGCGCCGCCCGGACACCGGCCCCCGGCCACTTCCGGTGCGCTGCGGTAACGGCTCCGCCGCCGGCGCGCCCGCGAGACTTCTGGTCCGCGCTGGTTCAGCACCCGCGGACGGGCTGGGCTGGGCCGGGCTGCACTAGGGCGGCCTTGCCGCGGGCCCCGCCCTCGCCGCCCTGCCCTCGCCGCCCTGCCGGCTTCCCCCGGCGGCCTCACTAAGGAGCGACGTGGGCGCCGAAGTGCGCCTAGGCGCAAGAGGGCATGGGGCTGCGGGACTGACGGCGCCTAGCAGCCATGTTGGAAACGGGCGGAAGAGTATGGCGCGGGCAGAGTCATGTGAGGCCTCCAGCATTGTCACGTGGTGTATGGGTAGGGTTCTCGCTTGGGTGTCCCGACTCCCAGGGTACAGGCGGGACGGCGAGCGCCGTCTGCTGGTGGGTCAGGTGGGGAACATGCGTGCGTGCGAGTGGTGTGGGTCCTGTTGATAATGAAAGGAGAAATGCAAGGTGACGTGCATAAATAAAAGAAGAAAAGAATATAAAGCGAGTGCATGCACGAATCTTAAGTGGGGAGAGCTAGGTGCAGAATAGAGAATCGGGTGTGCCGTCATTGTGAAATATATATGTGTGTGTGTAGTATATACATGTGTGTGCATGGTATACATACACACTGCATATATACATGTCCTAAGTATCTGACCAAGTTTAATCTTCTTTCAAAAAGTTAAAAACATAGCACTCATACAAATATAAAATGATCACGTCAAAGATTGTATTCAACAATTTAATTAACAAAGTAACCAGTGATGTGATAAAGCTGGTTCAAAGAGCATTTGGAGGAACTGGATATTTATAGCATTTTGAGAAAACAGAGTACGATTGTTAGGTTGAACACAAAGCTAGCTGGTGTCCTACAAAATAATAAAACCATAGGTTATCTTTTCTGATGGATGGAAATGATTTGCATCTCTACTGGAATAAAATCTAGGAGTTAACATATGTCTTCATAGTATATGGGCTCTGATGAACTGTAAATAAACTCAAACTCAGCTAGATTGCCCTAGAGCATTGGTTCTGAAACTTTTTGGACTTAGGACCCATTTGCGCTCTTAAAATTTATTGAAGACTCCAAAGAACTTTTATTTATGTGGGTTATGGTTATCGATAGTTACCATATTAGAAATTAAAATTGAGAAAATTTTAAAATATTTATTTACTCACTTTTAAATAACCGTAAAAACCACATTACATGTTAACATTTTTATGAAGAAATAATGTTCTTTAAAGCAATAAAAGTTTAGTGAGAAGAGTAGCATAGTTTTACATTTTTGCAAATCTCTTCCTTGTCTGACAATCGAAGGCAGCAAGATTCTCCCATCTGCTGCATTCACTGCATCAAAATATGTTGTTTTGATTGAGGTATGTGAAGAAACCCAGTCTCACACAGACAGCAGCTGGAAAAGAGAGGAGCGTTTTAGCTGTCTTTTCAAATAAATGCATTATTCTTTGAAAGTACACCAAAATTCACCACAGGTGGTAGTTTCTTAAAGGTTAGTTGCAATATGGAATCTGAAACTTTATCAATAAACATTTCCTACTTTGTCATGTTAATATTCATTGGTCTATCTCGCACTTTGAATGGATCCTGCACATGCATTATTTTTGTAACACTATGCATTCATCATTTGAAAACATTTGTCCACTGAGTATGCAGTTCTTCCAAATGTTCACTCATTTCATTATACAATACCAAAAAAAAAAAAAAAAACCCACATACAGTAATATCATTACTGGATTCCTCAGAGAAGTTTTTAATTATTGGGAATCTCATGGAGCCAGGATGCAGATTTTCAAAAACTCTAATTTTTACTTGAAAACTTGAACTTTATTATTGGCAATAAATAACTATCAATTGCTTTTCTTGAAGTGACAGGCTCACTTCCTTCTGTTAGTCATTCTTTCATTAAAAATGGTGTTCCGTGGGTTCCCTGTGTCTCTCGCCCTTCGAACTACAACTAAAAGGACATTCATTGATCAGCGGAGGATACCCACACAGCACACCAGGATGCCTGAGAGACATGAGCAGCTGCATATCTGAGGGTGGGTGGACTACCTCTCCCCCCAGGAGGTGGTGGAGATAGACCAGAAGGAAAAAGACAAACACCTAGAAACTAGTCCTGAGGGCATGGAAATCTATGATATAAATGACAAAGAATTCAAGACAGCTGTCATAAGAAAACTCAATGAGCTACAAGAGAATTCTGAAAGACAGTTCAATGAAATCAGGAACCAAATTACTGAATAGAGGGAATTCTTCACAAAAGAGATCGAAAATATAAAGCAAAATCAAACAGAATTGTTAGAGATGAAAAACACAATAGATGAGATAAAGAAAAATCTGGAGTCCTTAAACAACAGGGCTGATAATATGGAGGATAGAATTAGCAATCTGGGGGCTGGCCCGGTGGCGCAAGAGGTTGGGTGCACGCGCTCTGCTGCGGCGGCCCAGGGTTTGCTGGTTCAGATCCTGGGCGCACACCGATGCACCACTTGTTAAGCCATACTGTAGCAGCATCCCATATAAAGGAGAGGAAGATGGGCATGGATGTTAGCCCAGCGCCAGTCTTCCTCAGTAAAAAAAGAGGAAGATTGGCATTGGATGTTAGCTCAGGGCTGGTCCTCCTCACAACAACAACAAAAAAAAGAATTAGCAATCTGGAGGATAGGAACACAGAAATGCTTCAGAGGGAAAGAGAACTTAGACTACAAAGAAATGAAGAAATTCTCCAAGAAATATCTGACTCAGTTAGGAAATGCAACGTCAGGATTATAGGTATTCCAGAGGGAGAATAGAGGGAAAAAGGAGCAGAGAGCTTGTTCAAAGAAATAATAACTGAGAACTTCCCAAACCTGAAGACAGAACTGGAATTACATGTAAAAGAAGCCAACAGGACTTCTAATTACATCAATGTAAAAAGACCTTCTCCGAGGCATATATTAGTAAAGCTGGCAAAAGTCAATGATAAAGAAAAAATATTAAGGGCAGCAAGGCAGAAGAGAATAACCTGTAAAGGAAGCCCTATCAGGCTTACAGCAGATTTTTCAGCAGAAACCTTACAGGCTAGGAGAGAGTGGAATGATATATTCAAAATTTTGAAAGACAAAAACTTTCAGCCAAGAATACTATATCCAGTGAAAATATCCTTCACATATGATGGAGAAATAAAAACTTTCCCAGATAAACAAAAGCTGAGGGAGTTCATTGCCACAAGACACCCCCTACAAGATTTGATCAAGAAAGACTTCATACCTGAAAAAAAAAGAAAGAAAGGGTTTACAAAGCCTTGAGGAAGCAGATAAATAGGCAGATAAAATCAGAAATTGCAACTCTCCGTCAGAACAGATTAGCAAACACTTAATTATAACTCTAAAGATAAAGGAAAATAAAACATCAAAAATAAATATTATCACTTCATTTTAACCACAAATTCACAATGCATAGTGGAATAAGTTGTGACAACAACAACTTAGAAGGGGAAGAGGAAAGTGATGAAACCTGCTTAGACTAAGGGAACAAGAGGCTATCAGGGAATGGACTATCTCATCTATGAGATCTTTTGTACAAACGGCACAGTAACCACTAAACAAAAAACCAGAACAAATACACAAGTGATAAATAAAGAGAGAACTGAGAAAACCATCATAGAGAGCCACCAAACTGAATTAACAATCCAAAATACGTGGGACGAGAAACAAGGGAAATACGTAATAACTGAAAAACAAGAGACAAAATGGCAGCATTAAGCCCTCATGTATAAATAATCACTCTAAATGTAAACGGATTGAATTGCCCAATCAAAAGGCACACAGTGGCTGGATGGATTAAAAAACAAGACCCAAAAATTTGCTGCCTCCAGGAAACACATCTCAGCTCTAAAGACAAACACAGGCTCAGGGTGAAGGGGTAGAAGACAATACTCCAAGGTAATGGCAAACAAAAGAAAGCAGGTGTTGCCATACTTCTATCAGACAAAGTAGACTTCAAGATTTAAAAAGGTAATGAGAGACAAAGAGGGGCAATATGTAATGATAAAAGGGACACTCCACAAAGAAGACATAAGACTTATATGCACCCAACACAGGAGCACCAAAGTACATAAAGCAACTATTATAACAAACCTAAAAGGAGATATCAACAACAAAACAATAATAGTTGGGGACCTTAACAGTCCACTTACATCAATGGATAGATCATCCAGACAGAAAGTCAATAAGGAAATAGTGGACTTAAATGAAAAACTAGACCAGGTGGACTTAATAGGTATATATAGAGCACTCCATCCAAAAAAACAGATTACACATTCTTGTCAAGCATGCATGGAACATTCTCAAGGATAGACCATATGTTGGGAAACAAGGCAAACCTCTATAAATTTAAGAAGACTGAAATCATAACAAGCATGTTTTCTGACCATAATGCTATGAAACTAGAAATCAACTTCAAGAAAAAAGCTGGGAAAGTGACAAAGATGTGGAGACTAAACAACATGCTACTGAACAACCAATGGATCATTGAAGAAATTAAAGGAGAAATCAAAGAATACCTGGCGACAAATGAAAATGAAAATACACCATACCAACTCATATGGGATGCAGCAAAAGCAGTCCTGAGAGTGAAATTCATAGCAATACAGGCCCACCTTAACAAACAAGAAAAAGCCCAAATAAGCAATCTTAAATTACACCTAACAGAATTAGAAAAAGAAGAACAAACAAAGCCCACAGTCAGCAGAAGGAGGAAAATAATAAAAATTAGAACAGAAATAAACAAAATCAAAACCAAAAAAACAGTAGAAAGGATCAATAAAACAAAAAGCTGGTTCTTTGAGAAGATAAACAAAATTGACAAACCCTTAGCCAGACTCACCAAAGAAAAAACAGAGAAGGCTCAAATAAATGAAATTAGAAATGAAAGAGGAGAAATCACAATGGATATCACAGAAATACGAAGGATTATAAGAGAATACTTTGAAAAACTATATTCCAACAAACTGGACAATCTAGAAGAAATGGATAAATTCTTAGACTCATACAACCTCTCAAACTGAATCAAGAAGAAATAGAGAACATGAATAGACCAATCACAAGTAAAGAGATTGAAACAATAATCAAAAACCTCCCAAAAAATAAAAGTCCAGGACCAGATGGCTTCTCTGGAGAATTTTACCAAACATTCGAAGAAAGTTTAATACCTATCCTTCACAAACTATTCCAAAAAACAGAGGAAGATGGAACACTTCTTACCACATTCTCTGAGACCAACATCACCCTGATACCAAAGCCAGACAAGGAAAATACAAAGAAGGAAAATTACAGGCCCATATCACTGATGAACATAGATGCAAAAATCCTCAACAAAATATTGGCAAACCGAATGCAGCAATACATTAGAAAGATCATACACCACGATCAAGTAGGATTTATACCAGAGACACAAGGATGGCTCAACATCCGCAAATCATTCAACGTGATACATCACATTAACAAAACGAGGAATAAAAACCACATGATCATCTCAATAGATGCAGAGAAAGCTCTTGACAAGATCCAACATCCATTTATGATAAAAACTCTCAACAAAATGGGTATAGAATGAAAGTACCTCAACATGATAAAGGCCATATATGACAAACCCACAGCCAACATCATACTCAATGGGGAAAAGCTGAAAGCCATCCCTCTGAGAACAGGAACAAGACAAGGGTGCCCACTCTCACCACTCATATTCAACATAGTGTTGGAAGTTCTGGCCAGAGCAATTAGGCAAGAAAAAGGAATAAACGGAATCCAAATAGGCAATGAAGAAACGAAACTCTCACTATTTGCAGACGACATGATTTTATATATAGAAAACCCTAAAGAATCCATCAGAAAACTATTAGAAATAATCAACAACTACAGCAAAGTTGCAAGGTACAAAATAAACTTAGAAAAATCAGTTGCATCTCTATACTCTAATGACGAACTAACAGAAAGAGAACTCAAGAATACAATCCCATTTACAATCACAACAAAAAGAATAAAATATCTAGGAATAAATTTAACCAAGGAGGTGAAAGACCTATACAGTGAAAACTATAAGAAAGAAATCGATGATGACATAAAGAAATGGAAAGATATCCCATGTACATGGATTGGAAGAATAAACATAGTTAAAATATCTATACTACCTAAAGCAATCTACAGGTTCAATGCAATCCCAATCAGAAGCCCAATGACATTCTTCATGGAAATAGAACAAAGAATCCTAAAATTCACATGGGGCAACAAAAGACCCCGAATAGCTAAAGCAATCCTGAGAAAAAAGAACGAAGCTGGAGTCATCACAATCCCTGACTTCAAATCGTACTACAAAGTGATAATCAAAACAGCATGGTACTGGTACAAAAACAAACACACAGATCAATGGAACAGAATTGAAAGCCCATAAATAAAACCTCACATCTACGGGCAGCTAATCTTCGACAAAAGAGTAAAGAACATACAATGGAGAAAGGAAAGTCTCTTCAATAAATAGTGCTGCGAAAACTGGACAGCCACTTGCAAAAGAATGAAAGTAGACCATCTTCTTTCACCGTACACAAAAATTAACTCAAAATGGATCAAAGACCTGAAAATGAGACCTGAAACTATAAAACTCCTGGAAGAAAATGTAGGTAGTACACTACTCGTCATTGGTCATAAAGGGATCTTCTCGAATTCCATGTCTACTAAGACAAGGGAAACAAAAGAAAAAATAAACAAGTGGGACTTCATCAGACTAAAGAGCTTCTGCAAGGCAAATGAAACCAGGATCAAAATGAAAGGACAACCCACCAGCTGGGAGAAAATATTTGCAAACCATATATCCGACAAGGGGTTAATCTCCATAATATATAAAGAACTCAAACATCTGAACAACAGAAAAACAAATAACCTGATCAAAAAATGGGCAGAGGATATGAACATTTTTCCAAGGAAGATATACAGATGGCCAATAGGCATATGAAAAGATGTTCAACATCACTAATCATCAGGGAAATGCAAATCAAATCTACACTAAGATATCACCTTACACCCGTGAGAATGGCTATAATCACCAAGACAAAAAAATAACAACTGTTGGAGAGGATGTGGAGAAAAGGGAACCCCCATTCACTGCTGGTGGGAATGCAAACTGGTGCAGCCTCGATGGAAAACAGTAGGAGATACTTCCAAAAATTAAAAATAGAAATACCTTATGATCCAGCTATCCCACTACTGGGTATCTACCCAACGAACCTGAAATCAACTATCCAAAGAGGCTTACGCACCCGTACGTTCATTGCAGCATTATTCACTATAGCCAAGACGTGGAAGCAACCCAAATGTCCCTCGACTGATGACTGGATAAAGAAGATGTGGTATATATATATACAATGGAATACTACTCAGCCATAAAAAAAGACAAAATCGTCCCATTTGCAACAACTTGGATTGACCTGGAGGGTATTATGTTAAGTAAAATAAGCCAGACAGAGAAAGACAAACACTGTATGACCTCTCTCATATGTGGACTATAGACCAACACAAGGACAGAGAGAACAGTTTGGTGGGTACTGAGGGGAAGGGAGTTGGGGCGTGGGCACAAGGGGTGAAGGGGCATATTTATATAGTGACTGACAAATAATAATGTACAACTGGAATCTCACAATGTTATAAACTATTATGACATCAATAAAAAAATTGTAATTAAAAAAAAATCGTGTTCCATGAAAAGAGGTTCAGCTATTTCAGCTGGCAACCACAAGTGGTGTGCCTCAGGCAGCCATCATGCTGTAAAATGAAGCAGAAGTATTTTATGTGTACTTCTCTTTTCATCACACAGAATATTTAAAAGACTTGCTCTCAAGTGTCAAGATACAATAAAATTAATAATTTTAACATTTCATCAGGAACATTATTAAGTGAAATTGGCATTTTTTTTTATTACGAGTGTAAAGCAGTGAAGAATACAATGCGTACTAGTAAAGATTGATGCCTGTTATGGACTTAATTACGTCCCCCCGAAATTCATATGTAGAAGCCCTAGCCCCAGTGTGATTATATTTGGATATGGGGTCTTTCAGGAGGTAGTTAAAGTTAAATGAGGTCGTAAGGGTGAAGCCCTGAGCTGATAGAACTCTGCGTATGCCTGTTTATAAAGAGTATAAATAGACACATCTTGTCTGGTCAGTTTTCGCCACCAAATGAGTATGTCCCAAACTTACAAAGGAAAAAAAGACAAACTACATTTTGAGTGATTTCAGGATTTGGGAATTCCAAATAATGATTGTGGACCTAGAGTAGAAAAAAAATGGGAACAATCTGATTGCCAGAGAATGGATAAAAACACTGTGTTCACTCACACGATGGAATACCATGAGGCAGTTCAAATGATGAGCTAGATCTACATGTACCAATATGAATAAATCTAAAAAATTTATGTTGCATAAAAAAAAAAAACCTCATTGCCAAAGGATAGGTCAAGTATGATATCATTTATAAAAAATTTCAAAACGTGAAATGGTGCTATATTTGTTTACATATAAATATGTGGAATTAAATTTTAAAAACTTGCATGAGGAGGACACAGGTCAAATTCAAGAGACAGATCAGGAACAGATCATACCCACACCATCGTATGCCACCTCCATCAGAATCATGTGTCCTTATGGTACGATCTGCCCCTGGACTTTCTCTTCTTTGTGTTTTCCTATTTGTTCTTCCTTATGCCAAAATCATACTATCTTTATTCCTGTAGCTTTAGAATATTTTGACTTCCAGTAGTCTGTCCTCCAGTTTTGTTCTTCAAGATTGTCTTAGTTAATTTTGGTCTTTTGTGGTTCCATATCAATTTTTGAATCAGCTTGTCAGTTTCAACAAAAAAAATCTGCTGGGAGTATGACTGAAATTACATTGAATCCAGAAATCAATTTGGAGAGAGCTGACATCTTTGTAATATAGAGCCTTCAATTCATGAACGTGGTATATCCCTCCATTTATTTAGATAGTTAATCTCTCTCAATTTTATTTTGTAGCTTTTTCTGTAGTTTTGTTGCCTGTCTTTTGTTAGATTAATTCTAATCATTTATATGTAGATTCTTTTGAATCTTCTGTATACACAATCATATCATCTGTGAATAATTACAATTTTATTTATTTATTTCCAACTCTTATAACCTTAATATCTTTTTCTTGTCTAATTGCAATAGCTGAGACCTCCAGTACAACATTGAGTAGAAGTGGGCATCCTTGTCTTGTTCCCAATCTCAGCAGAAAAGGTTTCACTATTTCACCTTTAAGTATGAGGTTTGTTCAGCTCTATAAGGTTGTTAAGGCTCTGCCTAAGATTTATTTTAGCCTTAGTTTTTACTGTTTTCAGTGGGAGAGTTAGGCTAAATAGTTCAGCCCACTGTTTCCTCTCTTTGTATATTCTTGATTTTAATCTTTTGCTATTAAACATTTTGCAAATATTTTTCCCAGCCCATCATGTGTTTTTCAACTTTCTTTACTAATTTTTTTGTTTGTGCTTATGTGTTTGCAGAATTTTGAAATTTTTATGTAGTCAAATCTTTAGTCTTTCTCTTTATGGGTTCTGGACTTTGTGCTTCAGCAATTTTTCCCACCCCAAGATTATAACATATTCTTCTAGGTTCTCTTCTTACAGCTGTATCATTTCATTTTTATGTTTATTTCTTTAATCTATCTGTACCTTTACTTTTGCGTATGGTGTGAGGTATAGATATAACTTTACTTTGATCCAAATGATTCACCAACTGCCCTACACCATTTATTGAGTGGTCTAGCCTTTCTTCTGATTTGAAATGTCACTGTTATCAAAAGCTATTTTGTTCTTCAGATTGATTTGTCTATCCCTGAACCTGTGGAGTTTTTAACAGGGTGACTTATGTAATTTCTCCTCAGCCTCTGTTCCCTGGTAATGCTCCCATTTGCCAGACCTCCTGTCCATCCTAGCCAGCCAGTGACCCTCCCAAAAGTGGGCTAATGATGTCTGGTGCATGGGACTCTTGTGAGGACTGGAGAGGAGATAGTAGGTTCCAGAAATGCCAGCTCCTTTCCACTCCTTTTTTGTGTCCTCTGAGCATACGAGGCCACAGCAACTCCTCAGCCAAACTCTGCTCAGTGAAAGATTGTACAGAGCCCAGAGGGGTGCTGGAACCCAGAGGGGAGCAAGAAGTTCTCAGGAGGGGTCTGGAATGTCACATTCCTTGATACTTGCATCCACTGTCCCTGCACAGGGCCTTCCTCCGAGCTGGCGGTTTGCACAGTGGATCCCTCCCTCCCCAAATGCACCCCTGGCGTCTCCAGCAGGTTCTCCAGGTGTTGCCTACTTCACAGTCTGTTCCAAGAAAGGGAGCATCTGTAGGTCCTATCACTGGCCAGACCCACCAGGCTCTGTGCCTTGTGGTTTGGAGGAAATGGCTCCCCACTCCGCAAAGGCAAGGGCTCACAATGGCCTGTCTACTTTCTCAAAAAGGAGGAGGAGAAAACGCAAACTAATATCTCCATAAATCACCCTCCCACACAGGTCTTATTTGTGTAATTTACAAAAATGATTTTAAACCTAGAGGCAATCGGAATAGGACATGTGACATAAAACACCATTTCTGCTCAACAGACATTTACTAAGCACCAGTGTGCACAGCACTGAGCAAGGCACATCCCTCTGCTTCTCCATGGGGGCTCAGGTTGGGCTGGTTTGAGACCCTGGCAGGGTGCTCCAGGTGTGGGACAGAGGTGGGAGGACCAGCCCAATCCCGGGAGCTCACAGCCTTGCAGACACAGGGGCAGCCTCAATTGGTGGCGATAGCCTTAATAATCATTGGACATGGAAGCCAAATCCAATGCCATTTTCCAGGTGGGGTCAATCCATGACCAGAGTGTTTTCAAGAACATTCTCCCTGGCTCTCCCCCACCAGCAGGAACCACGGCTGGTGGCGCTTCATGGGCAGCTGCCATGCCTCTCCCTGGCCTCCTGTGGTGTCTGCAGCCCAGGAAGGGGGTCATGCTCTCTGTTCTCAGGGATACTGAAGAGTGTTAAAGACTTACTGACACCAAATTGGGACTGTTTTGCCAGAATAATTGAAAGAGGGAAAAGTTGGATAAGAAGTCAGCAGCTATAGAAGAGTTCAGAGTCTGGAACAAATGTGGAGGAGTGTGTCTAATTCTGGAAGCTCCAAGACCCAGGTCCCCCGAAGGAGGAGGCAATTGTGTGCTGACTGAGGCTTGAATGACTTGGAAATCAAGGACCTGCTATGGAAGCAGAGGGTGCATGGCGCACCTGGTGGCCAGAGGGTGTCTTGTCGTGGGCATTCCCACGGGGACAGCCTTTCCCAGCCCTGAGGGGAAAGATGGGTCAAGGAACCCCACTGGGGAACCCCCATGGCCCTCGGGTCAGGGACAGTGAGCTCAGATGGGGCTCTGGCTCCGTCAGAACTCCTGCCCACTGCGAGGCAGAGAGCTGCTGCCACCGCCTGCGCGTTCAGTGGGATGTTCAAAGCCACAGCTGACATAGATGCTGCTGACCATGTCCGTCAGGGTGGGCTGCTTGGGGCAGGAAGCCTTCCTGGCTGCAGCTGCCTCCTCCGCCCGCTTCTGCTCCAGCACCAGAGCTGGGTTGACATCAGGCCCTGCAGAGGAACAGACACAGAACAGAGGACCACCGTCAGGGAGGTGGCATGCTGAGAAGGAGGTGCAGGCAGGCAGTGCGGCCAAGAAAGGGAAGTCTGGAAAGTGAGAGCTGAGCCCTGAGCCCCCCACGTTTGTCCCCACACCTCACCCCAGCCCTCGCTCCACCCTACCCTGAAAAGCCAGTAGCCATTTTAGCTGTCATCCACACTCTCCCCACCCCGCCCCTGGCCTGTCTGCCTTCCAGAGCAGATCTTGAAGGGGAAGCACCGAGACCACCACCCCCCACAAAGCCTGTGAATTTCTCTCTCTCCTTTCTTCCTAGAACGTTCTGTGCTAACACCCACAGCAAGCACTCCTTGCTAAGAGAAGCTGTTCCTCACTCTGTTGACAATCTCAGCACAGGGACGTACCCTGGGGGCCTGTGTACACACCACCAGCCTTCCTGGGACACTGCCTGTGGGGTCCACGCTTCAGGGAGGTTCTGGGCCACTCTGCAGATGGCAGGGCCTGCGAACTCTTTCCTCCCTCCCTGACACTCTGGGAACCCCCACGAGGCGACCTGCAGCTCCCCATCCAGCAAACCTCAACCCCAACACACACGCGCTCCTTTTCCAAAGAGGGTCAGGAAATTCCTACGAGACTGAGGTGGCCCGGGCTGGGGTGCTGGAGCTGTGAGCCTCCAACTCCACTGCATTTGACCAATCTGAGTGGGGCAGGAGACTCAGTTTCCTCATCTGTGAAGTGGGATGAAAATGTCACCTACCTCCAGGGGTGTAAGAGGACTAGGTGCACGCACGCTGGAGCACAAACACACCCTGGCTGTAAATGTCTCTGAGATTACCACGACTATCATCATGGTCAGGGGGCAAAATTGAACTGCTCTCCCCTTGCCCACCCTGAGAGGGGGCAACAGTGCCATCCTGGGGACTTGGTTTAAATCTGTGGGGGCTAGTTAAACTATCACTCTCAACCATGAGGAAACAGAAATGGGCACTTGACATGTTGCTGGTAGAAGTTTAAATGGTAAGCTTTGCGGAGGGCGTTAACAACTGGCATGAACACTCGACATTACAGATTGGACTTTCTCTAAACACTGGAGGGTGAGGGCAGAGACTCAGCCACAAGAGCGGTCATCACACCACTGACAGTAAGAGTGGGGAGTGAGAAAAACTCGAACGTCTAGCAGCTGTTTGCTGGTTAGATGGATCCTGGTTGGGCCGTCCCCATGGCTTAGCGGTTAAGTGCCCAAGCTCCGCTGCTGGCGGCCCGGGTTCGGATCCCGGGCGCGCACCGACGCACTGCTTCTCGGGCCGTGCTGAGGCCACGTCCCACATACAGCAACTAGAAAGATGTGCAACTATGACATACAACTATCTGCTGGGGCTTTGGGGAAAAAAAACGAGGAGGATTGGCGATGGATGTTAGCTCAGGGCCGGTCTTCCTCAGCAATAAGAGGAGGATTAGCCTGGATGTTAGCTCAGGGCTGATCTTCCTCACCAAAAAAAAAAAAAAAAAAAAAAAGGATACTGGTTGATCCACACAATAATACGGATTTTCCAGCTGCAAGCTGTCACCCATTAATGAGTCATGAAATTGATTTCGTAGTAACACCATTATTTTAAAAGTTACTGATAGAATAGAACAGAAAATATCAGAGTGCTTCACGGGCAGAGCTATTTTGAGAAACGTTTGTTCTACCCTGCATGTCTGTGTCTGTGCCCTTGTGCATCCCCTCTCAGTGCAAAATATATTTCTTGCTAAAGGTCACGGTTAAAATTTCAATAGCATGCAGGGGAGAACCAAAACAGTGTGTGAGACACCCTCTGCTGACGAAGAAAGATGTTTTCACATGTTAAGTGAAAAGCAGTAGCTTCCAAACCAGGAAGAACTGTGTGCTCATGATTTGGGCGATGGCTGTCCGAGGTGAGTGGGCCCCACTACTCCTTGCACTTTGCCTGTGGCTTGGAGTCCCTGAGTTGCCAGAGGTGCCTGGGGAAGGATCCTGGCTGTGTGGGCAGGGAGCCTGGGCACTCACCCAGGTAGCTGAGGATGACCGGCAGGAAGACGAGGCCATGTAGCAGGCCCAGCAGAGTGAGAAGGAGGTTGAGGTGGAAGAAGAAGATCTGGATAAGCTGCCCACTGGCTGGGCCCAGGACGAGGATGCCAGGTAGGTTGCTCATGGCCCCTCTGGCAAACACCTGGGGGTCACAGGTAGGCATCAGGCTGAGCACAGAGTGCCCAGTGGAGGGCTATGTGTGGCGGCCCACCCACTCACCACACGGCCCATGGAGATGGTGGCCTCCTTGGCCTTCTCCAGCCAGATGGGCTTGGTGCTGATGGCAAAGGAGTGGGTGATGTGGGACACGAACTCCACAGAGATGCCCACCGCCTGTGGGCAGAGAGTGATCTTCAGCTGAGAAAGGGCCAGGGCAGGGGTCTCCACCCAGGCCGGTGGATGGCACCTAGACTCTAGAGAGGACTAGGAGTGTCCTATGAGGCTGGCGCCCCCGCCCGCCACGGAGCCCTGACCCTGCATCCAGCGGGTTACTGTGACCAAGTTGATGAGGGACACAGCGTTGTAGCTGATGCCTCACAAGGCCATGAAGCCCACGGTGTCCACGAGGATCATGACAATGCAGAACAGGCTGAGGAGGCCAGAGTGGAGGTCCATGCCCAGCAGGAGGTAGCAGACAGCAAAGGTGGGCACCAGACAGAGGCTGAACATGAAGAGGCCCTCGGGAATCACAGTCAGGTACTGCTCGTAGAACACGTTAGTGACCCTGCCGATGCAGAGCGCTGTCACTTCTTGGGGTGCATGGCCTCCCTCACTCAGTTCAGGGAAGAACTCAGCTCAGAGAGGGCGTGGGGAAGCGCCAGCCAGCAGAAGCCTATCCGCCCCCCACAGCCGCCCTCACCAGCCCAGCACCCTCCCCACAGCCCACCTCTGTGTGCCCAGAGCCCAGGGCCTCACGTGTAGGGGAAGACCTCAAAGGCCGGGTCCGTGCCCGGCACGTTCCGCAGGTCAGCAGTGATGTTGGCTGCCAGCACCCGAGATGCCTGCAGAGTCTCTGTGTAGTCTTGCGAGTTCTTCAGGGGCTTGTGGTAGGCCATGAACCATGAGGCTGGGCTGAGGCCGAGACAAAGGGCAAAGGTCAGAGCCGATCCAGGTGCCTCGGGACCTCCGAGGGATGGCACCTGGCTGGGTTCCAGGCTCTGCTGCCACCATTTTGGAATTGTTAACAGATTTTGAGCAGGGGTCCCTGTATTTTGGCTTTGCAGCAGCCCGGCAGACTCTGCAGCTGGTCCTACCACTGTGTGAGCCCCGAGGCCCTGCCCAGCCTCTGGTGAGTAGAGCCTAAAGAGATCTCCCGGAGAAACCCAAATGCGCTCTGTATGATTTCAAAACATGCATTAGAGTTTTAAAATTAATTAAATTACTAGCTAAAGAAATCCTAAAGAAAAAGAACAAAGCAGGAGGCATCACAATTCCTGACTTCAAAACATACTACAAAGCAATAGTAATCAAAACAGCATGGTACTGGTACAAAAACAGACACACAGATCAATGGAACAGAATTGAAAGCCCAGGAATAAAACCACACATATACGGACAGCTAATTTTCGACAAAGGTGCTAAGGACATACAATGGAGAAAGGAAAGTCTCTTCAATAAATGGTGTTGGGAAAACTGGACATCCACATGCAAAAGAATGAAAGTGGACCATGTGCTATCGCCATACACAAAAATTAACTCAAAATGGATCAAAGACCTGAAGGTGAGACCTGAAACTATAAAACTCATAGAAGAAAATATAGGCAACACACTATTTGACATTGGGTTTAAAGGAATCTTTTTGGATGACATGCCTACCCAGACTAGGGAAACTAAAGAAAAAATAAACAAGTGGGACTTTATCAGACTAAAGAGCTTTTATAAGACAAATGAAATCAGAATCAAGATGAACAAACAACCAACCAGCTGGGAGAGAATATTTGCAAAACATACATCTGACAAGGGGTTGATCTCCATAATATATAAAGAACTCACACAATTGAACAACAAAAAAACAAACAACCCGATCAAAAAATGGGCAGAGGAAATGAACAGACACTTCTCCAAGGAAGATATACAGATGGCCAATAGGCACATGAAAAGATGCTCAACATCACTAATCATCAGGGAAATGCAAATCAAAACAACACTAAGATACCACCTCACGCCCGTTAGAATGGCTATAATCACCAAGACAAAAAACAACAAATGTTGGAGAGGATGTGGAGAAACAGGAACCCTCATACACAGCTGGTGGGAATGCAAATTGGTGCAGCCTCTATGGAAAACGGTATGGAGATTCCTCAAAGAATTAAAAATAGAGATGCCCTATGATCCAGCCATCCCACTACTGGGAATCTATCCAACGCACCTGAAATCAACAATCCAAAGAGGCTTATGCACCCCTATGTTCATTGCAGCATTATTCACCATAGCCAAGAAGTGGAAGCAACCTAAGTGTCCCTCGACTGACAATTGGATTAAGAAAATGTGGTATATATATACAATGGAATACTACTCAGCCATAAAAAAAGACAGAATCGTCCCATTTGCAACAACATGGATGGGCCTGGAGCGTATTATGTTAAGTGAAATAAGCCAGAAAGAGAAAGACAAACACTGTATGATCTCACTCATATGTGGAATATAAACCAACACATGGACAGAGAAAACTGGACTGTGGTTACCCGGGCAGTGGGGGTGGGGGGTGGGCACAAGGGGTGAAGGGAGTCATATATGGGGTGAAGGACAAACAAAAATGTACAACCCAAAATCTCACAATGTTAGAAACCATTAAAATATCAATAAAAATGTAAAAAATAAAAAAAAAAATAAAAAAAAAAAATTAATTAAATTACTTTTCCAATGTGCATATTCCTATAGGAAAGGACCAGAAAGGGAGACAGGAAATGGAAATGGTTGACTTGACAGAGCTGTGCTTTAGGGCAGCTGTAGGGTAAGTACTAGAGTCATTCATGTAACTAGCTGCCCACTGCCCACATCTGGCTGTGATTTGTGCATGAGAGAAGGGGGTGTGGGTGGCTCCCGAGTGTAGCATAAACCACTGAAAGATTGTGTGAATGCCGCACTGACCATCGATTTGGGGTTGAGGTGAAGTGTGAGGACCTGGAGCTGATAACATGACCTCTGAGGACAGGGCCAGGATGGCTAGAAGCCCCCCATGAAGCAGAAAGGAGAGAAGATGTGAGATTGAGAGGCTGGTCCCTGGGGCTGCTAGGGGCCCCCCAGAGCAGCTGATTGTGGTCTTCCCCTCCAGGCGAGGCCATGCTTACCTAAAACCTGGCCATTGGGGCCCAAATCCACGGAGGTGCTGTATGCTGCCAGCCCACTGCGAGGAGAAGGCCAGAGCAAAGGCTTAGCCAGGGACCAGGCCCTTCTGTCTGCCTGGCCCACGGCCACTCTCAGAGGCCCCGCACAGCCTCCTGCCACCTGTGCTCCCCTTGCAGCGCCCACATGGTCATCTTCCCCTGCAGATGCCCTGCCCGGCCTACCCTTTGGGACAGTTGGTGTTGGGCGGGTCATTCAGGAACCAGGGAAGATACTTGTGGAACTCCATCGACGGACAAGCCACAGCGTGAGGCTCACACAGTACTTCAAGCAAGCCAGCGTGCCTGCAGAGAGAGCAGGGCTCCGGGCAGCGGCACCCCCAGGGCCAGCAGCGCTGCTCTGCCCTTCCTTCTGCTCCGTTTCCATCACAGTCCCCAGGCATGCCCCTGCGCCGCAACAGGCATGCGGCTGTGTACTCCAGAGGGATGTGCATTTGTGTAACTGTGGGAGCTCCCCTGTCAGTTATGGAAACTGCTGGCACCCACGGGCCGGTGAGCAAGGGAAGTTTGGGGCAGAGAAACAGGCCCCACGGGGCTTCCCCACTGCACCGACAAAGGCAGCTGCTCCAGGGCAGGGCCACATGCCAATCTCGGCTCTTACTCCCGAATCCCGCTGTCATGAGCGCCAGAACACCCAAGGAGCATGGGCACAACTCAAGAGGGGCATGAGTGCGTGAGTGCCCAGCGGTCCAGCTGGATGGCACGTTTGAGCATGGCCACCCATACATGTGCCCCAAGCCTGGCCCACCTGGACTGACCCTGTCAGTGGGAGTGGGGGGGTGGCTAAGAGAGCCTTGCCAGGCCTCTCCTTTCTCTCGCCTCAGTTTCCCCAAGCTGTGGTGGGCCATGAGCCCCCTGAGGCCCCACACTCACTGACAGTTGAGGGGCAGAACTCGTCTTTATTGGGGCTAGAGGTATAAAGGCAGCAGCAGGAGGATGCGATCAGCCAGTCAATTAAGTCATCCACCCAGGAGGAGGCAGAGATAGCCAGGTAAGACCTGAGGGAGAGAGGGTCAGGGGACAGGGCCAGGCCAGGGGACAGGCGCCCTCCCCAGGCACATGGCAACAGGTGGGCATTGAAGCGGGGGCAGTGAGGCAGAAGGGAGGACTAGAGTGGGGAGGAGGCACAGATGGAGGCAAGCTGGGGCACTCACTGCTCAGGGAACTCAGAGGCATACTGGATCTTCTGGGTTAAGGAGTAGCTGTCGCAGCCTGCGCTGGAGCAGATGGTGTTCATACCCGCCTCACTGGAGAAGTTATAGCCCCCAATGGTGACAAAGTAGACCGGGGCCCCCACCTCAAAGTAGCGGTTCAGAAAGAGGAAATAGTCCAGCAAGTATGAGTCCTGGAACAGAGGACTGTCATGAGGCTGGGGCCAGACGCATCCCGAGGGGCTCGCTCTGGCTCATGCTCACAGAGATACACACTCACATAGGTACACACTCACAGAGGTACCCAAACAGAGGTACATGCACACAGAGTTACAGGCACAGAGGTACACACTCAGAGAGGTACACACACAGAGGTACATGCTCACAGAGGTATGCACTCACAGAAGTACATGCTTACAGAGGTACACACTCATAGAGGTACAGGCACAGGGGTACACACAAGAGATACATGCATAGACATACATGCTCACAGAGGTACATGTACAGTTCCATTACAGAGGTACATGGTTGGAGATGTACCCACAGAAGTACTCACTCCAAGGTACACACAGCCAAGTATAATCACGGGTACATGCACAAAATACACTCATGTAGGTTTAAGCACAGAGCAACACATTCCACCCTACATGAACACACTCATACACACACAAACATGCACATACATGTAATTTTAGCCCTTCCTGTCATCCCCAATTTGGCACAGCCACAGTCTAACAAGCTGGTCTGTGACCAAAGCCTACGTGTGCATGCACATGTAAACACCCATGTGCACACCCTCAAGGCCGTGTGCTGGGCATCTTCATGGCCTGTTCCCTTCTCCTATTACATAAAACCTCAGAGTGACATCAGGGAAGATGGTGGAGTAGGAAGCACCAGGAATCCATCTCCCCACCTAGACAGCAGTTGCACTGGCAGAATCTTTTTGATGTAACTATTTTGGAACTCTGGGGTCTATTGAGGGCTTGAAGCTTCCAGGGAAAGGCTTGGATTGTAAATTGTAGTTAATTTCAGTCAATTTCAGCTCTTAGCATGATAGCAGCTACCCATCCCTTGTCCTCCCAGCCCTGTGGCGGGCAGACACGCATGCATGCATTCCAGAAGCAGTTTGCACACAGCTTGCAGGATCCAGGGTGGGTGGGCTATAAGAAACCCATCCCTTAAATATCAGGGATCTATGTTCTGATCACTGATTGCTGCTTCTGATCTCAGTAGTGCAGACAAAGAATCAGCCCGCCATTGTAACCTGCACCAACTCAAGATGAAGTGACTTCCGAGATATTTAAAGGACAACTGCCTGATTTATTGTTTTTCCCCTTCATCTTTCCTTTCTTCTCCTTTTGGGAGCCAGACATTTAAGGAATAGGACATTCAAAAACAACTACATATGTCGGAGAATTTAGACAATCACCACACAGACCCAGGGAAAGTTGCAGGCTCAGAAAAGACCTGACAAGGCTTTAACTTCACATCTCAGGCTGATCCCCAGGACTGAGACACCAGCAAAAATCATATTTTAAAAAGAGAAAACTCTAGGGAAGGAGAGAAACTGATCTCTAGAGTTATCACATGATAAGACCCAAGTGTCCATTTTTTCAACAAAAAAAATCACAAGACATACAAAGAATCAGAAAGGTATAGCCCATACCTAGGAACAAAAATTAATCAACAGACACTGTCCCCGAGAAAGACCAGATAACAGATGTATTAGACAAAGACTTTAAAACAACTGTCTTAGAGAAGCTCAAGGAGCTCAAATAAGATATGGACAAAGTCAGGAAAACAATGCATGGGCAAAATGGAAAGATCAATAAAGAGAAAACATAAAGCAGAACCCATAAGAAATTCTGGAGCTGAAAAGTACAATAGCTAAATTCAAAATTCACTATAGGGATTCAAAAGCTTATTTGAGCAGTCAGAAGAAGCGTTAGCACACATGAAGATAGGACAACTGAAATGATCAAATGGGGAACAGAAAAAATAGAATAAAGAAAAGTGAACAAAGCCTAAGGGATCCATGGGACATCATCAAGCAGACCAACATTCACATCATGGGAATCTCAGAAGGAGAAGAGAAATTGAAGAAATAATGGCAGAAATTTCCCCAATTTGATGAAAGATATAAATATAAACCTCCAAGGGCTTAACAAACTCTATGTAGGCTAAACTTGAAGAGACCCACACCAAGGCCATTACAATCCAACTGTTGAAAGACAAAGACAAAGACAGATCTTTGAAAGCAACAAGAGAGAAGAAACTCATCACATACAAAGGCTCCCCCAACGAGATTAAAGCATATTTCTTGTCAGAAACATTGGAGGCTAGAAGGCAGTGAGTTTGTATATTCAAAGTTCTGAAGGAAAAAAAAAACCTGTCAACCAAGAATCCTATTTCTGGAAAAACTGACCTTCAAAAATGAGGGAGAAATTAATACATTCCCAGATAAAAAGAAATGCTGAAGGAGTTCATTACCAAAAGACCTGCCCTGCAAGAGATGCTCAAGGGAGTCCTTCAGATTGAAATGAAAGGATGCTAGAGTATAACTCAAAACCATGTCAAGAAATAAAGATCCTTGGTAAAGGTAAATACACCAACAATTATAAAAGCTAGTGTTATTGTAACTTTGGTTTGTAACTCCAGTTTTTAATTTCTATATGACATAAGAGACTAACACATTAAAAAAATTATTAGTCCATGTTTTTGGACAAACAATGCATAAATATGTAATTTTGTGACAGCAATAACTGAACGGAGACGGGGTGGAGCTATAAAGGAGCACTTTTTGTATGTTATTGAAGTTAAACTGGTATAAGTTCAAATTAGAGTATTAAAAATTTAGGATATTTAATGTAATCCACATGGTAACTACAAAGAAAATAGCTCCAGAATATACACAACAGGGAAAGATGAGGTGATTTTAAAGTTCCCCTAACAAAAATCAATGAAACATAAAAGAAGTGAGTAATACAGGAAATGAGAGACAAAAAAGTGATAGGACATACAGAAAACAAATAGCACAATGACAGAAGTAAATCCCTCCTAATTACTTTAAGTGTAAACAGATTAAACTCTCCAATCATAAGACAGGATTGGCTGAATGGATAAAAACACATGATGTCTACAACTATATGATGTCTCCAAGAGACTCACTTCAGATCCAAATATACCTCCAGGTTGAAAGTAAAAGGATGGGAAAATATAATCTATGCAAATGGTAACCAAAAGAGAGGAGGAGTGGCTGTACTAATATCACACAAAATAGACTTTAAGTCGAAAAGTTTATGAGGCAAAGAAGGATATTATATATAAATAAAAGGTTCAATAAGGCAAAAATAAGTGTGTACAAACATCTACACACCTAGCAACAGGCCATCAAAATCTATGAAGCAAAAATTTAAAGAATTGAAGAGAGAAATAGAACGTTCTACAATAATAGTAGGAGAGTTAAAGACCCCACTCTCAATAATGGATAGGACGCCCAGACAGAAGATGAGTAAGGAAATAGAGGATTTGAACAATAAACTAAACCAACTGGATCTATCAGACAAATACGGAACGGTCTACTCAACAAGAAAAAATACAGGGGCCAGTTAGGAGTGACGTCAGCATCATGGTGGAGTGAGCTTCCCCCATTGAACTCTCCTCCTCTAAGACACAACAAAAAGGACACTCATATTCCAACAGAAGCTATTCACACAACACAGGGGACATCTGAGGCACCCAGGCAGCTGTACACCCAAGGACTGAGGTGCTAGAATCCCCAGAGTAAGTGGGAGGAGGTAAGAGGAGCTCCCTTCCTTCCCCAAGGACTGCAACCCAGAGACTGAGACCATGCGGCTCTCAGAGGAGGGGGAGGGGTGGCTCGCCACGTGAAAACCGGTGCTTTTCAAGACCCCTCACAGCCCATGGGGATCCCCCCATGGAGGGAGAAGAACTGTTGCGAGGGTAGTTTCAACAAGCTAGCCCCTCAGGAGAGCAGAGAGCAACAGTGAGGCAAGAAACCTTTGAGATCAGGGAGGCGAAAGTAAGCCCCCCCACCAACCCGGCCCACCCAACCGGTGCTTCAGCACAGTGGTGCTTCAGCTCAACCCTGTCCCCAGAGGCAGCGGCCCCCAGGTGCCCGGGGCCCACCAGCAGGGGCAGTGTGACTGTGCCCCACCCCCACAGGCAGTGGCCCCCAGGTGCCCAGGCCCATCCATCAGTGGGGCGAGCCTGTGCCCCACACCAGAGGCAGTGGCAGCTCAGGCCCCACCACATCACAGCCCCAGCTGCTCTAGCTGGACCAAGCCACGGACCCAGCTTCCCCAGCTCCACCGTGCCATGGCCCCAGCTCCTTCAGCTTGACTGCCGCCCACCCCCCCAGCTCCAGCTGCTTCAGCTTGGCCTCTGCTCAGGCTCCAGCTGACTTGGCACCAGCAACTTTGGCCCACCACACTCCATTTCCAGCTTCTTTGGCCCAGCGGCGCTCCAGCTCCTCCTCCTTCAGCCCAGCGCACTCCAGTTCCAGCTTCTTCAGCCCAGTAGCGCTCCAGCTCCTGCTTCTTCGGTCCAGTGGCACTTCAGCTGCAGTTGCTTCAACCCACCTGCACCCAAGCCCCAGCTGCTTTGGCCTAGCTGTGCTCCAGTCCCAGCTCTTTCCATGCTCCAGCTCCAGCTGTTGCCATGCTTCCCCCTCAGCAGCCTCCACTCAGCCATGCCTCAGATCAGCCAGGGGCCTATGAGAGGGCCTGCAGATTGAGGCGGGCCGGAATACATAGCCCTTGACCCCCACCCAGCAGCAGCAAGAGGAAACTGCAACCATATGTTTTCACTATGAGGAAAAGTAAGCCAACAGCGACAGGCACTATGCAAAAATATATTAAATCTACAGACCAAAAGGAAAATGACAAGCACCCAGAAGTCAACCCAGAAAGCACAGAAATGTATAACTTTGATGACAGAGGATTCAAAATAGCCATCATAAAAAAGCTTAATGAAATACAAGAAAACACAGACAGACAATTCAATGAAATCAGGAGTTTCCTCACAAAAGAGATTGAAACTATAAAAAAAACCAATCAGAAATCTTAGAGATGAAAAACATAATAGAGGAGATAAAGACAAATCTGGAAGCCTTAGGCAGCAGAGCTGACAATATGGAGGAAAGAATTAACAAGATTGAGGACAGCAATGCAGAAATGCTCCAGATGGAGGAGGAAAGAAAACTAAGACTAAAAAGAAATGAAGAAACTCTCCGAGAAATATCCGACTCAATTAGGAAATCCAACATAAGGATTATAGGTATTCCAGAGGGAGAAGAGAGGGAAAAAGGAGCAGAGAACTTGTTCAAAGAAATAATAACTGAGAACTTCCCAAACTCGGGGAAGGAGCTGGAAATACCAGTGAACAAAATAAATAGATCTCCTAAATATATCAACATGAAAAGACCCTCTTCAAGGCATATAGTAATAAAGCTGGCAAAAGTCAACGACAAAGAAAAAATATTAAGGGCAGCTAGACCAAAAAAAATAACATACAAAGGATTTCCTATCAGGCTCTCGGCTGATTTCTCAACAGAAACTTTACAGGCTAGGAGAGAGTGGAATGATATATTCAAAATTCTGAAGGACAAAAACTTTCAGCCAAGAATACTCTATCCAGCAAAAATATCCTTCAGATATGATGGAGAAATAATAACTATCCCAGATAAACAAAAGCTAAGGGAGTTTATTGCCACAAGACCCCCACTACAAGAAGTGCTCAAGAAGGCCCTCATCCCTGAGGAAAAAAAAGAGAAAGGGGATTCAAAGTTTTGAACAAGGAGGAAAATAGGTCAACAAAATCAGAAAAATTGCAGTCCTCTATCAAAATAGATTAGTAAACACTTAATTATAAAAGCAAAGATCAAGGGAAGGTAAGCATCAAGCATAAATATAACCTCATCATGTTAAACATGAACTTCCAACACAAGAAGGAATAAGATGTGACAACAATAACTTAGAAGGGGAAGAGGAAAGGGATCTAATCGACTTAGTCTAAGCAAATAAGAGGCCATCAAAAATGGACTATCATGGGGCCAGCCCGGTGGCACAGGTGGTTAAGTGCACGTGCTCCGCTGCGGCGGCCCAGGGTTTGCCGGTTCAGATCCTGGGCATGCACCGACACACCGCTTGTTAAGCCATGCTGTGGTAGCATCTCATATAAAGTAGAGGAAGATGGGCATGGATGTTAGCCCAGGGCCAGTCTTCCTCAGCAAAAAAGAGGAGGATTAGCATCAGATGTTAGCTCAGGGCTGGTCTTCTTCACAAAAAAAAAAATGGACTATCACATCCACGTGATTTTTTATACAAACCTCATGGTAACCACTAACCAAATAATCAGAACAGAATCACACGCGATAAAGAAAAAGAAAACTAAGAGAACCCCCATGCAGAACTACCAAACTGAATTGGTAGTCCGAAACAAACAGGATGAGAAACAAAAGAAATGCAAAAGAACCAGGAAAAGAGCGATAAAATAACAACAACAAACCCCCATGTATCAATAATTACCCTAAATGTAAATGGACTGAACTCTTCAATCAAAAGACACAGAGTGGTGGGATGGATTAAAAAACAAGACCCAATAGGGGCCCGCCCCGTGGCATAGTGGTTAAGGGCACGCGCTCCGCTGCTGGCGGTCTGGGTTCAGATCCCAGGCGCACACAGATGCACCACTTGTCAGGCCATGCTGTGGCGGCATCCCATATAAAGTGGAGGAAAATGGACACAGATGTTAGTCCAGGGCCAGTCTTCCTCAGCAAAAAAAAAAAGAGGAGGACTGGCATGGATGTTAGCTCAGGGCTGATCTTCCTCACACACACACAAAAAAACAAGATCCAGCAATATGCTGCCTCCAGGAAACATATCTCAGCTCTAAAGACAAACACAAGCTCAGAGTGAAAGGCTGCAAGACAACACTCCAAGCTAATGGCAAACAAAAGAAAGCAGGTATTGCCATACTTATATCAGACAAAGTTGACTTCAAGATAAAAAAGGTAATGAGAGACAAAGAGGGACAATATATAATGATAAAAAGGACAGTCCACCAAGAAGACATATCATTTTTAAATATATATGCACCCAATACAGGAGCACCAAGGTAAATAAAGCAACTATTAACAAACCTAAAAGGAGATATTAACAACAACACAATAATAGTAGAGGATCTTAACACCCTACTCTCATCAATGGACAGATCATCCAGACAGAAAATCAATAAGGAAATAATGGACTTAAACGAAAAACTTCACGAGATGGACTTAACAGATATATATAGAGCACTCCATCAAAACACAGCAGATTACACATTTGTCTCAAGCACACATGGAACATGCTCAAGAATAGACCAGGGCCAGCCTGGTCGTGCAAGCGATTAAGTGCACGCACTCTGCTGTGGGCGGCCCAGGGTTCACAGGTTCAGATCCCGGGCGTACACCAACACACCACTTGGTAAGCCATCCTGTGGCGGTGTCCCATATAAAGCAGAGGAAGATGGGCACAGTGTTACCTCAGGGCCACTCTTCCTCAAGAAAAAAGGGGAGGATTGGCATCAGATGTTAGCTCAGGGCTAGTCCTCCTCACAAAAAAAAAAAAAAAGAATAGACCATGTGTTAGGAAATAAGGCATGCTTATATAAATTTAAGAAGATTGAAATCATAACAAGCATCTTTTCTGACCATAATGCCATGAAGCTAGAAATCAACTACAAGGAAAAATCTGGGAGAGTGACAAAGCTATGGACACTCAACAACATGCTACTAAACAACCAACGGATCATTGATGAAATTAGAGGAGAAATCAAAGCATATCTGGAGATAAATGAAAATGAAAATACACCATACCAACTCATAAAGGATGCAGCAAAAGTGGTCCTGAGAGGGAAACTCATAGCAATTCAGGCCCACCTTAACAAACAAGAAAAAGCCCAAATAAGCAACCTCAAACTACGCCTAACAGAATTAGAAAAAGAAGAACAAACAAAGCCTAAATCAGCAGAAGGAGGGAAATAATAAAAATCAGAGCAGAAATAAATGAAATTGAAATAAAAAAAAATAGTAGAAAGGA
Organism: Diceros bicornis minor; assembly: GCF_020826845.1. Lineage (NCBI taxonomy): Eukaryota > Metazoa > Chordata > Mammalia > Perissodactyla > Rhinocerotidae > Diceros > Diceros bicornis. Next base: position 1,587,984 of record NC_080780.1, read on the forward strand.
TCAATGAAACAAAGAGCTGGTTCTTTGAGAAGATAAACAAAATTGACAAACCCTTAGCCAGACTCACCAAGAAAAAAAGAAAGAAGGCTCAAAGAAATAAAATTAGAAATGAAAAAGGAGAAATTACAACAGACACCACAGAAATACAAAAGATTATAAGAGAATACTATGAAAAACTATATGCCAACAAATTGGACAATCTAGAAGAAATGGATAAATTTCTAGACTCATACAACCTCCCAAAACTGAATCAAGAAGAAATAGAGAACCTGAATAGACCAATCACAAGTAAAGAGATTGAAACAGTAATCAAAAACTTCCCAAAAAGTAAAAGTCCAGGACCAGATGGCTTCTTTGGAGAATTGTACAAAACATTCAAAGAAGACTTAACACCTATCCTTCTCAAACTATTCCAAAAAATAGAGGAAGATGGAACACGTCCCAACACATTCTACGAGGCCAACGTCACCCTGATACCAAAGCCAGACAAAGACAATACTAAGAAGGAAAACTACAGACCAATATCACTGAGGAACATAGATGCAAAAATCCTCAACAAAATATTGGCAAACCGAATACAACAATATATTAAAAAGATCATACACCATGATCAAGTGGGATTTATACCAGAGACGCAGGGATGGTTCAACATCCGCAAATCAATCAACGTGATACATCACATCAACAAAACAAAGAATAAAAACCACATGATCATCTCAATAGACGCACAGAAGGCATTTGACAAGATACAACATCCATTTATGATAAAAACTCTCAATAAAATGGGACTAGAAGGAAAGTACCTCAACATAATAAAGGCCATATATGACAAACCCACAGCTAACATCATACTCAACGGGGAAAGACTGAAAGCCATTCCTCTGAGAACAGGAACGAGGCAGGGCTGCCCACTCTCACCACTCCTGTTCAACATAGTACTGGAGGTTTTGGCCAGAGCAATTAGGCAAGAAAAAGGAATAAAAGGAATCCAAATAGGTAACGAAGAAGTGAAACTCTCACTATTTGCAGATGACGTGATTGTATATATAGAAAACCCTAAAGAATCTGTTGGAAAACTGTTAGAAACAATCAACAACTACAGCAAAGTTGCAGGGTACAAAATCAATCTACAAAAATCAGTTCCATTTCTATATGCTAATAATGAACTAACAGAAAGAGAGCTCAAAAAGATAATACCATTTACAATTGCATCAAAAAGAATAAAATACCTAGGAATAAATCTTACCAAGGAGGTGAAGGACCTATACAATGAGAACTACAAGACATTATTGAGGGAAATCTACGATGACATAAAGAAATGGAAAGATATCCCATGCACGTGGATTGGAAGAATAAACATAGTTAAAATGTCTATATTACCTAAAGCAATCTACAGATTCAATGCAATCCCAATCAGAATCCCAATGACATTCTTCACAGAAATAGAAAAAAGAATACTAAAATTTATATGGGGCAACAAAAGACCCCGAATAGCTAAAGAAATCCTAAAGAAAAAGAACAAAGCAGGAGGCATCACAATTCCTGACTTCAAAACATACTACAAAGCAATAGTAATCAAAACAGCATGGTACTGGTACAAAAACAGACACACAGATCAATGGAACAGAATTGAAAGCCCAGAAATAAAACCACACATATACGGACAGCTAATTTTCGACAAAGGTGCTAAGGACATGCAATGGAGAAAGGAAAGTCTCTTCAATAAATGGTGTTGGGAAAACTGGACATCCACATGCAAAAGAATGAAAGTGGACCATGTGCTATCGCCATTCACAAAAATTAACTCAAAATGGATCAAAGACCTGAAGGTGAGACCTGAAACTATAAAACTCATAGAAGAAAATATAGGCAACACACTATTTGACATTGGGTTTAAAGGAATCTTTTCGGATGACATGCCTACCCAGACTAGGGAAACTAAAGAAAAAATAAACAAGTGGGACTTTATCAGACTAAAGAGCTTTTATAAGACAAATGAAATCAGAATCAAGATGAACAAACAACCAACCAGCTGGGAGAGAATATTTGCAAAACATACATCTGACAAGGGGTTGATCTCCATAATATATAAAGAACTCACACAATTGAACAACAAAAAAACAAACAACCCGATCAAAAAATGGGCAGAGGAAATGAACAGACACTTCTCCAAGGAAGATATACAGATGGCCAATAGGCACATGAAAAGATGCTCAACATCACTAATCATCAGGGAAATGCAAATCAAAACAACACTAAGATACCACCTCACGCCCGTTAGAATGGCTATAATCACCAAGACAAAAAACAACAAATGTTGGAGAGGATGTGGAGAAACAGGAACCCTCATACACAGCTGGTGGGAATGCAAATTGGTGCAGCCTCTATGGAAAACGGTATGGAGATTCCTCAAAGAATTAAAAATAGAGATGCCCTATGATCCAGCCATCCCACTACTGGGAATCTATCCAACGCACCTGAAATCAACAATCCAAAGAGGCTTATGCACCCCTATGTTCATTGCAGCATTATTCACCATAGCCAAGAAGTGGAAGCAACCTAAGTGTCCCTCGACTGACGATTGGATTAAGAAAATGTGGTATATATATACAATGGAATACTACTCAGCCATAAAAAAAGACAAAATCGTCCCATTTGCAACAACATGGATGGGCCTGGAGCGTATTATGTTAAGTGAAATAAGCCAGAAAGAGAAAGACAAACACTGTATGATCTCACTCATATGTGGAATATAAACCAACACATGGACAGAGAAAACTGGACTGTGGTTACCCGGGCAGTGGGGGTGGGGGGTGGGCACAAGGGGTGAAGGGAGTCATATATGGGGTGATGGACAAACAAAAATGTACAACCCAAAATTTCACAATGTTAGAAACCATTAAAATATCAATAAAAATCAAAAAAAAAAAAAAAAAAAGGTCATACACCATGATCAAGTGGGATTTATACTAGGGACACAGGGATGGTTCAACATCCACAAATCAACCAATGTGATACACCATGTTAACAAAACAAGGAATAAAAACCATATGATCGTCACAATAGATGCAGAGAAGGCTTTTGACAAGATCCAACATCCACTTATGATAAAAACTCTCAACAAAATGGGTATAGAAGGAAAGTACCTTAACATAATAAAGGCCATAAGTGACAAACCCACAGCCAACACCATACTCTATGGGGAAACACTGAAAGCCATCCCTCTGAAAACAGGAACAAGATAAGGGTGCCCACTCTCGCCACTCTTATTCAACACAGTACTGGAGGTTCTGGCCAGAGCAATTAGGCAAGAAAAAGAAATAAAAGGAATCCAAATAGGCAACAAAGAAGTGAAACTCTCACTGTTCGCAGATGACGTGATTTTATATACAGAAAACCCTAAAGAACCCATTGGAAAACTATTAGAAATAATCAACAACTAGAGCCAAGTGGCAGGGTACAAAATCAACTTAGAAAACTCAGTTGCATTTCTATATACCAACATCGAACTAACAGAAAGAGAACTCAAGAAGACAATCCCATTTACAATTGCAACAAAAAGAATAAAATATCTAGGAATAAATTTAACCAAGGGAGTGAAAGACCCATACATTGAAAACTATAAGACATTATTGAGTGAAATCAATGATGACATAAAGAAATGGAAAAATATTCCATGCACTTGGATTGGAAGAATCAACATAGTTAAAATGTCCATACTACCTAAAGCAATCTACAGATGCAATGCAAACCCAATCAGAATCTCAAGGACATTCTTCACAGAAATAGCACAAAGAATACTAACATTCATATGGGGCAACAAAAGACTCCGAATATCTAAAGCAATCCTGAAAAAGAAGAACAAGGCTGGAAGCATCACAATCCCTGACTTCAAAACATACTACAAAGAGACAGTAATTAAAACAGCATGGTACTGGTACAAAGACAGACACACAGATGAATGGAACAGAATTGAAAGTCCAGAAATAAAACTTCATATCTACAGGCAGCTAATCTTCGACAAAGGAGCTAAGGACATACAGTGGAGAAAGGAAAATCTCTTCAATAAATGATGCTGGGAAAACTGGACAGCCACTTGCCAAAGAATGAAAGTAGACCATCTTCTTTTGCCATACACAAAAACTAACTCAAAATGGATCAAAGACCTGAAGGTGAGACCTGAAACTATAAAACTCCTGGAGGAAAATATAGGTAGTACACTATTCGTCATCAGCCATAAAGGGATCTTTTTGAATTCCATGTCTACTCAGACAAGGGAAACACAAAAAAAAATAAACAAGTGGGACTTCATCAGATTAAAGAGCTTCTACAAGGCAAATGAAACCACAATCAAAATGAATAGGGAACCCACCAGCTGGGAAAACATATTTGCAAACCATATATCTGACAAGGGATTAATTTCTATAATATATAAAGAACTCACACAACTGAATAACAAAAAAACAAACAACTGATCAAAAAATGGGCAGAGGAAATGAAGAGACATTTCTCCAAAGAAGATATACAGATGGCCAAGAGGCACATGAAAAGATGCTCAACATCACTAATCATCAGGGAAATGCAAATCAAAACTACACTAAGATATCATCTTACACCCATTAGAATGGCTATAATCACCAAGACAAAAAGCAACAAATGCTGGAGAGGCTGTGGAGAAATGGGAACCCTAATCCACTGCTGATGGGAATGCAAACTGGTGCAGCCTCTATGGAAAATAGTAGGAGATTCCTCAAAAAATTAAAAATAGAAATACCTTATGATCCAGCTATCCCACTACTGGGTATCTATCCAAGGAACCTGAAATCAACAATTGAAAGAGGCTTATGCACCCCTATGTTCATCGCAGCATTATTCACTATAGCCAAGACATGGAAGCAACCCAAATGTCCCTTGACTGATGATTGGATAAAGAAGATGTGGTATATACATACCATGGAATACTACTCAGCCATAAAAAAAGACAAAATCGTCCCATTTGCAACAACATGGATGGACCTGGAGGGTATTATGTTAAGTGAAATAAGCCAGAAAGAGAAAGATAAACAGTGCATGATTTCACCCATATGTGGAAGACAAACCAACACATGGACAGATAGAACTGTTTGGTGGTTATCAGGGGCTCGGGGGGTGGGGAGTGGGCACAAGGGGTGGAGGGATGCACTTATATGGTGACTGACAACAATAACGTACAAAAAAAATTTCACAATAAAAAAAGTAACAATAAAAAAATAAAAATATTTAAAATTAAAAAAAAAAAATACAGGGGCCAGCCCTGTGGCCCAGTGGTTAAGTTCTGTGTGCTCCGCTTCTGTTGCCCAGATTCTGTTCCCAGGCGCGGACCCACACCACTCGTCAGTGGCCATGCTGTGCCGGTGACCTATATACAAAATAGAAGAAGACTGGCACAGGTGTTAGCTCAGGGCAAATCTTCCTCAGCAAAATAAATAAATAAATAAAGTAGCCAGATCGTTAATAAAAAGAGAGAGAGAAAAAAATACACATTCTTCTCAAATACACATGGAACATTCTCTGGCATAAACCATGTGTTAGGCCACAAATTGAATCCCGACATTTAAAAATATAGATATCATATGATTCTTTGACCCCAATGGGATGAAGTTAGAAATCAATAACAGGGAAAACTGGAAAATTCACAAACTTGTGGAAATTATACATCACACTTTTACACAACCAATGGGTCAAAGAACAAATCACAAGGGAAATCAGAAAATACTTAGAGGCAAATAAAAGTGAAGGCACAACATACCAAACTTATGGGATGCAGCAAAAGGGATGCTAAGGAGGAAATTTATAGCTGTAAATGTTTACATTAAAAAAGAAGAAAGATCTCAAGTCATCATCCTAACTGTACAACTTAAGGAACTAGGGGGAAAAAAACTAAACCCAAACTTAGCAGGAGGAAGGAAATAATAAAAATTAGAGCAGAGATAAATAAAATAGAGACTAGGAAAACAATATAGAAAATCAACAAAACAAAGCATTGGTTCTTCAAAAAGATTAACAAAATTGACAAACCTTTAGCTAGATTGACTAAGAAAAAAAAGACTCAAATTACTAAATCAGAATTTAAAGTAGGGATATAACTGACTCTACAGAAATAAAGAGAATTATAAGAAAGTACTATGAACAATTGTACACCAACAAATTGCATAACCTAGATGAAATGGACAAATTCCTGGAAACACAAAGCTGACCAAGACTGAATCAAGAAGAAATAGAAAATCTGAATAGACTTACAACTAGTAAGGAGATTGAATCAGTAAAAAAAAAAAAAAAAAAAAAAAAACTCCCCAACATAGAAAAGCCCTGGTTTTGATGGCTTCACTGGTAAATTCTACCAAACATTTAAAGAGGAACTAATAGCAATACTCTTTAAACTCTTCCAAAAAATCAAAGAGGGGGAAACATTTTTAACTCATTCTAAAAGGCCAGCATTGCCCTGATACCAAAGCCAGACAAAAACACTACAAGAGGGCCGGCCCCATGGCTTAGTGGTTAAGTGCACACACTCCGCTACTGGCAGCCCGGGTACGGATCCTGGGCGCGCACCGACGCACCACTTCTCTGGCCATGCTGAGGCCGCGTCCCACATACAGTAACTAGAATGATGTGCAACTATGACATACGACTATCTACTGGGGCTTTGGGGAAAAAAAGGAGGAGGATTGGCAACAGATGTTAGTTCAGAGCCAGTCTTCCTCAGCAAAAAGAAGAGGATTAGCATGGATATTAGCTCAGGGCTGATCTTCCGCACCAAAAAAAAAAACACTACAAGAAAAGAAAAACTACAGACAAATACCCCGTATGAATATTCATGCAAAAATCCTCAACAAAATACTAGCAAGTTGAAGTCAACAATACATTAAAAGGATCATACACCTAGACCAAGTGGGATTTATTCCCAGAATGCAAGGATGGTTCAACATACAAAAATCAATCTGATGCACCACTTTAAAAGAATGGAGAGGGCCAGCCCAGATGGCCTAGTGGTTAAGTTTGGCTCACTCCACTTTGGCAGCCAGGGTTCAGTTCCTGGGCGTGGACCTACACCACTCGTCTGTCAGTGGCCATGCTGTGGCAGCAGCTCACCTAGAAAAAGAGGAAGATTGGCAGTGACTGTTAGCTTAGGGCAAATCTTCCTCAGCAAAAATAAGTAAATAAGTAAATAAATAGAATGGGGGGAAATCACATGATCATCTCAACAGCTGTAGAAAAAGCATGACAAAATCCCACATCCTTTCATGATTTAAAAAAAAAAAAAAAAGATGCAGGAAAGTAGAATACAAGAAAGTTCCTCCACATGATCAAGTCAGATATGAAAATCCCACAGCTGACATCACACTAACTGGTGAGAGACTGAGAGCTTTTCCTCTAAGATTAGGAACAAGACAAGGATGCCCACTCTCAACACTTCTATTCAGCATAGTACTGAAGTCCTAGCCAGAGCAATTAGGCAAGAAAAAGAAGTTAAAGGCACCTAAACTGGAAAGGAAGAAGTAAAATGATCTCTGTTCACAGATTACATGATCTTACATACATAAAACTCTAAAATTCCACTAAAAATCTGTTAGAACCAATAAACAAATTCAGCAAAGTTGCAGATTACAAAATCAACACACAAAATCAGTTTCATTTCTATACATGAACAATGAATAATCAAAAAAGGAAATTAAGAAAACAATTCCATTTATAATAACATCAAAAAGAATAAAATACTCAGAAATTAACTTCACCAAGGAGGTGAAAGACTTATACACTGAAAACTACAACACATTGCTGAAAGAAATTAAAGAAGACATAAATAAAGAGAAACACATCCCATGTTCATGGGTTGGAAGACTTAATATTGTTATGATGTCAACATTACCCAAAGTGATCTACAGATTCAATGCAATCCCTATCAAAATCACAACGACTTTTTTGCAGAAATAGAAAAATCTATCCTAAAATTCATGTTGGAATCTCAAGGGACCCCAAATAGCCAAAGCAATCTTGACAAAGAAAAACAAAGCTGGAAGACTCACATTTCCTGACTTCAAAATTTACCACAAAGATACGGTACTCAAAACAGTGTGGTATTGGCATAAAGTCAGACATATAGACCAATGGAATAGAATAGACAGCCCAGAAATAAACTCTTACATATATGGTGAAATGATCTTTGACAAGGGAGCCAAGACTATTCAACGGGGAAAGGACAGTCTTTTCAACAAATGGTGCTGGGAAAACTGGATCTCCACATGCAAAAGAATGAAGTTGGATCTTCAAAAATATGCATACTTATATACAAAAATCAACTCAAAATGGATCAAAGACCTAACCTTAAGAGCTAAAACTATAAAATTCTTAGAAGAAAACATAGGGAGAAACCTTCAAAACATTGGATTTGGTGATGATTTCTTCTTGAATATAACACCAAGGCACAATTAACAAAAGGAAAAATTGACAAATTGGATTTTATGAAAATTAAAAACTTTTGTGCATCAAAGGACATTGCCAATAGAGTAAAAAGGCGACCAATATAAACGGAGAAAATACTTGCAAATCATGTATCTGATAAGGGATTAATATCTAGAATATTTAGAGAACTCTTAAAACTCAACAACAAAAATACCCCAATGTGATTCAAAAATGGGCAAAAGACTTGAATAGACATTTCTCCAAAGAAGATATACGAATGGCCAAAAGATGTTCAACTTCACAAATCATTAGGGAAATGCAAATCAAAACCACAATGAGATACCACCTCACACCCATTGTATGGTTACTATAAAAAACAAAACAAAACAAAACAAAAACAGAAAACAAGTGTTGGCGAGGATGTGGAGAAATTGGAACCCTGTGCACTGTTGGTGGGAATGTAAAATGGTGCTGCTACTGTGGAAAACAGTATGGTGGTTCCTCAAAAAATTAAAATGAGAATTACCATATGATTTAGCAATTCCACTTCTGGATATATATCCAAAAGAATTGAAAGCAGGGTCTCTAAGAGATATTTGTACACTCATGTTCATAGCAGCATTTTTCACAATAGCTAAAATATGTAAACAACCCAAGTGTCCATGGAAGGATGAATGGATAAGCAAAATGTGGTGTATATATGTATTTATATATATATATATGAATATTATTCAGCCTTAAAAAAGAATTCTGACACATGCTACAGCATGAATAAACCTTGAGGACACAATGCTCAGTAAAGAAGCCAGTCACAAAAAGACAAATAGTGTATGATTCCTCTTATATGAGGTCCCTAGAGCAGTCAAATTCAGAGACAGAAAGTAGAATGGTGGGTGCCAGAGGCTGGAGGAGAGGGATGGGAGTTAGTGTTTAATTTTAATGGGGACAGAGTTTTAGTTTTACAGGATGAAAAGAGTTATGGAGATGGATGGCGGTGACGGCTGCACAATAATGTGAGTGTACTTAATGCCACTTAAAACTGGTTAAAATAGTAAATTTTATCAGTATTTAACCAGAATAAAAAAATTGAAAGAAATAAATTTTTTTAAAGTAATAAGAAACAAACTAATCTCCCCCAAAGAAAAATCAACAAAAGGCATAAACATAAAACCTCGGCTGGGTCTTGTAGCCCATCACCTCCTTCCTTCTTGGTCCTCGGCTTGGCCCACCAGGCCCCTGATACCCACTCTGGGGGCCCTGGGACCCTCTTCTCCTCAGTCCTGTGAGCAGCCCCCAGGGCCACCGTGGGTGGGAGGGTCGTTCTGGACTCTTGATGGCTTTGCCACCTCCTCTCACTCCCTGTGGTGGCTCAGAGGTGCCGTCCTGGCTGTCCACTCTCCTCCCTCCTCATTGCGCTTCCCAGGCCAGCACCACCTGCAGATGGTATCCAGACTGCTCGTTCCAGGCCTCCTACCAGCACCCAGACCCCATCACTGTCCCCAGAGTGGCCCTGGATGTCCGAGTCCCCATGATGCTCTTTCTCCCCCGGAACCTGGGCACATGGACTTCCTTCCCCCAGCCACCAGCTCACGGAGCCTCTGGAGCACCCAGAGGAGCAGCGGGTCCCTGGTCTTGTGGATGTGTGGTGCCTGTCAACCTCATATGCTTGCTGGCCTTGGCCCGGGGGTCAGCAGCCTTCCCCCTGGCCTCCAGCTGTCGGACTTGGCCCCCACTCCTCCCACCCATGGTCACTGCCAGGCCCAGGAAATGCTCCTTCGCTGCCCCAGCCTCCCATAGGTCAGTACTGGCACCCTCACTGCCTTCCTCTGCAAATCCTACGCGTGCTCAGACCTCCCCAAACCCCTCCTCCGCCCAGGAGCCCCTCAGACCCCTTGAGCCAAGGGGTTCTTTCCTTCCCCAGAGCCCTCCACCCTCGATGTCTATCAGGGGGCTGTTCCACGGCGGGCTGCTGTGGACCCAGGCCTGAGGATGTGGAGCACCCAGCACAGGGCAGGCGCTGAGCGAGCTGTGGTCACTCTGCCTGGACAATCATCTCATGGGGCCAGCCCTCCGGATGCCTGCCTGGTCGTCTCCCTCACGCAGCCTGGGGTTGGCGCTGTGCTCCCGCGCTTTTTGCACACCTATGCGACTCCTTTCCCCAGGTCCCCGCGGTGAGCAGTCCCGCCCCGCCTGCTGTGTGCTGCTGACCCTCCCCGCGTCCCAGGGGACTGAGGGCAGGGGAGGGGAGGCACCCACCCGAGGCCACGGGGCACGGCTCACCTTGGGCAGGGCCAGCTCCTGGTCCAGCCCCAAGCTGATGTGGCTCGTGAGATAGAGACACCATCCGAACAGGGCCAGGAACCCCAGAAGCTGAGGAGGAAGCCGCAGCGTGAGAGCCGCCCTGCCCAACAGCTCCCCACCGCCTCCCACTCGGGGTCCGGTCGGGGCGTCAGGAGAAACAGTCTCGAGTTGGGCAGACCTGAATCCCGGCCGCCTCCAGCCCCTCCGACGACAGGCAAGGGAGGATGGAGGCTGCCAGACCCTCCCGCCCACTCACCACGGCGGCGCGGGTGACCGGCGGGAGCAGCAGTGGGGCGTAGAACTCGCGGGAGGAGCGGAGCAGCAGCCCCTCGCCCCGGGCCGGCGAGGGCAGCTCCCGGGCGCTGCGGCAGCCGCAGAAGGCCAGTCGCGAGGCCTGGGGGGAGCCAGCGCCTGAAGGTGGCCCCAAAGCAGACCCTGGGACCGCCTTCCTCCCGTGCGCGCGCCCCCTTCCGTGGGTGGCCCCTGCCAGCGCGGCGCCGTGGGGACGCGCCAGTGTGCTATTTTCTTTGTTTTTGTTTACTATAAAATATCTTTGAATTTTGCACCTTCCTGGAAACAATAGCTCCCCGGCAACCTCTCATTTGTATTTTATTTCGCGACCTCCTGTACTTGAAAAGGTTTCATCATATTCCTCAAAATCGCCAAAATGAAATTACTTTTCTACGGGACATTGGGGACCACACGGCTAAACATTCCAGCACGCTGTTCCTGCACCCAACTCTGAGCCTCTCTGCAAAGTGAAGCCACCCCATTCCCGCCAAAATGGGGGCAAGGGGTGGGTCCCTCAGTCCTGCCGCCAAGCCTACCTCCTGCCTCCTGCAGTGGAGGGAAAGCAGGGCCAAGAAAGCAGAGATTTGCAGCAGCAAGTGAGGATCACCCCGAAGCCTGAGGTCAGGGCAAAGGTTCCAAAGCTGGCATGGGATTCAGGGCCCCTGGGGGGGGCAGGGGTGAACCTCAGGGCGTGAAGCCTGCTCAGAATGGTTGCAGAGGGAAGGGGGCTGCCCACACCCGCTGCCTCCAAGGGGCGCCTGGTGGGGCGGGGGCTGCCCAGGCTCACCTAGGAAGAAGAGTCCGAGAGACTGCACAGCAGCATGCTGGGGCCCACACTGCCCAGGGCTCGGCCGATGTGGGCCTCCCGTCACTCCCCTGCCCTCTGAGGCAGTCTCTGTGTGAGGACAGCAGGGACAGGGTACAGAGCTGGCCAAGGGCTCCATCCCTCACAGGCCAGCAGGGAGCTGACACATGCCCTCACTCCCCAAGGCACAGCCATTGCCCAAGATCCAGCCAGGCCTGAGGAACTGACCCGGCCTTCCCTAGTCAGGAGCAGACCCTGCTAACACTCTGCTCTGCCACGTCTTCCACCTCTCAGGGTCTGGCCCAGAGAAATGCTTGGTGTGTTTCGGGATGTCCATGGCATCCTTGCTCCAATACATCACTAGAACCCTAAATGTTCATCAACAGGAGAGACTAAAATTGACTGTCTTGTCCTTCCGTGGAATGCTACGTGTCAGCATAAAGATGGGAGGTGGCTCTAATGTGCTGCCTGACTCCTTTACCAGGCGGCGTGTGGGGCTGACAGAGAGCAAGTTCAGGTGACACACACAGTATGAGTGTATTTACGTGAAAGATAAACACGAAGCACTGTTTTCTACAGGAATTGTAAACACAAACGTCAATGCCTAGAAAGAGTCTGCAAGGAGCCCGGCAGAGTTGCATCTGGGAGTGGAGGGAGCAGATGGGGGCATGCAGAACTCCTGCACTCTTACCTGGTACTCGAGAACAAAGATGAACATGTTGTCGGCCCCCACAGCAAGCACCAGGAAAGGCATCACTTGAAGGATCACCAGCGAGGAGGGGACGCCCAGGTAGGAGAAGAAGCCCATGGCAGCCGTGACTGCTCCCAACACCACGGCCATTCCACCCAGGCCCAGCGGGGCCTTGGAATCCACCTGCAATGGGACTAGGCTCAGCCTCCTGGCTGCAGGGCTGCCCACTGCGCCCCCACCCCGACCTAGAGGAAGGCAGTGGACAGCAGGCAGGCTTGCTCAGTGCTTCTGTGTTCGAGCCACTCTGCAGAGCCGTCCTCCCAAGGGCAGGTCCACATGAGCCTGCCACTTCTTCCTCGAGCCTGCATTTTAAGATATTTTAAACATTAGCTTTGCATTTGCACAAGTGAGGTGTCAAGGAGCAGAATGAAAGCTCAAGAGGCCTGTTGAATCAGAACACTTCCAAGAAGTATCACCCCCTGGGGGAGCCACTCTGGGTGGTCTGCTTTGCTATTTCGGGATGCTCTGGTTGGAAAGGTTCTAGACACGGGCCAGTCCACCCTCACTGTGCCCCTCCCACTTCTCACCTGCACTCGGTGCCAGCTGGAGTAGCTGCCCAGGGCCAAGGACATGTACAGGAAGATGACTGTGTAGCTGACAGCGAAGATGGGGAGGTCCTGGAACGTGGTGCGGTTGATCTCATCCTCCAGGGAGCGCTGTGGACACACACCCAACCAGCCCCACTGACCACGCCGGCTCCAGCCAGCCTGGCTCCCAAGAGCTTCGTCAGCGTGTGCTACATGTGTGACCCGCTGTGAGCCCAGCACAGCTGAAAGGACAGCTGGCACATCACCCCATCCTCCAGAGCAGGTGGCCACTGGCCCAAGGTCGGTCAGGAGCGGAGAGGCCAGGACGGGGACACAAGAGCCTGCCCAAAGACACCTGGGTCATCCCCCCAGAGCCAGCACCCACAGCCCCTACCTCTGCCATGAATGTGACCTGGAACATGCCAGCTGTCCGATGCTGGAAGTCTCGCATCTCCTCCAAGAAGCCCCACTCCCAGAGCTTAGCCTGGGCCAGCCGGGGGTCCCCAGGAGGGTAATTGTTTAGGGAGAAGGTCACGATCAGGGCATCTGCCTCAGAATAGTCCTTCCCTGGGATGAGAAATGCTTAGCCACCCTCCAGCCACACTCTCGTTCCCCCTCCTCCAGCCTTACCCCGCCTCCCTTCGTGGATTCCATCCTCACCCCTGCCTCCCCATCCTCCACTCCAGCTACACCCCTGCTTCCTCTCCCTCACTCTATCTTCACGCCGTCTCCTCTCCCCGCTCCATCCTCACCCCTGCCTCCCCTCTCCCCCACTCCATTCTCACCTCTGCCTCCCCTTCCCCCCACTCCCCTCTCCCCAGTCCATCCTCAGGCTTGCCTCCCCTCCCGCCATTCTGACCTCACCCTGCCTCCCCTCTCCCACTCCAGCTGCACCCCCGTCTCCCCTCCCCCCACCTCCCTCAACTGAGTCATTGTCTAACCCCCTACACTCCACTTCCCTCCCTTAGCCAAGGGCAAGGCCTTTGGGCCCAGGCACAAGACTAGAGAATCTGAGCAGCACTGGAAAAGATGCAGGAGGTAGCAGAGAAAGGAGGCAGGACAGGCACGTCTGCAGCCCCCACAAGCCCGGCCACCCCAGGCATCACCACCCCACCCTCCTGCCCATTAATCCTGCCCCATATTCCCCCTCACTGGCCTCCCCTGGAGCCACCCAGCTTACCTTTATAGCCCCCTATGGCGAGGAAAGGGAAGACAGGGGTCCCATAGTCAGCCATGCAGCTCAGAGCCAGGGCCGTGCCATCTTTGAAGGTGAGTGGGGCACTGAAGGGAGAGGGAAGGACCATTCCTAGCCCATTCCTGCTCCCATCACCACAGCCCCGGCACCCCACCCCAGGCCCCCAACACCATTGCCTGACCCTGTGTCAGAACCATTTCTCCCAACAAAATCTCACGTGGCCCAATCCAGAGTAGACTGGAGCTCCCCAGACCGGGGGCTGCCCAAGCTGTCATCTCCCCCAACACCAGCCCGACTCTTCAGGCTCATCCCAGATGAGGTGGGTGGCTGAGCATCACACCCACGGTCCCCCAGGGTGGGGGCCAGGGCCTGAGGCCACAGACTCGGGCACAACCACTGAGTCCTAACTACTGGCAGAACCGGACAGGTCTCATGCTGCCCACAGCCTTCTTCTCCCGCTGGCCTGGAACCCTCCAGGCCCTGAGTTAGGATTTCTTTCCTTCTTGTGGACAGTTTACCAGTCCGGCAACCTCGGGCAAGTCTCTACACCCTTCAACTGAGCCCTTTCTGCAAGCGCATCCCGGGTACCTGGATGAAGCACTCTGAGCGAGTGAGCATACCAGCCACCAGCTATCCTGGAAGTGCTGGTTGCTGCGTGACCTTGAGCAGCTCACCATGTGCACCCCTCAGAGCCTCAGTTTTCCCATCTCTGAAATAGGGATAATCGGACCACCCAAGAGTGATTGTGAGCGTCCAAAATCAAAATAAAGCCAGCGCAAGGACTGGAAACCTGGGGTTGGAACTTCCTCCCTGACCTGCCAGTTCTGAGGGCCAGCCCGGGGCCGACGCTCACCTGAGGGGTGGGGAGTGGGATCAGAGAGCCCTGGCTCTCTCATCTAATCCAGTGGTTCTCAAAGTGCACCCTAGGGTCCCTGGGAGCCCTGGAGACCCTTTCAAGAGTCTGCAAGGTCAAAATTATTTTCATAAAAACACTAAGAGGCTATTTGCCTTTTTTACTCTCATTCACTCTCGAGTGTATGCAGTACAAACACTTCACAGATTTCATATCACAGCTAACGTTTAAGAAAAGACCACCTGTTGGGCCGGCCCTGTGGCATAGCGGTTAAGTGTGCGTGCTCTGCTGCTGGCGGCCCAGGTTTGGAACCCAGGCGTGCACTGACACACCACTTGTCAGGCCATGCTGTGGCAGCGTCCCATATAAAGTGGAGGAAGATGGGCACGGATATTAGCTCAGGGCCGGTCTTCCTCAGCAAAAAGAGGAGGACTGGCATGGATGTTAGCTCAGGGCTGATCTTCCTCACACACGCGCGCGCGCGCACACACACACACACACACACACACACACTAAATAAATAAATAAACATAAAATAAAAAAATAAAATAAAAGACCACCTGTTGAGTTTTGGTGTAGTATCAAAGAATACCCACAGTTATCTGGAAAGGCTGTTACAGCCCTCCTCCCTCTTCTGGCTAAATGGGTGTGAGGCCAGGAATTCTCACTATGCTTCAACCAACAGACTAAACCTAGAACCAGATGCCAGAATCCAGCCGTCTTGTATTAAGCAAGACACTAAAGAGATGTGCAAAGATGCAAAACAATGCCATCTTATCACTGATTTTTTTTTTGTTTGGAAAATATTGTTATTTTTCATAAAAATATGCTATTTGCATCAACATGTAATGAACTTATTGCTATTTTTATGGAATTAATAAATATTTTCTCATTTCTCAGTTTTACTTTCTCATGTGGGAAATGGCAGATGTACTCTCTACTCCCGCTGGAGCTCTTAGGGGTCCTCAATCTTAGGGGTTCTCAATCCCTGAGACCAGACATTTGAGGACTTCTGCCCACTCCAACCTCAGAAAGCCTCGACGGGGGCCGGCCCGGTGGCGCAAGTGGTTGGGTGCGCGCGCTCCGCTGCGGCGGCCCGGGGTTCGCTGGTTCGGATCCCGGGCGCGCACCGACGCACTGCTTGGTAAGCCATGCTGTGGCGGCGTCCCATATAAAGTGGAGGAAGATAGGCACCGATGTTAGCCCAGGGCCGTCTTCCTCAGCAAAAAAAGAGGAGGATTGGGGGATGTTAGCTCAGGGCTGATCTCCTCACAAATAAAAAAAAAAAAAAAAAAAAGAAAGAAAGCCTCGACGGCTGCCCATCTGCCCCCTGCAGGGCGCGGCAGCTCGTGACCTCGCTCTTGGCCCTGAGGCCCAGCAGCTTCACGGGCATCCTGTTTGCGCCACAGCAGAGTGGACGCAGCCAGAGACCGACCCCCAGACAGCATGAGGGTGTGTGGCTGCAGTCTGCACAGGGGCACCCGGCCCAGGCGGGCAGGGCCTGAGACCAGCCCCAGTCCCTGCGCTGGCCTGAGGGCACCTCATGGGCATCTTATGCCCTGCTGGCCTGTGCCCAGGCCCTGCACAGAGGCAAGGAGGAAATGAAGAAGCACACACACGTGAGCGGAGCCACCAGATTGCTCTGTGACACTTAAACCAGAACGTGCAAGGCTGCCCCCCACTATGTCAGGAGCTCCGCAGAAAGGCAGAGTGGGCTCAGGGCTGAGGAGGCCAGGATGGCCACGTGCAAATCTGCTACAGCGAGCGGAAACTCCACTGAGGGAGTGGGGTCCAAGAAGGAGCGTGGAGAGAAACCGCGTGTTGCAGCCCCTGAGACCGAGCTGTGGAGCTGCACAGGGTCCCTCGGCCGGGCTGTGTGCCTGGCCTGGGTTTCGGGAGGCCCGCTCGGCCCCAGCCCCCCAACCCAGGGCAGCAGTCAAGGGCTCGCTTGGCACCGTAGAGAAAGTGGTCCCTCCAGTCCACCTGGGAGGTCTGCCCCATCAGTGTCTGGTTGGCTGTGAGCGGCAGGTGCGTCTGGTTGTTCTGAAAATACTGCAGGAGGCTGTTGATGCAGCAGTCGGAGAGACTG
Source organism: Diceros bicornis minor (assembly GCF_020826845.1). Classification (NCBI taxonomy): domain Eukaryota; kingdom Metazoa; phylum Chordata; class Mammalia; order Perissodactyla; family Rhinocerotidae; genus Diceros; species Diceros bicornis. Next base: position 1,605,238 of record NC_080780.1, read on the forward strand.
GTGTTGTGGGGGTTGAGGGGGGCGTAGCAGATGTCCTGCAGTGACACGTTGCGCTGCTCCTCTGGCGACCACACCTGGAGGCGCTGCAGCTTCTCCTGCAGCTCCAGCAGCTCCAGCAGCAGGTCGGGGGCCAGGACCCTGCTGAAGTTCTTGGGCCCCAGCAGCAGGGAGACATACCTGTAGCTGGACCGGTTAGGAGCCATCAAGATGACCTGGTCGGTTTGGAAGAAGGGGCCGAAATGCTCATCATGGAATGCCTTCTCGCTCTGGGCTTGGCTGTCGGGGGCCGACCACAGCTCCACAGTGCCCATGGTCAGTTCCATAAAGCCCAGGCCCCCCGCCAAGGCCACCACCACAGCAATGGACACCACCAGGACGGTCAGCGGCTGTGAGGCCACCCATGTGCCCCAGCCCTGGAAACACTGACTAAAGAAAGTGTGGGTGGAGAGGCTGAGCCTGTTGAAGGGGCTGGTGCCTGCCTTGGGGTCTGGTGTCCTGTCCTTGCCCCTGCAGGAGGCCAGGTGGGGCCGCACGAGGAAGGCAGTGAGCACGGCAAAGAGCGAGCAGAGGATGATGACGACCAGCCAACCCGCCATCCGGCCCATGCGGAAAGTGGCGTCCACGGCCTGGGGCTGGGCAATGACCAAGCAGGAAGCGGTGCAGGCCTGGCAGGAGCAGGCCGCCGGGCCGTCTCCCTGGGACTCGTTGCAGGGTTCAATCTCCCCATTCAAAGGCTGCATCCCACTCCCTGGGGTCTGGCTGGGCTCCCACAGGTGGAAGGTGATATCCAGGGGTGCCAGGCCGTTCCCCATGTCCCCCTGGTAATTGAGCCAGTGCTGGGCATTGCAGAGGGTGGAGCCATAGACCCCGCACATGGTGCTCACGGCCAGCGTGGTGGCGATGGGGATGTGCACTCGGCTGCAGGAGTCATAGGTCTGCTCGGCGAAGCTGCGCTGGTAGGAGGCCTGGTAGGCCACCACAGCCCAGGGCTGGCTGCCCCCCTGCCCGGCCACATGGGTCACATTGATGAAGAGGCTCTGGTTAGGGCTGCAGGTGTTGTGGCAGTGCAGGTTCACGAAGTTGTCGGAGCAGGCTGGACAGCGGGTGAGGAGGGCCTTGGTGACTGCCAGGCTGGCCTCCAGGGACACCAACTGCTGGAGGGAGCAGCAGGCGTAGGTGGTTCTGGGACTGGTGTAGAGGCGGGGGCAGATGCGCTGTAGGAGGGTCAGGTGGTCTCCTGTGACATGGCAGCCGGGCATATTGGACAGACAGGACACATTGGACAGCGTACCCAGGCCTCCGGACAGTTCCGGATTCTTCCCACACTCATCATAGAAGGCGCAGTAGCCGGGCTGGTGGATGGGTGTGTACAGCTCTCCCTGGGCCTGAGGAGCAGGGCAGCGTCACCATGGGCCCCAGCATGGGTTAGTGCCACCAGGTGGCTGACGAGGCAGTAGGCAGCCAGGGAGGGCGTGGGGGTAGGAAGGATGCAGAGCAGCAGAGGTGAGGGGTGACTCTGGGCAGCTCCACGCTGCCAGGGGACCCAGGGAGAGCACTGGGGGAGGTGGGTGCCAGAACAGCACACGGGACCTCCCCACGGTGTCTGGGGGTGACGGGTAGACAGGCACACCAGGCTTTCATCCTGAGTGACAGGGTCACTGAAGAGAGAGGTGACCCGACAGAGCTGCATTTAGCAAAATACCGCCAGATGGTGAGGGTTGGCCAGGAGACCATTGGAGGTCACTGGGGGGTCCTGCTGAGAAACAGTAGCCCCTGGACAGGTCAGGGGCTGACTCCATGGGGCTGCGTGGGTGCCAGGTCCTGTTGCCATCACAGTTGGCCGAGGTCATGCCCTAGCTGCAGGCCACATCCGGAGGCTCAGGGCCCCTCTTGGAGCTTCTGTGAAGAGCTTCCCCTGCCCTCACCTGCTCGGGGCCAAAAGCCTTCAGCCTGCCTCCCAGACGTGCAAGTGAGTGCAAAACTTGAGAGGTGAGAGCACTGGACCTCTTCCCAACCCCAGATGCTAAATCCTCCTTAGGTGATTCTCCCCCAAAACCCATCCCACCAGCACCCCAGGACTGGACCCTCCCTCAACCCCCCATCGGCCATCTCAGGCCAGGACGTTCACAGCAGACCGGAGAGGGGAGGCACTTGGTCACACCTGGTCCAGCTGCCCCTGTTCCCAACCCTTGTGTCCATCTAACCTCCTGACCTGGAAAGTTGGACAAACCAGGACCTCCCAACTATAAGACCCCAGCGAGCTGATTTCTCTCCACCCAGAGAAGGAGACTGGTGTCAAGGGTGCCTGGGATCCCCCATCTGTCCAGAGACTGGCCGTTAGACCCCAGGCCCTCCCTCACTGTTGCCAAGCAGCCTCCTGCCTGGTACGCCCTATGAGAGGCAGTTGGGGGGTGGACACAGGCGCTGGGACTCACCAGGTGCGGGAGCAGGGCCCAGAGCAGCCAGCCCCTCAGGCTGGCCTCTGCCATCCTGGAAGAGTCAGAGGGGAAGCAGGGCCAGGCCAAGGGGACAGCAGGAACAGCCAAGGGCTGGCTGCAGGGGATGCACAGCAAGGCAGCCTCCTCGCCAGGGACAACCTGGCCTGACTGGCTTGGGGACCAATGGAGCTGAGCACTGCACCTCCCAGGGCTCCCAGCTGGTTAATGATCCACCTCGTTTGTCTCTCCCACCGTTGGTCCCACCCTCTTAGATGAGCCTCCCGATGGAGGTGCCTGGGTCTCCCCTTTACCCACTTCCCAAAGTGATTGATGACCCAGGAGGACTGAGCCAGCCAGAGACCTGCAGTGAGCCCCCCACTCTGCCTCTGCTGCAGGAGGTGGGGCTGGGGGAGATGTGGGCAGGCCTGGGCACTGGCCCTCCAAACCTCCACTCACCGCCCTCCACCCCAACCAGGCCTCAGACCCCCACTTTCCCCAGCCCCTTCTTGGGACTGAGCAGCTCTGGCTGGGGCACACCCTTGCACTGTCATCCTTAGCAACTGTTGTTAATTAATATTAACAGCCTGGTAACAGAGGGGGCAGTTAGGGGTAGAGTGACGCAGTGACACCAGTCTCTTCCTCTAGGTGGAAAGAGAAGATCAGCTCGCTGGGGTCTGACAGTGCACAGAGACCCCAGATGTAAGAGCTATGGTCCCCCTCCATGTCTCTTTCCCAGGCCTGTCGCCACCAACCCTGGAGGAGCAGAGTGCCGCTAGGAACCCCAGACCATCGGTCTGCCCCACCTGAGCCCAGATGCATAGCACTCGCCTTCTGCTCCCTCCTGATGGGGAGCTGCGAAGCCTCCTTGAACTCTCCCTATCACCAGAATGGGCCAGACATTGGCCCCCATGCCAAGGCTGAGCTGATAAGGGCAGCCTGTGGGGAACATCTCCCCAGGTGTGGCCACCTGTCAGAGGCAGCTGGAGGAAGGAACCTGCTATCTCTCTGTTCTTGTGTTTCATGGACCCTGGCCTGACTCAGAGGGAGCCACCAGCTCAACACATGCTGGGGAAGACAGACGCCGAGGGGAGGGGGACGAAGACGCTGAGAGGGGTGCCAGGGCAGGCTCAGGCTGATCCCTAAGCCCTGAGTCAGCCATGGGTGGAGAGGAGAGTCAAGGGCCCAGGGCCTGCCCATGCACAGTGACCACCATCTGGTACCTTCCAGGCCTTGTCCCCATACACTCTAGCAGATGCTGAGACTCCAGCCCCTACTTCAGGTCTCTGTCCTCTCTCCTGGGTGTCTTCCCCGAGAAGCAGATCCTGAGACAGGGATTCCAGTGCAAATAGTTTGTTTGGAAGGTGACTCCAGATGGCGCCAGTGGAAGAGGGCAGGGCGGGTGAACCAGGGGACAGGAGGAAGCAACCAGGGTACATTAAAGAGTAGGCTCCTGTGGACTCACCAGGGACTTCCAGGAGACAGTAAGGAGCACGGCCCAGAGGGTGTCCTCCAGGGAACAAAGTCGTGTTGTGCTTGCCCACTGGTTGAAGTCACTTCCACAGCTTTAGCTCCAGGATCCTCTGGCACATGTGGAGCCAGTCCCCAATGCAGGGACCCCTGGCCATCATTCCTAGGTCTTTGCCAGGGCAGGCCCAGAGAGACAAAGCCAAGTGTGTGGTCTCCGGGGTCTTCTCTGAAATACACAAGGGGTGAGAGCAGCACCATCCAACTCCAAGTAAAAGATAAAAACTCTCATCCACAATCTCACCACCCGGCTCCCTTTGCACATGGTGTCTCCGAGGCAGCGACCCGGGCACAGATATACTCTGCTCACAGTGTGTTGTGAGCACAGTATACATACACTCTTGTATCCCACTTTTTCTCTTGACTTTTAACACAAATACTCAACTCAAATACTCGCCGGCCCGGGTGGTCTAGTGGTTAAGGTTCGGTGCTCTCACCTCTGCGGCCCGGGCTCATTTCCTGGTCAGGGAACCATACCACCCATCTGTCGGTTGTCACACTGTGGTGGCTGCATGTTGCTGTGATGCTGAAAGCTGTGCCACCAGGATTTCAAATACCAGCAGAGTCACCCATGGTGGACAGGTTTCAGCAGAGCTTCCATACTCAGACAAACTAGGAAGAGAGATCTCACCAACCACTTCCTAAAAAGTTGGCCATGAAAACTCTATGAATAGCAACAGAGCATTGTCTGATATAGCAGCCAGAAAGTGAGAGGATGGTGTAGAAAGACCGGGCAGGGCCCTGCCCTGTATTATACTTGGCTTGATGGCACTAACAACAAACTCAATGCTTCCTTCACTCTGATTAGTGCGCTATCACAGGGTGGTATCCCACAGAACAATGGATCTTCTACTCTGGAGGTTGGGCTGGCTCCAATATTCATTATTGTAAATAAGCTTTTGGTTAATGTCTTTGTGCCTAAATATTTTCCTCTGTTTTGCATTTATTTCCTTAAATCAAGATCCCAGAGATGAGATTAGTGTATCAAAGAGTACCATGTTTATGACCCTAAGTGTACAGCTCAGCTCTTCCCTCGGGCTACTCTAGAATGTCTTGAGTAATCATCAGATTCTTGCTTGTTGGTGTCTGGTGAAGGGTTCAGATGATGGACACACACTGATTCCCTATGGGTTGTTTCCACTGACACCAGCAATTCCCAAAGGCTCCCAGTCTCACTAATGTCAGACTTTATTTCGTGACTGTAAACAATGCCTCATTTTCAGCTTTCCTTTATTCCTTGTGAGATTGAATGCATGAGCAGACCCAGAGGGAACAGGAGCTGAATCCAGTCACTGAGCTCAGGAGGCGGCAGGGAGAGACCAGCCGCCAGCAGAGGAGCCTCCTGTGGTCAGGTCAGGTGGATGCCTCAAAGAGTCTGCCCCAGGTAAGTCCCTGTAGATGGGCCTGCAAACTCAGGACCGCTCACTGGCTTGCTCTGCTCCCCACGAGCATTCAGAGAGTTTGCAGTCTGGGCCGAGAGGTCAGGGTAAGGCAGTGTTGCTCAGCCAGTCACCAGCCTGGGGCCATGGCACCTGGCTAGTGGTATGTGCAATGCTCTCACCAGCACAGATGTCAGCAGTCTGATTATCATAACTTCTGGCTCACTGGGGTAACCAGCCTACAGGCTGAGATTTGGGGTCTGGTCACCTAGTGGCACCCTTCATCTTCCTTGTCGTATTGATTCTATTTGGTGAAAGATTTTGTCCACGGTCCAGGCAAGAGATGCTGCTCCCTGCTCTCCTAGCCTCTTTTGCAGCTAGTGGTGGCCCTGTGACCTGGTTCTGGCCAATGTGAAGGCTTGGTTTTTTTTTAATAGACAATTTTTTTGAGCAATCTTATGTTTACACAAATGTTGAGCAGAAAATACAAGAGTTTCCATATAACTCTTCACCCCCTCAACAGTTTCCCCTATTATTACATCTTGCAGTAGTGTGGCACATTTGTTGCAATCAATGAGCCAATACTGACACATTATTATTAACTAAAGTCTACAGTTTACATTAGAGTTCACGCTTTGCAGTGCACATTCTATGGCTTTTGACAAATGTGTAATGACATGTATTCACCATTGAATATCATAAGAACGGTTTCTCTGCTTAAAAGTCCCCTGTGCTCCACCTATTCATCCTTCCCTCTGCCCAAATCCCTGGCAACAACAGGCCTTTGGGCACACATTTTTTGTGTGTAGTAAAATACACACAATATAAAAGTTACCATCTTAACCATTTTTAAGTGTACAGTTCAGTGATATTAAGTACATTCACATTGTTGTGCAACCATCACCACCATCCATCTCTATAACTCTTTTCTTCTCATGAAACAGAAACTCTGTGCTCATTAAGCACTAACTCCCCATCCCTCTCCCTCAGCCCCTGGCAACCACCATTCTACTTTCTGTGTCTACAAATTTGACTGCTCTAGGTATCTCATATAAGTGGAATCATACACTATTTGTCTTTTTGTGACTAGTTTGTTACACTCAGCATAACGTCCTCAAGGTTCATCCATGTTGTAGCATATTGCAGAATTCCTTCCTTTTTGAGGCTGAATAATATTCCATTGTATGGATATACCACATTTTGTTTATCTAATCATCTGTCAATGGACACTTGGGTTGCTTACACATTTTAACTATTGTGAATAGTGCTGCTATGAACATAGGTGTACAAATATCTCTTCCATACCCTGCTTCAATTCTTTAGGGTATATATATCTAATGGTGGAATTGCTGGATCATATAGTAATTCTATTTTTAATTTTCTGAGGAACTGCCATACTATTTTCCACAGTGGCTGCACCATTTTACACTCCCACCAACAGTGCACAAGGGTCCCAATTTTCCACGTCCTCGCCGACACTTGTGGTTTTCTGGTTTTTTGATAGTGGCCATCCTAATGGGTGTGAGGTAGTATCTCACTGTGATTTTGACTTGTATTTCCCTAATGATTAGTGATGTTGAGCATCTTTTCATGTGCTTGTTAGTTACTTATAGATCCTTTTTAGAGAAAAGTCTATTCCAGTTCTTTGCCCATTTTTGAATCAGGCTTTTTGTCTGTCTTTTTATGCTGCTGAGTTTTAGGAGTTCTCTGTATATTCTAAATATTAATCTTTCCTCAGATTTTTTAATTTTCATGATCAAATTTGTCTATTTTTCCTTTGGCTAACTGTGTCTTTGAGGTCATATCCAAGATATCATTGCCAAATTCAATGTCTTATGATTTTGTCCTATGTTTTCTACAAAGAGTTTTATAGTTTTAGCTCTTAAATTCAGGTCTTTGATCCATTTTGAATCAATTTTTGTATATGGTGTTATTAAGGATCCAACTTGATTCTTTTGCATATGGAGATCCAGTTTTCCTAGCATTTTTTGAAAAGACTGTCCATTCCCAATTGAATGGTCTTGGCACGCTTGTCAAAGATCATTTCACCGTATATGTGAGAGTTTACTTCTGGGCTCTCTATTCTATTACGTTGGTCTATATCTGGGTCTTTGACAGTACCACACTGTTTTAATTTCTGTAGCTTTGTGGTAAATTTTGAAATAAGGAAATGTGAGTCCTCTAATTTGTTCTTTCTCAAGATTGTTTTGGCTACTTAGGGTCCCTTGAGATTCCAATATAAATTTTAGGATGGATTTTTCTATTTCTGCAAAAAACATTATTGAGATTTTGATAGGGATTTCATTGAATCTGTATATCGCTTTGGGTACTGTTGACATCATAACAATATTAAGTTTTTCAATCCAGATGTCTTTCCATTTATTTATGTCTTCTTTAATTTCTTTCAGCAATGTTTTGTAGTTTTCAGTATACAAGAATTTCGCCTCATTGGTGAAGTTAATTCCTAAATATTTTATCCTTTTTGGTGCTATTGTAAGTGAAATTGTTTTCTTAATTTCCTTTTCAGGTTGTTCATTGTTCATGTATAGACATGTAACTGATTTTTGAGTGTTGACTTTGTATCCTGCAACTTTGCTAAATTTGTTCATCAGTTCTAACAGATATTTTTGTGGACTCTTTAGAGGTTTCTATATATAAGATCACATCATCTGCAAAAAGAGATAATTTTACTTCTTCCTTTCCAATTTGGATGCCTTTTATTTCTTCTTCTTGCCTAATTGCTCTGACTAGAACTTTCAATGCTATATTGAATAGAAGTGATGGAAGTGGGCACTCTTGCCTTGTTCCTGATCTTAGAGGAAAAACTTTCCATCTTTCATCATTGAGTATGATGTTTGCTGTGGGTTTTTCATATCTGACTTTTATTATGTTGAGGTAGTTTCCTTCTATTCCTAGTTTGTTGAGTGTTTTTATCATGAAATCATGTTGAATTTTGTCAAATGCTTTTTCTGCATCAATCGAGATAATCATGTGGTTTTTTTTCCTTTGTTTTGTTGATGTGGTATATTATATTGATCAATTTTTGTATGTTGAACCATCCTTACATTCCAGGAATAAATCATACTTGGTCATGGTGTATCTTCCTTTTAATATGCTGCTGAATTCTGTTTGCTGGTGTTTTGTTGAGGATTTTTGCATCAATGTTCATAAAGGATATCGGTCTATAGTTTTCTTTGCTCATAGTGTCTTTGTCTTGTTTTGGTTTCAGCATTATGCTGGTCTCATAGAGTGAGTTAGGAAGTGTTTCCACCTCTTCAATTTTTTTGGAAAGGTTTGAGAATAATTGTTGGTAGTTCTTCCATAAATGTTTGGTAGAATTCACCAGTAAAGCCATCAGCACCAGGACTTTGCTTTGTGGGGAGATTTTTGATTACTGATTCAATCTCCTTACTAGTTATAGGTCTATCCAGATTGTCTATTTCTTCATGATTTAGTCTTGGTCTGTTTTGTGTTTCTAGGAATTTATCCATTTCATCTAGGTGACCCAACTTTTTGGCATACAATTGTTCATAGTACTCTCTTATAATCCTTTTGATTTCTGTAGAATAGGTAGTAATGTCCCCACTTTCATTTCTGATTTAGTAATTTGAGTCTTCTCTTTTTTTCTTAGTCCATCTAGCTAAAAAGTTTGTCAATTTTGTTGATCTTTTTGAAGAACCAACTTTTGGTTTTATTAATTTTCTCTATTGTTTTACTGTTCTCTATTTCATTTATCTCTGCTCTAATTTTCATTATTTCCTTTCTCTTGTTAGCTTTGCATTTAGTTTGTTCTTATTTTTCTAGTTCCTTATGTTAGTAAAGTTAGGTTGTTGATTTGAGATTCTTCTTCTTTTTTAATGTAAATGTTTATAGCTATAAATTGCCTCCTTACCACCACTTTCACTGCATCCCATAGGTTTGGTATGTTGTGTTTTCATTTTCATTTGTCTCTAAGAATTTTCTAATTTCCCTGTGATTTGTTCTTTGACTCATTGGTTGTATAAGCGTGTGATGCATAATTTCCACGTTTGTGAATTTTCCAGTTTTCTTTCTGCTATTGATTTGTAACTTCATCCCATTGTGTCATAAAATATACATCATATGATATCTATATTTTTAAATGTTGGGACTTAATTCGTGGCCTAATCCCATATGTATTTGAGAAGAATGTGTATTTTGTTGTTGGGTAGAGTATTCTGTATTTGTCTGTTAGATCTGGTTGGTTTAGTCTGTTGTTCAAATCCTCTATTTCCTTACTCATCTTCTGTCTGGGTGTCCTATCCATTATTGAAAGTGGAATCTTGAACTCTCCTACTCTTATTGTAGAACATTCTATTTCTCCCTTCAGTTCTGTCAATTTTTGCTTCATAGATTTTGATGGTCTGTTATTAGGGGCATAACTGTTTATACACACTTATTTTTGCTGTACTGAACTTTTTATTAATATATAATGTCCTTCTTTGTCTCTTATAAACTTTTTTGATTTAGAATCTAATTTGTCTGTTATTAATATAGACACCCTTGCTGTCATTTGCTTATATTTGCATAGGATATCTTTTTCCATCCTTTCACTTTCAACATGTTGGTGTCTTTGGATCTCAAGTGAGTCTCTTGTAGACAACATGTAATTGGATCATGTGTTTTTATCCATTCTGCCAATCTCTGCCTTATGATTGTAGAGTTTAATCCATTTACATTTAAAGAATTACTGATATGGAGGGACTTACTTCTGTCATTGTGCTATTTGTTTTCTTTTCCCTATCACTTTTTTGTCCCTCATTTCCTGCATTTCTATCTTCTTTTGTGTTTAGTTGATTTTTTGTAGTGAAATGTTTAAATTCCTTCTTCATTTCCTCTTGTGTATATTCTATAGCTATTTGCTTTGTGGTTGTCATGGGGATTACATTTAACATCCTAAAGTTATAACATTCTACTTTGAATTTACAGCAGCTTAACTTCAGTAACATAGAAAAACTCTGCTCCTTTACAGTCTGTCCCCACCCTTTTTGGTTGTTGATGTTGCAAAATTACATCTTTATACAATGTGTGCCCCAAAACATAAACTAATAATTCTTTTAAATGCATCAGTCTCCTAAATCATGTAGACAACAAGATTTGGAGTTATAAACCAAGATACAGTGATACTAGCTTTTATACTAATAATTGTTTTTTTTCTTTAAATGTATTAGTCTCTTAAATTATGTAGAAAAGAACAAGTGCAGTTACAAGCCATTGTTACAATGATATAGCTTTTATATTTCCCCATATATTTACCTTACTGAGATCTTTGTTTCTCCATATGGCTTTAAGTTACTGTCTAGTGTCCTTATTTCGCTTGTAGGGCTCCCTTGAGCATTTTTTGTGTGTGTGTGAGGAAGATCAGCCCTAAGCTAACATCCGTGCCCATCTTCCTCCACTTTATGTGGGACTCTGCCACAGCATGGCCTGACAAGCAGTGCGTCAGTGCACGCCCGGGATCCGAACCTGGGCTGCCAGCAGCAGAGCGCGTGCACTTTACCGCTACACCACGGGGCCGGCCTCCTTGAGCATTTCTTACAGGGCACGTCTAGTGGTCAGGAACTCCACAGTTGTTGTTTATCTGGGAATGTCTTAATTTCTCCCTCATTTTTGAAGGACAGTTTTGCCAGATATAGGATTCTTGTTGATAGATCTTTTTTACTTTTAGCACTTTGAATATATCAGCCCACTATCTTCTGGCCTCCGAGGTTTCTGATGAGAAATTTGATGCTAATCTTTTGATTAGCATCCCTTGCATGTGATGGTTTGCTTCTCTCTTGCTGCTTTCAAGATTATCTCTCTGGCTTTTGTAAGTTTGATTGTAATGTATCTTGGTATGAGTCTCTTTGAGTTCATCTTACTTGGAGTTCATTAGGTTTCTTGGATGTTTATATTCATATCTGTCATCAAATTTGGGAAGTTTTCAGTCATTTTTTCTTCAAATATTCTCTCTGCACCTTTCTCTCTCTCTTCTCCTTCTGGGAGTCCCACAATGCATATGTTGGTCTGCTTGATGATGTCCTACAGGCCATTTTGGTTCCATTTGCTTTTCTTCAATCTTTTTTCTATTTCTTCCTCAGCCTCAATAATTTCCATTATCCTATCTTCAAGTTCACTGACTCATTGTTCTGCCCACTCAAATCTGCTTATAAATCCCTCTAGTGATTTTTTTCATTTCAGTTATTGTACTTTTCAGTTCCAAATTTTCTTTCTTTTTTTGGGGGGGGGGGGTTCTATCTCTTTATTGATATTTCCATTTTGTTCACACTTCATTTTCTTGACTTTCTCCACATCTTCCTTTAGTTCTTTCAGTGTCTTTAAGACCATTATTTTAAAGTCTTATATATCTTCCAACAAGTCTTTTTCAGGCACAGCTTCTGTTGTCTTATTTATTTTCCTTGAATGGGCCATGCTCTCCTGTTTCTTTCTGTGCCTTGTGAGTTTTTTGTTGAACATTGAACGTTTGAATCTAATAATGTGGTAACTTTGGAAATCAGATTCTCTCTCTTCTCCAGGGTTTGCTGTTTTGTGTTATTGTTTTAGGTTTCTTTTATTGTTATAGGATGTCTCTGTGCTGCAGATCAGTCTGAGATGTAAACTTAGTGTCTTCTCAGGTCTTTTCTGAGCCTTTTCCTGGGTGTGTACAGTCACTTTCTAATTTTCCCTGTATATGCAGTTGTTTTTGAATGTCCTAATCTTTAATGTCTGGCTACCAAAGGGAAAAAAGTCAAAAATGAAGGGAGTAAAGAGTGTTGTCCTTTTAAATCCCCTGGAAGTCACTTCAGCTGAAGGGGAAGGGGCTTGACACAATGCGGGGAGGTGTAACAATGGCTGCCCCCCTCTTTGTCTGTACCTTTCTGATCGGAAGCAGCAATCAGCAATGAGAGAAAATCCCCAGTATTTGGAGGACAGGGTCCTTTTTGCCCACCCTGGCTCCTGCAAGCTGTGTGAAAGCTGCTCTAAGATCATATGCACAGCTGCCTGCCACTTGGCTAGGAGTAGAAGATGGGTAGCTGTTACTACACTAAGAGCTGATATTGACCAAAGTTAATTCCAATATACTATCCAATCCTTCCCCTGGAAGTTACAAGGCTTCAACAGACTCTAGAGTTCCAAAATAGTTATATCAGGCAGATTCTGCCAGTGCAATTGTTGTTCAGGTGGGGAGACAGATTCCTGGTGCATCTTGCTCCACCATCTTCCCAGAATCCTCTTTCCCCAGTATGAAGGCTTTTTTCCTCATTAAAGGGGATGTATGCAGCTGGCATGGTACTCTAGCTGTCCTCCCTTTCCACTGCCCTAGACATAGATGGGATACCTGGAGTTGTAGCAACCATCTTGTGGTCCTCAGGCATCAAACATGAGGAAAAAGGTAAGAGTCATAGGATTGCAGAGGGAGCGACGCCAGAAAAATGATGGATTAGGAAGCTGCAAGCTCTCGTTTCCCCACAGAAACACTGAAAAACAAGTAGAATAGTCAGAATCAACTTTGTAGGAGCTCTGAAAAATGGTCAAAGGTCTACAGCAACCCCAAGCAAACACTCAACTAAGAAAAAGCCATCTTCAAGACAGTAGGAAAGTTTTGTGGTGTTTTTACCCACCCTTGCCCCATCCCCTCCCTGGCACAGTGGAGGTCTTGGTCTTGAAGTGATGGCAGCAGTCCCTAATTCCCTTCCTCAAACAAGAGGGAGCAGAGCCAGCCTTATTTGCAAATTTTTGTGTATATTCATTCAAACCTGTCTAGGGGAGACCTGAAGGACTGATGTGAAGTGCTCATCTCTCTTTCACTTAATGTGGAACTCGGATTGGCAAAGCAGCAGTCACTGCTCATAAAAGACACTCAGTGCAAGGGATTATGGGCGGAGACATACGATAGGTCATCTAAGGCCCAGAGGAGAAGCTTGGGAAGTTAAGACATTCAAAAGCAGCTGTGTATACAGGGGTATTTAGAAAGCCACATGCATACACAGGGAAAGACACAGACATGCTCAAAAGAGACCTGGAAAGACCTGAAGCTTTCACCCTGGCCTGAGGCATGGGCTCACAGTAAGCCTAGCTACGTGCTGAAAAAGGATCCCAGCACAGAGCCAATCTGAAAATAATGGGAGAGGGGAGGTTTCTTGTTTGTTTGTTTTTCTGTTTCTTTGTGTGTGTGTGTGTGTGTGTGTGTGGCTTGTTTGTTTGTTTAGCTCCTGGCATTCAACGCAATCTCTACCAAAACATTGGCTGAACATGAGCTAAAGGATCAGAGACTTCAGGGAGGGCATACACAAAAAACAGTCTTTGCAAAAATAGTTTGGAAAGTATAAGAAAACAGACTACTACAGCCTTCAATGTTAAAAATAAAAACAAAGCAAATGCTGGGAAAGAGGGATAATATGATTTCCAGAGTTACCACATTATAATGGTCAGATGCCCAGTTTTCAACAAAAAATGACAATGCATACTGTCAACCTTAAACAAATAGACAGCTAGTTATTTCTCCAGCAAAGATAGGTTTATTTAGTATCAGCAAAGAATTGCAATTCAGGGTCTGAAACCATGGCAAGCCATGTGCCTGTCTCAAGCAGTAAAGGGAGGAGAAATTCTTTTATAGAGGGAAAGAGGAAGTTGGGAGGGCTATTGTAAACAAAAAGTCAATTGGAGGAATTGAGAGTTTGATGTATAGTGGCTTTCATTGGCTGAGCTGTGGCAGTCTCTTATTGGCTAAGCTTCTTGCCAGTCAAGAAAAAGAAGTCTTTCTTCTTCCTGTTGGACTCTGCTATTGACATAAGATATTAGAGCTCCCTTTTGGCCTCCAAACTCCAATTTAATGAGGTTTTTGTTTATGAATTTCCACTATACAAACAAAGAAGAAAATATGCCTATTCAAAGGAACAAAAATAAATTGACAAAATTATCCCTGAGGAAGCCCATAGACAAAAACCTTAAAACAACTGTCTAAAATATGCTCAAGGAGGCAAAGAAAAAGAAGCACAAAGAACTAAAGGAAATCAGGAAAACCATGTATGAATGAAATGATATTACCAACAAAGAGATAGAAAACGTGAAAAGAAACTAAAAAGAATTCTAGAGCTGAAAAGTACAACAACTGGAATGAAAAATTCACTAGAGGAGTTCAACAGCAGATATAAGCAGGCAGAAGAATCAGTGAACTTGAAGACAGAACAATTAAAATAAAGTCTAAGGAGCAGGAATAAAAAAGTATGAAAAAAGTGAGTGGAGACTTTAGGACACCATCAAACAAAGCAACATACATATTATTGGAGTTCAAGAAGGAGAAGAGAGAGAGAAAGGGGCAGAAAGGTTATTTGAAGAAATGAGGGAAAAATTTCCCAAATTTGATAAAAGACATAAATCTATACATCAAAGAAGCTCAATGAACTTCAAGTAGGATGAACACAAAGAAATTCACACCAAGGTACATTATAATCAATTCTCAAAGGCCAAAAACAGATATAATCTTGAAAGCAGCAAGAGAGATGTGACTCATCACATACGAGTTTGCTTCAATAACATTATCAGCTAATTTGTCATCATAAACACTGGAGGCCAGAAGGCAGTGGGCATGATATGTTTAAAGTGCTGAAAGAAAGTAACAACAAGAATACGATATATGGCAAATTATCCTTCAAAAGTAAGGAATAAATTAAGTAATCTCCAAATAAACTAAAGCTGAGGGAGTTTGTTACCACTAGACCTGCCCTGCAAAAAATGCTAAAGGGAGTCCCTCAGGTTGAAATGAAAGGACATGAGACAGTAACTCAAAGCTGTTTGGAGAAATAAAGATCTCAGTAAAGGTAAATACATGAGCAAATATAAAAGCCAGTGTTATTGTACCTTTGGTTTGTAACTCTGTTTTTAATTTTCTATGTCATTTAAAAGACAAATGCATAAAAATTATAATTTGATGTTAGTGGGCAAACAATGTAAAAAGATGTAATTTGTGACATTAATAACATAAAGAGGGGAGATGGAATTGTATAGGAATAGAGTTTTGTGTTCTTTGAAGTTAACTTGGTATCATTCTAATTAGATAGTTATAATTTAGGATGTTATATGTAGTCCTCATAGTAACTACAAAGAAAATAGCTATAAAATAGATGCAAAAGAAAATAAGAAGGGAATCAAAACATGTCACTACAAAAAATAAACTAAATACAAAAAAGGGCAATAAGGAAGGAAATGAGAGGATAAAAGCTATAAGACACAGAAAACAAACAGCAAAATGGCAGAAGTCCCTCCTTATCAGTAATTACTTTAAATGCATATGGACTAAACTCTCCAATCAAAAGTCAGAGATTGGAGAATGGATTAAAAAATGTTCCAACTATATGCTGTCTACAAGAGAATAACTTTAGATCTAAAGACACAAATAGATTGAAAGTAAAAGGATGGAAAAATATATTCCATGGAAATAGTAACCAAAAGAGAGTGGTGGTGGCTATACTAATATCAGACAAAATAGACTTTAAATCAAAAATTGTTACAAGAGACAAAGAAAGACACCATGTATTAATTAAAGGGTGAAGTCATCAAGAAGATGTAATAATTATAAACATATATGCAGCAAACAACAGAGCCCCAAATTATATGAAGCCAAAATGGACAGAATTGAAGGGAGAAATAGACAGTTCTATAATAGAGACTTCAATACCCTACTCACAATAGTGGATAGAACCACCAGACAGAAAGTAATTAAGGAAATAGAGGACTCAAACAATACTATAAACCAGTTAGAACTAACAGACATTACAGACAACTCTACCCAACAACAGCAGAACACACATTCTTCTCAAGTGCACATGGAACATTCCCCAGGAAATACCATATGTTAGGCCACAAAACAAGTCTTAATCATTTAAAATGATTGAAATCATACAAAATATCTTGTCCAATCACAATGGAATGAAACTAAAAATAAAGAGCACAAGGAAAACTGAAAAATTCACAAATTTGTGGAAATTAAAAAACATACTCTTGGGCCTGCCCCGTGGCGTAGTGGTTAAATGCACACACTCTGCTGCTGGCAGCCCGGGTTTGGATCCCGGGCGCGCACTGATGCACCACTTGTCAGGCCATGCCGTGCTGTGGCGGCGTCCCACATAAAGTGGAGGGAGATGGGCACAGATGTTAGCTCAGGGCCAGTGTTCCTCAGCAAAAAGAGGAGGATTGGCATAGATGTTAGCTCAGGGCTGATCTTCCTCACCAAAAGAAAAGAAAAGAAAAGAAAAACATACTCACAAACAACCAATGAGACAAAGAAGGAATCCCAAAAGAAATTAGAAAATACCTTGTGACAAGAGATTTTCACATATTGAGGTATATGGGGTAACTATTTGGGTTCAAAACTGATTTGGCTTGAACTAAAAAGCCTGATTTATGGCCTATCAAACATACATTGTACATCTACTTAACCATTAAAGAATACACTCTCTTAAGAATGCATACTTCCCCTCCTATGCCCTATTGATAACGCCCAGATTAGTCCCTTTCTGGACATCAGGGTCATGTCGACCTGCTAATTTGCAACTAAATATCTCTTTGAAATTTTGATGAAAATGTACCCTGGATGTCTTTAATGTATGTTCTTTGTTCTAAAGAGATATAAGACTGTACTGTAAAACATGCTTCTCCAGAATGCTTTCTAAGGCCTTCCTGGGTTATAATCCTCACTCTGACTCAAGTAAACTCACCTTATTTCTCTTATCTATAGAACGGTCCTTGGTTATTTTGTGTCAACACTTGAAACAAACAAAAATGAAAACACAACATACCAAAACTTACAGGATGCAGTGCTTGAGACGGAAATTTATAGCTATAAATGCATATGTTAAAAAAGAAGAAAGATCTCAAATCAATGGCTTAGCTGCACACCTTAAAGAACTAGAAAAAGAACAAACTAAACCCAAAGCTAGCAGAAGGAAGGAAATAATAAAGATTAGAGGGAGACAAACAAAACAGAGACTAGAAAACAATAGAGAAAATTAATGAAACTGAGTTAGTTCTTCGAAAAGAACAAAAAAATTGATACAACTTTAGCTAGACTAAGAAAAAAAATATAGGGCCGGCCCCGTGGCTTGGCGGTTATGTGCGCGCACTCTGCTGCTGGCAGCCCGGGTTCGGATCCCAGGCACGCACCGACGCACCGCTTCTCCAGCCATGCTGAGGCCGCGTCCCACATACAGCAACTAGAAGGATGTGCAACTATGACATACAACTATCTACTGGGGCTTTGGGGAAAAAATAAATAAAATAAAATAAAAATTAAAAAAAAAAAGAACTTTTAAAAAAAAAGAAAGAAAAAAATATAGAAGACTCAAATAATTAAATCAGAAATGAGAAAGGACATTAGAACTGATTTTAGAGAAATAATATGGATTCTATGAGCATACTATGAACAACCGTACATCAACAAATTATATAACCTAGATGAAATAGACAAATTCATAGAAACACATAACCTACGAGATTGAATCATGAATAAATAGAAAATCTGAACAGACCCACAACTAATAAAGGGGATTGAATCAGTAATCAAAACCCTTCTAACAAAGAAAAATCCAGGAATGGATGGCTTCCCTGGTGAATTGTACTAAACATTTAAAGAAAAATTAAGATCAATCCTGCTTAACTCTTCCAACAAACTGAAGACAAAGAACACTTCCTAACTCATTCTATGAGGGCAGCATTACACTGATACTAAAGCCAGACAAAGACATCATAAGAAAAGAAAATTAGACCAATATCCTTTATGAATATAGAGGCAAAAATCCTCAACAAAATACTAGCAAACAAAATCCAACAGCATATTAAGGGGATTATACATCATGACCAAGTGAGATTTATCCCACGAATGCAAAAGTGGCTCAACATAAGAAAATCAATCAATGTAATATACCACATTATTAGAATGAAGGGGGAAAACCACGATTACCTCAACTGATGCAGAAAAGGCACTTAACAAACCCCAACACCTTTTCATCATCAAAAACACTCGTAAAACTAGGAATAGAAGGACACTTCCTCAACGTGATAAAGGACATCTGTGAAACACCTACAAACATCTTACTCAATGGTGAAACACTGAAAGCTTTTCTCTTAAAATCAGGAACAAGACAAGGGTGTCTGCTTTCACCATTGCTATTCAAGATTGTGTTGGAATTTCTAACCAGAGCAATTAGGCAAGAAAAAGAAACAGATGGCATCCAAACTGGAAAAGAGGAAGTAAAAAGAGGAAAATCCCAAAGAATCCAAAAGAAAGCTACAGGAGCTAATAAATGAATTCAGCAAAGTTGCAGGATACAAAACCAGTTGCACACAAATCAGTTGTATTTCCATACACTAACAATGAACAATCTGAAAAGAAAATTAAGAAAAGAATTCCATTTGCAATATCATCAAAAAGAATGAAATTCTTTGGAATAAATTCAACCAAGGAGGTGAATAACCTGTGCACTGAAAATGACAAAACGATGCTGAAAGAAATTAAAGACACAAATAAATGGAAAGACATCCCATGTTCATGGACTGGAAGACTTAATATTGTTATGATGTCAATACTGCCCAAAGCAATCTACAGAGCCAATGCATTTCCTATCAAAACACCCATGATCTTTTTTGCAGAAATTCATGTGGAAACTCAAGGGGCCCTGAATAGCCAAAACAATCTTGACAAAAAAGAACAAAGTTGGAAATCTCACACTTCCTGTTTCAAAACTTACTACAAAGTTACAGCTACCAGAATAGTGTCACACTGAAATAAGGACAGATATATAGACCAGAGACAGTCTTTTCAACAAATGGGGCTGAGAAAACTGGATAGCCACATGCAAAAGAATGAAGTTGGACCTTTACCTTACCCCATATACAAAAATTAACTCAAAATGGATCAAAAATCTAAATGAAAGAGGTAAAACTATAAAACTCTTAGAAGAAAACTCAGGGGAAAATCTTCATGACGTTGAATTTAGCAATGATTTCTATGCTATGACACCAAAAGTATAGGCAAAAAAACGATGTATTAGAATTCATCAAAATTGAAATCTTTTGTGCTCCAAAGGACACTATCAAGAGAGTGCAAAGACAACTCCCAGCATAGGACAAAATATTTGCAAAACACATATCTGATAAGGGATTAATATTAATATGCAGAATATATGAAGATCTCATAAAATTTAATAACCAGAAAACCCACCCAATTCAAAAACAGGCAAAGGACTTGAATAGACTTTTTGCCAAAGATATACAAATGGCCAGTAAGCACAGGAAAAGATGCTCAACATCATTAATCATTAGGAAAATGCAAATCAAACCACAATGAGATAGCACTTCACACCCATTAAGTTGGCTGTTAGCAAAAAAATGGAAAATACCAAGTGTTGTTGATAATGTGGAAACATTGGAACCCTTGTGCATTGCTGGTGGGAATGGAAAACGGTGTGGCCACTGTGGAAAACAATTTAGCAGTTCCTCAAAAAGTTAAACATGGAATTACCATATGATCCATCAATTCTACTCCTAGGTACATGCCCAAAAGAATTGAAAGCAGGGACTCAAACAGATACCTGTACACCAATATTCATTGCAGCACTGTTCACAATAGCCCAAAGGTGGAAACAATCCAAGTGTCCATCAAAAGATGAATGAATAAAATGTGGCATATACATACCAGGCAATGTTATTCATCCACAGAAAGGAATGAAGTTCTGACACATGCTACACCATGGATGAACCTGGAGGACATGCTAAGTGAGATAAGCCAGACACAAAAGGACAAACACTATATGATTCCACTTATGTGAGATACCTACAGTAGTCAAATTCATAGATACAGAAAGTAGAATGGTGGTTGCCAGGGGCTAGGGGAGAGGGATGGGGAGTTAGTGCTTAATGAGCACAGAGTTTCAGTTTCATAAGATGAAAAGAGTTATAGAGATGGATGGTGGTGATGGTTGCACAACAATATGAATGTACTTAATGCCACTGAGTTGTACACCTGAAATGATTAAGATGATAAATTTTGTCATGTATATTTTACCACAATTTTTATTTATTTATTTATTTATTTTATTTATTTATCTTTTTTTTTTATTTTTCTAAGGAAGATTAGCCCTGAGCTAACATCTGTGCCAATCTCCCTCTACTTTATATGTGGGTCACTGCCACAGCATGGCTGATGAGTGGTGCACGTCCTCGCCCAGGATCCAAACCCGTGAACCCAGGCTGCCAAAGCGGAGTGTGCCAAACTGCACCACTACGCCACCAGGCCAGCCCCACAATTTTTTTAAAAAACGATGGCAGGGCAGGAAGATGGAAGAACTTGGATCCCTAATGGTGGTGTAGAGATGCTGCTCCATGTCTGCAGCCATCTAACTCCAGTCATCCTGATACGTAAGAAAGACAAGACCTGTCACTGGTCTCTTGCTGCAGCTATGTGCACCCCGTAAGTGCTGTGCCTGGCACACCCTGCTGTCTCCCACAGAGCTCTCAGCACTCCTCTCTACTTTTGCTCTGCAGGGGGGTCTCAACCTTGGCACGATTGACATTTTTAGCCCGATAACTCTTTGTTGTGGGGGCTGCCCTGGGCATTGTGGGATTTCAGCAGCATCCTTAGCTTCTGCTCACTAGAAGCCAGCAACATCCACCCCTCAGATGTGACAACCTAAACTGTCTCCACTCCTTGCCAGATGCCCCATTGGGGCAAACTGCCCTGGGTTGAGAACCACTGCCCTATGGAAGCCTTTACTAAGCCAACTAACCTGCTCACCACTCTCCACATGCCCTGTGGGTTCCTTCCTCTTAGTTCTGCTGTGGCCCCGTGAAGGCCCCCTCCAGATCTTTCCAAATCCTGCCTGTCCTTCACACCGTAAGTCAAATTCTCCATCAGCGGTGGGGACTTCACCCACCACCCTCAGCCCAGGCAGTCTCTCCCTGTTCCAGCCGTCGTGGCATTTGGCCCATCTGTTGCCTCCTGGAGGTTGAGTTCCCGGTTCCTGGGGCAGGGATCCTTGCACATGTAAGGGTCCAATCTGTACATTTCAGTGAAAAATTAGATTGCTTGTCCCTGGAGCTCAGCTGCAGTCGGGACTCACTGGTGTAGAAGCCAGAAAACTCAGGGCTTTCTGGTCCTTTGTCCCCACCTCCCATGGGGCAGCCATCCTCCCATTAGGCAGGAGGCCAAGCCAGCAGCATCTTGGGGTCCTGCTCCTCCAGCCTGCTGCTGAGGTGGGGAAGGGCTTGTGGGGCCCCCAGAGAGGATGACTTAGGCCTGACGCAAGCAGGGGCCAGTCACTTGCTTTATGGAACCTCTAAATGGATCAGATCTAGCATCCTTCCCAAGGGCTCCCTGGAGGGGGAGGGTAGCAGCTCGGACAATCTACTGCTGACTGCTGCCCCCAGAGCACCCCTGGCCCAGCTCCAGATCTGGCAAAAGGTGGCCTTAGGTCTTAATAGGCCAAGACCTGGGCAGAGAAAAGAAATCAGAAGCCAGACTGCAAAGCAGGGGATGTGGGAAATGGAGTCCACACATCCAGGCTGAGTGGGGACGAGGTCTGGGAGGCTGACCTTGATGCTTATTCTCCACTTCACAGCATCATGTTGCTTCTCACATTCACACCAGCCCTGCAAGCTGGGTGGGTGTCTTCACAGTGGGATCTGTCTTCTATGGTGGTCCCTTTTGTAGCTGTACCCTAACTTTCTAATCTGGAGCCAATAAGTCAGAATCCAAAGGAGCCGTGAGAGGGGCCTGAAGCAAGGTTCCCCAGGTGGGTGACAGCTCTGCCCAGGGAGCAGGTGACAGTGGGCAGAGATAGGCCTCTACCTTCACCCAACACCCCCAGCTTGGCAGTCAGCCCCAGGCTGGGGCATCCCCACAGCCGTGGTCTCTACCCTGAGTCACCGAGATGACATGGAGGGAGCATCCAGCCCAGCATCAAGGGGCAGAATCCAGCCTGCTTGGTATATCCTTTCCTTCCTTTTAACTGGTAATAGTCCTCAAGAGCCCCAGGCAGGAGAAGGGGTTGTGAAAAGGTACCAGGGACAGTATCAGGGGAAAAGCCGTTTTTGCTTTGGTTTTTGTTTTTGTTTTGAGGAAGATTGGCCCTGAGCTAACATCTGTTGCCCATCTTCCTCTTTTTCTTTTTCCTCCCCAAAGCCCCAGTACATAGTTGTATATCCTAGTTGTAGGTCCTTCTAGTTCTATGTGGGATGCCACTTCAGCATGGCTTGATGGGTGGTGAGTAGGTCCGTGCCCAGGATTCAAATTGGCAAACCCCGCGCTGCCAAAGTGGAACGCGCGAACTTAACCGCTACACCACTAGGCCGGCCCCAGGGGGGAAATCTTTTAATGAATATTGAGTGAGCTCCTGCTGGGCCCAGGAACACACTAAACAACGTGGCATGGTCCCTGCCTCCAGGACTCCCAGGCCAGGGTGGAGACAGGCCACAGAGAGGAACCTAAGAGTTCAAGGCAGTATTAGAGACACAGAGAGAGAGAAGGGCGAGAGGTCAGGACAGCTTCCTGGAGGATGCTGTGCCAGGGCAAGAAAGGTTCCACACTCTAGGGTTGCCAAATTTAGCAAGTAAGCAGCAGCTAGATTTGAATTTCAGATAAACAAGCACTTTTTTAGTGTAAGTACATCACAGATAGTGCATGGGACATACTTATGCTAAAAAGTTACAGCCTTCATCACTGTACCCCACAGATGAAAATCAGGCTCAGAGAAGGGATGGGACAGGGCTGACCCCAGCTCTCTCACCTTGGGTTCCAGAGTGGGGCCCACAGACCTGAGCACTCTACTCTGCCTTTGCCAGGTGGTGCTGGGCTGGCTACTTACTCTCTCCTAATCTCAGTTTCCCAATCTGTAAAATGGGAGGGGTGTGTGGACATTAAAGCTCGCCTCTCAAAGGGTGGTCTGGGGTCTAGAAGCATTGGCCTCCTCCGGGGAACGACGTTGTTAGAAATGGAGACTCTGTGATTCCGGTGTGCGTTCAAGTTTGGGGGGCGCTGTGTGCACAGCCGCCCCACAGGGCATCGAGGGGCTGGCACAGAGCCAGAGCTGGGGGGCTCCCAGGCTGCCTGGCCTCGCCAGCGCGTCTCACACACAGGCACACTCCAGGGGGTACCTCCCTCTCACTTACAGATGAGACCCTGGAGGACAAGAAAAGGGAGACGCCTCCTGCAACGACACGAGCACATGGTGGGTGCCAAAAAGTCAGCTCTTGGAGCTGGTATGAAGACCCCCTGATGTGCCCGTCCTCCAGCTCAGCCGTGGCCATGTCGACTCACTGCTTCTCAGCGGGCTAGTGGGTGTACTCCTGGGCTGTGATGCTCCAGAGTGAGCGGGGTGCCGGGAGTGGCCCCTGCCCTGGTGGATGACCGCTTCCTTCTCCATGTAGAAACTGCAGTGATGAATGCAAGAGAAGCAGCTCACAGCCCCTCCCTGAGGCGAGACATCCTAATGCTGCCTTCTGGGGCAAGGTGGACGGCATTTGGCAGGGGCGCCTCTCTGCACGCCTGTCAACTAGATCACCATGACCTCCTAGGGACACTGCCCTTGGGGAGCAAAGTCCCAGAGAACAATTCCCCAAAAGCGAGTCATCGATCCTCAACAGATCCTCAGATCCTCTCAGGGGGAGAGTTATCTGGAATGGAGGGATTCCTGCTCTAGGTCCGGAGGTTCCTCCTGTCCATCATCACCATGGCCACTCGGCTGTCTGATCAGGGTGCTCCTCTGCTCAAAAACCACCTGCACCTTTTTGTATCTTTTGAATTTTTAACATGGGACTGTATTATCTTTTTAAGTTAAATCAAGTTAGTTTTCAGCCTTTGCCTATTTTGGTGACGACCACTTTGGTTTTCTTTTTATCCTCAGACATGGTAGGCTCCCTCTACCTGGAGTATTTGCACATGCTGTTCCCTCTAGGCACTGCTGTTCCTGCCCACCCTTCCTGCCTCACTTGCTCAGGCAGCCAACTTCCCCAACTCCTCCAGCTGGGTGAGGCCCCATGTAAACCCCCCAGCACCATGGATGCCCCCGAAGGGTGACTATCTAGCAGTCTGGGCACTGGCCTAAGGGCACTGCCAGCACTCCCTCCTGTCCCCAGCTCAGCGTCTGCACCAGGCAAGCCCCAATAAGTGTTGGCAGGGCAGACTGTTTCGTGGAATCTGCAGCTCGGGGGAGGTCGGGATGCATTCAAGGCCTGGTTTTTTTTTTTTTTTTGCTGAGGAAGAGTCACCCTGAGCTAACACCTGTTGCCAATCTTCCTCTTTTTTGTTTGGGGATGATTTGCCCTGAGCTAACATCTGTGCCAGTCTTCCTCTATTTTGTATGTGGGTCACCGCCACAGCATGGCTGCTGACAAGTGGTGTGTAGGTCTGCACCCAGGAACCAAACCACGAGGCCACGGGGTGAAGGCCTGATTCTTGATCTCCCTAAAGCTCCTCGCATGCAAGGGCTGTGCCCTGTCCATCTTCCCTAGACCCTAGCCCACGATATGGAACACAATGGTGCCCATCCAGGTCTATGTGTGGGTGTGACTGTGCCAGCCGGAGGTGGAGATGGTCGCTGTACTCCTCTGACCTCCCTGCCGTAAGTCTCGTGCATCAGCTGCCTGGGAACCGGCCGAGCTTATCTGCTGCTCAGTGAAGCTGACCTTACAACAGGCACCTCACCTTCCAGGGCCAGGGCACTCGTGTGCACACCTGTGTCCCAAGGCCTGTTCCATTCTGGTCTGGACATGCTTGTTAAGGACAGAAATTTCAACACTGGACAGAAAAGTCCAGCCTCTGAGGGCCTGTTTTCTCCGTATGTAAACGGACACAGCGGTGCTGACCCCCAGGGCTGTGTGAGGATCGAATGAGATGTCTAAGCCCCTGTATACCTTCCCTCTGTAGACTCCGGGCTCAGGGACACACTCCACTCTCTCCACTGCCCCAGCCAATTCAGACCCCACCAAGTGCTGGGCCTGTTTGGCTCAGAGAGAGGTACGCAGGCTCAGCCCAGCTCCCAAAGTGCCTAGGGTGGCACCAGCCCCCATGTTGGTGAGAGGGCCAGCAGGGCTGGCTACTCCTCCGCTGGGGTGGACAGCAGGCCAGCCCAAGGCACCAGAGCAGGCCTGCACTGCTGCCCAAATGCTGCCCAGCTCTCATCTCCCCTGTGACCTCGACACACCAGGGAACTTTTCTGAGCTGCAGCTCCCCCTCTAGGAACGGATAATAGCCTTCTCCAGGGGCTGTTGCGAGGATACAAGTCTGTAAGTACGCATAAGTACACTCAGTACAGTCTCGGCACACAGCCAGCGTTTAGCACACAGCCACCAGGCCTCCACTCAGCCCCCATCTTTGTCCCGAGGTGGGGATGCAGCCCAGAGCAGACCCCTTCGAGAAGGAACATCAGTGGGGAAGCACAAATCGCCCACTCTCCTGCATTAGGCTGGTTCTGGGACGCAAGCTCGTGGGCAGGGAGCGCCTGTAGGTGGCAGTGTCAGAGGGACAAGAACCGTTCCAGAGCAAGGCTGGTATATCATTTTAGAGCAAACAGCTTCCTAAGCATCCAGGGCTTCTCGTGAAGCAGGCAGGAAGGTCCATCAGGACTGAAGCCAGCAGCCTATCTCCTTCCACAACACAGAGTGACACCCACGAGGCTCGGGTGCTGTTCTGGGACCCAGCAGATGCTCATAAAGTTGCAGTCTTTGTTCAGGTCCATTAACTACTTCTCCTCAACGCACCTGAACCATGGCGGACTGCAAGAATCCTGGTTGCACTGCACTGGCTGCTGTTTCACATTTGCTGATAATCTCACCTAAGCAGCAACGCTGCTCCCATCACACACAGCCCGGCTCCCTTGGAATCCTCGGAACCAGAGCAAGAAATGTTGACTCCCCAATCTCGAGGTCCCAACACATCCTGACAGCAACCAGAGGCCCCCTCCTCCTCGCCATGCAGAGCAGCCTGTGCTGACACCACAGCTTGGTTTTCTTTCTGAAAGAAATACTCAAGCACTTCTGATTTTCTTCCTTTCTCTCAGTCTCCCTCCCCCACCTCGGCGTCTTCTCCTCATCAGTCTGGCCTGGTGAGGCCTGAGAAGCAGGTGACAAGGGAAGATTGCGATAAGCAGGCCAGTGGGCCCATCAAGGGCACAGAGTCAGCAGTCCCCTCTCCTCCAAACGGCAGGAAAAGCTGGGAGGCCCTGAGCAGCTGGGTGGAGAGCAAAGGAACAGCAGGCACATGCGCATCACACTACCACTGGTGCATTTAAAATACGCGAGGTGTGCTGAAGGAGCAGAGCGCCTCAGAGAGCTTGGGAGATGGCTGTCCCTGGCTGCCAGAGGAGGTGGGAGGCTGAATTTATGATGGGCCTGCACACAGTCAGAAAGCCCTGTCTTTCCTGCACGAGCGTCGTTTCTGAGCTGCGGGAGAGGGAGGCCAGTCAGCCTGATCCCAGATAGGAAGGCCACAGGAGCAGCTGTGGGCCGGGCCAGAGACCTGGACGAGGGCAGGTGTCTTCCAGGGCCCAAAGGCCCCTAGGTTGCAGCGCCCCATGGCAGACCTCTGCTGGCCAAGGGGGCTCCACACACAGCAGGCAGAGAGGCAGGCCCCGCCTCCTGGAAGTGGTTTCTGATTACCAAGGTTTCCAGGGTTGGTCCCTTCCTACACACAGGAGGCACAAACTGGGGCAGCTAGAGTCTTTATTCCACTATTAAGGGCAACATGCCAGGCTGGCAGCACCACAGGTCTGCAGGGCCTCAGTTCTGCCTACCCTGGAATCTAGTCCATCCAGGGCAGTAATCCAGCTATGTCCAGGCCAAGAAGCCCACTCCCTCCAAGCGGGGAAGCCCACTGCATGCTCTGCTCAGCCTGGGAGGCCCAGGAAGGTGGCCGAGGCTGCCTGCAAGACCTCAGGTGGGCATCACTGTGGATCTGCGTTTCTCTCTTCTGTGCTTGAAGCTGCGTAGTGGGTTCTGGGCCTTCGCCTTCTATGGGGGCAAAGTTGCAGGTTAGCTGAAGGAATCAGACATCCGTCTGCCCAGACAGTGACAGACAGAGAGAAGTGGATGTTGTTGCCACTTGGCATGGCCCTGCAAGCCACAAGCCAAGGACAGAAGCTGCTGTCACCACAGAAGGCAGCCCCTTGACCCCCCCACCTTCCTCTTCCTGCTGCCTGAGAACAGGGAAGGCAGTGGGGACAGAACAGCAGGTCCTCCTCTGAGCTTGAAGTTGTCTGTGGGCTGCTGAAGGAGAGTCCCCGCCCCCATGACTTTGACCCGGCAGCCAGGAGTCTGGGGCCAGTTCTTGGGGCCTCCTTCCTCCCTCCCAAGGGCAAGGTGTGTGCACCCTGGTGAGAAGGAAACAAGGTGGAAGGGGAGCCCTGCAGCTGTCACGAAGGCCCCAGGGGACATACCTTGGCCTTCTTAGAGGAGGACGGCTTCTTCCGCTTCTTGTGAGGGTGGACAAAGCCACGAAGAGCAGGAGGAACTGGAAGAGATGTGTGGCCTCAGCAGCCGCGACCCCACCCCACTGTGACCTGGTCCCACCCCCTCGCCTCAGCCCTTGGCACAGTACTGAGTCCAATCCGACCAGGCCACCTGGGTCCCATCAGGTCCTCAAGCACTTGGCCGCCCCATCCCGGCCCCTCTATGCCTCTCAGACACACGCTCTTGGCCAATGACTTTGCTCTTATGTGACAGAAGATGGAGTCCCCTCCTACCCCTCTTCTCTCTATCTCCCTCCTCGTTCCTTGGACCAGGACCCCAGCTGGTATCCCCTCCAGCTCACATCCTTGGGGAACCTGGTCCCCACCAATCTCTCAGGCATTTTCCATCTCTTCTGGATCCTTCCCTTCCACTCGCTCAGGCCTCTCCTGCCACACCTGCCAGCTCGCTGCCGCTCCAGGAGGCACTGAGGAAGGTGGCCTGCCCTCACCGCCCTTCTCCCTTAATCCACTGTAAGCATTTTTCGCATAAAAGTCACATTGCTCATGACCAAACACACAAGTAATGGCTGTAAAAGGGAACCAGTTCCACTCGGGCTTTGGCATTCTCTGTACCATGGACACCACGCACGGGCCGTCCCTGACCTCCTGACTGCAACCTGGGCGTCTCTCCTCTACACGAGGCTCAGGCAGGTCCACTCTCTCTCCCCCTGCCACCTGCTCTGGACTGCAGCCACCCCACCCTGGCTTCACCTGGTTACGAACCCCACGTCTGCTCCAGCACAAGCAGCACTGCCTTCGCCCACGACCCTCCATCACACTCGGACACTCCCTCCCACACACAGGCAGCTGCGTGGCCAGTTACTGGCTCGTTCTTTCAACAGGCCAGGCTCTGGAGCAAGATCACCTGGCCTTAAGTGCTGGGTCTGCCCCTTCATGAGGCGCAGAGCGTCTGTGCTGCCTCGGGTTCCTCAACTCCACAACACAGAAAGCAACAGCTACCAGGAGCATTATGCAGGTGAGTTTAAGTGAGTGACTGTTTTTGCATTTGTGTTTGTGATGTGCTTGCTGCCCAGTCTCCATGGTCCTGTGTCAGCCCAGCACACAGCAGACGAGGAACAAATGCTATTCCCGCCCCAGGGCCCCGCCCAGGCTCTGCTCACCCAGGTAGTCGGGGACGTGGCCCAGGTGAGGCTTCACGACGGCAGGGTGCAAGGGCAGGTCATGCCGCAGCAGCTGGAGGTCCCTGGGGTTGTCTTCAAAGTACGTCTGATGGGGGAAAGACGCAAGCACTGCAGGGTCAGTCTTCCTTGTGCAATTTCACAGGGGCGTTTCCAACAGCTAATCCGTGTTTTAGAATTTTGGACTGTCTGGGTTCTCGTTTCCCCTCAGGTGCTGTGTGTCCACATTCACAGCCCCATTTCTGTGAAGACATGGCAGCACACTGCACCTGTCTCTGGGCGTCATCCCAGACACTGTTCTGCATCCCACACAGACCACTGCCTCGTCCTTTTCTGTCTGAGTAATGCTGCACCTGTTTGTTGAGTGCGTCCCTGCGGTGACGCTCAGATGTTTCCCCTTGGGAATCCTAACAATGCTGTGACAAACGCAGGCACGTGTGTGATCGTGCACACTCACAACCCCGTCAAGGGGAGAAACTCTAGAAGTTGTTGTTCTGATGGACATGGCAACTGTCCGCCACGAGTGACCTCCCAGTGAGCAGCTGCCTCATCTGCTCCTGGCCTGTCTCCTCCCCATCAACCTGACCAAAGCACACCTCACTGCCATTCACCGCCTCTCACCACTCAGAGCTCTGCCAGCCTCCAAGGGAGATCCCCTAGAGCTCCGCCCCTCTGCCCCTTCCTTCCTCCCGGCCCCTCTCACCTTGAGCTTCTCTGAGTGCAGAAGCTCCTCCTTGATCTCCTTCAATCTCGCCTCTCGAATGGCCTGTTTAGTCACCGAACGCATGGCGTCCTGGGGGAGAGATCAAAAGTCTCTCAGCGTGGTGGGGCTGCCGAATCCTCCCCCATGCCCGGGCACTCAGCAGCAAGGGTCAGATCCCAGGTCCTAGAGGAACCCCGACTACTCCCCTCCCCACCCTGTCCCGCTCACCCTGCAGCGGTAGCGGAAGCCTTCGATCTCCTCCATGTGGAACTGGTATGGGAGCAGGACAGGGGCTGCGTTCTCTGCAGAGAAGGCAGCAGTGAGGGCCCCCAGGCAGAAGGCTCAGCAGAAGGTCTACTGAGGGCCTCCTACTCACAGCCTCCCACACTTCCTGAGGCGAGGCAGCCGGGGGCCCAGTCCACACCTTCCTGGGTTTCACAACAGCTCACGAAAGGCACTCCACGATGCCATGGCTGGGGCGGCCCATCGTCCCCAGTCCTGGTGCCCATCACATCCCTCAGCCTCAGGACTTGCCCACCAAGCCACTCTCCTCCCCATTAAAGGCCACTCTGACCACAAGGGTACCATAACGACAGCCCAAGGCAGTAAGGAGCAGCGGCACCTCACGGTCAGGCACCGTTCTAAGCTGTCACAGCAGCGGACAGGGCTACTTGATGTTCACGACAAACCAGCATCGCCCATTCCAAATGAGAGAACCTGGCACAGAGGTGAGGCCCACTGTAACCCCTGGCTTCCCCACCAAGCAGTGCCCCCAAGTCACCTTCTCCACAAGCCCAGAGGCTTGATGCCACCTCAATGAACTGTGTCTGTCCCCAGGCCCCTGCCTCAAGTGTTGAGTGAGGCCCCACAGGAGCCCACAACCTCCTGGGTGGTGGGCAGCCCTGCCCACCCCTCCTCCACTGTCCTCTCCTGGAACTGGCTGCAACCTCGCTGTCTGGTGCAGTCCGGGGCCAGGGCTTGGCAACTTGAGTCAGTGAAGAGCCCTCCTGAGCAGCTCCCTCTCCCAGGGTCATCTCCTAAGACACCACCAGCATCTTCCCCATCTCCCAAAACCCCCTTCCTCCCCTCCCTTGGCCCTTCTGCCCTATGAGGCAGACAGTAAACATGACTTTGGATTACGTGATGGCTCTACACCTAGGCTGGCTCATCTGTGAAAAGGGACAGCGCCTGCCACCCAGGGCAGGATGAGGATGGAACATGGGACATGGTGCACAGCAGTGCCAGGCATGTGAGTGACTGCTGCTGGCACCAGTGTCCCTGCTGCCATCACCATCACTGGGTCTAAGGCGTCTTGGGAGAAGTCTGGCCCTGGCACAGGCCAACAACAGCAAGGCTTACCTCCACTGAGAAGCTCCTCGATCTTGCCTAGGTGGGACTGCTCTGGGGGTAGCACGAAGGTCAATACTATGCCTGGGTTGTTGGCACGTGCTGTCCTGCAAGGAGAGACGGCCCAGCCTGTGTCTCCAGCTCAAGTCCTGTAGTGTGCCCACTGTCCCACTGTCCAGCTGCCCGGCCCATCTTGCCCCAGCTCTCCTACCTGCCAGCTCGATGGATGTAGGCCTCGGGGGTGGGGGGGAGATCAAAGTTGAGCACGGCACAGACGTGGTGGAAGTCTATGCCCCGGGCCACACCTGCTTCTGGATCAGAAGCTCTAGACACAAATGTCCCAACATCAGACTGACCCTCTTTTCCTGCGGGTAGGGGTTCTCAACCGTATTTAATCAGTAAAATCTCTAAGCAAAGCCTTGTATGAAACCACAGGACCCTGATACATGTAAGACTCTATTGTGAGAACTATTCCAGGAGCTGGGATAGCAGGGCGGCCAAACCTTTGCCCTGACCTCAGCTCTGGGGCAACAGTGGAACTCACTGGCCCACAGGGAAGTCGGAGAACCACCTCTAGCCAGCCAACCCATTAGGAAGACAGAGACTGGGGAGTCCCCCCTCCCCCTCAGAAATATCCTCCCTGCAAGTCACAGCCGCACACCCAGTGCAAGCTGAGCCATCTCCCCTCGCAGGATGGTGTGGTAACAACCCAGGCAGTCTTGCCCTTGATGCTACCCATGCAGCATGTGCATGCACGCCCTTCACTCCCCTTCTCCAGACCCAGGCAGCTGAGCAAGGGCTCTGTGGGCTACGCTAGCAGCTAGGCCCGGAACATCTGGCTCTCTGCTCCAACACTCTGGTTTCACAGTCTTCTGAAAGGCTGAAAAACAGGTCTCCTTGGGGAGGGCTGGGAAATGGAGAGAAATGAGGACTTACCTGTCTCTCTTGGGCCCTTTGCCCCGACGCTTGCCATTGACTGGGGCCCCCAGGACTTCAGCATCGGTCGCTATGACGCAGTCGTAGAATCCTTGGTTGAACTGTGAGATGATGTGGCATCTGCGGTCCAAGAGCGGCAGGAAGGTCAGCCCCAAGAGCAAGGTGGAGGCCCCTCTCCCACCCCCAGCATCATGGTAACCATCTCCTTTCCGACTAGTCCCTCTTCTTTTTTTTTTTTTTTTTTTTTAATTTTTTTTCCCCCCAAAGCCCCAGTAGATAGTTGTATGTCACAGTTGCACATCCTTCTAGTTGCTGTATGTGGGACGCAGCCTCAGCATGGCTAGAAAAGCGGCGCCTCGGTGCGCGCCCAGGATCCGAACCCAGGCCTTCAGCAGCAGAGCGCGAGCACTTAACCGCTAAGCCACAGGGCCGGCCCCCCGACTAGTCCCTCTTCTTAAACTCTCCCCCTACTTCATCTTTGTGCCTCAACCTCCTCAGTTGAAGATGGAATAACAGTACGTATCTCAAAATTGTGAGAAATAAAGTCAGTAATTATCAGGCGAGCGCAGGGCTTGGCCTCTACTAAGCACCTAAGAAACAGGAACATCATTGGGTCTCCCCTTTCCAAGCCCCATCTTCCATGTATCAACCAAGATATTGGACGTGGCACACCTGGAGCGCAGTGGGAGTTCTCCATTGAGCACACAGGTGGGGATGCTGAACTGCTCCAGGAACAAGCGCAGCCGGTAACTCCGCTCTAGAGTGTTGACAAAGAGCAGAGACTTGCCCCGAATCAACGACAGCTTGAGCAGGGCATACAGCAACAGAAATTTATCTTCCTCAGTCTCACAGACCACCTGAAACTGCTGTAGCTGGTCTGGCCCTGGCAGCTGGGACTCCTGTAACTTGAGGGTAACCTAGGGGATGACAGGCCTGTGGTCAGGAAAGAAGAGAAGACAGAAGTGCTACCGCCAGCCGCTGGCTCACCAGCCACAGCACAAACGTGGTAGTACAGGGCACTCTGGGCCCCTCAACTGTGTGATGTAAGGATTCAAAGCACCCTACTGCTGTGGGGTACAGAGAACATAAACTACACATAAAGCATTTGGGGCACAGAACAAAGAGGAACACAATAACCGACTGTACCGAGGACGGAAGCCCTACAGCAGCAACCTTTCTGAAGAGTCAAGTTCACACAAGGTGAGAACTTTGGCCTTAGAATTTTAGCCCTGCTGCTCAAAGTCGCCTTTCTGCCCCTTGGGTGTCCCTGCTCAGGCCTTTAGGCGAAGACTGGTTTGAACCCCCCAGGGGACATCTGGAACAATGTAGTGACTTTGGATTGGGGAAGGGGGAGGGTGACAACCACTGGCTTCTAGGGCCTGAGAACCGGGAAGGCTAAACCAGTAAGAATTGTTCCAACCGAAACACCAAAGGGTTCCTTTGAGTATCACATGTCAGCAGCTCCAGACACTTCCATGGGTCCCTTACCGGGTTATGTAGCACCAACTCCTTAAGTGCTTGTACATCTTCATTAAAAGTAGCTGACATCAGAAAAGCCTGGTAAATCCGAGGTAAGTGACTAAAACGACATAGAGCTCCATCAGACTCCAGCTCTGCGGGCCTCTAAGTGTGGCAGCTGAACTTCTGGCCACACCACTCTAGGCCCTAGTCTCCACTTACACCCCACGAGCCACACTCTTCTTCCTTACCAGAGAAGACTCTTGAGTTCTTCCTCAAAGCCAAAGGAGAAAAGAAGATCAGCCTCATCCACCACCAACAGCTCCAGGGAGTCTCGCAGTTTCAAGCTGTCTTGCTGCAAGTGGTTTAATATGCGAGATGGTGTCCCCACCACCACATCCGGCTTCTCCATCAGCAAAGCTCTGCAGGTAGGCAACACTTCAGGATTGGGGAGAAGGTAGCATTTGGGACCTCACCCCACACCAGCCCTCTTTGTTGCTGACACAACCCAATCCCACATCTTTGTGCAGCTTTATTCCCCTGCAGCTCTGTTGGTTTCACCCACCTCTGAGAAGCTGAGTCTTCAGCAGCCGAGACATTGGCCACCCGGATGTCTCGAGCACAGTAGGTAGCCAGCTGCTGAATCATGGACTGGGCCTGCCGGGCAAGTTCCTTGGTGGGCACAAGGACAAGGCCTCTCACTGCCTGCTCTACCGCAGGGCCTGTCTGCAAGAGCACAAATTAAAGGCTTCAGCCAGCCAGCTTGTGTCATCATGGCCACCTGATGCTTCTCTCTACTTCTTCCATGCAATCTGACCCAACTGTTGTGACTGCAATACAACAATTTAGCTGGGTTCTGATCAACCCCTCACTTACTTCTACCCACCTCAAAATGCATAAGGAATGATTCTTTCCCCAGGCATTGACTCTTACAAAGAATAACTTACTTGATGGTTGTGAAGTTACTTAAAATGCACCAATCAGGGCACTGGAGTTTCACAGTAATTCTCTAAGTAGGCGGAGGAGATGTGCCCACTTTTTAGAGTAGAAAGAAGAGAAAGTGATTTCCTCAAGATTACACAACCAATGGTGGTAGCAGCAACTGGACTAGAACCCAGATAATCTGAGTTCCAGCCCAAAGCGTCTGCCACAACACCACCAGGTTCTCTCAGGCCAGCCTTTACGAGTAAGAGGCCAAAAGAAAGCCTGGTTCTTGGGACAGACGGGGGCGGGGAGAGGAGGACGACACGGCTTTCCAGGAGGGCACAGCGGGCAATCAGACGCCCGCATCTCCCGTCCCGGCCTTTGAGGCCCCTCCCACCACCCACCGCCTTCCTGTGGAGCAGCAGCTGCAGCATCGGAATGGCATAGGCAGCCGTCTTCCCCGAGCCCGTGCGGGCCCGCGCTAGCAGGTCCTTCCCCTCCAAGGCCAGCGGGATAGCCTTTTCCTGGATCAGCGTGGGACGCGACCAGCCCAGGTCGGTGACGGCCTAGGAGAGACGACGGGTGTTCAGGTGGCGCGCTGCCCTGCCGCCGCCGCCCGCCACGTCGGCCCGCTCCCCAGTCCGCCTGGTACCTGCAGGAGCCGGGGGTCGAGGCCCATGTGTTCGAAGCCCAACGCTTCTGGGTCCGCCATGCTGCCGGTTTGTAGTGACAGCGTGCACGGGCGACAGGAAGAACGCGCGGCGCGTGGGCGGGTCAAAGCAACAACCAATCAGCCTCGGAGGACGCCTCACTGCCCGGAAGTGCTGGGGCCTGCCCTTCCGGTGTTCCGGCACGGCTCTGAGGCTGTTGCGCGGAGCGGGACACGGGGTCTCGGGGCAGGGGAGGCGGCGGGCAGCCGGGAGTTGGGGTCGTCTGGAAACCCCTCGGGTGCCCTCCTGTGCCCTGATGCGCCTCCTAACGGCTTGCTGGGTCACGGTCACCTGTGGCTGGTGCCCTACGCACCAGTCCCCTCCGTGCCCGCCTCCGCCCACCTCCACGGGTCAGACAGCCTGCAAGGTGGGCCAGATAGTTGCATGCTTGTGGCTTTACCTTCAGTTAGCGCTTCTCTCAACAACCTCGCCCTCATGATTATGCCAGCAGTTAAATACATCATTTAACGTATGCCTACGTTAAATACATCAGTGATCAGAGTGTTCGCCTGTGTTCTACCTAAGAGCAGGCATGCTGCCAGTGGTAGCTTACCGCATCTTTCCCACTCACTGGGGAGTCCTGCGCCCTCTCCTACCCTTATGCATCTAGGGGATCTCTATCGGGTGTGTAAGTACTAACTTCTCTACTACCTACTATGCTCAGGAGAAGTGCACGGGCAGATGTGTTCCAGAGTTGTAATGCCTGTAGCAGTGGTGGGAACATAGAGTGAAGGGGGGTTTGAGAGTAGAAAGCCTGTGACACTGCGTGTACTAGCATATGTAGAGGCCACATGTAGAGGCCACAGAGAGGCTAGGTAAAGGTTCAGGGCCACAGACAGTCCAAAGGCCACATCAAGGATTGTACAAGGAGAATGAGAAGAATGAGTAGCATGAGCGAAAGAGGAAGGTAGGTTGTCTGGGGTTCCCAAATTTGACTGCCCATCAGTTACCTGCACAGCTTGGTTAAAAGGGATTCTTGGTTCCCATCTGTATGAGTTCCTTGTAGCTGCTGTAACAAATTACCATAAACTTAGTGGCTTAAAACAACACAAATTTATTATGGTTCTGTAGATCAGAAGTCTGATACAGGTCCCATTGAGCTAAAATCAAGATATTGGCAGGGCTGTGTTCCCTTCTGGAAACTCTAGAAGGATAATTTGTTTCTTGACTTTCACGGCTTGGCTCGTGGCCCTCTTCCTCCACCTTCAAAGCCAGCAACAGTGGATTGAGTCCTCACATGGCATCACTGTGACCTTCTTTTGCCTTCCTCTTCAAGAAACTTGTGATGACATTGAGCCCACCCAGATAATCTAGGATAATCTTCTGATTTTAAAATCAGCTGATAGCAACCTTAATTCCCCTTTGCCATGTTAGGTAACACATTCACAGGTTCCAGGGATTAGGACATGGACATCTTTGGGGGGCCATTATTCTGCCTACCACCTCACCCCAAACATAAGCCTATTTAATCAGAGTGGACCTGAGTGTTGCCCAGGAATCTATGTTGATGAGTTTCCCAGATGACCCTATGCATCTGTTCTGACATGGCGCCAGCAAGAGTACTAGAGGCTAGGCTC
The DNA here is from genome assembly GCF_020826845.1 of Diceros bicornis minor. NCBI lineage: Eukaryota > Metazoa > Chordata > Mammalia > Perissodactyla > Rhinocerotidae > Diceros > Diceros bicornis. The sequence goes on from NC_080780.1 coordinate 1,641,866, forward strand.
TTGTTGTTAGGGTGAGAACAGAGAGCAGTTCATGCACCACAGATAAAGTGAGGCTGGGACCAGATAGAGCTGGGGACCGGGCTGGGGGGTCAGAATGAATGGCTCCCCCCTCACCTATTTTTTTTTGTGTGTGTAGTAAGGAGGTAGAAGGCTGTATGGTAAGAATGTTATATAGTCTAAGCAAGCAAGCGTTTCAGAATGGAGTCAGGGTAGTATTGGGGGGAAAACATCAGGATTCTTTGAATGTAGCAGAACTGTTTTTTAAAAAAACATTCTTAGGCCATAATGTATCTGTGAAAACCACACACCAGTATGGAAATCCTGCCCACAGCCACCACTTGTTGGCCCATCCTCTGGCCGTCGCTATGCCACCGGCCCCATCAGTGTAAAGGTGTAATGAACTGCCACATTTGTCCTCACTCCACTCCCTTTCCTATCAAAAGTTCACAAGAGGAGAAATGCAGGACATACTGACCTATTGGCATAATTGAGCTGCACTCAATTGTATCTACTGTTGGATAGACCTGTTGAAGCCACCCCAACTCTTATCTGTAGTTTTCTGTCCTCCCACAGCCCAGGCTCCAGTGTGTGCTTTGCTGGCTAGATTTCTAGTAAAAGCCAAAGAGAAATGTGTTGTCTTCCTGATGTGTCCCATACTCTTCAAGAGCCTCAGGCCAGAGGTCCACACAGCTCACTAGTTCCAAGGCCATCTGATTTTCCGTGTTAATTCTAACATGAAGAAAATTGAAAGCTACTTTGTGTGTGTGTGTGTATGTGTGTGTGTGTGTGTGAGGAAGATTGGCCCTGAGGTAACATCTGTGCCAATCTTCCTCTACTTTCTATGTGGGTTGCCGCCACAGCGAACCGGGGCTGCCAAAGCAAAGTGCGCTGATCTTAACCACTATGCCACCAGGCCAGCCCTGAAAGCTATTTTAAATATCTGAAGATTTTGAATAATTATGGCATTTCACCTCATCGGATTGTTACATGGCGATCCAGAATGAGAAATATGAAGAATATGTAGAATTTTAAAAATACTTATAAAAACGTTAAATGACAAAGCCTATAGAACTAAATTGCATATATTTTTCTAAGTAAAAATAGGTACATATATGGGACAGCATAGGACATAAAAAGAAGAACAAGAAGAGAAGAATTTAGTTCTTTAGGTCAGATAAAGAATAAATAATGTATTTTAAATAAATATGTAATAAATAAAACCATGAAATAAAATGTCAAGCATGGGCAATTAATGGTATTAAGTTTTACACAGCAGAAGAGCATGAGGCAAGTGTACTTAGATCTGTTTAAATTTCTGATTCTGGGGGGCTGAGAAACAGGTATTTAATCTGCTCACACGATTCCTTGGTGACAGGTCTGCTTGGCTGACCTCTGTGAATGGCTGAGCAACCACTCTGTCCGTTCCCACACCCTTAGAGACTCCTGTCAGGCCATACCCTACCTCGGGAGCCACATGCTGGAGCCCACTCCAGGTCAGCTGCAGAGGCAGTCCCGGCCACGAGCCTTTCCTCCTTTTCCCTTTGTGCCTCCCCTCTGCCCACAACCTCTTATTTCATTTCATACACAGCTACTACAACACCTTTTATTTCACTGAAAAAATCTGTATAAAGAACCAAATCTGGTTCCCATGAAAACATTTACAACAGCTTAAATAAAGGTGAAGGGGAGAGGGAGGATAAGAGTGCCCTGCCCGTGCCAGCTCTGCCACTACCTCACTTGGACTCTGAGGCCCTGTGTGATGGAAGTCACAGGCGTCTCAGAGAATTCTCTGCTTGGCCCTCTGATAAGGCCCTGAGAGCAGCAGTGATGTCTGCTTTCTGGCCCACAGACTGCTGACATCCTGAGAGCTGCCATGGTAGTTATCAAAAATGTGTGCCTAAACAGAATGCAGAGGGGACCACATTGGTGTTTTCAGCTAGTCACACACAGGCAGGAACACTTCAACTAGGAAGGAAAATATATAATTTATCAAAATATAGTTCTAATACATAGAAAAACATTTCAATTCTCTGGGGCCAAGACCTGCCCCTTATTTACATTCACAAAGCCACTGAATGAACCCAGGACTGACCGGGGAGCAGTGAGGCGGGGCCTCCTAAGTGGGGCATTTCAGTTGTCCACTGTGTATGTAGACACAGGGGGAAGTCAAAGGAGTCGCAGAGATTTTTCATTTGCTCATTTTGTGACCGGATGGAGGGGAATCACTGGAAGTGAAAGAACAAGACTTAGTCCTGGGTCACTTCTGCCTCTGCCCAAATCCCAAAACAGACCTTTCCAAGTCTGGACCAATGTCTTGTGTCCTTGAGAACCAGTGTTAACAAGTGGCTGATCTGAATGCTTTGTTGCCATGGAACCAATGTGGCTTATATTCTTTTTTCATTTTTCCCTCAAAATCCAGGTGGATAAGGTATTATTGGGCAGGGAAAGTACCAAATAGTTGAGGTAAGAGGGAAGGGTCATTCAGAGAGGACACTACACCAGCTTCTTGGCCTCAAAGAAGCTCTTGAGGTGACGCATCTGCCAGATGCCAGTGAGAATGAGGATGACAGTCTGAGCAATGGACCACCACAGGACTCTCTGGTTGGTGCTCTCACTGGTCAGGCGGAAGCGTTCTTCACGATACTGTATGGCATAACAACCCAGGATTAGAAGTGCTGGAAAGACGGTCCTAGCTGTTTCGAGGCCCCTCCCTCCCTTGGGACTACTCAACTTCGAGACCAAATGCCTTCTGGAATACTGCCTCTGATTCCATTGGGAGTGCCCCAAGGAAGTGATATACTGCCCCTCCTCAAGCATATATGCTAGAACAGAAATCACGCTCCTACCATTTCAAGCAAGACTCCAAGGTCAACAGGCAGGCAATGGCTAGACTAGATTGTGACCTGTCTTCTCCTCACTTTATTTTGCAGAGCTTAAAAATGGCTGTCTACACTGATCTCTCCATTCTATTCTCTGAACAGCTGATTTCCCAAGCAGAGAAGGCCCCAAACAGAAACTTTCAGTAAGTGTTGTGGGTATAAAAATCAACTGCCATGTCCAAGGACAGAGATATGCTCTTACCCTTTGGTAATCCTGCTCCTTCTGGATCTGTTCCACCTGATCAAGTAACTGGCGGGCTCGGAGCTGCAGCTCCGTCAGTTTATCCTTGGCAGCAATCTCGGGGTAGTTGTTGGCATGCTCCCCAACCTGGATGTCTAGGTGCACACGCTAGAAGGAAACAGGGTTGGAGCCCCATAGCAACCAGGTCAAAAAACACTAAAGTTATGGTGTCTGAGTGGTGGGGCCTCTGACTGTCTGTTCCAGGCTCTGGAACCCACTCTTGTCCCTGGATGTGGGGCCAAAGGGCAACATCGGTCTCCCCAATTGTGACTGTGCCACAAAGTGTCACAAATGATGACGGTGGTAAATCAAAACTTTGGAAACAAGTGAGAGATTCCCTGCTGCTGCCAAACAGAAAATTCTCTTACCAGCCTGCCGCCAGCGAAGAGAGCCATCCTGGTAGAGTTGGAGTGCAGGCAGATCTGATGTTCACCAGGAGTGTGGGAAGTGAAGGTGAAGCGCCCCTCTGAGCCGTACTGCCGGGACAGCACCACCTGCAACAAAGCAGTCAATGAAAGGCCCCCACCCCGTACCCTGACCTCTCCCAGCGCAGAGCATGTCCCTTGAGCTCTGTACATCCCAGAGGGCTCTAGTTAAGGACGCCTGATGCAGTCTGCAAGCCGCCGATGCCACAGCGGAGGGCGGCCAGCGGTGGCCCTACCTTGCCTTCAGGATCCTTCACCTCCACGTGCATGCCCAGGCCCGGGGTCGAGGGCAGGAAAACCTCCTTCTGTTTATCCCACATCTGGGTGCGGTAGTTCCCTGCGGAGCAGACAGAGCCGTCACAACCCGTCAGTTCTGCCCGGCTCCCACACTCCCAGAGCGCCGGGCAGGGGGCGCTGCTCGGCACGGCGTCCTCCAGGCGCCGCCAGGAGCGGGGAGCCGCAGCCGCGTCGGGGGGGACACGCAGGGCCCTGTCCACCCTCGCCCCGCCTGACCGATGACCATGGTCTCGTCGGGAATTTCCTCGATGAAGCAGCGCTTCTCGGTCTCGCCGATGTGAAAGTAGAGCCCCCGGGCGCCCGCCGCGCACAGCGCGAGCAGCAGCAGCGCCGACCACCCCATCACCGGCCGTCGACGGCCCCCTACACCTGCCATCTCGCACCCTTCGCCCGGCGCGCATGCGCCTCGCTCCCATGCGACGCAACACAGCCGGGCGCAGAGTGCGCGTGCGCGGTGACGCCCGCCCTGCGTCCACCCCGTTCTGCGCCCATCTTCACCGCCACGCGGCACAGCCGAGGGGAGAGTACGCATGCGCCAGACGCCCAGGTTGGGAGGTGGGGATCCCCTCCTGCTTCCCCGGTGCGCAGTCGGGCGCCTTCTGACGCGTGCCTTTGACCCAGAGTGCATGCGCGCGCCTGCGCCCCGCTCTCACTGGGCGGGGCAGCACGAACAGACGGAGAGTACGCATGCGCAGATATTCTCGCCGCGGGCCCCTCGCGCCCCGCGTCGGGTCCTGGCCGCGCGGTGGGCGGGCATCTCCGAGCGCTGAGGGGTGGGCGGGCGGTGCTCCGCGCCCCACATCTGGAAACACGGATCTGCGGGGCGGCCAGACTTGGGGTTCGCTCGCAGCCTGGAGAGACGGAGTCGGGGCTCCGACGGGCCATTACCGAGACCCGGCCGGGCGAGCGCCCTTTTTGGGGTGCAGGAGCCCCAGGCACGGGCTTTGGGGGCCGTAACCGGAGGAGGGGGACCTTACCTGGACGGGAATGCAAAGCAACACGAACGTGCCGTCTTGATAGTGAGAAGTCGTTAGTTTTGTTGCATGTGATCACAGTATTGCAGTGTGGTGATTTTCTGACCCTCCCTGTTAGGGGTACGTACTGAAGTATTGACCAAAGTCATTCAAGTCACCTGGGTGCGCTGACCAGGGGGCAGAAGGTGGGGGTCACGGTCCCAATGTCCACTTTTTAGTATTCTCTGCTCTTAAAGGCCGAGGCTTGGCAGCGTCTTCTCCTTTGTACCCTCAACCCCTACCAGTCTCCGTCAACTTGTCAGACTGCTCACTGTCCCCGCGGTGAAGATTTGGGACATGCAGTTACCACGACTCGAGCTTTCATCCACAGCTGGGACGCAGGTCTCTGCTGGCCTACAATGATTTGGGTCTCGGAGTGGATCGAGATGTTGAGCAGAACGAAACCCGCTTCATGGCTCCAATGGGCCCGTGAGAACTGTGGGTGGGGTCCCAGTCTTCTTTACTAAACACAAATAAACCCTGGAATACCTTGCTTAGCGTGCTTAGTGTTGTAAATGCTGCTGTTTACCCGGTAAGAACTTGGATTGAACGCAGACAAAAATCCTCGGGGCATTACAGAATGGAGTTTTACAAGGCAAGCCACCCTGAGCAGCAGCAGTTCTGTGGTGAGGACGGAAAGCCTCTTTAAGATCTCTTTTTAAGAAGCTGGATGAACAACAAAAAAGGAAGCTGGAAATTTGGGTTTTGATATGAAATCTCTCAATTGTTAAATATTAGCGTTTGGCTCAACTTTTGTCCAATGGAATGGACAAGACACAATCTCTGCCATATTCAGTAGTCAGTGGACAGTTTGATCTCTGTCCAAACACGGTGGGGACGGTCTTCAGGTTTAAGTGGCTTGACCTGTCTGCTGTTGCCCACCTCTCCCTTGGCAGGCTTCTCTGCGTCATTCTCCTCCCTCCCTCCTTTGAACAAACTGGTACAACGTGAGACTGACAATCTGGGCTAAGAAAACTGAGGAAAAGAGAAGTAGGAGGAAAAGGCAGAATGATTAGGGTCATGGGACATGTTGACATCCTCTAGTTACAGCACCCATTTTGTGGGACAGAGGAAGATGAAAACCAAACCAGAAAGTTACTTATTGGGCATGGAATTAGAGCAAAGGAAGGTTGAAACTCTGTTTTTAATTTTTATTGAGAATTTCTAGACACACAAAAGAATAGTTACAATGAACTTTCATATACTCATCATGCAGCTTCAACAATGATCAATTTTTTGCCTTGTTAAAATCCCGGACATCATATCATTTCACCTATAAATACTTCAGTGTGTGTCTCTAACAGATAAGGACTTTTAAAAATACCATGAGCACACCCAACAAAATTAAACATAATTCTTTAATGTCATCTAATACTTAGTATATATTCAATTTCCCCCATTGTCTCAAAAACTTTAGATTGTTAATGAGGGTCCAAGCAAGGTCTACTTGCTGCATTCATTGATATATCTCCAAAATCTCATACCATACAACAATTCTCCTTCCCTTTTTGTTGTTGATGATGATGATGTCATTTACTTACTGAAGCAACTGGATCATGTGACCAATAGATTTTTCCACATTCTGGATTTGGCTGATGGTATCTTCATGTGTCATTTAACATTTCTCTGTCCCTGGTATATCCTGTAAACAGGTAAATCTAGAGCCAGAGAGGACTTAGAGTAAAACAAAATGTGTTTCAATCCATTATAATCATTACCCCTTTTTTAATGTTCAAATTGGCTCATAAAACATTGTTTCTCCTGTGCCCTTTTGTCACAATTCTACTAGTCTTTAGGGGCTTTCTTGCTTTCCATTTTGTTCATTTCCTGCCCTAGACACAAAATCAGCCATTTATCCCAGGAATCCTAATTCACTTTAGTGAGAAATGGTATTTATATTTCTAATTTTGTATTTTTTCTTAAAGAGGACCTGAAATTTGTCCTAATTGATGGGTAATCTTAAAGAGATTGCATCCCCACAGTAGAAACCTTGTTTTAGGTCATCTAATCCTTGGGCCCCAAAACTTTTCCCCTTAAAAGATGGTAGGGCAGTTTCTGCCAACGTTTATCTAGGCTGGCTACCCCTTCATTCACTCATTCAACCAATATCTGCTGAGCAGCCATTTGTGCCAGGCACTGTTCTAAACCCTGGGAACACACTGGTGAAGAAAACAGACAAAAATTCTTGTCCTCGTGGATTTATCTTGATTATTGTTTGTCAATAAACAAATAAGTAAATATATAGCATCTCAGATGGAGATTGTCAAGGAGAAAAATATGGCAGGGAAGAGGACAGGAAAGTATAGTGGGTTGAACAGTGGCCCTCAAAAAATGTCCATGTTCAAGTCCCTGGAACCTGTGAATGTGACCTTACTTGAAGAAAGGGTCTTTGCAAATGTAATTAAGGATCTTGATGAGATAATCCTGGATTATTCATGTGAGCCCTAAATCCAATGACAAGTCTCTTTATAAGAGAAAAAAGATATCTCACACCCATTAGGATGGCTACTATCAAAAAAACAAACAGGGGCCGGCCTGGTGGCATAGTGGTTAAGTTCACGCACTCCACTTCGTTGGTCTGGGGTTTGCGGGTTCGGATCCCGGGTGCAGACCTATGCACCACTCATCAAGCCATGCTGTGGAGGCATCCCATATACAAAATAGAGGAAGATGGGTACAGATGTTAGCTCAGGGCCAATCTTCCTCAGCAAAAAGAGGAAGATTGGTAACGGATGTTAGCTCATGGCCAAACTTCCTCACAAAAAAACAGAAAACAAGCATTGGTGAGGATGTAGAGAAACTGGAACCCTTGGGAATCGTTCGTGGTAATATAAAATGTTGCAACCACTATAGAAAATAGTATGGCAGTTACCATATGATCTACCAATTCCACTTCTCGGTAGATCTCTAAAGCAACTGAAAGCAGGATCTTGAAGAGGTATTTGCACATCCACGTTCATAGCAGCACTATTTACAACAGCGAAGAGGTGGAAGCAAGCCAAATGTCCATCAATGGATGAACAGACAAGAGATAAACAAAATGTGATACTTACATACGATGGAATATTATTCAGCTTTAAAGGGAAGGAAATTCTGTAATTAGCTACCACATGGATGAACCTTGAGGACATTACGCTGAGTGAAATAAGCCTATCACAAAGGACAAATACTGTATGATTCCATTTATATGAGGTATTTAGAGTAGTCAAAATCATAGAGACAGAAAGTAGAATAGTGGTAGCCATGGGCTAGGGGAAGGTGAGGAATGGTGAGTTATTGTTTAATGGGTATAGAGTTTCAGTTTGGGATGATGAGACAGTTCCGGAGATGTTTCACAATATTGTCAATGTACTTGATGCCACTGAACTGTACACTTTAAAGAGAGAGAGACACACACAGAGAAAAGGGGGAGGCCATGTGATCACAAAGGCAGACATCGGAGTGATGCAGCCCCAAGCCCAGGAATGCCTAGAGCCACCAGAAACTGGAAGAGACAAGCAATGAAATCTCTCCTAGAGCCTCTAGAGGGAGCACAGCCCAGCTGACACCTTAATCTCAGACTTCTGCCCTCTAGAATTGTGAGAGAATAAATTTCTGTTGTTTAAAAATCCACCATGTTTGTGGTAAATTGTTATGGCAGCCACAGGAAACTAATATAGGGAGTGCGTGGTTAGAGGTGGGGTGGGATACAATAGAGTGGCCAAGGAAGGCTCACTGAGAAGGTGCCATGTGAGAGAGGCCCTTGAGGGGCAGGTCCTACCAATACCTGAGGAAAGAGGGAAAGCCCTGAGGCTGGCATGTGTCTGGTGAGTTTAAACAAGGGCAGGGAGGCCAGTGTGGCAGGAGGAGAGAGAGTTAGGGGAAGGAGGAAGAAGTGAGGTCATAGATGGGGTAGGAGGGTTAGGTAGGCCTTTTAGACCATTTTAAGGACTTCAGCAAATGAGTGAGAACCCTTTAGGGGATTCTGGGTGAGGAATGATTTGATCGGACTTAGATTTTAAAATTATCATCCTGTCCAGGCAAAAGATGATCATTGTAAAACATAAGGATCATCAATGGGTACAAAATATTTTTAAAGTAATGTTTAATCTGAATCAGGTCTTTTGTCCCATCTTGCAGTTTACTGGAAATTCAGAAATTAGAGGACATCATGAGGAAACAATAAGGCAAATCCAGCCTATGGAACAATTGGCTTCAACCCTTCAAAAACTAAACTCCAGAAGAGGAGGGGGAAAGTGAGGGAAAGTTGCTAATTCAAAAGAGACTAAAGAGGTATAACACCAAGTAAGACATGTGAACCTTGACGGGGCCTGGGTGTGGCAGGACGGTGCCAACAACCCCTCCCGTCCTGCGTCCACATGCTGCTCTTCCCCTTGAGGGATGCGATCTATCTCCCGTCCACTGGCATCTGCGCTGGCCCTGTGACTTGCTCTGACCAATCCAATGCAGTTGAAGAGAAGCTTTATGGCTATGGAGCCTGGGCCTTAAGAGGCCTTACAGATTCCATTTTCACTCTCTTGGAACCCAGCTGACATGAGGTCCAGCCCAGCCGACAGAGCTGCCAATCATTGGAATGAAGCCATTTTGGATCCTCCATTCCCAGAAGAGCTGCCCTGGCCCATACCACATGGAACAAAGATGAGCTATCCACAACGCAACCAGTTATGCAACTGGAAAAAATGAAGATGCTCTCTATGAACTGATACAGAGAGATTTCCAGTTAAAACAGCACTGTGAGAAGAGAGTACCTAGTAAGCTATCTTTAGTGTTTGTATATGCATGAAAAACACTGGAAGAAGATATAAGACTCTAGTATAAGTGGTTACTTATAGGTAACATAAATATTCAGCCAATGAACACCAGTACGGTTGTTGGTTAAAATACAGAAATACTTCAATCCTAGTTGGTAAACGGCCACTCTCCAAGCCCTTGAATTCCCTCCACCTCTGCTCTCACCCCAGGATATCTGCTAGTCCAATGACCCAACAAATAAAGAGTTACCCCTGGTAGGGAAGGGCTCTGGCAGGCCAGCAGATAATGAGGTGGATGGTAACAGGGGTGCAAGGGAGACTTTGCAAACTAGATCTTTTAATATCTTTTTGATTTCTGAACCATGTGAATATGTTACCTATTTAATAAAATAAATTTTAAAAACTAAAGCAGTGCGGGGGCCAGCCCCGTGGCTTAGCAGTTTAGTGCGCGAGCTCCGCTACTGGCGGCCCGGGGTTCAGATCCTGGGCAGGCGTGCACCGATGCACGGCTTCTCCAGCCATGCTGAGGTGGTGTCCCACATACAGCAACTAGAAGGATGTGCAACTATGACATACAACTATCTACTGGGGCTTTGGGGAGAAAAAAGGGGAAAAAAGGAGGAAGATTGGCAATAGATGTTAGCTCAGGGCCGGTCTTCCTCAGCAAAAAAAGAGGAGGATTGGCATGGATGTTAGCTCAGGGCTGATCTTCCTCACCAAAAAAAAAAAAAAAAAAAAAAAACTAAAGCAGTGCTACCACCATTCTCTATCGCAGTACCCTGTTTTATGGATTTTAAATCATTAACTGCTATCTTATTGGCTTACCCTAAAATGCAGCTCCATGACAACATAGCTCCTGCCTGTGTTGTGTTCACCTCTGTATCCCCAGCACCTAGAACCAAACTAGTATAAATATTTGTTGAATGAATGCAGAATGTCTACATTGATGAAAAAGCATACTGAGCAAAAGCCAGGAGATGCAGCAAAGGCAGTGCTCAGAGGAAAATTTATAGTTGTAAATGTCTACATTAAAAAAGAAGAAAGATATCAAATCAGTAACCTAACTTTACACTTTGAAGAACTAAAAAAGAAAGAAAGAGCAAACTAAACCCAAAACTAGCAGAAGGAAATAATAAATAAAACAGAATAGAAAAACAATACAGTCAATGAAAGTAAAAGTTAACTCTTTGAAAAGATCAACAAAATTGACAAACTTTTAGCTAAGCTGACAAAGAAAAAAAAAGAGAAGGTATAAATCACTAAAATCAAAAATGAAAGTAGATTTTATTATTATTTTTAAATTAAATTATTAAATTACTACTGACCTTACAGAAATAAAAAGGATGATAAGAATACTATGAACGATTGCACACCAACAAATAAAATAACTCAGATGAAGTGGACAAATGCCTAGAAACACACAAATTACCTAAAGTGACACAATAAGGAAAAGCCCAGGAATGGATGGCTTCCCTGAATGCTACCAAATACTTATTTATTTATTTATTTGTGAGAAAGATCAGCCCTGAGCTAACATCTATTGCCAATCCTCCTCCTTTTTTTCTCTTTTTCTCCCCAAAGCCCCAGTAGACAGTTGTATGTCATAGCTGCACATCCTTCTTGTTGCTGTATGTGGGACGCTGCCTCAGCATGGCCGGACAAGTGGTGCGTTGGTGAGTGCCCGGGATCCGAACCCGGGCCGCCAGTAGCGGAGCATGCGCACTTAACCGCTAAGCCATGGGGCCAGCCCCTCTACCAAATATTTAAAGAAGAATTAACACCAATCCTACTTAAACTCTTCCAACTAACTGAAAAGGAGGAACACTTCCTAACTCATTCTATGAGGCGAGCATTACACTGATACTAAAGCCAGACAAAGACTCACAAGAAAAGAAAATATCCTTTATGAATATAGATGCAAAAATCCTCAACAAAGTACTAGCAAACCAAATCCAACAGCATATTAAGGGGATTATACATCATGACTAAGTGGGATTTATCCCATGAATGGAAGGGTGGCTCAACATAAGAAAATCAATCAATGTAATATATCACTTTATTAGAATGAAGGGGAAAAACCACAATTACCTCAACTGATGCAGAAAAGGCACTTAACAAAACCTAACACCCTTTCATCATCAAAACACTTAGAAAACTAGGAGTAGAAGGAAACTTCCTCAACATGATAAAGGACGTCTATGAAAATCCCACAGCAAACATCTTATTCAATGGTGAAATACTGAACTCTTAAGATCAGGAACAAGACAAGGGTGTTCAAGATTGTGCTGGAATTTCTAACCAGAGCAATTAGGCAAGAAAAAGAAACAGATGGCATCCAAACTGGAAAAGAGGAAGTAAAAAGAGGACGTATAGAAAATCCCAAAGAATCTAAAAGAAAGCTACAGGAGCTAATAATGAATTCAGCAAAGTTGCAGGATACAAAACCAGTTGCACACAAATCAGTTGCATTTCTATACACTAACAATGGACGATCTGAAAAGAAAATTAAGAAAAGAATTCCATTTGCAATGGCATCAAAAAGAATGAAATTCTTAAGAAGAGATTCAACCCAGGAGGTGAATAAGCTGTGCACCGAAAATGACAAAACAATGCTGAAAGAAATTAAAGACATAAATAAATGGAAAGACATCCATGTTCATGGACTGGAAGACTTGATATTGTTATAATGTCAATACTGCCCAAAGCGATCTACAGATTCAACCCAATCTCTATCAAAATTCTAACAGCCTTTTTTTGCAGAAGTGGAAAAGCCAATCTTTAAATTTACAGTCATGCACTGCATAATGACATTTTGGTCAATGACAGACTGCATATACAATGGTGGTCCCATAAGATTAGTAACATAGAGCCTAGGTGTGTAGTAGGCTATACCATCTAGGTTTGTGTAAGTACACTCTATGATGTTTGCACAACAACAAAATTGCCTAATGATGCATTTCTCAGAATGTGTCCCCGTCGTTGAGTGACACATGACTGTATATGAAATTGCAAGGGACCCTGAATAGCCAAAACCACCTTGAAAAAGAAAAAAATTGGAGAACCCACACTTCTGGATTTCAAAACTTACTACAAAGCTACAATAATCCAAACAGTGTGGTACTGGCAGAAAGATAGAAACAGACCAATGGGATAGAATTGAGAGTCCAGAAATAAACTCAACATAGATGGCCAACTGATTTTCCAAAAGGGTGCCAAGTCCATTCAATAGGGAAAGAATCATCTCTTCAACAGACAGTGGTGGGACAACTGGAGTTCCACATGCAAAAAGGTGAAGTTGGACCCCTACTGCACATCACATACAAAAATTAACTGAAAATGGATAAAAAAACCTAAATATAAAATCTAAAACCATAAAATTCTTAGAAGAAACATAAGGGTAAATCTTCATGATCTCAGATTTGGTAATGGATTCTTAGCTATGATATGAGCAATAACAACAAACATGGATAAAATGGACTTTATCAAAATTAAAAACTTTTGTTCATCAAAGAAAATTATAAAGGGAAAAGACCACCTATGGAACAGGAGAAAATATTTGCAAATCATATATCTGATAAGGGCTTAATATCCAGAATATATAAAGAACTCCTCCACCTCAACAACGAGACAAACAACCCAATTCAAAAATAGGCAAAGGGGGCCGGCCCCATGGCTTAGCGGTTAAGTGCGTGCGCTCCACTACTGGCGGCCCGGGTTCGGATCCCGGGCGCACACCGACACACCGCTTCTCTGGCCATGCTGAGGCCACGTCCCACATACAGCAACTAGAAGGATGTACAGCTATGACATACTACTATCTACTGGGGCTTTGGGGGAAAAAAATAAATAAAATTTAAAAAAAAATAGGCGAAGGACTTGAATAGACTTTTCTCCAAAGAAGATATAGAAATGGCCAATGAGCACATGAAAAGATGTTCAACATCATTAGTCATTAGGGAAATGCATATCAAGACAACAATGAGATCACCTCACATATACTAGAATGGCTATAACAAAATTTAAAGAGAAAATAAGAAGCATTGACAATGATGTGCAGAAATTGGAACCCTCCTGCATTGCTGATGGGAATGTAAACTGGTGTGGCTGCTAAGAAACAGTTTAGCACTGCCTCAAAAAGCTAGACATATAATTACCATATAACCAACCAATTCCACTTCTAGCTATATACACGGAAGAATTATAAACAAGTACTCAACGGATACTTGTAAGCCAATGCTCATTGTAGTATTAGTGATAATAGTCAAAAGGTGGAAACAATTCAAATGTCCATCAACTGAGGAATGCATAGAGAAGGTGTGGTATATCCACACAATGGAATATTATTAAGCCACAAAAAGGAAATTCTGACATATGCTACAACATGGATGAACCTTGAAACCATTATGCTAAGTGAAATAAGAGAGTCATAAAAGGACAAATACTGTATTCCACTTATACGTGGTACCTAGAGTCATCAAATTTTTTTTTTTTTCTTTCCCCCAAAGCCCCAGTAGATAGTTGAATGTCACAGCTGCACATCCTTCTAGTTGCTGTATGTGGGACACGGCCTCAGCATGGCCGGAGAAGCGGTGCGTCGGTGCGCGACCGGCATCCAACCCAGGCCGCCAGCAGCAGAGCGCGTGCACTTAACCGCTAAGCCACGGGGCCGGCCCTAGAGTCATCAAATTTATAGAGACATAAAGTATAATAGAAGTTACCAAGGGAGATGGGAGGGGCAGGGGAATGGGAAGTTATCACTTCATGATTACAGAATTTCTGTTTGGAGTAGTGAGAAAGCTTCAGAAATATAGCAGTGATGGTTGCAAAACATTGTGAATGTAATTAATGCCACTGAATTGTACACTTTAAAATAGTTAAAATGACAATTTTTTCTTATATATATTTTACCACAATAAAAAATGAGAAAACAAATACTGAACTTTGTTCCTTGGTTCCTTAACTTTCTCCCAGTCTCCAGATCCTTATCCCACACATCAGCCCGACTTCCTTCTCACAAGCACTTATATGCTCTACTTAAAAAAAAGAAAAACAAGGGGGCTGTCATAGTGGTTAAGTTTGGTGTGCTCTGCTTGGGCAGCCCAGGTTCACGTGTTCAGATCCCAGGAGCAGACCTACACCACTCATCAAGCCATGCTGTGGCAGTGACCCACATACAAAATGGAGGAGGATGGGCACAGAAGTTAGCTCAAGGCAAAAAGAGGAACATTGGCAACAGGTGTTAGCTCAGGGCTAATCTTCCTCACCAAAAAAAGAAAGAAAGAAAGAAAGAAAAACAAAAAACACCTCTTACTCTGGCTTTCCCATTTAGAAATTTAAAAAGTGCTCTAAGTCTGTATCACACTTGTGAGTGGGCAGCATAGTCCTCAGTCTGATTTCCCGCCCACATTCAGGTATTTGTGTCCTCCACAGAGCCATCATGGTCAGATCTCTATGGTCCAATCGCTGCCCCTCATCACCCCAGTATCCTCTGCAGTGCCACATGACACAGTTCTTGTCTTCAAGTTGTTGGGAATATACACAGAACAACTCAAGACGATGTGGAACAGCGGTTCCCTAATGTCAGTCATTTAGATGCCACCTCCCCATACTCATGTCTAGTTGATACAGTCTTTAAGTGGAACCATTTATTACAAAAGAAAACTACCATTACCGTAAATAGAAAAACCAGTACCACCTGCCATAAATATCAAAGATAAACTATCACAAATCAGGAAGACAACGCAGTTTCAGTTCTAGCTTTATATTATTGCCCACCCAAAGTTTTGAGCCTAACGTCTGACCTCTCTTTGTCAAAAAGGTAAAGAAGGAAAGGAGCGGAGTTAAACACACATTAGCAAGAAATGCGGCTTTCTGCTTGCTGTAATGAAGACTGAAGAACCGCAAAGGACTAACTTTATCAGTATGTGATTCACTACAATTTACCTTATTTCGTCACTTCTGAGATACAATTGTTTTTCACATTGTGAAATAGGGCTGTATCTTACGATCGAGGTGTGCTAGTAACACCATCTTTTCCTTCTCAGCAGTAAATAAAACATCATAAAGCCTAAGGCCATTTGTATCCAATGAAGCGGCACGATACACCGTCCACGCGCCAGCCGAAGGCCTCGGCGTCCCACAGCGATCCCGCTGCCCACCTGGGAAACCCTCGTGTCCACGACGGCTCCACACACACTCGGGATACACTGAGGCCCGCGCCGGGCTCCTGGTTCTCACTGCCCCCGCCCACCGCAGGGCACGGCGCGGCGCCCGGAGCGCGCAGCGCTGACCAAGGTTCCTTTCTGTTCAGCGACACGGATGATGTCGGCTCAGTCCTCCCTCAGAGGGCTTCCGACAGCCCACTGGAGAAGACACACCAGCCACTCACAAACCCCACTTCCAGAGCCGGCACACAGGTCGCCGCGCCGCGACTCAGCCCACCACCGGGCCGCAGCCTCTGCGTCGGCTCAGCAGTCACAACCGGCGCAGCGGGCGACGCCGGCGCGCTTCTGTGACGCCGCGGCCCCGCCCAGAAGGGCGGGACTTCTCCCCCTGGGGCGGGGCTGCGTGCTGACGCCACACGCCGGGGCGGAGCCGAGAGTTTGGTGCCCTGGAGTGGGGTGTCGGCGCCTTATTCGGGTGGAGCTGAGCTGGAGACAGGTAAGCGAGCGCTGCCGCCGGGCCTGGCCCGGTGTGGGAGACTCCGCACTCATCGGGTAGGGGGCAGGGGTCGCGGCAGGGGGCGAGCCCGTTGCGCCTCGTTGTCGCTGGCGCCGCGGTGACAGGGAGTGAAGCTGGATGGAGCGGGGCTGATGAGGGAGGTGGGCGGGACGGAGCCTGACGGACAGGCGTGGCAGCCAATGGCGCGGCGGGCGTCGCTGGGCGGGCGGAGATTGGCGGGTGCGGGCGCGCTCGGAGGCCGCTCAGGGCGCGGAGCGGCACGCCATTGGCTCTGGCGGGTGCGGGGCGGGCCGCGCGGCGGATGTGAGGGAACGGGCGCCTCCGCCAGGGTGACCCCCAAGGTCGAGGAGGCGTCACGTGGGAGCCGACTGGCCGTGTCCTCTGTCCGTCCGGACGACGGAAGGATGGCGCGCCCTTGAAGCGGTCGCGGGCTTTGGGCCGTCCTCCCACCCCAGAGCGCAGTGCAGGTCAGCTCCTGTCCTGGCCGTCACTGCAGCACTCCCTCGTACTCAGTACCCCACCATACCCATCCTTCTCCCTGCATTCCTGGGGTGCCCTCTTGAGTAGCAGAGAACTCCGCAGTACCCACCGTACTCAGTACCCCCACCGTACGCATCTTCTCCCTGCCTGCTCCTGGGCTGATGCCCTTGAGGAGCGGAATACCCTGAAGTACCCACGGTATTCAGTACCCCACCGTACCCATCCTTCTCCCTGCACCCCTGGGGTGAGCCCTCGAGGAGCAGATTATTCCGCAGCACCCACTGTACTTAGTAACCCATTCTGCTCAGTACCCCCACCTGACTCATCCTTATTCCTGCGCTCCTTGGGATGACACCCTTTATAAGCGTGCTTACCCCTGCAGTACCGCACCATACTCATCCTTCTTCTGGAGGTTTGGTAGCGCATGTTGAGATGAAGCGCATTTTCTGGAAGAACACGGTAGCCATATACCTTTTCTCTTTCTCAAAGCTACCTGACGTAAGTGTTGTGCACTGAGGTGTGCACTGAGACTTCGTAGAAAAGTGGTGGCAAGGCACTGAGTAGACAAGAACCTGCTGTCTCTGCCCTTCACCCAGCACACAGGAGAGGTGACCCTGAGGCCCAAGGTGTGAGCTCTGTATTGGGGTTTCTCTGTGCCTTGTTCTGCAGTCCTGTACTTGGAAACAGGGACTGGAGGCTCCTCTTCCAAGTACACGGCTCTGAGCAGCTTTAGGATAACTGCTCTGGGATGAAGGCTTGTTTGCACTGTGGCATGAGGTGCCAGTCAAACCACAGTTTTTTCTGCAGACCTGCCCCATGTGAAAATATTTAATACTATTCTAGCTTTGTAAATTAGCTGAGAACTGGATCTTGGAAAGTTGGAGAAAGACCAGAGTATCCTCATTGTTTTTTTGAGAGCACTTTGCACATTTCAATTACTTTTTTTTCCTTAACAGCTTTATTGACGTATAATTCATGTACTATACAATTCAGTCATTTAAAGTATACAATTAAGTGGTTTGTAGTGTATTCAAAGCTATGCAACCATCACCACAATTCAGTTACTTTTAAAGATAACTTTAATTTCAGAAACATGAATTTCTTTCGGTTTCATTTTAATTTGAATGAGCAGTTTATTAAATACCAAATATTTACTGTGTTTATTATAGGCATATCACATATACATATATGTATACGTATATGCTTATTGGATCTGCTTTTAACCGATCTCACTACTCATTACCCCGTTTGAAAAAAATACTGTACCATCTACTTTTTAAATTTTTAGATAGTTTTTACTTTGAGATAATTGTACAATTACTGAGAAATTTATACGTATGATTCTATTGTATGCAGTTATAACAAATAGTACAGAGAGATCCCAGTGTCCCTTTACCCAATTTCCCCAAATGATAACATTGTGCAAAAACTATAGTAGATATCACAACCAGATGTTGACATTGATAACAGTCAAGATACAGAACATTTCCATCACCACTAGGATCACTCCTGTTGCCTTTTTATAGCCACACCGCTTCCCTTCTGCCTCCAACTCCTCAGCTCCTGGCAAACACTAATCTCTTCTCTATTTCTATAATTTTGGCATGTCAAGAATGTTATATAAAGAGACACACACAATATGTGACCCTTGGGATTGGCTTTTTCCACTCACCTTAATTCTCTGAAGATGCATGCGGGTTGGTGCCTCTATCAGTAGTTTGTTCCTTTTTATGCCTCCAGGCTACAGACGTACCACAGTGAATTTAACTGTTCATCCACTGAAGGACATCTGGGTTGTTTTCATTCTTTGGCTGTTATGAATAAGGCTACTATAAACATTCATATACAGGTTTTTATGTGAACAGAAGTTTTCATTTCTCTGGGATAAATGCTCAGGAGTGCAATCACTAGGTCATATGGTGGTTGCATGTTTAGTTGTTTAAGAAATAGCCAAACTGTTTTCTAGAGTGACTGTACCACTTTACATTCCCGTCAGTAATGTATTTGTGATCCATTTTCTCTACATCCTTGCCAGCATTTGAGGATGTTACTATTTTTTGTTTTATGCATTGTAATAGATGTGTAGTGATGTCTAATAGTGATCTTAATTTGCATTTCCCTGATGGCTAGTGATATTGAGCATCTTTTCATGTGCTTAGTTGCTGTCTGTATGTCCTTTTAGGTGAAACGCCTGTTCATATCTTTTGCTCATTTTGTAATTGGATCGTTTGCTTTTTTTTAATGTTGAATTTTGAGATTTCCTTATATATTATAGTCCTTTGTTGGATATGAGGTTTGCAAATATTTTCTCCTAGTCTATGGCTTATCTTTTCATCTTCTTAACAGGATCCTTTGCAGAGCACAAGTTTTTAATTTTGATGAAGTTCAGTTTATCAGTTTTGTCTCTTATGGATTGTGCTTTTGGTGTCAAGTTTAAGAACTCTTTGCTTAGCTCTAGTTCCTAAAAATTTTCTCTCTTTTTCTAAAAGTTTCATAGTTTTGTGTTTACATTTAAATCTGTGATCCATTTTGAGTTAATTTCTGTGTAAGGTGTGAAGTCTAGTTTGAGTGGGTTTTTTGTTGTTCTCGTTGTTTTGGCCTATGGATATCCAGCCAACACCATTTGTTGAAAAGACTATTCTTCCTCCATTGAATTGCTTTGCACTTTTGTCAAAAGTCGGTTGTGCTTGTGGGGGTCTGTTTCAGAGTTCTGTTCTGTTCCATTGGTCTGTTTGTCTATCTCACTATCAATACCACACAGTCTTGATAACTGAAGCTACCTAATAAGTCTTGAAATCAGGTAGCTTGATTTGTCCCACTTTATTCTTGTTTTTCAGAATTACTTTAGCTAATCTAGTTCATTTGCTTTCCCATATAAATTTTTAGAATACTCTTACCTTTATCTACAAAAAACCTTACTGAGATTTTGATACGAATTGTCTTATATCTGTATATCAATTTGGACATAGTCAACATCTTTAATGTGTTCAATCTTCCAATCTATGAACACAGCATGTCTCTCCATTTATTTAGATTTTTTATTTCTTTCATCAGCATTTTGTACTGTCCAGCATACAAGTCTTGCACATTTTGTTAGACTTACACTAAGTATTTCTTTTTTTAAAATTTTGGTTTTTGTGTGTTCGTTGATAGTATATAGAAATACAATTGATTGTTGTGTATGTTCATCTTCTGTTGTATGACCCTGCTGAATTCGCTTATTAGTTCTATGAATGTTTTTGTAGATTCATTGATGTTTTGTATATAGACAATCATGTCATCTGCAAATAGGAGTAGTTTTATTTCTTATTCTCTGATCTGTGTGCCTTTTAGTTCCTTTTTCTAGCTTTATTGCGCTAGCTAAAACTCTCAGTACTATGTTGAATAGTAGGGATGAGAGTGGACATCCTTGCATTGCTCCCAGTTTTAGAAAGAAGCATTCAGTCTTTTACTATTAGGTATAATGTTAGCTGTAGGCTTTTGTGGATGCTCTACATCAAGTTGAAATTCCCCTCTATTCCTAGTTTTCTGACAGTTTTTATCATGAATGTGTGTTGAATTTTGTCAAGTGCTTTATCTGCATATGTTGATATGATCATGTGATTTTTCTTCTCTAGCCTGTCAGTATGGTAGATTACTTTGGGGTTTTTTTGGGGTTTTTTTGTGTGTGTAAGGAAGATCAGCCCTGAGCTAACATCCAATGCCAATCCTCCTCTTTTTTTGCTGAGGAAGATTGGCCCTGGGCTAACATCCATGCCCATCTTCCTCTACTTTATGTGGGACGCTGCCACAGCATGGCTTGACAAGCAGTGCGTTGGTGCACGCCTGTGGTCCAAACCTGCGAACCCTCGGACCACTGAAGCAGAGCACGCGTACTTAACCACTGTGCGACTGGGCTGGCCCCAATTACATTGTTTTTTGGATATCAAACCAGCCTTGCATCTCTGGAATAAACGCCACTAGGTCATGGTGTGTAATTGTATTTATATATAGCTTAATTCTATTCACTGTATTGTGTTAAGATTTTTTTTGTACCAGTATTCAGGAGGAATATTAGTTTAAAGCTTTTTTTTTTTTTTTTTTTTTTTTTGTAATGTCCTTGTTTGGGTTTGGTTTCAGGGAAATATTAGCTTCATAAAATGAATTGATAAGTATCCTCTCTTCTTGTATTTCCTGAAAGAGATTGTGTAGAATTGGAGTTAATGTTTAAACATTTGGTAGGATTCCGCAGTGAAACCATCTAGGCCTGAAAATTACTTTTTTAGGAGCTTTTTAATTACACATTAATTTTCTTTAATAGTTGTAGGGTTTTAAAATTACCTATTTCAAGTTGGGTGAGTTGTGGTAGTGTGTACTTTTGTTGAGTTCCTCTATATCCTTGCTGATCTTATGTCTAGCTTCTATCTCTTGTTGAAAGAGGGGTGTTGAAGTCACCAACTATAATTATGGGTTTGTCTTTTTCTCCTTTCACTTTTATTTGATTCACGTATTTTGCACTTATGTGGTTTGGTGTGTACACATTTAGGATTGTATTATCTTCTTGGTGGATTGACCTTTTATTGTTATGTAATGTCTCTGTCTCTGGTGATTTTTGTTGTTCTGATATCTACTTTATCTGGTAATAATATAGCCCCTGATGAATGTTTGCATGGTATATAATTTTTCATCCTTTTACTTTCAACCTTCTTATATCATTATATTTGAAGTGAGTTTCATGTACACAAGCATATAGTTGGATCCTGTTGTTTTATCTACTCAGCCAATATCTGTCTTCTAATTGGTGTATTTAGATCATTTACATTTAATGAAATTATTGATATGTTAGGACTTAAATTTGCCATTTTATTCTTTATGTTTTGTTTTTTGTTTCTGTGCTTTCTTTTTCCTGACTTCTTGTGGGTTACTTGAACACATCTTAAAATTCCACTTTTACTTGTATATAGTGTTTTTGAGTAAATCTCTTTGTATAGCTTTTTTATGTACATAACTTGTCACAGTCTACTGGTGTCATCATTTTATCAGTGTGAGTAAAGTGTAGAAACATATCTCTGTTTACATCACTGTACCCTCCTCCATTTAAAATTGTGTTAAATATTTCCTCTCTATATATTTAGAACCACATCAGACATGTTGTAATTTTTGCTTCATCCATTACACATAGTTTAGAAGACTCAAGAGGAGAAGGAAATTATATTTACCTATATATTATTCTTTCCATTGTTCTTTCTTCCTTCATGATGTTGCAGAATTCCCTTTTTTATCATTTCTGTTTGGAGGATTTCCTTTAGCCATTCATTTAGGGTACGTTTTCTGGCAGTAAATTCTCTAAGTTTTTCTTCATCTGAGAATGTCTCGATTCCCCTTTCATTCCTGAAGGGTATTTTCACTGGATATAGAATTCTGGGTTGACAGTTATTTTCCTTCAGCACTTGAAAAGTGTTGTGCCAGTTTCTCCTGGTCTGCATGGTTTCTGGCCAGAAATATGCTCTTCAAATTGTTTGCAGTTTTCAAAAGTTTGTTTATGATGTGTCTTGGAGTGGATTTCTTTGGGTTTATTCTGTTTGGGTTTCTCTTGGCTTCTTGAATCTGTAGGTTTATGTCTTTTGTCAGATTTGGGAAGTTTTTAGCCATTATTTCTTCTAATACTTTTTTGGCCCCTCCTCCTTTCTTCTCCTAAGATTCTGATGACATTCGTGTTCATCAATAGAACTTTTGTTATAGTCCTGCATGTCCCTGAGGCCCTGTTCATTTTTTTTTTTTTTTTCCAGTCTGTTTTCTCTGTTGTTCAGATTGGGTATTTCTTCTGTTCTGTCTTGATGTTCACTGAGTTTCTTCTGTCCTTTCCATTCTGTGGTTTAACCCATCAAGTTTTTTATTTTGGTTACTGTATTTTCCAGTTCTGAAATTTCCATTTGGTTCTTCTTTTTTTTTTTTTCCCTTTTTCTCCCCAAAGCCCCAGTAGACAGTTGTATGTTATAGTTGCATATCCTGCTAGTTGCTGTATGTGGGATGTGGCCTCAGCATGGCCCGACAAGTGGTGGGTCGGTGCGCGCCCAGGATCTGAACCCAGGCCGCCAGTAGCAGAGCGCACGCACTTAACCACGGGGCCGGCCCCCATTTGGTTCTTCTTTGTGTCTTCTGTTTCTTTGCTGGGGCTTTTTATTTTTCATTGTTTCAAGTGTGTTCATAGTTGCTAATGGAAGCATTTTGATGCTGGCTCCTTTAAAATCTTTACCAGATAATTCTAGCATCTGTGTCATCTTGGTGTTGATGTCTATAGATTGTCTTTTTTTGTTTTGGTTGAGATCATCCTGGTTCTTTATGTGATGAGTGATTTTTAATTGCAACCTGGACATTTTGGGTGCTATGTTTTGAGACTCTGAATTTTATTTAAATGTCTGAGCACAGCAGAACAGGCTTCCTTTGAGACTGCTGGGGGACACGGGGGTGCTGACTAGTGCTGGGCGGAGATGGAATCCTGGCTCCCCACCTGGCCTCCTTGGTATCTGTGGGGAGGGACTCCTTGTTAACTGCCCTGTGGGTGTAAGTTCCCCATTAGGCCTTTGTGATTCCACTTTGCCTGGGAGGGGAGGGGTGCTGCCCTGTTACTGCCTCCTGGCCTCCATTGACATTGTTGGGTGTGGGGCTCATTAGCATTTTGGGGGGGTGGAAGTTCCTGATCTCCTCTGACACTGCTAGATGGGATGGGGGGTGGGAGTGGGCCACAGTGTTTTCTGTGGGGCTGGCTGCAGTAGAGTGGTTATTGGCTTAAAATGTTCTGTCTTGCTAGGCAGCCCCATTCCTGGTCCTCTGGCCAGGGAGAGCAAGCTTTTATTGCAGCTTTTTTTGGTCAACATTAGTTGGCATTTCTAGCTTGTCAGCTTCTTCAGCACTTAGTCTGGGCTATATGAAGCAAAAAGAAAACTGAGAACTCAATGTTGTGTCTTTTTGTGCCCAAGGTCCCTTCCCAGTCTGTCTCCTCCTCTCCACCTTTAAGGGTCTTATGTTTTGTTTTGTTTTAAATGTAATGTCTTATGTTTTTAGCTACTTTTAGTGGGAAACAGAAGTCCTGTATGTGCTTTTAAATTTTTTAATAAATATTGACAGTTGGCCCTGCTTTCCATAAAGATTTAATAATTTATACTCTAATCAGTACCTGTTTACCTACACCCTAGAGCACCACAGTCAGGGCACCTCCAGTCACACAGTTTGGGTCTGGACGAGGACAGACAAGCCTTCAGACCCATGCACTGAAGGGTGTTCCGGGTTCTAACTTTGGAGGTGGAAGTCCCTCCTAGTGATGTGGTCAGCTACTCACTCCTAATTAACTTGTGTGTAGGTTTACCTTGGCAACTTCAGCTTTTTAAGAGATATTATTAGTTGGTCTTTTTTTCCTGGTAAGTTTTAATTCTTTAGTCATAGAAACACTTCTAACGTGTCCGAGGTACTTTCATGTTTGTATCATAATTACAAAAAACTTTGTGAGGGAGCAGGAGTGATTGCTCCCTTTGCTTTACAGTGAAGGAAACTGAACGCAGATCAAGTGACATATTTAAGGCTCATACAGCAAGGTAGAATCACGCTGCCTGTCTGCCCTGCAGGCTCAACCATTGTTTCCATCTAGTAATGGCAAAATACTTTTGCAGTTTTAAAGTAATCCTCACTACATCCGTCTTCCTCAGCTTATGCTTGTTGAGACGTCACAAGTAAAAGACGTTGAACTCTATGAGAGTCTCAGCCAGTAAGGGAGAAGTGATATTTGTGCTCTCTCTTTACATATGTTCTTTGTATCACTGCTAAAACTACAAAAATTGCAGGCATGGAGTAACAGCCATAGGTATGTAGCAAGCATCGTCTTCTTGATTCATCATAAGAATCTTAATGAGTCAGAAACCAAAAAAAAAAAGAAAATGGAAAATATTTTCAAGATGCATTGTTGTTCTTTTAAAATGGTTGTCAGGCAACACACATGGGTAACAATCACTTAGTGATGCTTGCTCTTTTCCCTCAAATACTCATTTCCTGAGAAGCTGTACCCAGGCTGTTTTTGCTAGACACTGCTGCTTTAATTACTCCTCTGCCTAGCCAACGTGACGTTGGGTGTCAGGAGTCAGGTTATTTCCCCATTCTCTATATGGGACGGTGGCCTTGGGTAAGTTGTGTGCTGTTTGACTGGGGAAGGTCCCAACACAGATCAAGTCGTATTTGATTACAGCATGTAGTTTCCTAAGGGCAGAGCACCGAACCCTTAAAAACAAATTTTGCTTTGGTTTTTGCTTTTTCTTTTAATGTTGTTTTTCTTAAATGTATAGGTTTATACTTGCATCTTGAAATTAATAGGTTACAGTTTTATTTTGTATACTTTATTGGTATTGACAGGTTCACTTACGTTTTTTCTTTGACATATTCTTTTTTAAAACAATTTTATTGAGAAGTAATTCATACACCATACAATTCACCTATTTAAGTTGTACAGTTGAATGTTCTTCAGTATATTAGAAGGTTGTACAACCGTCAGCATAATCTAGTTTTAGATCATTTTCATCCCCCTAAAAAAAAAACCCATACCCATTAGTAGTCATGACTTATCCCTGCCTCCCTCTGCCTCCAGGCCTAGGCAACCTCCCATGGACTTTCTGTCTGTATAGATTTGCCTTTTCTGAACATTTCATATAAATGAAGTCATACAATATGTTGCTTTTTTTGTGAATGACTTTTTTTTCACTTAATATTTCAAATAAGGTTTATTTGTATTGCAGCATGTATCAGTATTTCATTCCTTTTTATTGCCTAATACTGTTACATTCTACAGCCATACTGCATTGTGTATACTCATTAATCAGTTGATGGGCATTTGAGTTGTTTCCACTTTTTGGCTAGTATGAGTAATACTGCTGTGAACATTTGTGTACAAGTGTTTGTGTGGACATATGTTTTCATTTCTCTTAGTTTATGCCTAGGAGTGGAATTGCTGAGTCATATGGGAACTCTATGTTTAACTTTTTGAGGAACTGCCAAACTGCTTTCCAAAGTGGCTGCACCACCTTACTTCTTACCAGAATTGTATGAGGCTTCCAATTTCTCCAGGTCCTCTCCAACACTTATTTTCTCTGATTGTATCTAGTCTAGTGGCGTGAAGTGGTATCTTGTTGTGGTTTTGATTTGCATTTCCCTAATGACTAAGGATGTTGAGCATCTTTTAACGTGCTTATTGGCCATTTGTGTGTCTTCTTTGGAGAAATGTCTGTTCATGTCCTTTGCCTATTTTTTTGATGGGGTTATTTTCCTTTTTTTATTGAGTTATAAGAGTTCTTTATATATTCTGTGCACAAGTCCGTTATCAGTTATAAGATTTGCAAATATTTACTCTGATTATGTTTTCTTTTTTTGATGGTGTCCTTTGAAGCACAAAAGTTTTTATTTTGATGAAGTCCAATTTATCTATTTTTTTCTTTTGTTGTTTGTACTTTTGGTGTTCTAACCAAGAATCCTTTACCTGACTCAAGGCCATGAAGATTTACTCCATTTTAACTTGGAAGTTATAAAACTTCTATGAGTCTGATAGTCTTAGCTATTACATTTAGATCTTTGATCCACTTTTATTTAATTTTGTATATGGCGTGAGGTAGGGGTCCAACTTCATTCTTTTACATGTGGAACTCTAGTTGTCCCAGCACCATCTGTTGAAAAGACTATTCTTTCCCCCACTGAATTCTTTTGTTACTCTTGTCAAATAGGAATATTCTTCCAAACCAAAAATCAGAACAGTTGGACGTTTTGGACAACTCAAAGCGTTCATGAAAGTGTTTGAACAATTAAATGTCTCTACCAAATGATGCGCTTTTCTTAAAGTTAACTCTGGAATTGGAAGGATGGTCCATCAGATTGTGGACAGAGAACAGCTGTTTCTGGTCATCCCTGGATGGAAGCAGGATGTTGAGCCATCTGCTGAAGAGCAGCTTTTCTGATGAGTCATCTTAAAGGAAGTTTGAAAATTGCTAGCTATCCTGGTAACTGTGCTGGGCAGCACTGAGCCGTTTGTCAGATTCAGTGACTGCAAATAGCTGGATAACATGGCTTATTTACAGTATCATATTGGAGGACTGCTTTGGGAAGAACAGATGAAATGAGCAGTTTTGTGGTTGTTAGTGTAGTGCCTTTTAATTGGGTATTTCAGCAACTGAATAATGACAGACAGTTAATGGAGGTGATACTGCTGTGTTTGTTCTAAGAGAAAAACCCAACTCAGAGGCAATTGAGTGTTTCAAGCTGCCTAGATAATAGTGACATTGGAGGGAAAAAAGGAGCATTTTCCTTTGGACCTGAATAATAATAAATAAAAATTAGCATTGACAGCAGCAGTGTTAGTATTTTCACTGTAATGTCCTTGACGGCTGTTTGTCTGCCTTAAATTTATTAGTGGAAAAAATTGGGGCATAGTTGGAAGTAGGAAGAACTGCTGAAGTAACTTAGAACTTTTGACTTCTAAGGTGAAAAAAACACACGGGTTACAGTTGCATTCTAAAGCTATATCCGAAATATATTGTTTGTCTATCTTTAATTTTTAGAAAGCAAGTTTTTGTTTGTTGTTTAGTTTGTTTTTAAAGCACTTGTTCTGCTTTTCTCTTTTGCTGACCTGTCTTTTCCAAGCAGCACAGCAAGCCAGATGCTGTCTCCATCAGTGTCCCTTACGAGTATTCCGATCATATTTGGGCCAAGAGGTAAAGTTCTTATCAACAGTGTAGAGGATAGTTTGTGCAACACTTATTTCTGGGTGATTCTCAGCATGTTTCAGAGCTTGAATTTCCTTCGGGTAGGTTGGAGGTGGGGTGTAATTCCAACTTTACAGCCAGGGCACTTGCTTTGAGGCATATTCAGGAGCCTGCAGCTCGTATCCCTGGGCAAAGGGCTATGGTGAGCCCTGCGCCCTGCCCTGAGGCACCCCCCCTCCCTGAGCCCCTTTTGCTGTGACTGGAAGGTGCCTCTGGGCCGCTGGGATTCTTGGGAGGAGAACAGCAGCCCAGTGTCCTTGTTCCTTCCTGACAAGGTCCCTGCCCAGGGGTATGCTGGATTCTTAGATGTGGTTGGAAGTGGTTCAAGACCCTCTGGGAGGGCCGGCCCCGTGGCTTAGCGGTTAAGTGTGCGCGCTCCGCTGCTGGTGGCCCGGGTTCGGATCCCAGGCACGCACCGACGCACCGTTTCTCCAGCCATTCTGAGGCCGCATCCCACATACAGCAACTAGAAGGATGTGCAGCTGTGATGTACAACTATCTACTGGGGCTTTGGGGGAAAAAAATAAATAAATAAAATTTAAAAAAAGAAAAAAAAAGACCCTCTGGGAACAGTTTATAAACTCTTTCGTGGTCTGCATCTGCCTCTTTTATAAAATGGCTGGTTTTAATAGAGAGTTATACACTAGTTTTAGGAAAACTTCAGCCATCAAGCGCAAGGTCCATTCAAATCAGAAGCAGATAAGTAGATCCATCCCACCTCCCTTCCTCCTCGAGCCTGGGCCCCGCCCCAGTCCAGTCCAGGCTGTCCTTCCCTCTCGCCCTGGTCTCTCCCTCCCTCTCCAGCTTATGGATGCCATCAACAGGGACTTTGCTCCTGATGGGGCTTAGATCCTGGCTCTGCTGTTAATGGCCCTGTGTGTGACCTTGGGGGAAACTTAAAAGAAACTGAAACTCAGAAAGGTGATGTATAAAATGAAAGAGCTAGTGCCTGCCTTCTCAGGAGTCTGTGGGGCTCATGAAGAGTCCTAACATGTCAAGTTGCTGACCCTAGAGTGGCCCAAGGCAAGAAGAGTTTTCTTTAATGATCACTGTAAGTACATTCCTTTTGAACCTTTGGAAAGCCCGCTCACTCCTTTGTCAGAGCTCCTCCAGCTCAGCAGTGCTTAGGAAACGTGGTGTCAGGACCCTGCAGCCCTGTCTAGCATCAGACAGTTCTTGCTCTTCTTCTGTGGTCTCTCACACTTTTCCATCTCTTTGTCTTTCTTCCTACCGTCTCTTCTGTTTAGAATGTCTGCTCTTTTCTCTCCCTTTCACAGCTAAATCCTTCTTGCCCTCCCAGGCCCAACCTGAAAACCGCAGCCTTCCCAAACCTTTCCTGGGCTCCTCCTCCCTCCACCCTGGAAAGAGCAAGTCCTCCCATGGAGTTTGGTTGGCATTTTCTGTGCCTCTCAAGCACTCAGTGCTTTCTCTGTAACGTTTTTTTATTTATTTTTTTCTTTTCTGCTCAAAGATAAATTGTTTGAGGGTGAGCAAAATATTTTCCCAATTTCTCTGTATTCTCTAGAATACCGTTAGTCCTGCAGGTGCTCTGCAGTTTCCACATAGATTAGAAAATATCTTTCTTATTTTGCAATTAATCCTAATCTAATGCTTAATTAATTAAACTTTGTTGCCTTTTCTATAATTGTTTTACACAGTATGTAAACTTAAAGAATTCACGTTTATCATTATATAGTAAGTTGTATCTTATCCCTCAAACTAGTTTTAAACTTGTAGGTGAAGACCATAAGCTCTGCAGCCGTGCTCCCACCTCCACATGTTGAGCATGGGTCCGGTACGTAGATGGTTGGTTTGGGTTGACTGCTTTCGCCCTGTCATGCTCTCTGAACACAGACTGGGCACTGAAGCAGGGCACACTGCCACAAATGCCTTTACAGAGTCTGTCTCCTCCAGCCAGAGTCTGCAAGGTTTTTTTCCAGTAGGCTTATCTGCTAAAATGCTCTTTCTAACTTTTCTTTTTTTCTTGTGCAGGCAGTCGTGCGTGCCTTCAGGACAAGAATGTTTCACTTAAGGACTTGTGCTGCTAAGTTGAGGCCGTTGACGGCTTCCCAGACTGTGAAGACATTTTCACAAAACAGACCAGCAGCAGCTAGGACGTTTGGGCAGATTCGGAGCTATACTGCCCCCGTTGCTGCAGAGCCCTTCCTCAGCGGGACTAGTTCGAACTATGTGGAGGAAATGTACTATGCTTGGTTGGAAAACCCAAAAAGTGTACACAAGGTAAGGCTCGTAGGAGCAGGTGTCTTCGTGTGTTTGATGTCTTGGCCTATTATTGGCTGGCCGTCCAGGTAAGTGCTTGTGTCTCAAGGAGCCTTCGGGACGGAAGGCAGGCAGACAGGCTACTGGAAGCCCTACCAACCCGAGTTCTCCGTGTCAGCCCAGCTTGGCTGTCAGCCATGGCCCAACAGGAACTGCCTTCTCTGAAGGGACGTCCCCTCTCGGTTGACGTGCAGCTTGCTCGAGACCTTCCTCCACGGAACAGACAACATGTTTAACCCACAAGGATACAAAGAAGCCCTGGCACCACTTGCAGGATCTCACCAAAGCTGTTGTAGGCTGGAGACACTGAAGAAAGGAAGCGAATGGAAAGAATGACCCTGCAGGACGCTCCTCCATCCCACTGTCTTAAGAACACCTTAAAGGGGCTGGCCCGGTGGCCTAGCGGTTAAGTTCGTGCATTCTGCTTTGGCAGCCCAGGGTTCACGGGTTCAGATCCTGGGCAGGGACCTACTCACCGCTCATCAAGCCGTGCTGAGGTGGCGTCCCACATAGAAGAACTAGTAGGACCTACAACTAGGATACACAACTATGTACTGGGGCTTTGGGGAGAAAAAAGAAAAAGAGGAAGATTGGCAACAGATGTTAGCGCAGGGCCAATCTTCCTCAAAAAAGAAAAAAAAGACTCCTTAAAATCATCTCATGTAATTTCTGTATAAATACATTTTAGATGAGTATGCTCCATGTTTTTCTCCTGTATTTGAATGTAAATTCTGGGAAGGCTTCCTTCTAATTTCTCTGTTACATGTAAGGCACTTCCTTATCAGAGCCTCTCTTTTCATGCATTTGCTTGATATAGGGCATGGCTAGTGGCAGAATTTCTTGGTAGTGTTTTGGCCAGTGATATTTGTGGGTTTTGATAACCATTTCTTGGTTTCTAGGTCAGGCAGCGGGCCCAGTGCAGGAGCTGGAGGCTGGGTCCCCAAGTTGCTCAGGCTCCTTGTGTCCTGTTTGCGGGGCGTGGGGAGATTTGAAGGAGGCAATATGTGTGAGGTACTCAGTGTCTGCACAGAAGTGCCCAATGGAGGCTGACAGTCGTCACTGTTGATTTGGCCTTTTTTTTGCTCTTGAATCTTGGGGTCTTATCATCAAAAGGCTACCTGCTTCTTTTGGACCCCTGAGAATCAGCTTTACCCTGATGTGTTAGTGACATTTAAGATTAGAGACATTGGTGTGACTGCTGGAGCCACCAGCCCTATTTCATCAGGAATGTCACTGTGTCACAATGCCACACACAATGTTGCGTCTGAACCTCATCTCAGCAAAGGAGGGCATCTAGCTGGATCCTTCCCTGTTTCTGTGGCAACCTGGAAGCCATCTTGCTCCCTGAGCAAGGTGAAACCTGGTTTCCTGTGAGAGGAGATCTGGGGACTGCCCAGAAAGAAGTGCCCTGTGAAAATGGCCTTGCCTGTGATGGTGGATGTTAGAGGTTTCTGAAGACAGTAGCTGCATGGTTATCTCTAGAATAAACTTAGCCCAGAGGTTTTGGAATCACACTGTCATCTCGTGCCCAGGCCTGTCCCTTGCCTGCCTTTTCCAAAACATACCTCTTTGTGGAATCAATCAAGTCTTCTTAAGTTATATTTGGTTTTAGAGAGAATAGCACCTGAGAGAGCACGCCTTGTTGTACGCAGGGTACCAGAGATCTCGGCTCAGGACATCTGTGCGTGAAGCCTGGCATCGTGGGATTGGGTGGGTGAAGAAGCACACTGTGGCTCTGTGGTGCAGAGCTCTGGAAAGTGGGGCTGAAGGGGTGAAGCTCCTGCTGTGGAAGCTTTTTGAAGAGATTTTTTATGGGGGTGTAATAGACCAGGTATAAATGGTGCCGATTTTCCTTGAAAAGTTTTTTTTTCCGTTCCTTAGATTTATTACTATTATCATTATTGTTATTTGTATTATGACTATTATTATTGCTTCTTTTTTTTTTTATTAAGACTTATTCTTTAGAGCAGTTTTAGGTTCACAGCAAAATTGAGGGGAGGTACAGAGATTGTCCATATACCTCCTGCCCCACACATGCAGTCTCCCCACCATCAACATCCCCCACCAGATGGTACGTTTGTTTTAACTGATGAACCTACGTTGACATGTCATTGTTACCCAAAGCCCATAGTTGACATAGGGTCAGCTCTTGGTGTTGTACATTCTGTGGTTTTGGACAAGTGTATGATGACATGTATCACCATTATAGTATCCTACAGAGTATTTTCACTGCCCTAAAAATCCTCTGTGCTCTGTGCTCTGCCTATTCTTTTTTTTTTTTTTTTTTTTTGTGAGAAAGACTAGCCCTGAGCTAACATCCATTGCCATTCCTCCTCTTTTTGCTGAGGAAGATTGGCCCTGGGCTAACATGCGTGCCCATCTTTCTCTACTTTATGTGGGATACCACCACAGTGTGGCTTGACAAGTGGTGCGTGGGTCTGCACCCGGGATCCGAACCTGTGAACCCCGGGCCGCCAAAGCAGAGGGCGTGAACTTAACCACTACGCCACCGAGCTGGCCCCCCTCTGCTTATTCTTGAAAAGTATTTTTACCACATGGTGTCAAGGAAGGTAGCACATGATGGCTGGGAGGCACTCAGAGGTTCTTGGGCTGGGTTGGGGTGGTCACAGTGTCATTTGTCCTGTGGGTGGGACAGCACAATGAAAGGTCTACTGACAGGCACAGATGCAGTCTGCTGGGGAAGAATCCAGGGTGAAGATCGGGTCCTTGGGCTCTGGGGGTCATAGCGAGCACCTCATTGAGAAATTCTGTGAGGGGTATGCGTGGAGAATCTCAAAAAGGGGCATTTCAGTTTAATAAGAGATTGCATACAGGTTGGCATCTCTGAGCCAGATTTTATGCACTGGTTTCTGTTGCCCGGATTCTCCAGGGGACACCACGTCTTCTAGAGGGAGAGGGACAGGATGATGTAAATCAGTGGACTTAGATCAGTCCCCCTCCTCTGCCATCCCAGGAAAGTGGAATTGATCCCCTTTCCAAGTTGAAGTAGGCCTAATACCTGACGTATGCTTGTTTTTCGAGGGACACAATCCAGAGGTTTCATCAGATTTTCAAAGGCATTTGTGACCCACGAAAGGCCTTAGAAATAGTTGACTTAAGAATGCTTCATTTATGCTCTTGTTTTAGAGCAAATAGTTTAGGTAGAAATAATAAATTAGATTTTAAGAATTAGATTGATCATCATCTCCTATTTCTGCATCAGATAAGGCATGTTGAGCTTCTGGTTCTGAGGGCTGATGCTGTCATCCTTCTCTCCCCTCCTTTTGCAGAGAGCTTATGGAGAACTGCTAGGACTGAACTTCTTCATATCTGGCAGACACAGAACAAATTTAGCATCTCCCCCTCCATGCCTTCTGCACTCTGCTTTCATATTATTACTTTTTAAACTTTTTATGATATTTTCAAACATGCAGTAGAGAGAAGAGTCTTAAAGGAACCTCCCTGAGGAGACCCATCACCGAACTTCAGCAGGTCTCCACAGTTTGCCAGTCTAAGTATCTATTCCTTTCCTCACTCACTTTTCTTGTTGTTGGTTTGTTTTGGGTGGGGGCCCACTGGAGTAATTTAAGGCCAATCCCAGACCTGACTCATTTCTGCCATAACTGTACTGATGTCAGGCTCCAACTAACAAGGGAGTGTGTTCTTAACCACACCCAACAAAACTAACAAGATAATTCTGTATTATAATCTTAGTCTATATTCAGCTATTTGTGATTGTCTTAAAGCTGCCTTTCACATTTGGCCTTACAATTTACAGCTGGTTGTTATATCCCTCTTTTTAAAGAAAACTTATTTTTAAATGTTTAATTGTGAAAACTGTGCTTGTGGTAAAGTAATTGAGCAGTTCAGAGCTGCAAGCCCTTGAGTGCTCTGGGTGCCTCTGCGTCCTTGCCTACTGCCCAGTTAACTGGTTGGCTCAGGGTCTTCCTCTGCACCCTGTCTTGCCATCCCTCTCCTCCTCTTAATTCCATAGTATGGTCCTCCTAGACCATAGTCTCTTCCAGTCTGGTCTCTGCACTCTAGTCTGAAACACCTTGTCAAGTGCAGCTCACTACTTGACCCCATTAGGAACCTTCAGCCAGAGCTTGTTCTGTCAGCATACAAAGCCCTCCCTCAGGGTCTCAGCCATGTTGGGGACAAGTTAGATGGCAGCATCTTATTTTCATTTACACCTTAAAAGCATTTAGGATCAAAGCTAGATTGCCCTTGTTAGTGTTTAAAACAAACAATTAATTGAAAACTGCTGAGCCCTTGCCAGGCTGCATTTGTAGAGTGGAGGCAGGTGCCCACCCACAGGCGTAGCTTGGTGTCAGCCCTGCCGGGGAGGATGCAGGGTTGGTCCCAGTGCTGGAGCTGGTGGAAGAGCCCTCCGTCCTCCTCTGCCCCGCAGTGCCCTCTGCCGTGGTCGTTGGGCTTTCCACAGCCGTCCTCAGTGCCTCGGAGCTCACTTCCCCTGCCTGGGCCTTCTGAGTGACTTCTGCCCACCTCCTAAAGCCTGTCTTCCTCTTGTTAACCGAGTCCATTTCTTCTCATACCTCCTTTGGGCCAGCTCCTAAGTGTAATAAACAGCTGTCTGGTCCCGCGTGGCCGCTGCAGGAGCACCCTGTGCAGCACTCGAGGTGGAGATCCCAGACTCTCAGTCCCCCCTTGTGGAGCTTGACCACGCTGCCCTTCTGGCCCAGGCAGTTCTGCTTTTTCCTTTTATGCTATGAAACAGAATCCTGTTATTTTCTGTAAATGAAGCAGATAAGTGGAGGAAAAACAGACGCGCAACCTCCCCAGTACAGGGTGAC
This sequence comes from Diceros bicornis minor, assembly GCF_020826845.1. Lineage (NCBI taxonomy): Eukaryota > Metazoa > Chordata > Mammalia > Perissodactyla > Rhinocerotidae > Diceros > Diceros bicornis. Next base: position 1,676,499 of record NC_080780.1, read on the forward strand.
ACGTGCGTTTTCACTCTGCAGCTTTGAAACTGCCGTGGCTGCAGTTTGCCCCAGTTCTGTGCTAGCCTTAGGGGGGAAGAAACATACGTATATTTAAGCCCACGGTATACTTATTGGGATTTCAATGATCAAGGCTGTTAAAACAGCATTCTGAAGTTGCCCCTTGATGATACTCAGCTCCCTACATCAGGAGGAATCTCAACCATGGTGACTTGTTATGTTAAATCAACTACACAAGCCGAAAATATCTTCCCTAACTTCAGTACAGTGTTTTACTCTGAAGGGGTTGTGTTCATACAGTTCAGTTAGGGAGATAAAATTAACACCTTTGAAAAGTATAAGAAACATGAAGCAGTGCCTTCACTGTCCTTGCGTAGCAGTTTGCAGCTCGTGACGGTTTTGTTGGAGGACTGTTGAGAGGCTGCCAAGAGATGTGCTATGTGCAGGGCCCTTGAGCACACAGGCCAGTGGGAAATTAGATGAGCGGAACAACAGCTAAGTACAGAGAGAACCAGCCAGCTTCTGAATGGTCAGGAAAGGGAGCCGCCCTGGTGGCGCAAGCAGTTAAGTGCACACACTCTGCTGTGGCAGCCTGGAGTTCGCCGGTTCGAATCCCAGGCTCGCACCGACGCACTGCTTGGCAAGCCATGCTATGGCGGCTGTGGCGGCATCCCATATAAAGTGGAGGAAGATGGGCACAGATGTTAGCCCAGGGCCAGTCTTCCTCAGCAACAAAACAGGAGGATTGGCAGATGTTAGCACAGGGCTGATCTTCCTGACACACACACACACACACACACAAAAATGAATGGTCAGGAAGGAGCCTGACGTTGGACAGGGTGTCTGTGTAAAGACAGAGACACAAGGGCCCAGGAGGGTTCAGGGAGGATTTGGTGGGCACTTTTCAGAAGGTCATGGGGGCCCAGGAGCCAGAGGCAGCAAGTGAACACCAAAAGTTTGGGCTGCCACATAAATGGAGAGGTTCCAAGATCAAGCCAAGGGGCATTTGTTTATTTTGTGAAATGGTGAGAGCGTGGACCCCTCCATGGTTAGAGAGTTTGAGGGCATCAGATAGGGAGCCCTGGCACTGATGGAGAGCTGACTGCACCTGCACCAAGGAGGGTGGGCTTAGCATAAAGGAGGGCTGCACCTTTGGGAGCTTGGGTTTTAAATGATTATCCTTTGTACTGTTGCAAAGGGTTTCTGGACCCAATTCCTGTGTGTTGTGTGCGTGTATGTGCTTCCCCACACTGACAAGCAGTTCTTGGATGCCAGTAGGGGTCTGAGAATTGAACTCAAATCTGACACGATCTATCTAAAGATGGAATCAGATTCCAGACGTAAAGAACTCAGTCCCACAAGATGACCCTCCTCAGCTCAATTAATTTGCTAGAACAGCTCACAGTATGCAGAAAAACCCGTTTACTCACTAGATTTTCGATTTGTGACAAAGGATAGTAAAGGATACTAATCAACAGCCAGATGAAGAGATACATAGGGCGAGGTCCCAAACAAAGGACCTTCTGTCCTCGCAGAGCTCGGGGCCCAGCTTGGTGGCACATGGAAGTGTTCTGGTTCCACAATGTGAGAGCTCTCCGAAAAGGGCTGATGAGCTGTTCCTTTGGGTTTTTACGGAGGCTTCATTACACGGTCATGATTGACTAAGTCATTGGCCATTGGCAATTGATTCACCCTCAAGCCCCCTCTCCCCTCCCTAGAAATTGGGGTGGGACTGCAAGTCCCAGTCCCCTGATCACGCCTGGTTCTGCTAGCAACTAGCCCCCACCCTTGAGTGAGGTCCAAAGTCACCTTATTAACATAACAAAAGGCAACTTTATGGCTCTCTTCACTTAGGAAATTGAAATTCCAAGGGTTTTGGAAGCTGTGAGCCAGGAACTGTGGACTAAGACCATATATATATTTTGGTCATCTTATAAATCACAATATCGCAACTGCATTTTAAGCAAAAATAATTTTTAAAAATGATGTCAGTAATTAAAGGACTGGAGAGAGAGATCAGAATAACCTTAAGGGGAAAGTGGACACCAAGAGTAGAAAAGGAGCCATCCATGGGTGGGTCGTGAGGTTAGGGCCTTCTCTCAAAGTGGTCATGACTTGTAGACCGAGAGTTCTCTCTGAACCTGCAGCAGCGGCTTTGTGAACCTGGGCAGGCGTCCTCTAGGTAGGGCAGTGCACTAGAGCTTGGAGGCCAGGGACGCCAGATGACCAGATGCCCACTGTGGTTCCTCACAACCTCCCTCGAGAGTTGCTGTTCTGAGTCGATGGAACACCCTGTTGGGTACAGACTGCTGGGCAGAGGGCAGTGCTCTCACTTCCTGAAGAATGCCAAAAAGACTGCTTACGAGTGCAGTCATAGGTGTCCTGGATGTAATCTTTTCCTGCAGTGAAAGTCTGGTTTCCGTGAGCGTTTATATAACAAACCGCCCCGAAGCTTGGTGACTTGAAACACCAGCAATGTAGTCTTTCTGATGATCCCCGGCTCTCATGCTGCTGAGGCTCAGCCGGGCTGCAGCTCCAGGAAGGCCCCACTCATGTCTGGCGCTTGGTGCCAGCTGTTCGCCGGGCCCTGCCATCCTCCTGGAGGCCAAACGACCCCCTCACAAGGCCTCAGGGTAGCTCCAGGAGGAGAGGAAAGGCAAGGCAAGGTGAGATGAGGCTGCAGGCGCTGGATGCCAGCCCAGAACTTGCACACTGCCACTGCCACCCCTGGCCTTGGTCAAAGCAGTCTCAGGCCAGCCCAAAGGGCTCAGCTCTGATAGAGGAGCTGCACAGCCACTGCGAGGGGTGTTCGTGCAGGCATGGGAGGACATGTGGTTTCTATATGGTCTGACGGGGCCACCACTTGTAGTCTAGAGCAGAGACCCAGGGAGTATCATTCCACTATCAGCAGATTCCATAGGGTAGAGCTGCGGCAGCTTTTCTTTGCTAATCTTGGGTGTTTATTCACGTTTTACTTGCACACTCATCCAGAGAGAAGAGAGTAGAGGTTGTTTGGAGATGTTCTCTCACCTGGGCTACGCTGCGCTTTAAAAACAATGGCATCACTCTGATCAAGCATAAATTCATTTGGTTTCTAAAACTGAGGAGTGCCCAAGTAGAACCCCCAATTTTAACTGCTTCTGGTACAAACAGTTCTGTGGTGACAAGTCAGGCAGGGCTGCATCCTAGTGCCTTCTAGACTCGGTGGTGGGCAGCACTCTGAGCTGGGCCTTAGCTGGGGACAGTTTGAGAAAGGCCCTGCTAGTGGATGGAGGGGTCTGAAGTCCAGTGCTATGCGTCCTGTGGTGCTGTCTTTTGAGAGCACTTAGCCCTAAAGCTGTGATATTTTGTGAAGGCTCTTGGGGGATGGGCAGTCGACTGCAGGCCTCCCCCACCTGGGCATCCTATTAGGACGTTGGGACAGTCACACACGGTGTTTTCAGGAAAGGCTCCGTGGGTGCAGGTAGGGTGCATCGGGAGAGTTGTAGAGACCTCCCAGCGCAGCCTTTTCGTGTACAGCAGAGACATGAATTGCTCAGTCCCACACCATAGCTGGGCCAGCAAGCACAGTAACCTGGGTGCTTAGGAAATAATGCAGGATTTGCCGGCACACTTTCTAAGCCAGAAGAGCCCCTGTTCAGGGTGGCTAGGAAGACCTGCCACCTCAGAGCAGCACCAGCTCCCTCCAGGGCACCAGGGGGCTCGGGGAGCAGCGCCTGTAGGCCAGCAAGTCACTGGTGTTCTTGGCTGTGGGAGCCACTGCCTGTTAGTTTGACTGAATTAGTCTGAACCAGCCAAACCCTTGTTTCAGGATGGCCATTCATCCATTTTCCTTGGTCACTTGTTGCCCTGAATTTCATGTTTGTAGCAGTTAAAAAGTATTATTGGGGGCCAGCCTGGTGTCATATTGGTTAAGTTCGCATTCTCCACTTTGGCAGCCCGGGATTCGCATGTTTGGATCCCAGGCATGGACCTACACACCACTCATCAAGCCATGCTGTGGCGGTGTCCCACATACAAAATAGAGGAAGATAGGCACAGATGTTAGGTCAGCAACAATCTTTCTCACGCAAAAAGAGGAAGATTGGCAACAGATGATAGCTCAGGGCCAATCTTCCTCACCAAAAAAAAAAAGCGTTGTTAATATCAGAACTTAAATAATACGATTGTCTGTGACAGTGCTGGGGTCTGAGGCCTGGACTGGTGGTCATTAGTTTATCAGCTGTGTGATGGCCTTTGCACCTGGGGTTTGGTCCACTCGAGACGTGGCCAGAAGCTCCCCCACCCATTCCCCGGGGTGGTTTTACATCAGTGTCCTTGTCAGGGCACTGGCAGAGGGGAGTGGTGGCCACCAGGTGATATGTTCCACACCAGGGTGTATACTGCAGGTTGGTGGGGCTCTATTCCACTGCTAAAGTGGAGATGGCAGAGTGGCGAGGAGTGGCATCTGAAGGGGACTTTGGACAAGAGGAAATGGTCCAGTCAGTTCAGAACAACCCAAAATCGTAGAATTCGACAGCTAGAATAAGCATGAGTAGCCCCCAGGTTAAGCTTTGATCATCAGTGTCTTGAAGAAGTACAAGTATACCTGCAGGTGCTTCTTAAAGTGTAAAAAGCTTTGCAGGTATATGGGTGTCCTAAGTAGCCTGTGCTCCCTACTCTTGTTGGCAAAGAATCAGGCACAGAGCGCTGAAGCCACTTCCCTGGCCTCGCCCAGCCCGTGGGAGGCAGGACTGGGGCTGCCGATCCTGTGAGCCGGCGGCAGTCGGGCGCACTGCAGTGGGCGCCGTCATGTGCCTGGCCCTTTTTGCACACACTTGCACTGGCCAGTGTATGCGACACAGTGGGAGCTTTTGAGATGGGCAAAGGGGCACAAGCTGGCATGTTTGCCACCCCTCAAAAGCTGAAACCTCCATGAACCATCTCTGTTGTGAACTTCATAGCCAGGAACTTGACCCTGAGATGCTTGTGATCTGCTGACAATAAACAGGGCAAAGTCTGCTTACCTCATTCCCTGGTGACCAGTCCCACACCCTCCAGGGTCAGCACCTTTTGTGAGGTGAGGTGGCGCCTCTGGACTCTGGACCCTCCAGGTTCCTACAGCTGACGCCCCACCTAGCACCACACCTAGCAGTATGTCTGACACCCTACCTAGCACCACACCTGACATCCCACCTAGCACTGCAGCTGGCAGCACACCTGACATATCATCGGACACCACTCCTGTCAGGCTCTTAGCCCTGTGAAGGAGTCTGAACCCGTCTGACTTTAACTCAGCAAGCGTGGTGAGCACCTACTATGAGCAGAGCACTGGAGTAGCTTCCTTCTGACATGAAAGGAAAAGGGACGTGTCTGCAGCCTCCGAAGAGCTTCCTGTAACTAAGAAGAAGGGCATGGTGACTGTAGGTGAAGTCCACCGGGGTTGTTGAAAGTCTGGGAGGTTTGTGGGGTGCATAGGAGAAGCATTGGCTTTTGAAAACACCTTCATGTACTGCAGTTAATGCTGTTAGTTATCTAAAATTAAAAGTAAGAATTCTGGTTTCATTTCAACCAGAATGTTACCCTTATTTACACTGGAAATCTATCACATTTTGGTTAAGTCATTTCAGCAACAAGCTGATGGCCTTAAACCCACTCTTGGGAGGTTAGTGGCAGGCCCACACCTGCGGTGACGGGCCTGTCCGTGAGCCACCCCACCCTCCTCCCGCTCAGCCCTGACCTGGCTCAGGCTCTGCTCCTGGACACAGGTAACTGCTTCCTCAGAAGCAGCACCAAAACCCAGGCTGGTCGGGTTACTTCTCACTGCCAGGCCACCCGAGACCTGGCCCCAGCCCCCCTTCCCGTTCTTGTCTCTACCAGGTCACTCACACACCCTCCCTGTGGCCATGTGATGCATCTCTCTCCTCAGGCTCCTCATACCCACCTGTTCTGTAGGGCTCAGACCACCAGCCTCCCCTCTGAGCACCATCCTTCTCCTCATTTCTTGACACCTGTCCCTGCTCTGAAGTGACACATTCACTCGTCCGTCCTGTCATTCCTGAGAGAGGAGCTCATCGTAGTCGTTTTCCTGTCCTCAAACCTCGATGCATGCTGTGTATAGGCAGCCTCAGTGACATTTGTGGATTTGAACTTTTGAGTAACAGTGCTCACCTTTTCACAAAGTACATCCTGCACACCTTTGGGAAGACCGTTCACATGTGGTGGAACCCTCTAGTCCTGCTGGGCGGAGGAGCTGGCCTTCTGGGGCAGGTGCCTTTCCTCCCCCTCCTCGGGCTGAGGTCCTGACCCCTTCAAGCCGCCGTTCCCTCTCACCTCTGGTAGACAGGACTGAGTGTCTGTGTCTGTCCATTGTATGTTCAAGGCCAGGCAGGAGGACAGAGAGTTTCCTTACTAAGTTATTTGTGCAACCGAGGCGTGAAGAAGTTGGAGGCTGTGACGTTGGCAACGTATGCCTTGATTCTCAGTGTGAGTTTGTGGGGGCTGCGTGGCAGATTAGTAGTTAAATCTTCCTTGTGTTGCATGTGAAGCGGGAAAACCAGCGCACTGCGTGTGGTGGGGCTGGGACTCCTGCCTGTCTTAGTCTGATGCAGAAGGCCACACACTCGGAGCTAAGTACCACACCCCCACACAGAAGCCAAAATCGGACTTTGCCTTGTTTCTCATGGGTGAAAAACCATTCCTGTTCAGAAAACTGTCATCAGTGGTTTTGATGTAACATGCTATTAGATTACTGTGCTAATATATTACATTCCCCCCACCAGCCTCTTACTGTGCTTTCTCTTCCTCACATCTCCTCTGTCACTTGAAATATTTCTGGAGGTAGAAGTCACCACCCCTGTCCACATCGAGCCATAGGTTCAGGGCATCCAGACAAGATCAAGGGATAGTTTGGAATGAGTTTGGCTCAGAGAAAGAGAGAACGCCACTCAAGTGGCTTACACGGGTGGGGTTTGTTTTTTTCACTCAACAAGACACCTGGGGCTGCTCGCCTCGGTGACATGATGGCGACGCGCCTCCAGGTGCAGGGAGCAGGTGGGACAGGCGCAGGTGTCATCTTCTTAAAGCTTTCTCTTTGGGAAGGGGCTCCCCTCTGACCAGTCACTTCAGCCTTGTGGTGACGTGTCCTTGTGGCGGAGCTGCGGACACTTAGTTCTGGCAGCAGGGAAGCTGCTGTCAGGGAGAGAACCAGAACCAGCTGCAGGTAAACAAGTAAATAAACACGCAAGTAAATAAAATCTCAGGTTGAGATTGAACGGACCAGGGCTGCGATTATCAGGAGGGGAAACCCTCTCCAGGCAGTGACAACACCAAGCGTTAAAGATGACGTGGGCCAGCATGTGGAGATGGTGAGCATCTCAGGCAGCAGGAGCCGCGCGGGCAGGGAGGGCTCTGCAGGCCGCACTAATGGAAAGCAGAACAGAAAGCAGAAGCCGATTCAGGTGTCAGGGGAGGCAGGGAGGAGGGGCGGACATCTGCTTGAGGAATGAGCCGCCAGCCACAAGGGAGGGGGAGAGAAAGTCAGGCTCAGCATCTGTGGGGTGGTGAGAACTGCAGGCCTAAAAGGACCTTCACTCTCAGCCTGTTTTTTTATCAACTTTTTTGAGGTCTGACTTACATTAAAACGTACGTGTTTTAAGTTGTAGCGTGATGGGTTTTGCCAGGTGTATGCAGTAGCTCCAGTCTACAGAGCTTTCTGTCACCCAAGTGTGAAGACTTTTCGAGTCGTGGTGGAAGGGGCCCTTTTGTGTTGGAGTGGGCTCCTTGTCTGAGGGCAGGCGGGCGCTCACCTGAGTGGAGAGGCCCATACCTGCCTAGAATGTGTGGGAGGGCCTGGCCGAGCTGTGGGTAAGCAAAGTGGTGTTGTGTACCCGCCATGAGGAAAGGCCGAAGCTGCATTCCTGGCATATTCTTTCCCAGGGGTTCCCAGCTCTCTGCAATACTGGTGTGAGCCGGTTTTTTCTGACGGCCTCCAGCTGAAGCAGAATTTCCATCTGTGCAGTTGTCCTCAGCCAATTGAAAATCACCTGGAGGGCTGGCCCCGTGGCTTAGCGGTTAAGTGCGCGCGCTCCGCTGCTGGCGGCCTAGGTTCGGATCCTGGGCGCACACCGACGCACCGCTTCTCCGGCCATGCTGAGGCCATGTCCCACATACAGCAACTAGAAGGATGTGCAACTATGACATACAACTATCTACTGGGGCTTTGGGGGGAAAATAAATAAATAAATAAAATCTTAAAAAAAAAAAAAAGAAAATCACCTGGAGTTTTATCCGGAACACAAAAGAAGGTCAGAGAGAGGAGGCCCGATGCTGGTAGGTGCCCCCACCCCTGCCCCAGGTCTGGGCTATAAAGAGCCCTGCAGCCTTTGTCTCCAGGCCTGTGCCCTCAGGGCATCGGCCCTGGAAGTTCCTTTCATTTTCTTGTCCACTGGCTTTGGCACAGGTCAGCGCGGATGAGAGATGCTGTTTATGTGAGAGCTGCCCTGCCCTTCTCACTTGACCTGATCAGTATCCCTGCCTGGTGTCCCCTGTGTGTAAATCCTGCCTGAACCTCTCCCAGGGAGAGTGTGGTTGGTATTCCAGGTGCTCAAAGCATCACCGCAGTTGCTACCCCCACCTCTGCTGCTGCCACTGCTGTACCTGTTTTTCAAAGCTGATTTTTCCAAAGAGAGGAGGACATGTGATGTTTGCTATGCCTTTTGGCTCTGGATCCGTAAGCAGCTGGTGCCCATCAGGATGAGGAGTCGGTATGCTGCCGGTGGACACTTGATCCAAGGTCTTGCTGTTGAGCAGCTGCCACTGCATTTCTGGACACGTCTTCACGCATTCTGTGAGGCAGAAAAAAGACCATCTGCTTTAAGGCTTGAAAGTTTGGGTCATGTATGCTGCCTCCAGTGGCTACTAGGTTTCAGCCCAGCCCTTCAGCCTCATCGTAGCCCCGGGGATACAGGTGAGGGTAGAGACGCCAGCACTGGAGCAGGATTGGAGTAAAGAAGAAACTTGATTAGGTTTTACATGGCATGCTGTTCGTTCTTGCCAGGCAAGTCTGGGCTGACTCCTGCCCCACTCATTGCTGAATCTGAAGAGCTCCTTTTAGGTCAGGCCTTTGGTTACTGGAGGCCTGGACAGAAGCCAGGAAGAGTCCTGGGCCAGAGCTGCTCCCAGAATGCAGGGAGCTCACTTTAGCCTGCTGGAAAAGCTCCATGAAGTCAGAAATGTTTGGGGGTGTCCAGCATGTCAGCTCCTATGTCCTTGTGAGGAACCAGGCGGATGCCAAGCAGGGAGGCAGCCTTCCCTGGCCCTAGGGACTTCGTGCTGAGGCGTCCTCTCCTTTCTCACAAGAGTAAGTCAGGTGCTTTCTCTGGTGGACATACCACCTTTTACCTGTGTTAGAGGAGGCCTCAGAGTGCCTATGGGAACCAGTTTGACAGAGGAAGAGTGAGAGAACGGTCCTAGGGGTTCCGAGCCCCGGATTGCAGGGGAATGCTTGGATGTCAGGTTACATGGTACAAGGTGCCTTACAGTCGGCGTTAGACTGGTTTCAGAAGAGAACCCTAAATCTCTTCTACCATGAGCTGACACACTGAAAATTAACCAGAAAGGTAAAAACAGTAAAACCTTGAATAGATTTTTTAAAACATTTTAAAATTGTTATTGAGATATAATTCACATGAAAAGTGGACAACTCTGTGGTTTTTAATATATTCACCATGTTGTACAATCATCGCCCTAATAGTTTGCTTTTTAAAAGTTACTTTTTCTGAATACAAAAGAAATATGTTCTTGTTGTAGAATTTAAACATTCTGTAAAGCTCCTCTCAAAAACAGTTTTCATGAGAAGCCAGACTGCTCTTGTGAGCTGGGTGTTCCAGGCCTGCACTCGTCACAGCGTGTGTGTGAGTAGTTTGTGACCGGCTGCAGCATGCAGTGGTCTCTCAGAGGAGACCGTCTGAGTCAGGTGCATCTCTGCCTTGGACAGCACTGCAAAGAGCCCACCTGAAAAGCCAGAAGACCCTAAGGACCAACCTCATGGTTTCTGTCCGGACACGGACAGACCCATATCTGCCTGAGCCCCAGTGAGCACATCTGGATAACATCTTGGTAGCGCTTATTAAGAAGGCGAACACAGGAATCTAGTGAAGTTTCTCCTCTCCAGATTTTTCAAGAAGTCTAATCAGTTTATTGATGGAAGAAACTTAGAAACTGGAAAATGTATGGCAGAGAAGAAAGACAATTATTTTATGTTTCTAAACTTCCTGGGTTTTAGTTTTGGGTTTTTTGTTTTTTGTTTTTGCAAAGGAATTTTATTCATTTCTCTGACCTTTAAAATATTTTTTAAAAAACAACACGTTTGTATGAGATGAATAAACTATTATAATTCGTACTATATGCAAATTATAAATTAAATCATACAAACATGAAATAACCAAAAATAGTAGGAAAAGAAGTAAATGAGTTAGTTCACATTAGCACAAAGGAGATTAAAACTCATAGTAATGCCAAATCGAGTTCTTATTGCCTACCGGATTGTGTGCTGAGTGCCTTTCACTACATGATTTAGTCTTTCCCACAGACATATGAAGAATGTAGATATGTATCCTCATCTTACAGATGAAAAAACTGAGCACAGAGGGTGAGGTAACTTGCCAAGATCTCAACACCCTGAGCCCTTAGCTCCCAGTGGCCCTCCTGAAGTGTGGACAAGACCACAGCCGTGCCTTGCTTAACAACGGGGACGCGTTCTGAGAAATGCATTGTTAAGTGATCTCATCGTCATGCGAACATCATAGAGTATACTTTCACAAACCTAAATGGTATAGCCTACTACACACCTAGGCTCTGTGTACTAATCTTATGGGACCTCTTTCATATATGTGGTCCGTCGTTGACCAGTATGTCATTCTGTGGCCCAGGACTGGATTGCTCTAGAGGTCAGTGGGGAACGTTTCAGGCTTCACAGGTCCAAGCCCAGGGCTGCCTCTTACACAAAGGCCCCCTCCTGCTTTGTGTCCGGGGAGGAAGAGCATGAGCAAGGCAGGCCTGGATCCAGAAGGCTGTGCTGAGTTTCTTGGGTCTTAAGAGAGACTCTAGGTCCACTCAGAACCCCTTAGGTGGGGTTTGAGGATCTCAGGTGACTACAGACCTATAGACAGGAGGGCTAAGATAACCAGGCCGGAGGACAGATAGGACAGGAAAGCCTCTGTCCCCCTGCCTCCTGAGCCGCTCGGTGTGGAAGCAGTTGGCGTGTGTGAGTGCAGTAGAGCTGCTTGGCCTTGTGCCTTTGGGGTTTTGAGGGAAGGGCAGCTACAGGGCATCTGTGTCATAGGAGTGGGGGTAAGAACACGCATCCTGGGAGAAGAGTGGAAGCAGGGCCCCCGCTCCGGGAGACCCGCTCTTTGGAGGGAGAAGTAGCTGTCCAGAGTAGGAGGAAGTCAGCCCACCCAGCCTACTGATAGACGAACGTAACCGACGCGACTCGCCTGCCAAGAACAGTTCTGTTTTTGGCTAAAAATGAATCCTAGGCCCCAGGTGAGCAGTGCAGTAACACGTGTGTTCCTTCTTTGCCTTCAGTCGTGGGATATTTTTTTCCGAAACACCAATGCCGGAGCGCCCCCGGGCACCGCCTACCAGAGCCCACTCCCCTTGAGCCCAGGCTCCCTGTCTGCCTTGGCCCGAGCACAGCCCCTGGTGGAAGCCCAGCCCAACGTGGACAAGCTGGTGGAGGATCACCTGGCGGTGCAGTCTCTCATCAGGGCCTACCAGGTAAGGCGGTGGCGGCAGCAGCCGGCCGTCCAGCCGTGAGAGCTGGCACCACGCTGACCAGCCTTCTGAGTGAATGTTGTCCTTCACCTCCCCCGCACCCAAGCACGAGGCACTCTCTCCCTGCCCTGGGGCCTAGGGAGGCAGAAATGAAATATGACAAGAGAAAAGGAACCAGTACAGTCGCACTCTGTTTGAGCAAGTCCTCTGTCGCCTTTAGTACCTCCTCTGGAAAGAGCTCCTTACTTCTTTCCATACGTTGGCAAGAAAGATTTGTGGGCAGGGAAAGGCAGTCAGCGCCTGGGCATCAGGGGAAATGCTAGTGACTGGGAGGGGTGTGCTGCTCCCTTCTCAGTTGCTAGTGCCCAAATATGGTAAGAGAAAATGAACCTGTAGAGTTTGGGGACAGAAGCAGAGCCCACGGAAACAGGAAGAGGCAAGTGAGGGGCAGCTGAGCCTGTAGAGGGGTAAGGGGCAGGAGCAATCTCCCCAAGAGCATTCCAGTTAGTGGTCAGCCCCATTGGAGGAGGGTTGGGCAGAACGGGGCTCCCCCAGCGTTTCTCAGAGCCCAGGAACCTCTCCCAGGATATGCACCTGGCGTGGGGACGAGCCCAGAAGTCAGACCTTAACACCTGGTCTGTGTGTAGTGCTAAGGAGAAGAGGAGAAATCAGGCCTGGAGCATCCCTTCTGGCAGCCCTGGGGATCTAGGCTCCCCTGCTGCCTCTTCGTGCATTGCTGCTATGTGGCAGGGGAATCACACCCAGTTCTCCTCTCTCCAACACTTTGTTTCCTGGAGGGGCCGTGCGGGCCAGGCGCCACAGTTGTCAGGACAGGCAGCATGGGGAAGGCGGTGGGTTTGTCATGCCAGGGCCTGGCAAGTCAGGCTCTCCCCCCAAGGCAGGTGAAAGAAGACACGTGAGCTGTGTAAATAGCAGGGCCATGTGCTCTCAAGTGCTGTTCACAGTGGACATTTCTGTAGGAGAGAGGTGTGGGGCCTATGTTCTGACCATTGCCTGCACTCATTCAGCCTCAGTAATGTCAGCTGGTCTTTCAGTGACCTCTCTGCAGCTGCTCGCCTTCTCAAATTGCTAGCAAGAAATTGTGGATAAAATATCTAAGACTTAAAGAAACTTAAAATTGGAAGGGATTTTCTTTCTCTTGGTTTTTTAATAAACAGTTCAGATCAGATGCTGATGTCCCTGTTGTAGCCGTCTTTTGTTCTGCCCACTGGGCCCTGACCCACTCGGAAGGACAGCCCTGTGGATAAGATGGCATTTCTCTACCCCACCTCGTACCTGTGCCTACACTAGCACCTCCCCTCTTTCCTCAGGGACAGTTTATGTTCACGCTGGAGCAAGAGTCCCCAGCATATCCTCTTTCCATGTGTCCAGGGAAACTGTAAGGATCCCAAGAAATGGATCCTTTTAGACTGCCAAGTTTATCATAACCTGAGAAATTTTTCCCTTTTTTATAAAAGTGCACTTATGCATGATAGTGCTTTTAAAATAAAACATTCCAAGGCTTTTTTAAACTGATTTTGTTATTTGGCTTCATTGGTGCTGTCAGGGAAAGGTTTGACTTTTACCCCACCCCCACCCCCACGGCCCGCGGAACCTGCTTAATGACTGCTTGTATTATTGCTTCCAGGTCAGGGGTCACCACATTGCAAAACTTGATCCTCTCGGAATTAGTTGTGTAAATTTTGATGATGCTCCAGTAACTGTTTCTTCAAACGTGGGTGAGAATTAATCTGTAAACGCTAATTTTAATGTAATTTTACTTTTTTTTACCCCTTCCCTCTTTTTTTTCTCCTGTCCTTTTGTGTGTGTCCTTCCCTCTCCATCGCTGGCCCATTCGTAGATACGAGGGCACCATGTAGCACAGCTGGACCCCCTGGGAATTTTGGATGCTGATCTGGACTCCTCCGTGCCCGCTGATATTATCTCATCCACAGACAAACTTGGTGAGGGTCTGAGAGCGGTCAGCGCTGTGCTGCTTAGCTCCTCTCTGTGTCACAGCTTGTGATAGCCAGGATGTCCACAGACGGAAGGGAAAGACTCTTAAGTTTCCTTCATTCTGATCACTTGAAATTTATTGGTAATGCAGCCTTAGTGCGTTTTGGGCAAGTTATTTTTATCCCAGCTTTTCAGCCAGATTGTATGAGCTCTAAGTCTCAAAATTGGAAAGTAAAATTTGGGGCAGAAAAGGTTTGTGGCACAGAGAAAAAGATGACCCATCTGGGCAGGCGAGTCAGAAGATATTCCAGAAACGAGCTCTTCTGGCTTCGGTTTCCAAATCTCAGTGCAGCGCTGCCTCTGCCCAGACGAGGCTTTGCTCAGAACTGTTGTCACATGCCATCCACTCTGAAGCACGGTGTGGCCTGCCTTTGACGGGGTGAATTCCAGAGCAAGTTGTGCAGTCAGGTGTCTGGATTCTTAAATGCCGGTGATCACACTGAGGAAACTTTGGAAGGCGTCCCCGGCGTGCAGGGAGGCCCATGGGTGGCACTCAGGCGGTTGTTGTCACACTCGCCTGCACCCCTCCTCTGCTGTCGTGAAGCGCAGGGCGTGGCTGGGCTCGCACCTGCAGCTGCACTCTCTAGTTAATCTGCTCTAAGTCACCGTGCTGCTAACCTTGCTAAAGAGATGATGACGTGACTAATTTTGAAATGACCAGGTTGTTCACAAGAAACACTATGCATGCTAACAAAACTGATGATTACCTACCTGCCTAATGCTGCTCTTTGAGAGGGGACGAAATTCACCTCCTCTAAATAACAGTCTCTAATGCTCTGCAATACCCAAATGCCCCTAAGGGCGTTACCAAGGTATGACCTGGGGGGTCAGACACTAGTCAGGTAAGGCTAGTTTTCAAACAGGGTTGGCTCTGGGACCAGTGTTAGCAGTTTGTCGTTGCTCTGTCTTCACTTCAGAAACGCTCCTGGATATTATAGGGTTCCCTCCACTTTGTACCTGCCCTTTGCACTTTTAGGAAGAAAGATTCAAGAAACCCTCTGGGATATGATTGAATAGGGCCAGTTCACATTGCAGACAAGGCATCAGTTAAATCCTGCTACTTTATTCAGTGGTGACAACTTTGTGCTCCCAAGAAGGAGGCTTCTCCTTGCAGTGTCCCCCGGGCACTTGGAGCCTCTTTCCTGCTCCTCACCACTTAGCCCCTATGCACCCAGGCCCAACAACACAGCATGTGCTTACCTGTCCTGAAGCCCCCTCAGCACCCTGAGTCCTGCTAAGGAGAGGGGCCTGGGACCCACACCCCCTGTGGGGTGTCCCCTCCGGGTGCTTGAGGGCAAAGCAGAGCCCCCCATCTGGGAGGCCCGCGGGCCTAGGGCCGTCTATCCAGAGAAGGGCCCCAACTGCCAAACCAGCCTGGGCACGGGCCTCAGAGGTTAGTGTTCTGTATACAGCAAAGCATTTGAACAAGAAAGGCACAGGAGAGGTGGAGGTCTCCCTCTCCTGCCGGAAGCGGCATCTCCCCAGTTCATCACCCAGTGGCATCCACGGTGGCCAGTTTCTTGGTATCAAAATGAACCTTTTTTGGTGGTTCTCAGGTCTCATGCCTGGGAGGCCTAAAGCTCTCCTCTGTCCTACTTGAGACTGATCAGGTCAGGACAGAGCCACAGCCGAGGTTTCTTGGAAGTCTCCCCGGCAATCCCAACCCAGCTAATCTGTGAAGGGTGAGAAACCCCAGGCCTGTCGACACTGCCCAGCTCCTCAGTTCACAGCTCTCTTCAGGGCAGAGGCAGGGCCTCCATTGTTGTTTCTAGTTCTTTCTAGGCTATGTCAGCCTTGCCTTACATTGCACTCTGGAATAGTGTCCCCAAGTGTTTGTGCTTCTGTGAGGTTTAGCATCAACACGGTGAGGGTGAGCAGGCAAGAGGACATGATAAACCAGGAGACAACACACAGAGGAACTCAGAGCTTCCTGAGTTCATTTGAGGGAGAGACGCTGCATCCTCTGGCCAGGAGCCCTTCAGGACCACTAGGAGAAAGTCACGGAACAGCCCCCGTTTGTGGCAAAAAGTGCATTTTCCTCCTGAGAATTTGAGATAGTGTGGCATAAAAGTTGTGATAAATTCTCTCTTTAGGAAGGAAAAAATGGAAAAAGTATAAACCATATATATTTGAATCTGTAGGAAATTAGTCTTGAATTGTCTCACCTTGATGTATTCAGGTCTTCAAGAAACAGCTGACCCCAACATGACCCCTCTGTTCCTGGACACTGGACAGTTCCTAGAGCACTTTTATAGCCATTTTCTCATCCTAACCTCAGGGCCTGGCCTCTGGAACCAGCTCCCTAGGTGGGAGCCTCGGCTCTGCCAGGACGAGCTATGTGCCTCCATCTCCTCATCTGTAAGGTTGTTTTCAAAATTAAATGAACTTCTTAGAAGAGTGCCTGGGGCTTAACTAAGCTCCATGAGGATGTGAGCTAGTGTGATTACTAACAATCTTTTAAGATAAGTAGCTATGAGACTCGCTGGTAGTGAGACAAATTCCGAAACTGAGAGGGCCGGCCCCGTGGCTTAGTGGTTAAGTGCGCACGCTCCGCTACTGGTGGCCCGGGTTCGGATCCCCGGCACGTACCGACGCACCACTTGTCCGGCCATGCTGAGGCTACATCCCACGTACAGCAACTAGAAGGATCTGCAACAATGACATACAACTATCTACTGGGGCTTTGGGGGACAAAAAGGAGGAGGATTGGCAATAGATGTTAGCTCAGAGCCGGTCTTCCTCAGCCAAAAGAGGAGGATTGGCATGGATGTTAGCTCAGGGCTGATCTTCCTCACAAAAAAAAAAACAAAGAAAGGAACTGAGAGATCGAGCAAATAGCCCAGGGTCACACAGGAGTTAGGTAGTGGTGAAGACTGGTCAGCAACCCGAGTGACTAGGAAGCAGTGTAGCTCTGGTGCAGGAACCTGCCAAAGCAGGGTGGGCTGTGTGGCCTCATATAGGTCTGGGATAAGTGAGTGACTGCGGTGGTGTTCGGAGTCACACAGCGGCCTTCCCGGAGCTTGAGTCCCTCTCATGCCACCTCTGAGCTGCCCTTCCCCTCTTCCTGCAGATGCAGGCACAGTTTCTCCATTTTCTTGTGGGGAAACTGAGGCTCAGGTGATGCTCACACCCATACATTTGAGACCCTAGTCTGCTGTTGGAGAAGCACAAAGGGTGGACGGGCAGCACTGGGCAGGTGTGAGCTGTGGGTGAGGGCAGGAAGCTGTTCCTGAGGGCGGCCGATACTGGTCTGCAGTATGAACAGGGCTGTATCTGCCCAGAATTTGTTAAATAAAGTGGAATATGTGAAATGGTTTCTGCTGAGTTCTTGATCTTTCTGACCAACTTTGAGAAGGCTGGGAAATGCTGGCCTAGAGTCCCTATCCTAACATCTCAGAAATTCTCCTAGCCCCTGAAGCAACAGGTGGAGAGATAATCAACAGGTAGGCTCTTACCTGTCATAGCAGACTTGGCAGACATGCAGAGCTCCTGGGTACTCTTGGGACATCAGGATTACCATCAGACGTTGTGTGCACACGGAACATACTGTGAATGCAGCAGAAGTATTGTTGAGATGGGAGTTAGTCATTATCTTAATTAAAACTTAAATGTTAGAACAGTTTCTCAATTAGGTGTGGGTTATCTTCCATAATTGTGTGGGTGATTGCTAGGAACAGGGTACCTTTTCCCAGGATGTGTTGTGTCTGGGGCTGGGTTCCATGTAGACCCCAGAAGCACATCTTAATTTGTGCCAGGTTGTACCGTCAACCCCACATCCCATGGAGGAAGGTTGGGCGCTCCAACATGAGATTCCCCAGGCACACGTTGCACCACGCGTCCGTGGGAAGGCCGGACTGTTCTTCCCGACAGGATCAGGTTTCCTAGCAAGGCCTTTCCTGGTTGGCCCTAAAGAAGGTTCAAGGTGTGGCTATTGACAGAAAGGTCCAGACAGAGTCCTGTGGGGTCGTTGCCATCTTAACTAGAAACAACTTGACCGCAGACGTAGCTGAGCCTGGACACCGTTTTGCCTTAGGGCTGGTGTCCTGTGCTGGTATCCAGGTCTTGCTCCGTTGAGGTAGGGAGGGGGCACTGGGCAGTCTTGTTTCTGGCCCAAGCTGAGCTGCCCTTGACTGGTTTGCGGACTTGGAGAAGGTTCCCATTAACTCTTGTCCTCAGTTTCTTCTTCTCTTTCAAGTGCAGCGTTTGAATTAGATTCCAATTTAAGTGTCATCGTCTGTGGTTTCTGTATAAATTCTGTAGTATAACTGCTCACAGTGACAAAAATGATTGAGATTTACTTTAAACATGATTAAAGGAGAACTCCTTAAATTCTATAAATAAAAGGGAGGAAAGCATGAAACTTCTGTTTACCACTGGTGTTTGCAAATTGTCAGTCTTACGAAATGAACTTAAGTAGTTAAAAAGCAAATTCAGAAGTCCAAAATTATGACAGAATTTTAGCTTCTTAAATGAATTTGTTCATTCCCAGCACAGCAGGGGATGAAGTCTCCCCACCCCTCCTCCTGACTTCTAGAGCGCTCTGGTGTCTGCCCAGTCAAGTTTTGCTGCCTTGATGGCTGCGAAGAATGAGCTAAAAGTAGAGTTGATTTTTAATCAACTTTCATAATTTCAGAGCTATAGAGAGCAGTTCATTTAACATTTATTGGCTGCTGTGTGCAGCGTGCAGTGCCACCAGACAACTGAGTGAAAGGTTGGGATTAGGTTCCCTAAGTGACTCAGGAGGGCAAGCGAGCTAACGTCATGGTGGGTCCGTCCCCTGCAGGGGGTGTCCTCCCTCCTTGCCACCCAGGAACTGGCAGACCGAGGCACCCCCAGGCCTAGCGTCTCAGCCCTGCTTCTTGCCAGCTATGCGTCGCTTGGAAGCACCATGACTGGATCCCAGCCACTCTTTGCCTCTCCAGCAGAGCATCTTGTACTCATCAAGAAGTAATTTTTAAAAATATTTTAAAGTGCTCAGGTGCTGGGAGTCCTGTGTGCTTTCTGTAAGTGATAACCAGAATATCTTCTCTTTCACTCTCCTTTGGTGTGTCTTGTGTTCACATTTTATTTTAAAATGCAAAAAAATAGAGATAAAAGTAAAAGCGTGCACATACCCAGTGCTCAGAATGAACAAATGTAAACATTTTATCATATTGCCTTTAGATTTTTTGACAGAGATGGTGCGTTTGCAGCTCCCTTTGAGGCTGGGAGGAACTCCACAGGCAGCGCCAAAGGCCACTTGGTGTGATTCTAGGTCTTGATTCTGAGGATTGAAGGAGAAAAATGAAGACTCCTTATTCTTGCTTTAAGCAAAACATCCACACTTTTGTGCAGAACCTGGATATTCTGTTGTCTTAAGAGCCACTGGCTCTAAGATCTTTGTGTGTGCTGTTGTCCCCAAGGCAAGGAGGAGAGCTTTACCCACCCAGAGCAGGAGTCCCTGTGTCCTCTTTGAGTCAGAGTTCTTGCCATCAACTTCCAAGGAAACGTCAGTTGGCCTTCCTCTGCTCTCCCAAGGCAGGGGGCAGCTGCAGTGATGGTGACCATGCTCTGACCACTCAGCCATTGGCCCTTGTGCACCCAGTTACCTTGAACCTCCCTGCCCCCATTCCTGGGCCCACGCACCCGTGCGACGAGGGTCAGGAGAAGGTGTTTTGTGTGTCCAGATAAACATCTTCCAGGTGTGGTACAGTGAAAAGCTCATGGGCCGAAGTGTGCAGCTGTGCGTGTGACTCTTGGGTTGTGTTTTCAGCAGCTGAGCTTCTCCATTCTAGTTCTGCCTTCTTGTGTTGGGAGACCAAGACCCACCTTCCATTCTTTAGAATCTGTCAGAATCTTGAGGTTTAGGGTCTGGTCCACTGCCTGATGCTCCAGTTCTGAGGAATGGTACACTAAAAATGGGGCTTTTTCATTTTCTTTTCCCCAGTTTTTTCATCCCAAAGTAGTCTCAGGTGGATTGGACTTTCGAGGAGAGCTGTGTGTCAGCCACTTTGGGATGGCGAAGTGAGGAGGTCTCAGACAATGCCGCCCGATGGCTTCCGAGTGTCAGGGAGCGGCCTTTCCCTCCTTTAGATTCACCATATTCCAGCTGTTTATGAGCGGTTTCCATGTTTACCAAAATAACTCTCAGATCACGTAACCCACCCTGTTCTCCTTCGGTGTCTGTGTCTGTGTGACAGTGTTTGTGCTACCCGTCACTGCGGTAACGGTGTAGGGTTTTGGGTGTTTTGGGTTTTTTTTAAACTAACTCTCACCTGTCTTTTTCCTCTGCGCTCACCCATGCCACCCCACTCTGCCTCTCAGATCTTGCAGTTTTCAAGGAACGACTTCGAATGCTAACAGTAGGAGGTATGGAAATAACGAGCCTTTCACTTTTCTGGAGCTGAGGACTTCATTGAACAAGATGTGCAACTTTTCCTCGCATGCACTTTGGGGAAAGTTGACACAACTCTGTTAAGTGGTTTGTTCATTGTTTTGAAATACGTTTTTCCCGTCGTTGAGTTATTAACCGACAGGAAGAGCTGCCTAGCGTGTTGTTTCTGTCTCTGGCCATTTTGTGTTCTGAAGAGCATTGTCACCTTCGCCTGTGTCTCACCATTGCTTCGCTGGGCTCCTGTCTTTAGTGTAGGCTGTCTCTAGCGCCTGCTGCAGCCAGTGGGGACCTGAGGCCACACTACATTCTGCATGTTGGCACACCCTTTCCTCCACATTCTGCGCTGTGCCTTCAACTGGACTCTGGATTCTTTCAGATTTTGCTTCCTGGGCATTTTTGACAAGATTTCCATTTTGATCTTCCCATGTTTGAAGGACAATTGAAGTATTGATAAAAACTTACTTAATGAAGTACAGAATCCTTAATGACCCTTGGTTCTGGGCAGAGCACCTTTGAGGAATCCAGAGTGGGGTGCTGGGGGTCATCTGCCTGTTGTCACTCTCCCCAGCGGCCAGTCTCCTTCCATGCCAGGCATCTCTCAGAAGTTCTCTTTTTCCTCCATCTTACTCATAATATCTGTGAGACTCTAGTTTTGATTAAGCTTCTTATTTTGAGATAATTGTAGATTTATATGCAGTTGTAAGAAATAACAGAGGTCTCGTGTACCTTTGAGCCAGCTCTCCCGGTGGTAACATCTTGTAAACATAGTGTATTACCCCAGGGTCCTCCCTGCTGCCCTTCAGCAGCACACCCACTTCCCCTCCATCCCACCCCTGGCAACCACTGTCCTGTTCTCCATTTCTTTTTTTTTTTTTTTTTTTAATTTTATTTATTTATTTATTTATTTCCCCCCCAAAGCCCCAGTAGATAGTTGTATGTCATAGCTGCACGTCCTTCTAGTTGCTGTATGTGGGACGCGGCCTCAGCATGGCTAGAGAAGCGGCCCGTCGATGCACACCCGGGATCCGAACCCGGGTCGCCAGCATCGGAGTGCAAGCACTTAACCGCTAGGCCACGGGGCTGGCCCTCCATTTCTAATTTTCTCATTTCAAGAATGTTATACAAATGGAATCACAATATATAACGTCTTGGAATTGGTATTTTTCAATCAGCATGATATTCTAGAGTTTCATCCAGTTGTTTGTAATAGTAGTTTGTTTGTTCTTATTACTGAGTGAGATTCCTTGCCATGGGGCTCCCACAGTTGTTTTAACCATTCGCTCATTGAAGTATCTTTGGGTTGTTTCCATTCTTTGGTTAATACGGTCTTGGGCAGAGCAAGTTTTAGATTATGATGAAGTCCAATTTATCAGTTTTCCCTTTTATGGATCTTGCTTTCGGTGTCAAGTCTAAAAACTCTTTCCTTAGCTCTAGATCGTGAAGATTTTCTCATAGTAAAAGGTTTTATAGTTTTGCATTTTTACATTTAAATGTGTGATCCATTTTGAGTTAATCTCTGTATAAGATATGAAGTTTAGGTCAAAGTTCTTTTTTTCTTTTTGTCAAAAATCAGTTGGACTTATTCATGTGGGTCTATTTCTGGGCTCTGTGTTCTTTTCCTTTAATCCATGTCTGGTGGAGTCTTTCCCTCCACCAGTACCACACTCTCTTGATTACTGTAGCTGCTGAACTTTATTTTCCTTTTTCAGAATTGTTTTGGCTGTTCTAGGGCCTTTTTCTTTCCATATAAATTTTATTTATTTTTTATTTTTTTGTGAGGAAGATCAGCCTTGAGCTAACATCCATGCCAATCCTCTTCTTTTTGCTGAGGAAGACTGGCCCTGAGCTAACATCCGTGCCCATCTTCCTCCACTTCATGTGGGATGCCGCCACAGCATGGCCTGACAAGCAATGCATCGGTGCGTGCCCGGAATCCAAACCTGGGCCGCCAACGGCAGAGCGCGCGCACTTAACCGCTATGCCACGGGGCCGGCCCCCTCCATATAAATTTTAGAATAAGTTTGTTTATGTTTACAAAAAATCTGACTGACATTTTGGTAGGAATTGTGTTAATAGATTAGATCTATTTATAGATCTATAGATCAATTTTAAAAGAATTGACATCTTTACTATATTGCCTTCCAATCCACGATATGGTCTGTCTCTCCATTTTTTTAGATCTTCTTTGGTTTCTTTCATTAACTTTTTGTAGTTTTCATTATACAAGTTCTGTACATATTTTGTTAGATTTACACATAAGCATTTCTTCTTTTTTTCTTTTTAATTTTAGTGTCCACGTATTCATCACTAATATCTAGAAATACAATTGATTTTTATGTTTGTGTTGTGTCCTGTGACCTTATTCTAGGACTTTCAATTTTTTTTTTTTTTTGTAGATTCCTGAAGATTTTCTATGTAGACAATCATGTCATCTGAAAATAGGAACAAATATTTCTTTCTTTCCAATCTGTGTGCCTTTTATTTCCTTTTTTGCCTAAATGCCCTCGCTGGAACTTCCAGCACTATGTTAAATAAGAGCAGTAAGAATGGGCATTGTTCCCTTGTTCCTGATCTTAAGGAGAAAGCATTCAGTCTCTCACCATTAAGTATAATATTAGCTGTAGATTTTTTTGTAGATGCTCTTTATCAGATCAAGGAAGTTCACCTCTATTCCTTTCTTTTGATAGTTTTTATTATAAATAGGTGTTGTCAGATACTTTTTCTACATCTGTTGATATGATGATGATTTTTCTTCTTTAACCTGGTAGTATGGTGGATTATATTGATTGATTGTCAAATACTGAACCAACATTGTATTACTGCCATAAACCTCACTTGGTCACAGTATATATTTCTTTTTGTATATTGCTGCATTTATATATAGGTTTCCCCCACTCTCCGAAAGTAGAGCATTCCTATGAAACCTTTTGTAAGCCAAAATCGTGTAAAATGAAGAAGCAATTACCATTAATTTATATGAGAAAAGTTTTTGAGTGTTCCCAGGCCCAGAAAATAACCTACGAAAATAAATCAAGCTAAAGCATAGATGCTCACAGACAGCTCAAAGCTATGGCAGCTTAATGGTGAGTGTGGTTCCTGGGGAAGGAGCTTGGCGCCACCACTCTCACTGCTCGTGGTCCATGCTGCCTATAAAACAGCTCGCTGCAAAACAAACAATGCTATTTTTGCTTTTCACCTTTTTTTAATAAAAGAGGAAATCCTGTTTGGATTTCTTTCAGTTAACAAAAACAAGTACTAATGTAGGTCTTTTGTAAAAGCAAAGTGGTATAAAGCAGACTTTCAGATAGCAGGGGAAACCTGTATATATTTTCACATCTGTGTTCAAGAGGGATATTGGTCTGTAATTTTCTTTTTTTGACTGTCTTTGTCTGCTCTTGGTATCAGGGTAATCCTAGCTTCATAATATGAGTTGAGAATTTTCCCTCCTATTCTGTTTCCTGGAGGAGATTGTATAGAATTGTTATTAATTCTTCTCTAAACATTTGGTAGAATTTTCCAGCAAAACCATCTGGGTTTAGAGATTTCTTTTTCAGAAGCTTTTTGCTTATTAATTCAATTTCCTTAATAGTCATGAGGTATTTAAGTTATCTATTTCATATTGGATGAGTAGTGGCAGTTTGTGTTGTTGTAAGGATGGTTCATTTCATCTGAGTTGTCAAACATATGTATTTAGAGTTGTCCCTATTATTCTCTAATTGTCTTTTTGTATCTGCAGAGTCTATCCTGATGTCCCATTTCATTCCTGATATTGGTAATTTATGTCTTCTTTGTTAGTCTTGTTAGAGGTTTCTCAATGTTATTGAACTTTTGAAAGAACCAGCTCCAGGTTTCGTTGGTTTTGCTCTCTTGTTTTGCTGTTTTGATTTCATTGATTTCTGCTCTTTATTCTTTCCTTACTTCTGCTTTCTTTGTATTTTTTTCCCCTCCTTTTTCCAGGTTCTTGTGGTTGGATCTTAGAGTACTGATTAGAGACTTTTTCTCTTTTCTAATGAGTGCATTTACTGCTCTGAATTTCCTTCTCAGAACTGCTTTAGCTGTCCCACAAACTTTGATATGTTGTATTTTCATTTTCATTCAGTTCAGTGCATTTTTTTTTTTTTTTTTTTTTTTTTTTTTTTTTTTTGTGAGGAGATCAGCCCTGAGCTAACATCCGCCAATCCTCCTCCTTTTTTGCTGAGGAAGACGGCCCTGGGCTAACATCCGTGCCCATCCTCCTCCACTTTATATGGGACGCCGCCACAGCATGGCTTACCAAGCAGTGCGTCGGTGCGCGCCCGGGATCCGAACCAGCGAACCCCGGGCCGCCGCAGCGGAGCGCGCGCACTTAACCACTTGCGCCACCGGGCCGGCCCCCAGTGCATTTTTTTATATCCCTTGATGTTTCCTCTTTAACCCATGGATTATTTAGAAGTGTGTTATTTAGTTTCCAAGAATTTGGAAATTTTCTGTTTATCTTTCTGTCATTGATTTCTAGTTTGATTCCATTGTGGTCAGAGAATGTGTTCTGTATGATTTCAATTCTGCTAAATTTGTGAGGTTTTTGTTATGATCCAGTGTATTGTCTGTCTTGGCGTACGTTCTGTGGGCATTTGGAAAGAATGTGCTTTCTGCTCTTGTTGGGTGAAATGTTCTATAATTGTCCATCAGATCCTGTTGGTTGATGGTTGTTGAGTCCTTTTCCACCCTTGCTGATTTTCCATTTACTTTTTCAATCACTTATTAAGAGAGAGGTGTTGAAGTCTCCAACTATAACTGTGGATTTGTCTATTTCTCCTTTCAGTTTTCAGGGTTTTGTTCACATATTTTGCAGCTCTTGTTTGGTGCACTCACATTTCGGCTTGCTGTGTCTTCTGAGTGGATTGACCCTTATCATGATGTAATGTCCCGCTCTGCCTCTGGTAATTTCCTTTGCTCTGGTGTCCACCTTATCTGATAATAATACAGCCCTCCTACTTTGGTTTGATTGTGTTGATATATGTTCTTCCATCCTTTTATTTTCAGTCTATCTATATCATTATATTTGAACTGAGTTTCTTGTAGACAAGCATATAGTTGGGTCCTCTTGTTTTAATCCACTTTGCCAATCTCTGTCTTCTAATTGGTGTAGTTTGATCATTTATATTTAATGTAATTATTGATATATTAGGACTTAAGTCTACCATTTTATTCTTTGTCCTCTTTTTTATTTTTCTGCCTTCTTTTTCCTGACTTCCTATGGGTTTTTAAGCCTGCATTTTAAAATTGCATTTTTATTTATATATAGTGTTTTTTGTCACATCTCTTTGTGTTTTTAGCCTTTTTAGTGTGTCTAGGTATGACATTATATACACATAACTTATCACAATCTACTGGTGTCATCATTTTACCAGTTCAAGTGAAGTATAGAAACATACCTCCCTTTATATACCTTCACCCTCTCCATTTATAGTATAATTGTCTCAAATATTTCCACTACATATGTTTACAACCACATCAGACAGTGTTATTATGTTGCTTCAACCATCAAACATCATGTAGAAGACTCAAAAGGAGAAGGAGGGGCCGGCCCGGTGGCGCAGCAGTTAAGTGCTCGTGCTCTGCTTCGGTGGCCCGAGGGTTTGCAGGTTCAGATCCCAGGGGCGCACGGATGCACTGCTTGTCAAGCCATGCTGTGGTGGCATCCTGTATAAAGTAGAGGAGGATGGGCACGGATGTTAGCCCAGGGCCAATCTTCCTCAGCAAAAAAAGAGGAGGATTGGCATGAATGTTAGCTCAGGGCTGGTCTTCCTCACAAAAAATAAATAAATAAATAAATTGTCAAGAGGAGAAGGAAAGTCTATTTTATTTATCCATATTTTTGCTTTCTATATTGTTTCTTCCTTCCTGATGTCTCAGATTCCTTGTGATATCATTTCCTCTCTGTTTAGAGAACTTTCTTTAGCCGTTTATTTAGGGTGACAGATTCTCTTAGTACCCTTCATCTGAGAATGTCTTGACTTCACCTTCATTCCCAGAGGATATTGTCGCTGGATATAGGTTTCTGGGGAGACAAGTCTTTTCTTTCAGCTCTTGAAGTGTGGTGCCACTTCCTTCTGGTTCCTTCCTCATGGTTTCTGATAAGAAGTCCACTGTCGCTCAAGTTGTTTTTCCCTCTAAGGAAGGGGTCATTTTACTCTGGTTGCTTTCAAGATTTTATCTTTGTCTTTAATTTTCAGAAGTTTAATTATGGTGTGTTTTGGCATGGTTTCTTTGGGTTATTCTGTGAGTTCAGTCAGCTTCTTGAATCTGTCAGTTTGAGTCTTTGCCGTGTTTGGGAAGTCTTCTGCCGTCATTTTCCGAGTCCTTTTTCAGCTGTCCTCCTTCTCTCCTGGGATTCATTGACACAAATGTGAAATCTTTTGTTAATAGCATCACATGTCTCCAAGGCTCTCTTCGTATTTTTTTCCAGTCTCTTTTCTCTCTGCTCTTCACATTGGGTAATTTCTATTCTGTCCTCAAGTTCACTAATCCTCTGTCCCCTGATTCTGCCATTGAGTTATCCACTGAGTTTTAATTTCAGTTACTGTATTTTGCAGTTTCAAAATTTTCCATATGGTCCTTCTTTATATCTTCAATTTTTTGCTGAGACTTTCTATTTCTTTGCTGAGACTTAATTTTTTTTCATTTGTCTCTGTCGTGTTCTAATTGCTCTATGAAATTATTTAATGATGGTTCCTTGAAAATCTTAGTCAGATAATTCTAATGTGTCATTTTGGTGTTGGTGTCTGTTGATTATCTTTTCTCATTTAATCTGAGATGTTTCTGGTTCTTGTTATGAGTGACTTTTTTTATTGAAACCAGGACCTTTTGGGTATTGTGAGACTTGGAATCTTATTTAAATCTCTGTTATAGAAGGTCTCCTCTGAACACTGCTCTGGTAGGGAGGGGCCTACCTAGTTACTCTCAGGTGGGGATAGAGGTCATAGTCCCCCTAGGTCTCCACTGACATTAAAGTGGCGCATTACCTCCCATGGGTGGGATGAGAGTTTGGGCTCCCTCTTGGGTCTTCTCTGAAACCTTGGGGTGGGGGTTGGAGGTCAGAGCGTGTTGCATCTTGGTGAGGGTGTGGTTGGGGCTACAGTGTGCTCTGTGTGTTTGGGTGGAAAAGAGCAGTTATTGTCTAAAAGTCTTCTGTCCTGCCAGGCTGCCCCTCTCCTGGATGTTTAGAGAGAGCAGCTTTTGTTGGGGCTTGTTTTGTCTGCACCTGTGGGAGTTTCTGGGTTGCTGGTTCTTTGCTCCAAGCCTGAGATATGAGACGGCCAAAGGAAACCCAGGGACCTCCTTGGCTTTTCTGCCTTCTCCACCTTTCGGAGTCATCTTATTTGTTTTACATGTGTTGTCTTGGTTTTTAGTTGCACGTAGCGGGGGAATAGGGAGGAATATGTCTACTCCACCTTCAAAGAAGCAGGCATCTGTAGATTTAATTTCTCAGATAACTGAAGAACTCAGAAGCAGCACCAGTGGTTTTGAGGTTCAGCAGGACGGCCCAAAAATGATCTGTTCAGGAAGCATAGAACCGCGCATTTGGTGAGGCCAAGGGCTCTTCATGCTGAAAGGTTGCAACAAGCCCAGGTTCTCTTCTGGGGCACGCCCCTCACTGGTTAGCTTCCCAATCCAGATGTTCCCAACAGAGTGTGCAGTCTGGATACACTGGTTCCTTGAGCCCTGCTGCTGAATGTTTTCATCAACTACGAAAAATGACCCCCAAATGATTGTGGTTTTCCTCCATAAACACCACGAGCTGGGCTGTGAGTGGCCAAAGTCTTGCGCTTCACCAGGCCCACAGGATGGCCATCTTCATTCTTGATAGAATAGCAGCAGGAAATGGGCACGTAGGCTTAAACCAAGCCACTACTGCCATCACCACCCCCAGGTAAACAAAGCCAGGTTGCCTTTGTTTTAATAAAACAAAAGTGACTTGAAAATGTAGGATTTGCTTTTAAGACTTAAAAAAAACACGTGTCCTTAAGCATTAGATAAATAAAGGCTGTCAGAATAGAAACACCCAGGGAGATTCCTGGCCCACCATGACCACTTGAGTCAGTTCTTGGGTGGGAGCCTGGACATGTGCATTTTTACAAATCTCCCACAGATTCAGATACACTGAATGCAGTTGTGTTTGCAAGCGACTGCTTGAGTCCTGTACAGGGCCCTTATGTCTTATTTACACTTAATTAGACCAGGAAACAAGGAAAGGATCTGATCTTGCACAGCTAGGTGTTGGAGATTGGAGTGCTCGTTGAGTTTCACTTTTCGTCCTGGCGTCTGGGATGTTAGTGTGAAGTGATTCTGAACTGCACCTTTGCCTGCCTCCAGCAGGTATTTTGCTTCAGGGTATGTGGGAGCCTAACCTACAGTGTCACCTAACCGTTTTCCTCCAAGTCTCTTTTCCCCTTTGATAGTTACAGGCATGCGTCACTTATCGACAGGGACATGTTCTGAGAAATGTGTCGTTAGGTGATATCATTGTGTGAACATCATAGAGTGTACTTATACGAACCTAGATGGTATAGCCTACCACACACCTAGGCTGTGTGGTACTAATCTTATGGGACCACCATCATGTATGCGGTCCGTCGTTATGTGGCGCATGACTGTATTGTGACGTGAAACAAACGTATAAACCCTGAGAGCCCTTCCATCACGTTTTTATCAGTTTGAAATAGGCTTTCAGATGAGGAGGTGCCTTGCACATAGTCAGTGCTCCAGGAAATATTAGTGAGTAGTCAGTTAACTAGTGAGTGGTTAGTTAGTTAGATAATGATTAGTCAGTTGGTTAGCGATTAGTCAGTAAATATCTGTTAGTACTAGATTGGGAAGAGTAAGAATTAGATCTGTCACTGCCAAGTACTGTCCGGGGAATTGGTCTAGAATGTGCGATTCGAAGTACTTCCAGAAGGGTGCTGTCCTTCTTCAGAGGTCAGCTGTGTGACCCTCAGCCCTGCTCCCCCACAGACCACTCAGCTTCTCAGTAACTGTCCCTCACTCCTCAGTCTCCTAGCTTCCTGTCACTCACCGCATACGAATGTTACCACCATCTAATACGTATATGACCTATTCTGCACAGCTCCTCATTTTCTACTTGAATTCCCTCCTTAACTATTTTTCATTTACTTTCTGATTGACTTACCCAGTGCCTTTTCAAACCCAAATTGCTTTGTGTCTTTGGGACCTTGAAATACATTTTTCTCTAAATTATGAATAATTGATGCACTGGACTAATATATGTATAATATGAATTTTATTCTCACGTACCTATAATGCCCAGTAATATTCTCAGCTTTCGTTTGTTGCTAAAGTTTGTGTTTCTGGCTGTAAAATATTATTTATTTTCATATATATCAGAGGTTTTTATGATTTTTCTCTTCTCTTTTCTCTCCCCTGGGGAGTCCCTTCCCCTTTCCATAAACTGTGGCCCCCGTGTGGCTGTGCCCGTGTCTCCTCGCCCCGCAGGATTCTACGGCCTGGACGAGTCTGACCTGGACAAGGTCTTCCACCTGCCCACCACCACGTTCATCGGGGGCCAGGAGTCGGCGCTTCCTCTGCGGGAGATCATCCGGCGGCTGGAGGTAAAGAAACACAAGCTCAGTTTCCAGAAAAGTCTAGTGGACTGTGTGAAAGCATGTGTTGGCAGGAGGCCACCAAACTAGGTTGTTTTTTTCTTGGTCCTGTATTTTTAACAAATATAAGGGAAGGAGAACTTTTTTGCTATTTTGTAGATAGAAATCCATGTTTTTACAATCAGCCATAGAAAAGAGAAAAAATTTCCAATCCCAGTGGGAGTTTGTTTCAGATGTGTGGGGTCCCCAGCTTGGACTAGCCAGCAGGATGCCCGGTGGTGCCCCAGGCCCAGACAGAGGTCTGTTTACTTGCTCATCCTCCCTGCGCCTCCATTCTCCTCGTCCTTCTCGCATTTTCTTTCTTCTCCTTCTCCTTTCTGGACTTGGTCAGCACTAGTCTGCCGGGGCCCTCCTCCGCACACACGGCAGCTGTGTGTCAGCATCTCAGCTTGGAGCTCCCTTGCCTTCATCACTTCTAGGTCTGTGGGGAAAGAGAAGTGTGGAAACCTGGTGACCTAGTGCCAACATCAAGAAGGAGTGGGCAACAAGGAGGTGTGGGCAGGGTCAGCTGAGGGGATCGACCTTTGGCCCTGTCTGTTTTCCCTGATTTGTAGCTAGTCTCACCACCTTGACTGTAATATCTAGACCTGCTCTGTCCAAATAGTAGTCATTGGCCACATGTGACTATTGAGCCCTGGAAATGTACAAAATATCTGAATAACTTTTTAAATATTGAAAAGATAATATCTTGACATATTGGATCAAAGACTGAGAATTAACTGCTCTCTTTCTACTAGAGAACTTTCAATTACATGTGTGGCTGACACTGTATTTCTGTTGGACATTGCTGATGTAAGAGTTCTCCTATTGTCTAGACCCCAGAAACGGCACCCCATGTAGATGTCATTTGTCAGACTTACAGCCCTAGGCTTGTGTGTCCCATCCCATTCCCTTGGTTATTTGAGATTTATCTGTTTGTCTGGAAAGCGGTGTAATTAAACCAGTCTGCACTAAGAGATGAGTCTGGGCACCAGCACCTCCTTCACACAGATAGTCTCCAGCGGGGAGCTCAGCCCTTGTAGTTAAGCCTTCCTGGCTAATTGGAAAGACTTCTGGAGGGATACCATCCCGACAGCAAGCTGCAGTTGTCCCTCATCCTCTTAGGTTCACCCTTCAGCATGTTTCCTTCCTGGAGTGCCCCCTGTGGTTAACTTGCTCTAAATCTCGAGTCCCAGGGTGCTCTGATCCCGGCATTTGAAGGGGGCATAGAGCCCCGTGGCTCTCACTTTTGCTGTGCCGGTATCAGAGCCCAGGAGTTGGGCTCTTACTGTATGTGACAGTTGGACCTGGACTCCAGGGGTCCCAGCCATAGCACCTCCTGTCCCCAGAGCGCCCTAGGTCCAGGGCTTTTCCGAGAGAGCTTCCCATTCTGGTCATCCCGGCTTAGAACACCCCATTCTCACGGTTTACAGGTACTTGGGTAGACTTGCCTGCTGATAGTGCATTACTTATGTTTACATATGATATGGGCATGCACTAGATCACTGCTGGGATCTAGAGCTTAAGGTGTTTTGTTGGTCCCATGACATAATGATCAGCTTGCAGCTCTTTGAAAAGTTAGAGCAAGTGTGACATCTCGTCTTCCTAACATTTATCCCGCTAGAGGGAGAAGCTAAGAATCAGCCCCTAAAACTTGCTGCCTATTTCTCCTGAGGATTCAGCTGAGAAGGACCTGGTGTCAGGTCCGCGCCTGCCACTGGAATCCCAGGCACATCCTCCCCCTGCGCTGTGCCAGCCAGCTTCCATGCCTGGTGTGAAAACCGAAGGGGCTATGGAGGGAACCACCAAGCAAAACCCGGCGCTTGTCAGTGTGGCTGCTGCAAAGACCTTTAAAGGCATTTTTCAGGGTCTCTAAAATCTCTTGCCCCGCTGGGGCATTTCCTTAACTCCAGAGCTGATTCAGGGTTTGCTATTGGCCCCTTGTTCTGACCCCAAGACAGCTGGCAGGTGGAGGGGGGAGAGGAGTGTTAGTCACTTGGCTCAGGAGAGCCGTGGGTCCCTGCAGAAGGCTGCCCAGCACGGTCCCAGGGAGAGGTTTCCAGAGAGCTGGCCACCCTGACGCTGAGCTCTCCTCTGGCCGTCCTGTTCTGTCTGTCACTTTCATTTCCTTTCCCACTGAGCCCCGCTCATGTCTGAGCTCCTGCCTGTGCAGAGCTGTTCTGCACATTGCCCAGGTCACCCTAGGTTTTCCACAGGATGCACAGCTTCCTTCCCAGCTGCGATGTGAGAGTGGTGGTGTGGGAAGTGCCTGCTCTGTTCAGGACCCTTTGTTTTGTGATATGTGCAATCGTGCTTCTGTAGGACCTGACGTTTCCAAGAGGAGTCAGTATTAAAAGTAGAATTTAAAATCAAAAGCCCGTGACTCTAGCCATTGAGCCGTGTTATCCACTGGCAGCACGGGCCCTTTCTTTCTTACGGCACTGGGCAGAGTCTGGCCTTGTCCCCCAGCTGGCGCATCCATCCTCCCACCACAAAGGGACCGTGCCTTGATCTAGCGGTTCTCACTGTCCCTCCCTGCTCATTGGGCTGTGCACCCTGAGTCCCTGGAGGAAGCATTTCGTGGCCGTGTTGGGAATACGAGGAGGTTGCTGGCCCAGGCCTGGCACTGCGCTGCATCTCTGCCCTGGGTACACTTGAAAGGAAGGCCACCTGTCCTTCTCTGCCTTCTCTGTGAACATCCTCTTGGTTGTGTGTGTGTTTGTGTGAAACAGATGGCCTACTGTCAGCACATTGGGGTGGAGTTCATGTTCATCAACGACCTGGAGCAGTGCCAGTGGATCCGGCAGAAATTTGAGACGCCCGGAATCATGCAGTTCACCAATGAGGAGAAGCGGACCCTGCTGGCCAGGCTTGTGCGGTCCACCAGGTGTGGGGCTGCGCTCAGGGTGGGGCGTGGAACACGCTGGTCCTGTCGGTGTGGCTCGGCCTGTCAACCAGGGTGGGTAGGTTTGGGGTGTGGCTGCAGCCTCACGTGAGTGGCATTGGCCCTGGGGACATGGCTCTTCAGAACGGCTTGGTTCCCATCCAGGTTTGAGGAGTTTCTACAGCGGAAGTGGTCGTCCGAGAAGCGCTTTGGACTGGAAGGCTGCGAGGTGCTGATCCCCGCCCTGAAAACCATCATCGACAAGTCCAGTGAGAACGGAGTGGACTATGTGATCATGGGAATGCCCCACAGGTAGCTGCCTGGCCCCACTTGGCAGCCCTGCACACAAACAAAGCACAGGGCAGGGCGCCGAGCAAGCAGTGGGTGGAGCTCGCCTGGCACACAGTTGCATCCTTGCACTAGGATGACCGTCACCACAGCATCCCCCTTACTCTGCAGTCACTGTCACGCCAAAGGCCACAAGGGGTTTCAGACAGGCATCTTGACATTGTGCTGCATCTTATAAAAATTAAACCCGAATGCCCTTGCAAGGGTCACAGCAGAGGGAGGTTAACCTGGAGGGAAGGCTGCTCGGTGACGGGGAGTGGAGACCACAGCTTGGGGGAGGCAGCGGAGGCCAAGGACGAGCAGAGGCTGGGTGTCCCACAGCAGCTGAGGTCTCAGCTCTTCTCGGGCTGCAAACTGAGGCCCTGCTGTATCCTTCGGGGGAAGGAGCGGGTGGAACAGCGTCACCTGTTGCCTGGGGCGCTGAGCTTGGGCCCTGCTCACCTCCTGTGTGTCCCAGGGGGCGGCTGAACGTGCTTGCGAATGTCATCAGGAAGGAGCTGGAGCAGATATTCTGTCAGTTCGATTCAAAGCTGGAGGCAGCTGATGAGGTGAGGCACTCATTTCTTTTAGAAACTTCCAGCATAGCTCCAGCCCACACAAGACTCCTCCACTTGTTTCTTGGGAAAGATTTACCGGAGGATGAGATCTTTCATACCTCCATACCTTCACAAAGGAGGCAGCCAGTTGCCGTCCTCTCAGAGAAAAGGACAGCCACAAGGTTGGCGGCCCAGTAGCCCCCACAGTCCTCCCTGCTGGAGGCGAGGACCTGCCCCTCTGGCCAAGGGACCTTCTCTCTGTGCCCTGGGTGGGAGCCATCCTGGGACAAAGCCTTCCCACCCTTCCAGAAATGGCGGTTCTGGGAGTAGAAATAACACAGTACAGGGCTGTTGTGTCCTTCCCGGAATAAAGACTCAGTGTTTGTGCTGTCAGGGTTCTGGGGACGTGAAATACCACCTGGGCATGTATCACCGGCGGATCAACCGTGTGACTGACAGGAACATCACCTTGTCGCTGGTGGCAAACCCTTCCCACCTCGAGGCTGCCGACCCCGTGGTGATGGGCAAGACCAAAGCCGAGCAGTTTTACTGTGGGGACACAGAAGGGAAGAAGGTAAGGCCACAGGGGCCAGACAGTCCATGGCAGGCTCGCAGCCCTGGGCACATCTCAGACCTCATGTTTCTGGAAGTTAACAAAATATTGTGAATGGAGTTTGAAAGAGTAGCGGTAGTATAGTAGTCCTGCTTACAGATAGGCTGTCTCCCACGTTGTGACTGCTAGAGCTGGGTGGGGAGTGGTTTGCCTTCATCATCACCGCATCTGCCGAGAAGCCAGGCTTGCAAAATAGCATAATGGACAAAGAGGCGTTTTCACTGAACAGGAGGAGAGAGTCTTAAGAAAAAGATGTGAGTAAGCCTGAAGGAGGAATCGTAAAATTGACAGATGTGAGGAGAGAGGGTGGCGTTGATATCAGGGTGGCACCGTTTACAGATGGAGCACAGCTCAAGGTCTAGGTGGCCTTGGTGGTGGCATTTTCCAGGTGTGTGACAGTGAATGCTGCAAGTTTGTTGGCCAGCCTGCTTGTGTATAGAAATCTTCGATGGATTCTGTTTGTCCTGTTTAATCTCAAGATAGAAGTCGGTCTGTAACAAATTGTATCGTTCTTAGTACTTAATGATGACCTCAAAGCCAAGCAATCAGAAAATCAAGTGTTTGTGAATGTCTGCGTCTCTGTTCTGGAGAGTATACAGTCAGCATCACCGCCTGCTCCCAAGCACCTCTTGTTCTTCCTGGAAATAAGGTCATAGGTAAAGAAGCTAATAGAACCTGCACAGTGGGACACAGAGCTGCAAGTGAACTGGTAAAGAACTTCAGAAGAGGGATATGTCGGTGTGCACTAGAGTCGGAAGTGGAGTAAAAGACAGTCAAACCTCATCGACAGAGCAGGCAGTTGTTACATTTAATTGAAGAAACAGCAAGATTGAGGTAGGCAGAACAGAAAGAATGTTCTCTGGAGATGAGTGAGAGATGGAGCAAAGATGGAGGTGGGTTGGGAGGCACTGTGAGCAGAGTGGGGAAGAGGCCGGGGTAGGGGGCACCCAGGGATGCCCTGGAGAGGGTCAGACTTTTTAAAGGTGGAACCAAGTATAAGTTTACTGGGTTCTGTAACTTCAAGTATTATAAGGATACTGTTACTAGGCTTGGAGAATGAGAAGAAGGGAAACTGCCATCAGAGGTGAAGGGGTCCGGGCGGGGGGTGACATTGGGAACAGGAAGTGGTTCCTGCATCGATGGACACCCGCCACAGAGAGAGATTGTGGCCCGTGGGAGGATGTCGGGACGTGGACGTTACTCCCATGGGTTTGGGGGCCTGCACAGTGCCACAGAAGCTCCAAGTAGATGGAAAGGGGCCTCCCACGCAGCCCCCAAGACCACCAATGACACAGTGGCTGGGGAGGGGTGGGGAGGGGACCAACGTCGCTGACTAGTGCCTCCAGCATCTCCACTGTCCTTGTAGAACATTTGCAGTCGCATAGGGGAACGAGATTGCAGAAAACTGTGTGTGACATCCACATTCGTAAATTACAGACAAAAGGCCACTCAAGCAGTACTCACTGGGAATGCTGGCAATGTCCCGAGAAGAAATGAAATCACTAGAGAGAAGTGGTGGAAGATATTTAAATGCTTCAAATGATCGCACCGATCGGTCCAGTTGTGGGTTGCGAGGCCGAGGGAGGCTGGTTAGCCCTGGATGGTGGCCAGACACTTGTCCTAGGGCGTGTGCCTTTGCCCAGTGTGGACAGTCCGTCCGTCAAGACCCCCAGCCCACCGCTCTCTCTGAGCCGCCCGACCCGCGCCCATCCTCAGTAGCGGGTCCAGACTCCACCAGTCCTTCACACCTGCTCTCCTTGCCACTCTTCTGAAACCCCCAGGCAATTATCTGATTTCTGTTAAATCCAGAATTCAGGGAGCTGGAGTATGTGTTACATAATTTTCGGCGTTTAAGAAAAACTACTATAGTAATTTCTATAATTGTGGCTGAGGTTGTTCTATAACCTGGTGCAAGATTGAACCCGACCCAATTTGGCTTAAGGCTGATGTGGCCTTTGGGGTATCTGGGTGGGAAAGCAGCTCCCCGGTGCAGCAGGACGACCTGCCACAAACAGCTGCTCCTCCCAGGGTCCAGATGGGGCCACTGGGGCACCGTCAGACACAAGGAGTGCAGGGTGGTGATTTCAGCAGCCAGCACCGTGCTGAGGGAACCACCGGGACAGCCATGCAGCCTGATGCTGGGCAAGTATGGCTTCACCAGAAGATCAAGAGAAGTAGCTCAACGAGAGGGGAGACTAGGCCTGAAGTGTGTTGACGGAGAAGGTCAAGATTGTGCAGAGAAGAAACACACACAAAGGCCATCAAGAAGAAAGTCTCCCGGTGACTTTCCTGCCCAACAGGGGGCCCATCTGGGACCTGGCAAAGCTGCACCCCTCAGAGGAGGCCCGTGTGCAAACCCGACACTTGTGTCCACTGTCCACCTGAGCTCTTGAGTGTCCCTGCATCCACCAATGCAGGACACATGGAGTTCTGTTAAAATCTAGGTTTTGTCCCTGGGAGGCACGTTGTGGACCTTCTTTTCCTGGCATGGAGGGCTCAGTGTACTGAGATTCTGGGTGGTGGTGGGAGCTGAGGAGGCCCAGGACACACAGCAAGAGGGGTAGATGGGGTGCTGAGCCAACCTTGCCTTCCTGGTAGGAGGGTCCTGTGTGGCATGTTCAAAGGTGGTGGGCATCGACTCTGCAGCAGACAGCAGGGTGGTGGGTGTGCAGATGTGGAGCAGAGCCACCCAGCTGCTAGCAGGTTGGGGAGGCTAGGGGGTCTTTATGCTCTCCTGCCACTTTCTTTCTAAGTTTGAAATGATCTCAAAGCACATTATTTTTTGAAAAGCAGATTGTGACATAATCTCCAGAGCGCCTTGTGGACACGGCAGTCAGGAGTGTGTTGGATTTGGGGTCTCCTTTGTATGTCTACAGGTCATGTCCATCCTTCTGCACGGGGATGCTGCATTTGCTGGCCAGGGCATCGTGTACGAGACCTTCCACCTGAGCGACCTGCCTTCCTACACAACTCACGGCACCGTCCACGTGGTCGTCAACAACCAGGTAACCTGGGCTGGGCTCCGAGCTCTGGGCAGGCTCCGGGGTCTTTGTGGCAGAGGAGGCCGCAGACTCCACAGCATCGGGTTTCTGATCAGACTATCTCCTGAGGGTTCTATCTCACATCATTCTTACTTAGAATGACATCTCTTAGTTATTTAGAACATTGTTGTTGTTTCTGATTAGAAAAATATGTCTATTATAAAAAACTTGGACAACACAGAAAACTTTTTTTTTAAGTTGAGGGATTTTAATTACACTAAGTGAATGATATTATTTTAGAATATTTTCTTCTAGACCCACAAACATGCAAATGGCTTTTCTTTTTTAAGAAACTAAGGTTCTATATACACAGTTTTATATCCATTTTTTTACCACATTGTTTTCTCATGTTATTATATACTCTTAAAATATTAATTTTAATGAAAATATCCATTATATGGGCCGGCTCCGTGGCTTAGCGGTTAAGTGCGCGCGCTCTGATGCTGGCGGCCCGGGTTCGGATCCCGGGCACGCCCCGGGGCACCACTTCTCCGTCCAACGCGAGGCCGAGTCCCACGTACAGCAACTAGAAGGATGTGAACCTATGACATACAACTATCTACTGGGGCTATGGGGGGAAAAAATGAATAAATAAAATCTTTAAAAAAAAAAAGAAAATATCCATTATAAGTTGTTTCATAAAATAGACATTGCCGTGTTATTAGACTGCTAGGATTCTCATTTTTCGCTGTTTTAAATAACGCTGTGATGAACATTCTTGTAGGTGACAATTTCTGCCCAACTCCGATACATATCGGTGTTATAGCTGTCACTTCCTCCACCAGCCATATCCAAGGGTGTGTCTCCCCAACTCATGTGAACTTTCATAGATCAGATATTCAAGTGCCTTTCAGTACAGGCACTGTGCTAGGTACCAGGCAGAGAAAGGGCAAGCTCCTGGCCCTCGAGGAGCTTCTAGTTCAGTGTGGGGACAGGGGACCTACCAGGTGTGGGCTTAGCCAGCAGATGTTTCTCTGAGGGTTGATCTTTAAGTGGAGATCAACAGTGAGGTAGGCAAATGTTGGGGAGCAGCAGATTGAGGCAAGGAAGGGGTCCCTGTGTCCAAGGGAGGGGATGAGGCCGTCACAGCTGAAGTTTGGTTAATGCAAGAGAGAACAGCCAGTGGCCAACTTCCACAAGGCCCCCAAGGAAAGGGCTCTTACTCCAGATGCACTGAGGCCACCGGCGGGACTGAAGCAAGGACATGACTATAAGATACAGTCTGATTCGTAAACGTGATTTGTTGCTACATGCAGAATGGGTTAGAGGAGGACAGAGAAACAGTTGCAGCTGTCCCAGCAAGGAGTTGAGAGGAAGAGGGGAAAATGTAAACATTAAGGTAAATGTGGTCGTTATGTAGTAAAGGCTGAGGAGCTCAAAATGTAAAAGGTCAGACACAAAAAGAGGCAAGGAATGTTACCGAGTATGAATATAACACACAAAATGATAACAGCTACCATTTATTAAGTGCCTGCTATGTGCCAGGCACTGAATTAGGCACTTCACGTACATACTTAGTCCATACTGTTGTTACCCTGCAGAGGGTGGTGTCATCTCGTTGTACAGAAGAGAAAACTGAGCAAACAGACTGAATAACTGGCTTGAGAGCCAGTGTTTGATCTGCTATCTTTCAAGGAACAATATTAGGAAGAGTTTTGAAAAACTGCCAAGGAAAGAGAAAGGTCTAAAAAAGAACAGTGGACTCACTGCTTGTGAGTATGGGCTGAAATAATAAAAGGAGAATGGTCTTCAGCCTGCAGCAAGTACAGCAAAGATCATTCACAGAGACTGGAAGCCCAAGATAACACAGGATACTTTTTTTTTTTTTTTTTTTTTTTGATTTTTATTGATATTTTAATGGTTTCTAACATTGTGAAATTTTGGGTTGTACATTTTTGTTTGTCCATCACCCCATATATGACTCCCTTCACCCCTTGTGCCCACCCCCCACCCCCACTTCCCAGGTAACCACAGTCCAGTTTTCTCTGTCCATGTGTTGGTTTATATTCCACATATGAGTGAGATCATACAGTGTTTGTCTTTCTCTTTCTGGCTTATTTCACTTAACATAATACGCTCCAGGCCCATCCATGTTGTTGCAAATGGGACGATTTTGTCTTTTTTTATGGCTGAGTAGTATTCCATTGTATATATATACCACATTTTCTTAATCCAATCGTCAGTCGAGGGACACTTAGGTTGCTTCCACTTCTTGGCTATGGTGAATAATGCTGCAATGAACATAGGGGTGCATAAGCCTCTTTGGATTGTTGATTTCAGGTGCGTTGGATAGATTCCCAGTAGTGGGATGGCTGGATCATAGGGCATCTCTATTTTTAATTCTTTGAGGAATCTCCATACCGTTTTCCATAGAGGCTGCACCAATTTGCATTCCCACCAGCTGTGTATGAGGGTTCCTGTTTCTCCACATCCTCTCCAACATTTGTTGTTTTTTGTCTTGGTGATTATAGCCATTCTAACGGGCGTGAGGTGGTATCTTAGTGTTGTTTTGATTTGCATTTCCCTGATGATTAGTGATGTTGAGCATCTTTTCATGTGCCTATTGGCCATCTGTATATCTTCCTTGGAGAAGTGTCTGTTCATTTCCTCTGCCCATTTTTTGATCGGGTTGTTTGTTTTTTTGTTGTTCAGTTGTGTGAGTTCTTTATATATTATGGAGATCAACCCCTTGTCAGATGTATGTTTTGCAAATATTCTCTCCCAGCTGGTTGGTTGTTTGTTCATCTTGATTCTGGTTTCATTTGTCTTATAAAAGCTCTTTAGTCTGATAAAGTCCCACTTGTTTATTTTTTCTTTAGTTTCCCTAGTCTGGGTAGGCATGTCATCCGAAAAGATTCCTTTAAACCCAATGTCAAATAGTGTGTTGCCTATATTTTCTTCTATGAGTTTTATAGTTTCAGGTCTCACCTTCAGGTCTTTGATCCATTTTGAGTTAATTTTTGTGAATGGCGATAGCACATGGTCCACTTTCATTCTTTTGCATGTGGATGTCCAGTTTTCCCAACACCATTTATTGAAGAGACTTTCCTTTCTCCATTGCATGTCCTTAGCACCTTTGTCGAAAATTAGCTGTCCGTATATGTGTGGTTTTATTTCTGGGCTTTCAATTCTGTTCCATTGATCTGTGTGTCTGTTTTTGTACCAGTACCATGCTGTTTTGATTACTATTGCTTTGTAGTATGTTTTGAAGTCAGGAATTGTGATGCCTCCTGCTTTGTTCTTTTTCTTTAGGATTTCTTTAGCTATTCGGGGTCTTTTGTTGCCCCATATAAATTTTAGTATTCTTTTTTCTATTTCTGTGAAGAATGTCATTGGGATTCTGATTGGGATTGCATTGAATCTGTAGATTGCTTTAGGTAATATAGACATTTTAACTATGTTTATTCTTCCAATCCACGTGCATGGGATATCTTTCCATTTCTTTATGTCATCGTAGATTTCCCTCAATAATGTCTTGTAGTTCTCATTGTATAGGTCCTTCACCTCCTTGGTAAGATTTATTCCTAGGTATTTTATTCTTTTTGATGCAATTGTAAATGGTATTATCTTTTTGAGCTCTCTTTCTGTTAGTTCATTATTAGCATATAGAAATGGAACTGATTTTTGTAGATTGATTTTGTACCCTGCAACTTTGCTGTAGTTGTTGATTGTTTCTAACAGTTTTCCAACAGATTCTTTAGGGTTTTCTATATATACAATCACGTCTTCTGCAAATAGTGAGAGTTTCACTTCTTCGTTACCTATTTGGATTCCTTTTATTCCTTTTTCTTGCCTAATTGCTCTGGCCAAAACCTCCAGTACTATGTTGAACAGGAGTGGTGAGAGTGGGCAGCCCTGCCTCGTTCCTGTTCTCAGAGGAATGGCTTTCAGTCTTTCCCCGTTGAGTATGATGTTAGCTGTGGGTTTGTCATATATGGCCTTTATTATGTTGAGGTACTTTCCTTCTATTCCCATTTTATTGAGAGTTTTTATCATAAATGGATGTTGTATCTTGTCAAATGCCTTCTCTGCGTCTATTGAGACGATCATGTGGTTTTTATTCTTTGTTTTGTTGATGTGATGTATCACGTTGATTGATTTGCGGATGTTGAACCATCCCTGCGTCTCTGGTATAAATCCCACTTGATCATGGTGTATGATCTTTTTAATATATTGTTGTATTCGGTTTGCCAATATTTTGTTGAGGATTTTTGCATCAATGTTCATCAGCGAAGGGAAATATATAATGATAAAAGGGACACTCCATCAAGAAGACATATCACTTATAAATATATATGCACCCAACATAGGAGCACCAATGTACATAAAACAACTATTAACAAACCTAAAAGGAGAAATCAACAACAACACAATAATAGTAGGGGATCTTAACACCCCACTTACAGCAATGGATAGATCATCCAGACAAAAAGTTAATAAAGAAATATTAGACTTAAATGAAAAACTGGACGAGATGGACCTAGTAGACATATACAGAGCACTCCACCCAAAAACAGCTGACTACACATTCTTCTGAAGCGCGCATGGAACATTCTCTAGGATAGACCATATGTTGGGAAACAAAGCAAGCCTCAATAAATTTAAGAAGACTGAAATCATAACAAGCATCTTTTCAGACCATAAGGCTATGAAACTGG
Organism: Diceros bicornis minor; assembly: GCF_020826845.1. Lineage (NCBI taxonomy): Eukaryota > Metazoa > Chordata > Mammalia > Perissodactyla > Rhinocerotidae > Diceros > Diceros bicornis. The sequence continues at coordinate 1,718,363 of NC_080780.1, forward strand.
AAATGAACCAGGAAAAAAAAACTGGGAAAGTGACAAAAATGTGGAGATTAAACAACATGCTACTGAACAACCAATGGATCATTGATGAAATTAAAGGAGAAATCAAAAACTATCTGGAAACAAACGAAAATGATAACATGCCGTATCAAACCATATGGGACGCAGCAAAAGCGGTCCTGAGAGGGAAAGTCATAGCGATACAAGCCCACCTTAACAAACAAGAAAAAGCCCTAATAGGCAACCTTAAATTACACCTAACAGAACTAGAAAAAGAAGAACAAAAAAAGCCCAAAGCCAGCAGAAGGAGAGAAATAATAAAAATCAGAGCAGAAATAAATGATATTGAGACCAAAAAAACAGTAGAAAGGATTAATGAAACAAAGAGTTGGTTCTTCGAGAAGATAAACAAAATAGACAAACCCTTAGCCAGGCTAACTAAGAAAAAAAGAGAAAAGGCTCAAGTAAATAAAATTAGAAATGAAAGAGGAGAAATTACAACGGATACCATGGAAATACAGAGGATTATAAGAGAATACTATGAGAAATTATATGCCAACAAATTGGACAATCTAGAAGAAATGGATAAATTCTTAGACTTATACAACCTCCCAAAATTGAACCAAGAAGAAATGGAGAATCTGAATAGACCAATCACAAGTAAAGAGATTGAAATAGTAATCAAAAACCTCCCAAAAAATAAAAGTCCAGGACCAGATGGCTTCTCCAGTGAATTTTACCAAACATTCAAAGAAGATTTAATACCCATCCTCCTCAAACTATTCCAAAAAATAGAGGAAGATGGAACACTTCCTGAATCATTCTATGAGGCCAACATCACCCTGATACCAAAACCAGACAAAGACAATACAAAGAAAGAAAATTACAGGATAGTTTTTTTAAAAAGAAAAATGCTTTTCCATGAGTAGTCTCCAGATTCACGTGAATTCCATCCCAGGAGATTTAAAATGATAATTTACTCAGATGGCAGAACCTACTTGGTAATCTCTTATGAATCTTGGCAAGTAGGAAAGGTGCCCAAGACTTCTAAATTTTTTTAAGGAATAAAAAGGATAGATTCTAGTCCCTGGAAGAGGATCTGAATAGATTCTCAGCCTACGAGGGCCATATCTCTGTCATGGAATGCCACCCAGGCTCTTGGTCAAGTGTTTCGTTACGTCGTCGTGCACACGGTTGAGAAATATGATATGGACAGTGGTGTAGCCATGTCTTCTTACCTGATTTTATCACACCTACTGGAAAGCTCTGCTTAATGGGTTGGTGGCAGCGGCACACAGTTTTCCCTGTGGCCCTGGCCGGCTCAGCACTTTATCAGTGACAGGTGGAGCACAGAGAAAGCTGACCCAGAGCCTAGGAGAAGAGCTGTTGCGTATTGGAATCAGGATTCAGAACTCTTAAAGTTCAGAATGTGGAGGCACAATCAACAAGATTAAGTCTAGAGACAAGTGTTAAATCAAACATTAAATGTTTTATTAGTTTTTTTATTATTATAATTTAATGGTAGAATTCACCCATTTTGCCATGGTATGGTAGAATTCACCCATTTTGCCATGTAGTTCTCCGAGTTTTGACAAATGCGTATAGTCATGTAACCATCATCAAGATATGAGAGTTTAATCACTCCAGAAAACGCTCTTCTTCACAGCCCACCCTCTGGCAGGCACTGTGATTTTGCCTTTTCCAGAGTGTCTAATAAACGTTGACCTACAGTCCGTGGCCTTTTGAGTCAGGCTGCTCTCCTTCAGCATAACCCATTTGACATTCATCTGTGTTCTCGGGTGTGTCCATGGCTTGTTCCTTCAGTTGCTGCATGGCACTTGGTTGCATGGTTGTAGCACGGTTTGTTTATCCATTCACGCGTTGAAGGGAATTGGGATTGTTTCAGCTTTTGGCAATTACGATTAAAGCCGCTGTAAACATTCACATACAGTTTTTGGTGTGAACATCAGTTTTTCTTTTTCTTTGTAAATACCTAGAAGTGGAATTACTATGGATCATATGTTAACTATATGTTATACTTTATAAGAAACTGCCAAACTATTTTCCAAAACGTCCGTACTATTTTGCAGTGAATGAGTTCCACTTGCTCCGCATCCTTGCTAGCTCAAGGTATTGTCGATATTTTTGTATTTCAGCCATTCTGATAAGTGTGTAGTATCTTGTGTGGCTTACTCTGTACTTCCCTCAAGACGAAAGATTTTGAACACCTTTTCCTACACAAACCAGCCGTCTATGTATCTTCTTTGGTAAAGGAATCTTTCAGTGTTTTCCCATTAGCGGGGGAGGCTATTTGCTTTATTAAAATTTGAGAGTTCTTATAGATTCTGGATACAAGTCCCGTATCACAGATGTGTTATACAAAGATTTTCCTCCACTCTATGGCTTATCTTCATTCTCCTACCAGTATCTTTCATGGAGCAAAAGTTTTTTATTTTCATGAAGTCCAGTTTATGAATTTTCTCTTTTATGGATCATGTTTTTGGTTTTGAATCTAAGAAAACTTTGTCTTACCAAAGTCACAAAGATTTTCCCCCTATCTTCTAGAAGTTTTATAATTTTATGTTTTATATTTAAATCTGTGACATATTTTGAGTTTTGAAGTTTTTTTCTTGCTTAAAGATGTCCAGTTGTTCCAGTACAGTTTGTAGAAGGAATTATTCTTTGTTGAAAATGAATTGTCCATGTTTATTTGGGTCTATTCTGATTTTTTGTTATTTTCCATTGATCTGTGTGTCTGTCCTTTTGCCAACACCACACTGTCTTCATACTGGAGATTTATTGTCAGTCTTAAAATCAGGTTGTATGAGTCTTCCAACTTTATTACTTTTCAAAATTGGTTTAGCTATTCTAAGTTGTTTGCTTTTTCATATAAATTTTCGAATCAGCTTGTTGATTTCCACAAAAAAGTAGTATTTTTAGGAATGTGTTGAATCAATAGATCAGTTTGTGAAGAATCACAACCTTGACAATATTGAGTCTTAATCTGAGAGGACAGTAAATCTCTCCATTTATTTAGATTTTCTTTTATTTCCTTCATAGGTATTTTGCAGTTCTCAGCATACAGATCCTGCATGTTTGTTAGATTTATACCTAAATATTTCATTATTTTGGAGCTATTGTAAATGGTACTTTTTCTCATTTTAATTTCCAATTATTTGTCACTAGGATATAGAAATACAATTTATTTTTGTATTTTGTACACTTTATTTTTTGTGTCCCACAAGCTTACTAAACTCACTTTTAGTAGTTTTTTTTTGAGGATTCTTAGGAGTTTTCGTTGTAGACAATCATGTGATCTCAAATAGAGACAGTTTTATTTCTTCCTTTCCAAGCCTTGTATTTCTTTTTCTTACCTTGTTGCACTGGCTAGGACCTCAACACAATGTTGAAATGGTGAGAGGGGACATCCTTTCCTTGTTCCCAATTTTAGAAGGAAAGCATTCAGTCTTTGATTATTAAATATGATGCTATCTGTAGGTTTTTGTAGATGTCCTTTATCAAGCTAAGGAAGTTCCCTCTGTTCCTAATTTGTGGACAGTATTTGTCATGAATGGATGTTGATTTTTGTCAGATGTTTTCTGCATGTATTAAGATGATCATATGGTTTGCTAATGGTGAATTCCATTAATTGATTTTTGTTTTCTTTTTCTTTGTTTCCTGAGAAAGATTTGCCCCGAGCTAACATCTGTTGCCAGTCCTCTTCTTTTTTTTGCTTTTTTTGCTGAGAAGATTAGCCCTGAGCTAACATCTGTACCAATCTGTCCTCTATTTTTTGTACGTGGGACACCACCACAGCATGGCTGGTGAATGGAGTAGGTCTGCGCCTGGGATCCAAACCCGAGAACGCAGGCCACCAAAGTAGAGTGCACGGAACTTGATCCAGTTCAGCCATGGGGCTGGGCCCCATTAATTGATTTTTGAATGTGAAATTCTTTTGTCTGTTCGTGAAGGATGTTGGTCTGTGGTTTTCTTGTAATGTCTGTCTGGTTTGGGTATCAGGGGAATGCTGGCCTCATAAGATAAGTTGAGAAGTGTTCTCTCCTATTTTCTGGAATAGTTTGTGTAGAATTGTTATATTTGCTCTGTAAGTGTTTAGTAGCATTTGCCAGTAAAACACTTCTGGGCCTAGAGTTTTCTTCATGGGAAGGTTTTTTTTTTTCCCTTTGTCTTCTGTTTTTGAAGTTCGACTATGATGTGTCTTTTTTTTTTTAACAGCTTTATTGAGATATAATTCACATACCATACAATTTGCCCATTTAAAGTCTACAATTCAGTGGTTTTTAGTGTATTCACACAGTGCTACTATCACCACAGTCAGTTTTAGAACATTTTCATCATCTCAAGAAATTCTGTATCCTTTAGCTATCATAGCCCTATGTCCCTATTCTCCCCAGCCCTAAGCAACCACTAACCTACTTTCTGTCTCTATAGGTTTACTTATTCTGCATTCGTGTTAATTGAATCATATAATACATGGTCCTTTGTGACTGGCCTCTTCCACTTAGTGTAATGTTTTCAAAGTTCATCCATGTTGTAGCATGTCAGGTCTTCTATTCAGGATTCTGTTATATGGCTATATCACATTTTATTTACCCATTTATCAGTTGAGGGACATTTGGATTGTTTCTGTTTTTTGGCTATTATAAATAATGCTGCTGTAAACTTTCGTGTACAAGTTTTTGTGTGGACACATTTTCATTTCTCTTGGATCTATACCTAAAAGTAGAATTGCTGAGTCACATGGTAACTCTGTGTTTAACCTTTTGAGGAACTGCCAGACTGTTCCTAAGTGGCTGCACCATTTTACATTCCCAGCAGCAGTGGATGAGACTTTTAATTTTTTCACCTCTTCACTAACACTTGTTATTGTCTTTTTTATTCTAGCCATCATAGTGGGTATGAAGTGGTATCTCATTATAGTTTTGATTTACATTTCCCTAATGGCTAATGATGTTGAGAATCTTTTCCTGTGTTTATTGACCATTTGTATATCTTCTTTGGAGAAATGTCTGTTCGGATCCTTTGCCCATTTTTAAATTGGATTGTCTTTTTATTTGAAGAATTCTTTATATATATGTTCTGGATACAAGCCCTTTATCAGATAAATGATTTGCAACTATTTTCTCCCGTTCTTTGGTTTTTCTCTTTCTTGATGTTGTGTTTCGAAGTACGAAAGTTTTTGTTTTGTTTGGTTTTGTTTTTACTGCTGTGTTTTCCTCTAAGACTTTTATAGTTTTAGTTCTTACATCTGTGATCCTTTTTGAGTTAACTTTTGTGTATGGTGCAAGGGAGGGGCCCAGTTCATTCTTTTGCACATGGATACTTGTCATCCCTACATCATTTATGGGAAAGACTGTCTTTCCCCACTGAAGTGACTTGGCATCATTCAGCTTCTGTGAATCCATAGATTTGTATCTTTTGACAAATTTGGGCAATTTTCTTTCTTTTTTTATTTTTTTTAACCATCTTTACCCCTTTTGCCCACCCCCCACCTCTGGCAGCCACCAATCTGTTCTGTGTATCTATGAGTTCAAGTTTTTGTTGTTATTGTTGTTTTATTTTTATTTTTTTTGTGAGGGAGATCAGCCCTGAGCTAACATCCACTGCCAATCCTCCTCTTTTTTTCCGAGGAAGATTGGCCCTGAGTTAACATCTGTGCCCATCTTCCTCTACTTTTTTATACGGGACACCACCACAGCATGGCGTGACAAGCGGTGCATCGGTGCACACTCAGGATCCAAACCCCCGAACCCCAGGCCACCGAAGTGGAGCATGCGGACTTAACCGCTTGCACCACCGGGCCAGCCCCTGTTGTTTTAAACTCCACAAATAAGTGAGATCATACAGTATTTGTATGTCTCTGACTTATTTCACTTAGCATAATGCCCTCAAAGTTCATCCATGTTGTTGGAAATGGCAGGATTTCCTTCTTTTTTATGGCTGAATACTATTCTGTTGTGTACATATGCCACATTTTCTTTATCCATTTGTCCATTGATGGACACTTAGGTTGTTTCCTAAGTCTTGTCTAGGCTATTGTAAATAATGCTGCAACTAACAGGGGGTGCATATATCTTTTTGAGATATCATTTTCTTCAGATAAATACTCAGAAATAGAATTGCTGGATCATATGGTGGTTCTATTTTTAATTTTTTGAGGAATCGCCATACTGTTTTCCATAGTGGCTGCACCAGTTTACATTCCCACCAACAGTGCACAAGAGTTCCCTTTTCTCCACATCCTCACCACCACTTGTTATCTCTTGTCTTTTTGATGATAGCCATTCTAACAGGTGTGAGGTGATATCTCATTGTGGTTTTGATTTGCATTTCCCTGTTGATTAGTGATGTTGAGCATCTTTTCATGTACCTTTTGGCCATTTGTATGTCTTTTTCAGAAAAATGTCTGTTCAGATCCTCTGCCCATTTTTTAATTGGATTGTTTGTTTTTTTGCTATTGAGTTGTGTAAGTTCTTTATATATTTTACATATTAACCTCTTATCAGATACATAATTTGCAGATATTTTCTCCTGTCCTGTAGGTTGCCTTTTCATTTTGTTGATGATTTCCTTTGCTGTGCAGAAGCTTTTTAGTTTGATGTAATCTCACTTGTTTATTTTTGCTTTTGTTGCCTTTGCTTTTGGTGTCAAATCCAAAAATTCATTGCCAAGACCAAGTCAAGGAGCTTTACCACCTGTGTTTTCTTCTAGGCATTTTATGGTTTCAGGTCTTACATTCAAGTCTTTATTCCATTTTGAGTTAATTTTTGTGTATGGTGTAAGATAGTGGTCCTATTTCATTCTTTGCATGTGGCTGTCCAGTTTTCCCAGCACCATTTATTGAAAACACTATCCTTTCCCCATTGTATATTCTTGGCTGCTTTGTCATAAAGTAATTGACCATACATGGATGGGTTTATTTCTGGGGTCTCTCTTCTGTTCCATTGATCTGTGTGTCTGTTTTTATGCCTACACCATACTGTTTTGATTACTGTAGCTTTTTAATGTAGTTTGGAATCAGGGAGTGTGGTGCCTCCAGCTTCATTCTTCTTTCTCAAGATTGCTTTTGCTATTCAGGGTCTTTGTGATTCCATATAAATTTTAGAACTATTTATTCTATTTCTGTGAAAAATGCCATTGGAATTTTGATAGGGACTGCATTGAATCTTTGGATTGCTTTGGGTATTATGGACATTTTAACAATATTAATTCTTCCAATCCATGAGCATGGTATGTCTTTTCGTTTATTTGCGTCTTCTTCAGTTTCTTTCATCAGTGTCTTGTTGTTTTCAGTGTACAGGTCTTTCATCTCTTTGGTTAAATTTAGTCCTACTGACATTATTTCTTATTTCAGACCCACCCTCTCTCCTTCTGGGTCTTCGATGACACAAATGTTAGACCTTTTTTTATAGTCCCACAGGTCCCCGAGGCTTTGTTCATGTTTGTTTTTTCAGTCTCTCCATTTGTTTAGATTGGGTAATTTCTGTTTTATCTTTAAGTTCACTGATTCTTTCCTTTCTCCCCTCCGTTCTGCTGTAGAGCACCTCCATTCAGTTTTTTCCCCCAGTTATTTTATTTTTCAGTTCTAAAATTTCCATTTGGTTCTTTCTAGATCTTTGTCTTTGCTGAGAGTTTCTGTTTATGTTTCAGACGTGTTCATAATTTTCATTGAAGCATTCTTACGATGGCTGCTTTAAAGTCTTTGTCAGATAATTCTGACATCTGTGTCATCTCCAAGTTGGCTTCTAATGATTGCTTTTTCTCATTCAAGCTGAGATTTTTCTGGTTGTTAGTATGACAAGTGATTTTCAAGTGAAACCAGGACATTTTGGGCATTATATTATGAGACTCAGAATGTTATTTAAATCTTCTGTTATAACAGGCCTCCTCTGGACCTCTCGGGTTGGGGTTGGGTCACTTGTTAGTGCCCAGTCGGGGGTGGGAGTCCAGGTTCCCCATCCATGTCTGTTGATACCCACGGAGGGGAGGGCAGGCAGGGTGGGACCGGGGTGCTTTGTTACTGCTCCTCATGTGGCCTCCACTGACACCAGGGGTAGGGGGCATCTAATTACCATCAGTCTAAGCTCCCCACTGGGCCTTCGCTGGGGTGGGTGAGGGTGGAACCACCGTGTTTTCTCTGGGGTTGGCTGTAGCAGGGCATCTAAAAATGTTCTGTCCTGCTAGACAGCCCATACCTGGTCCTCTAGCCAGAGAGCGCCAGCTTTCCTTGGAACTTCTTTTTGTCTATACCTATTGGCATTTCAGGATTGCCTGCTTCTCTGACACTCAGTCTGGAATATAGGAAGGACTAAGACAGCCCTGGGCACTATCACCAAGTTGTTCCTCAGGATCCAAGGTCCCTGGCTGGTCTGCTCCCTTCTGTCTACCTTCCGAGTTTTATGTTTGTCCTGTACGTAGTGTCCTGAGTTCTTAGCTGTACTTATTAGCAGGAGGAATAAAGAACGGTACGTCTACTCCATCTTCCGAAACTGGAAGTCCCTCTAAGAACATTTTTGTTTCTTTTTTTTAAGTATAAATTCAATTTCTTTAGTAAATATAAGACTGTTCAGCTTATCTGTTTCTTCTTAAGTGAGCTCTGGTAATTTCTGTCTTTCATGGAGTTTGTCCATTTCATTTAAGTTGTGGAATTTATGGGCATGAAGTTTGTAATGTTCTCTCATTAGGATCTGCAGTGGGGTCTCCTCTCTCGTTCCTGATATTGGTGATTTGTGTCTTGTCTCCTTTTTTCTTGGTTAGTCTGGCTATAGATTTGTTGTTGTTGTCTTCAAAGGAACAGCTGTGATGTCACTGCGTTTTCTCTGTTGTTTTCCTGCTTTCTATTTCACTGATTTCTGCTCTTTATTTCTTTCCTTCTACTTGCTTTGGGGTTAATTTAGTCTTCTTTTTCTAGTTTCTTAGATCATTGATTTGAAGCCTTCCTTCTTTGCAATATAAACATTTAATAGCATTTCAATTTAAGAATCACATTACACAGACACAGCACAGGTAAGCCTTGGGTTTGTCAAACATCTTATGACAGAAAGTCAGGCATTCTAATTGAACATAAATGAGACCATGTCCAGAGGAGAGTGTCTTAGGGATGGCACAGTGTCTGGAAAATACCCTACAAGGAATGACCCAGGAAGCTGGGCCCATGTGGCCCGGAAGACAGAAAACTCCTGGAGGCATGAGAGCTCCTTTCAACGAAATGAATGATTCACATAGCACAGGCTATGACAGGCAGAGTCAGCACCAGTGAGTAGCAATTACCAGAAAGCAAGTTTTGGTTGAATCAGAGGAAGAACTTCCAACAGTCAGACCTGTTCCAGCCAGGGTCCAGCCGTAGGGTTGACGTAGACAGGGCTCCAACCAGGGATGAGGTGATAAACCATTGGTTCTAAGGTCCCTTCTGGCTCTCAAGTCAGCAGTTCTACTTAGTGGGATTTTCCTGCTAGTACACTCACACCCATATGTCTACTAAGAGATGTCTTTAAAGATATCACTGCTGCAGCAAGACCAGAAGTCAGAATTTCCCCGTCACTAAATCAGTAGGGAGCTGGTTAAATAATTTATGATGTATCCATACATGTGTTACAAAGCTTAAATGAATTAATACATGTAAATTAATGTACATAAAATGCACAGAATAGTGCCTGGCCTATAAATAAGCACTATGTAAGATAACTGTGGTCATTAATGCAATTCATAAAACCATTTGAAAGACTGGGATCTATATATACTGTTGAAATGATCCACACGATACATTAGGTGGGAAAAAAAAGTATAGAGCAGTACATGGAGTACACCTGCGTCTCCATGTGTGCACGCTTCTGTGCGTGCATGTGTGTGTGTGCGTGCATGTGCGGGCAGCCACCCATATGTGCGTGAAGACACAGAAGCCAGTTACCAGTGGTGGGTGTTGCGGAGGGCAGCTGGGGGACTGAGGTCTCAACATTTCAAAGCAGCTTACTTTCTGGGAGTTTCTAGGTGTAATGTGCATATTATGATCACTAACTGACCTGTTCTCTGCCTTCATTTTCCTCAGTGGGGCACCCAGGTGGGTGACGAGATTGTTCAAGGTCTCTATAAGTGTTTATCAGAATTCTTCCTGGTACATCACTTTTTAATGTTCTCATCAGTTTCTGACTATTTCTAATCTTTTCTTTAGTCAGTGTGATAAAGGAAATTATGTAAAAGCGGTTTATCATAAATGAATAAAGAATTCTCAGACCTCTGTAAGAACTACAGTTTTGCTAATGTTTTCTTTAATCTCTCTACTGCTTTTGACACCATTGATCATGACCTGGTGTGAGGTTGGTAAGATCTGTGGCAGGAGAGGAAGTGGCTGCTTTGCCGAGGCTCTTGTTTCTCTAAGAACATACCTGGGATTTCCCATTCTAAAATTCTCTCCTAAGGAAACCATCAGATGCTAAATATTTTTGTTTAAGAATGTTTGTCAAAACCATATTTGTACTACTACAGAATTAAGAAATAAGCTATATATGTTCAACAGTAGAAGAGTCTTTGCATAAATTTTGGCAAAGCCATAGGCAACAGTATTATAAAATATTTAATATTCTGGGGAAATAGTCACAATATGATGAGTGGAAATGCGGGGTACTAGTATGCTGCTAGTAGGAGGGTAAGTGCACAACCACTTGGGAGAGCAGTTTGATGGTATTTAGAAAGTCTACAATGCTGTACCCTGCGGCTTAGTTTTCCCTTCCTGGGGGTATTCTGCAGATAAACCCAGTGTTTGCTGGAGAAAACCTGTGTAAGAATGTGTAGAGTAACAATGTATTGACAACAAGTTGGAGACAACTAAATGCCCACCAACAGGAGAGTGGATAAATGCACTGTGGTTTCTACTGCTCAGTACATAGATTACACTCCAAAGCTCTGCTGCATGAGGCAGAGGTACCTGCTTCAACCTGGATGAACCATAAAAACAAATGTTGAACAGAAAGCAAGTTGCAAAGGATTTTCACAACATATAGAGTATGATGCCATATACAAGGTACATAGAGTGTATATCTCCATGGTTTAAAGACCCAAAAATACTCTTCAAAAATGTCAGTGCCATGAAAGACCAAGAAAGGCAGGGAAGCCTTCCAGCTGAAGGAGACTAGACAGGTGACAGCTAATGCAGATGATGTGCTGGGTTGGGTAGTGGACTGAGGGAAGAAAGACTGGACATCTTAGGGCAGTTGATGGAATGAGTGTAGAGACTATGGGTTAGATAACAGTATTCTGTAATATTCAGTTGCGTGGGCTGGGACCTGCACTCTGCCCAGTAAGAGGCTGTCCCCGTTTCAGGAAATAGGGACGGCCTGCAACTTACCCCAAAATAGTTCAGGAAAAGTTGTGTGAATGTGTATGTAATGGAAAGAACATGAATAATAAAGGAGCAAAATGGAGAAACAAGTGATGAATCTGAGTAAAAACTGGGCATTCTTTGTATTATTCTTTCAACTTTTTCGTAAGTTTGAAATTATATCAAAATTTTAGTTACCAACAAGCCTAAGAAGATACTATGTATTGTTTATGGACATATGAAATACATATAGCACCACGTGGAAATGATGTGAGGGCCAGCTATAGCAGAAATGTGTTATTTTATTCTAAGGTTACAAAGGTCCTGAAACTGTTAAGATTTGTTCATGTTGGGTTATGAGTTCATGGGTGATCATTGTAGTAGTATTATACTTTGTATGTGTTGGAAGTATTTCATAAAAATAAATTTTAAATGCAAATTTTTAAATTATGGATATATAACTAAGTTTTAGTACATCTAAATGGTGAGTATTTTGAAGGCTTTAAATTTTCTTTTCAAAGAAAAAATGCTCATAATGTTAAATAAACAAAGTGCAAAATTGTAGAAATAATAGGGTCTGAAATTTTAAATATATTTTGCATGTATGTGCATGCAAAGAAAATTGTCTGGAAAGGAAAACGTCAAAATATTTACACTGTAGATGGTGGAATTATAGATAACATTTTTATAGTGCCTATCTTCCAAATTCTTCGTGTTGAATGTGTATGAATTTTATCTGAATAGGAAAACACAAAATAATTTTTTAAAAAATACCTAAATAGCCATTTAGGGGCCTACTCAGAGTAGGCTGCAGCCAAGTGACACCGCGCCCCCAACTCCCGCAGATGGCCCCCAGCCCCGCCCTGCCTGCTGTTAGCCACACCCTCAGCTGTGCCCACGCCCTTGGCTCCGTCCTCAGCCCCGCCCCAGCCCAGCAGCCCCTGTGCCCCCCTGGCCAGACTGGTATCCTTTGCAGATCGGCTTCACTACAGACCCACGCATGGCGCGCTCCTCACCCTACCCCACCGATGTGGCCCGAGTCGTGAATGCCCCTATTTTCCATGTGAATTCGGATGACCCAGAGGCCGTCATGTACGTGTGCAAGGTGGCAGCCGAGTGGAGGAGCACCTTCCACAAGGACGTGGTGGTGGACCTGGTGAGTGACCTCGCCCGTGTCCTGGAGAAGAGGGCTCAGGGCTCCTTGGTGCAGGCTCACCACACTGCCCCTCCCAAGGGCTCCCGAGCCTCCAGCCTGGGTGAGCCATGCTAGGAAAGAAGGTCTTTTGGGGTCCTGTCCCAGGATATTCCCAGGTCACTGTGGTTTTATCTCATGTGACAGTCAAAGCAACTCTAGTGTGTGAAAGAGAGATAGATAGGACTCTTAATTCTAGTTGAGGTAAACTGAGGCATCACATAGGAGAGAAGGGGCAAGTCCTCCTGGGTCCCAAGCCCCGGCCGACATGGTCTCTGATGCTGGCATCTCCCGGCCACACCCAGGTGTGTTATCGGCGCAATGGCCACAATGAGATGGACGAGCCCATGTTCACGCAGCCGCTCATGTACAAGCAGATCCGCAAGCAGAAGCCTGTGCTGCAGAAGTACGCAGAGCTGCTGGTATCACAGGGCGTGGTCAACCAGCCCGAGTACGAGGTGAGTCCCCTGGCTCTGATCTTGGCAGGCCTTTCCAGAGCTGGGGAGGGACTGAGAAGGCTGGCTGCAGAGCCATTTCTTGCTTTTGGAGAGTTATTAGAATCTGAATGAGAACATGCGAAATATTACAACTGCAGCATTTCAGTGCATAAGTTCTTGGAGGGTCCGGGCCACTGAGGGGTTCTGTGAAGGAAGTGGGACCTGAGAGCACTTTGGCATGAGACAGTGGCCACCCCGCAGGCCTTCTCCACTGACAGAGTCCAGCCTGCAGGCTGAGAGACAGATGAAGTATCCAGCTCGGTAAAGGCCTGGTGTGATCTGCTTGGTGGCAAGTGGGAAGGCCCGTGCAGGGTGCTCAGGATGGGACAAGGGGAAGAAGGGCTGCTTCCCAGCATGCCGAGTCGGAAGTCTGGGAGTGGGGGCAGTGCTGAGATCAGAGCAAGCGTGGAGGTGATGCTTTGGGGTTCAGTCGTCCTGGGCCTGTGCCAGGAGCCCTGAGAACTGGACCAGTTCATAAGAAGAATATGGGGGAGGCAGCCAGCAAATGTGAAGAAGAAACTCCTGGGAATGAAAACAGTGAAGTGTTGTAGGCTTATCACAAAGCTCAGAGAAGAAGCTGGAGGAGGAGAAGGCCTGGAGGCTAGCGGAGTCTGAGGTGCTCCGGGCAGTGCAGATGCACTCGGGAAGTGTGGGCATGCAGCTGGCTGTGGGGCCAGGGTGCCCTGTGCAGAGCACCCCTGAGCTGCGCTATGCCCACCCTGCAGGAGGAGATCTCCAAGTATGACAAGATCTGTGAGGAGGCCTTTGCCAGATCCAAGGATGAGAAGATCTTGCACATCAAGCACTGGCTGGACTCCCCCTGGCCTGGTGAGTGAGGGACGTCACCGATGAATCCTTGTGGCCCCACGACACCCCTGTATGCTGTGGAATCAGCCCCCAACTACAGGTCTCACAGGGAACATGGTCCACGCCACATTGAGTCTCGCTGGCCTCTCCACAGTGTTTCGGGTGGCCACCGTTCGGTTCCTGGAAAAGTGGTGACCATGCGTCAGCTTATCCCTCCTCTCCTAGGTTTCTTCACCCTGGATGGGCAGCCCAGGAGCATGTCCTGCCCCTCCACGGGCCTGACGGAGGATATTCTGACGCACATTGGGAACGTGGCCAGCTCTGTGCCCGTGGAGAACTTCACCATTCATGGAGGTAACGAGGCCACACTGAGTTCTGACGACTTCTCTCCCACCACGTATGTGGGCCCCACCTGCCTTGTTCAAGGCCAAGTGGTTGCGTGAGGGAAGCCCTCTCCCACCTCACCCGTGGTCTGCACCCGGCTGCCTTACCCACTCACCCAGAAGCTGGGCCTGAAGAAGGCTCTCTTCTTGTCACAAGAGGGCATGCAGGGCAACAGGTGAGCACCCCATCTCTGCAGGGCTGAGCCGGATCTTAAAAACCCGCGGGGAGCTGGTGAAGAACAGGACCGTGGACTGGGCTCTGGCGGAATACATGGCCTTCGGCTCCCTCCTGAAGGAGGGCATCCATATCCGGCTGAGCGGCCAGGATGTGGAGCGGGGCACTTTCAGGTGATGCTCTCAGCGTTCTTCTGGGCCCTTCAAAGTGAGGCGACTCGAGGGAGGGCTCTGAGGTTTCTCTTCCAGCAGAGTCACTGCAGGAACCAGTTGTTAGGTCCCAGCCTCAGGCCCGATCACCCTGTCCCTGCTCTGATTTGGACGCTTCTGTTAAGAACTGGGCTTTGCGGCCACCTGTGTGGGGTCTGCTTGTTGGGCTCCTGCCTACTCACCTGTGCTGTTCTGCCTCAGCCATCGCCACCACGTGCTCCACGACCAGAACGTGGACAAGAGAACCTGCATCCCCATGAACCACCTCTGGCCCAACCAGGCCCCCTACACCGTGTGCAACAGCTCGCTGTCTGAGTATGGGGTTCTGGGTGAGCGCCCACCACCTGCCTGCCCGCCTGCCCATCAGCAAGGCCCTCCCCCCTCCCTGCTACCCCTGCCACCCCTTCTCCCCCACCACCCTCTTCCCCAGCTCCCCTTCCCTGCTGCCTCCTCACCCCTCCCACCCCTCCCCCCGACGCCCTCCCCACTCCTTCCCTCCTTTCTCAAAGCCCCTTCCCTGCCTACCAGCTGACACCTGGTGGTGGTTTTCTCCCTCCATCCTGCTCTGTAGGCTTTGAGCTGGGTTTTGCCATGGCCAGTCCTAACGCCCTGGTGCTCTGGGAGGCTCAGTTTGGTGACTTCCACAACACAGCCCAGTGCATCATCGACCAGTTCATCTGCCCAGGACAAGCCAAGTGGGTGCGGCAGAACGGCATTGTCCTGCTGCTGCCCCACGGCATGGAGGGCATGGTGAGCCCCCGCCCGCCTTCCCCCCCCAGACCTAGGACATGGGAAGGGCCTGGCCAGGACCCTGACCCCAGAGATGGGTACAGTGTGGGCTCTGCTGGTAGCCACCCACCCTTGGAAGGCAGGAGGTCTTGTTCCATCTTTAAGGAGAGGAGGGTGGTGGGTGCTGGTGTGGACCACCCAGGCTCGGGCAGTGCCTGCCCGCCCCTGCCCCTCCACCCCAGGCCCTGTTGCGGGCTGTCCCACCACAGAGGCCCCCAGGTGGTAACAGTCTTAAGACGCAAGTTTGAAAGCCATGAAATGCTGGGCCCTGTCCTGACATGGAAGTGCCCCCTCCGTGTTTGTGGCTGAGAGGGGAAGGGATTCAACTGCCAGCATAAAAACAGGTCATTTGGCGTTTTCCAGACCAGAAATGAGCAAGTTGGTTAAGGAAGAGAAGTGGCGACTGCCCCTGTCAGCATACGTGAAGCTCCTGAACTGTAACTTGTGTGTCTGATTCCAGGGCCCAGAACATTCCTCCGCCAGGCCTGAGCGGTTCCTGCAGATGTGCAATGATGACCCAGACGTCCTGCCGGTGAGTGGAGCTGCCACCCGGGCATCTACGAGCACTCTGAAGGCACCGCTGCTCTGTCCCTCTCAGGAGGCACCAGGGGAGGGTGACAGGTGGGCTTGCTGTCTCCCCAAGATGAGAGACTTTCTCAGAGCAGAGAACAGAGAGAGTGCCGCCTGCCTCTGTCGCCTCCTGCTGCTGCTGAAAGCAGAGAAACTGTGTGAAAGCTGCGACAGAAGCTTTCAGGAGTCATACTGGCTGTATTTTGATTCAGGCAAACATATTAGAGGAAGGAACTCTGGGGTGATTTTAGTGAAACTTCAAGACCTGAAAGGAAATTATTGGGAATCAGTTGCAAAGGAAAATCAGAATTGGTTGTAGGTAGAAAACCTAAATTCTATCTCAATTTCTAAAACCTGTGTCTGTCCCAGGCCAGGCAGTAGTTTTCAGAGAAGTGGGAGGGATTAAGTAGGACCTAGAATCCCGTTCAACGCTTTGAGGTCAGCTGGATTAACTCTTGTCAGTGTCCACTCTTATGTGCATCTCCGGGGGAGCTTGGCACCCTGAGGCTGTAGCCTGGGCGCCTGCTGAGGCCCTCTGCCCCAGTGTCTCCGATGGCAGGCTGCTCAGCGCCACCTGGCCTCTACCCATTTCCCTCCTTGCTGCAGAACCTTGAGGAAGCCAATTTTGACATAAACCAGCTTTATGATTGCAACTGGGTCGTTGTCAACTGCTCCACCCCTGGCAACTTCTTCCACGTGCTGCGTCGCCAGATTCTCCTGCCCTTCCGGAAGCCGGTCAGTTGGGGGTGTCCCTGCTCGAAGAGGCCCGGCCTGAGGAGTGCAGGGCCCGAGCCCAGTGAGAGGGTGGACATGTGAGCGGGTGGTCATAGGTGGTGCACTTAGCTTGGAAGAGAGATGAGCCCCAGCAGGGTCCAAGGGAGTGCTGGGCCCCTAGGAAACAGGCTCCTCTGCAAGGTGTTGAAGGGTGAGTGGGAGTGTGTGTAAAGGGTCCAGGGGTGGAACGCCCCCCTGCTGCAGGTCAAGGTGCAGGGCTGGGGCTCAGCAGCAGCCTGCAGGCCCACGGGATGGGACAGCCCTGGCCACGAGCAGAAACACCAAGGAGAGGCTCTGGGCTCTTTCCCAGGTGCAGGGCAGGGGGTGCCTGGGGCTCAGAGCAGGAGGGACGGGCTCAGGAGTAGTGGACACTCAGTTGAGTGGGGCCCAACCTGTCCAGGCAGAGGAGAGGTGGACAAAGGGGAACAGCATCGTCCCGTTTCCTCCTCTTTCCTTCTCTGACCTGTGGCTCCTCCTGACCGCAGAGCTGGGAGGGCAGCACCAGGTGCCCCGTCCTGAGGACGAGGCCTGGTCAGCCCCTTGCTGTTGACCCTCCTTCTGGAATCCTTAGAAACCTGGTCCATCATGAGCCTATGGTTTTGTGTTTCAGTTAATCATCTTCACCCCCAAATCCCTGCTGCGGCACCCCGAGGCCAGAACCAGCTTCGACGAGATGCTTCCAGGTGTGTGTAAGGGAAACAGGCATTTCAGAGGATTTTGGCTGCTGCTCTGTGGGGTTTGGGGGCTTATACTTGTGAGTCTCACTGTGGCCCTTGCCACGTTTTTGGTCATTTGGTAAAGACCACCAAACATGGCAGCCTGGAAGTCGGAGCTTGCATGCACGTTGGTCCAGGACAGGTCTCACATCCTGTCCGGGTCTGCAGCTTTCACGTGGGTGCCCAGGACTACTTTAGAGGCGATGAAATGAGAGTGAGCTTAGAGTGCACCCTGCTGCCTGGGCACTATGCTTGGAGGCTGATGGCAACTCACTGCTAGGGACAGAGGAAAGGCACCAGGTGGTGGGGGCTGCCGAGTGGCATGACAGCTCACTGTTGTGAGGTGAGGCCACTGAGTGGAGATTTCCACTTAGAATAGGTAGACCACATTTTTCTTATCCGTTCATCCTCGTGGACATTTGGGCATTAATCTATCCGTGGACATTTGGGTTGCTTCCGCGTTTTAGTTGTTGTGGACAATGCTGCTGTGAGCATGGGTGTGCACATCTCTCTTTGAGACCCTGCTTTCAGCTCTTTTGCATGTATACCCAGAAGCAGAATCACTCGGTCATATGGTAATTCTGTGTTTAAATGTTTGAGAAACCACCAGACTGTTTTCTGCAACAGCTGCACCATTTTACATTCCCATCAACAGTGCAGAAGGGCTCCAGTTTCTTCGCATCCTCACCAACACTTGTTTTGTTTTGTTTATAGTAGCCACCTCCTGGCTAATGAGTGTGAGGTGGTATCCCTTTGGGGTTTGATCTGCATTTCCCAAATGATTAGTGATGTTGAGCTTTTCACGTGCTTATTGTCCATTGGTGTATATCTTCTTTGGAGAAATGTCTATTCAAGTCCTTTGCCCATTTTTGAATCGGGTTGTTTGTTTTGTACTTGAGTTTTAAGAGTTCTTTCTGTGTGCTGGATAATAATCCTTTATCAGATAAATGACTTGCAACTATTTTCTCCCATTTTGTGGGTTGTCCTTTGATGCACAAATGTTTTTAATTTTCATGAAGTCTAATTTTTCTACTTTTTCTTTTGTTACCTCTGCCTTTGGTGTCATATCCAAGGAATCATCGCCAAATCCAATGTCATGAAGCTTTTCTCCTGTTTTCTTCTAAGAATTTTATAGTTTCAGCTCTTAGGTTTAGGTCTTTGATCCATCTAGGGTTAATTTTTGTATATCGAGTAAGAGTACAGCTTCATTTGCACATGGAGATCCAGTTTTCCCAGCACCATTTGTTGAGGAGACTGTCCTTTCCCATTGAATGGACTTGGTACCCTTGTCAAAGACCATTTCACCATATATGTGAGGGTTTATTTCTGGGCTCTCTATTCTATTCCATTGACCTATATCTCTGTCTTTATGCCGGTACCACACTGTTTGGATTACTGTAGCTTTGTGGTAAGTTTTGAAATCAGGAAATGTGAGTCCTACAGTTTTGTTCTTTTTCTAGATTGTTTTTTCTATTTGGGGTCTTTTGAGATTCCATGAATTTTATGATGGATTTTTCTATTTCTGCAAAAAATATCATTGGGATTTTGATAGGGATTGCATTGAATCTGTATATTGCTTTGAGTGCTATTGACATCATAATATTAAGTCTTTCAATCTAGATGCCTTTCCATTTATGTATGTCTTCTTTAATTTCTTTCAACAATGTTTTGTAGTTTTCAGTATACATAAGTCTTTCACCTCCTTGGTTAAGTATATCCCGAAGTATTTTATTATTTTTGATGCTATTGTAAATGGAATTGTTTTCTTAATTTCTTTTTTGGATTGTTAGTGTATATAGAAATGCAACTGAGTTCTGAGTGTTGACTTTCTATCCTGTGACTTTGCTGAATTTGTTTACTAGTTCTAACAGGTTTTTGTGCATCTTTAGGATTTTCTACATATAAGACCATATTGTCTGCAAACAAAGATAATTTTATTTCTTCCTTTCCAATTTGGATGCCCTTTATTTTTCTTGCCTAATTGCTCTGATTAGGATTTCAGTACTATGTTGAATAAAAGTGGCAAAAGTGGGCACCCTTGTCTTGTTCCTAATCTTAGAGGAAAAGCTCTCAGTCCTTCATCATTGAGTGTGATGTTCACTGTGGGATTTTCATATCTGGCCTTTATCATGTGCAAGTAGTTACATTTTAATCCTAACATGTAGCATTTTTTTTATAATTTTATTTATTTATTTATTTATTTATTTATTTATTTATTTATTTATTTATTTTCCCCCAAAGCCCCAGTAGATAGTTGTATGTCATAGCTGCACATCCTTCTAGTTGCTGTATGTGGGACGCGGCCTCAGCATGGCCGGACAAGCAGTGCGTCGGTGCGCTCCCGGGATCCAAACCCGGGCCGCCAGCAGCAGAGCGCGCACACTTAACCGCTAAGCCACGGGGCCAGCCCCTAACATGTAGCATTAACATGAGCATCTTTTTGATGCTCATCTGGGATGCAGCTTCCTCAAGATGGTTGGTTCCACGGGCACAGTCTGAGCCCTGAGCGCCTGAATATTTGCTCTGGTTGTGTAGGAAGTTTTAGTGTTTGTAAACTCATGAGGAGTCCGAGCAGAGTGGTCATGGGGTGCTTTACTAGACATAGTTGCCCTGAAGTCTGAGACAGGCTGTTCTGAAGGGTGCACCCACGGTGTCACTTAGTGTCCGAGGCTGGCCTCGCCTGCTGGTCTTGTTAATTACGATGTGCTTCTCAAAGCTCTGTCAGTCAGAATAAATTCAAGGGCATCAGAAGCTGGCGGAGGGGGAGCATCTGTGACCCTCAGAAACTGCATGTTCTGGCATTAGCCTATGGCACAGCACTGCCCTCGCTTGCGCACAGCAGCAGTGGGAGGGCTCTGGGCGTCCTCAGCCAAGTCCTGAGAGAGCCCCAGCCATGGACATTCTCTCATAGGAACCCACTTCCAGCGAGTGATCCCAGAGGACGGCCCTGCAGCCCAGAACCCAGAAGACGTCAAGCGACTTCTCCTCTGTACTGGCAAGGTGTACTATGACCTCACCCGAGAGCGCAAAGCGCGAAGCATGGTGGAGCAGGTGGCCATCACGAGGATTGAGCAGGTGAGATGCTACAGCCGGTGCTGGTGTCCCTCCTTGGGGTGTCGGGGCCCCGGAGCCTTCCCAGAGCTTCCGGGACATCCTGTATGAGTCACTGAGCTTCCTGCCTGAGACACTGTTCCCTCTGGTGCCAGCCTGGCCTGCCACTCTGACAGGAGCCCCTCGCTCTCTCCCCAGCTGTCGCCATTCCCCTTCGACCTCCTGCTGCAAGAGGTGCAGAAGTATCCCAGTGCTGAGCTGGCCTGGTGCCAGGAGGAGCACAAGAACCAGGGTTACTATGACTACGTGAAGCCCCGGCTGCGGACCACCATGAACCGCGCCAAGCCCGTGTGGTAAGGCTGTGGATGCTTAGCTAGAGACTGGGGAGAGCGATAAGGTCCAGGACCCTCGGTGGCCTTTGCTATCACCACTCACTGTCACTCCCCTTAGGTATGCTGGCCGGGACCCAGCAGCAGCTCCAGCCACCGGCAATAAGAAAACTCACCTCACGGAGCTGCAGCGCCTCCTGGACACGGCCTTCGACCTGGACGCCTTCAAGAAATTCTCGTAGATGCTGCCTGGGCCACTGCCCTCCACATCCACGACTGCCCCTCGCTTTTCAACTAAAGAATAGTGCCTCAGCGCTGCCCACACTTTTGCCCATCCGCTGCACCGCACACTCCCCCCGTCGCTCGCTTAGGAATTAGGCTGCCGTCCCCCTCACGTGCTTGGCTGCGCCCCAAGCCAGATGCTCCCCAGGCTCTGTGACTTCTCTCCGGCTGAGCAGGCTTCATGGAGGCAGTGGGAAGCGGGAGGAGGAGAGGGAGCCTGGGAGGGTCAGCTCTGCCTCCACCCCCAGATTCACTCCGCAGGACCGGCCTCTGTGGCTTTCCCACATGCTGGCAGTCTTTGTCACCCAGCAAAGGGGCTCCTGCACCTGGGCTAGGTGGCTTCGTCTTCCCAAACCCTTTGGAGGAGCCATTGCTGTCAGAGGCTTATAGGGTGGTCGGGGCTCTGGTGGGACCCTCATGGCAGGGTGACCTGAGGGCACTGCTGAGGGGCGGCTGGTGGGAGACGACCTGAGCCTGAGTTGGCAGAGAGAGGGCAGGTCCACTTTCTGCAGTGTCCACTTCTGCCCCTCAAGAGGGTCCCGGGCTGTGCTTGGGGGCCGAGCATGCTCCACCTGCCAGCACCTGGAGCCCACAGGGTGTGTGTGGCCAGGAAGCGCAGCTCGGGATCTGGGACCTGCTGTCTGTCGCCTCCACCTCTGCCTCCCCGCTCAGCCCACTTCTCTCTCCTGTTTCTCGTGAACACGACAGAGACTGAAGCATTCTTCTCTCTGCTGTGCCAAAGCCGGTCAGAAGAGGGAGAGGAGGGGCGCCATTGAGGGGCAGCGCGAGGCCGAGGGGCCAGCTCCCCTCACCGTCACAGGGACAGATCTGATTTATTTATTTTGGTTAAAAAAAAAAAACAAAAACAACTTTGCGTTGCATTTGGCTTGACCCATAAACTAAGTTATCCACGGGCTGTCTGTGTGTCATTCTTTCTGCTCCGCCTGCCCCCAGAAGAGGCTGGCCCCGGCTTCTCCCCTCTGCTTGGAAAGAGCCCCTCCCCACCGCCCAGAGCACGAGCATGAGGTGGCCAAGCTTCTTTCCACCCCAGCCTCCCTGTGGTCTGTGCAGGTGCAGATTGTGTCTGGCGCACCCTGCTTTCTGAGCCTCCCCTGCTCCTGGGTCCCCCTCCCCACTCCACCTAAAAAAGTACTCCAAGCTCTGTGCTTCTGGATTGAGTCTGCTTGCCTGGTGGGTTGGCCCTAGGACGGCCTTTGTTAGTTGGGTTAGTGCCCCAAGAATCCAAGCAGATCATTGGACCTCTGGAGGGGAGCCAGCCACATAAGCAGGGCCCTGAGGCCCAGTGTCCCCTCTGGCCTACTGGCGCACCGTCTTGAGCCCACAACATACCACCCTTGGCCTCCTGGGGGGTCAGTGGGTCCCAGCACTGAGGGAGAGCTCAGAGAAAGGCCTGGGTGTGGACGTGGGGGTACCCTCCAGCAGCAGGGCAAGGCCATGATGGTTACCCCATCCTCTAGGCCACACTCAGGTACCGTGTCCTTGGAGCCTCTTCAGAATCTCTTTATTTTATCCTGCATGCTCCCTGCAGCTTGCCTGAGGGTCTTCCAGTCCTGGTGTGACAGCAGCGTGAGTGTGGGGGTTGGGGGAACAGCTGCCACCTGTCCCAGCACTCCTGTGTGCTCCACAACCACATACCTTCCCTGCATCTGATGTGGTCAGCCAGGTGGATTAGAGCTGAAAGAGGCAAGAAATGAGACAGGACCCCCTTCCTTCTCTGGAGAGACTCCTGGCTGCCTACCAGATGGCTGTCCACATCCTGCACTCTGCAGTGAGTTAGGTTTCCGCTTTCACCCCTATCCGGAGCCTTTGTAGGGTGAGATGTGAGATGGAAGCTAGGGTCTTGCTTCTCGCTGCTTCCAGTCTGGTCAGGGGACAGCATGAGTCAGAACAACGTGCTCTGGAGAGTAGGGCCAGGCGAGTCCGAGGGGCTCTGGGCGCTTCTGGAGGGATACCTGAGAGAGTCGAGGGCACAGAGGAGTAGCCGCCACGGGCCCTTCTGTCGGGGTTTGGGCCACAGGGACAAGACGGGGTCTCGGAAGGCTTTTCCCACTCCCACAGCTTGATGTGAGTTCACAGTCCTGCCCGCATCCAGGGAGAGCAGCCTCAGAAGGCTCTGGAAAGATGAGAGACGATCAGACCACACTAGGCCGCATGCAATACAAACGCTTCTCTCTTAGCTCTGTTCTACTTCAGTGTTCAGTTGTCCTTTTCCTAAAATTGGCGAAGAGTGATTATGAGAAGGAGGAAGCTCCACAGTCTAGGAGGGCATCCTGCTTGCTTAGATGGACCTCAATGGACCAGCCCAGTGTGTGCGTTGTGCACATGGATGAGTGCGTTTGAGTGTGAGCATGCATGTGTGTGCACGAGTGAGTGTGCCTATGAGTGTGTGAATGAGTGTATGTGTGAGTGCATCGCATGGATATGTGTGTGTGCAAGTGTGTGCCTATGAATGTGTGCGCCCAAGTGTGCACATGAGTGTGCACAAGCCTGGAACATGGCTCCCTGGGCCTTTCTGGATGTAAAACCCATTTTGACATCTGCGCCTGCCCCCCCAAATTCGTATATTGAAGCCCTAAACCCCAATGTGACTATTTGGAGACAGCCTTTAGGAAGGTAAGGAAAGGTAAATGAGGTTGTAAGCGTGGGGCTCTGAGCTGATGGGACTGGTGTCCTTATAAGAAGAGGACGAAACACCAGTGCTTGAGTTCACTCTCTTCACTTGCACAGAGGAAAGACCACGTGACGACACAGTGAGAAGGCAGCCATCTACAAGCTGAAGAGAGAGTCTCACCAGAGACCAAAACTGAGGGTATCTTGATCTTGAGCTTCTAGCCTCCAAAAATGTGAGAAAATAAGTTTCTGTTCTTTAAGCCATCCAGTCTGTGTACCTTGCTGTGGCAGCCCCAGCAAACCACGAGTTGTATCAGTATTGGTTCATCAGTTGTAATAAGTGTGTCACACTAATGCAAGATGTTAATAATAAAGGAAACTACAGAGGAAGGGGGATGCATGGGAACTCTGTACTTTCTGCTCAATTTCTCTGTAAACCTAAAACTATTCTAGAAAAAATAAAGCCTATTACTTTAAAAAACGTTTTAGCTGTTCTAGTTCCTTTGCCTTTCCATATAAATTTTAGAATAATCTTATCTATGTCTACAAAAACCCTTTCTAGGATTTGATAGAAATTGCATTAAACCTGTCTATCAGTTTGGAGAACTGACGTCATTACTATGTTGAGTCTTCCAATTCGTGAACATATATGTGTGTGTAAATATATATACATATTTGAGAGAGAGGTGTTGAAGACTCCAACTGTAATTGTGGATTTATCTGTTTCTCCTTTCAGTCTTGTCAGTTTTGAAACTGATCTACAGATTCAACATAATCCCTATCAAAATCTCAGATTTTTTTGTAGAAATTGACAAGCTGATCCTAAAATTCATAAGAAAATTCAAGGGACCCAGAATATCCAAAACAATCTTGAAAAAGGAGAACAAAGTTGGAGGACTCGCATTTCCCAATTTCAAAACTTACTACAAAGGTACAGTAATCAAGACAGTGTGGTACTGATGTAAGAACAGACACAGATCAATGGAATAGAACTAAGAGTCCACAAATAAACCTACACTTTATGGTCAAGTGATTTCCGACAAGGGTGTCAAAACCATTCAATGGGGAAAGGATAGTCTCCTTAACAAATGGTGCTGGGACAGCTGGATATCCATATGAAAAAGAACAAAGTTGGGCCCATAGCTTACACTGTATATACAAAAATAAACATATTGGATTAAAGACCTAAATGTAAGAGCTAAAATTATACAACTGTTAGAGTAAAACAGGTATAAAAATTTGTGGGGCCAGCCTGGTGGCGTAGCGGTTAAGTTCGCGTGCTCTGCTTCTGTGGCCCAGGGTTTGCCGGTTCCCGTCCTGGGCTCAGACCTACGCACCGCTCATCAAGCCATGATGAGGCTGCGTCCCACATAGAGCAACTGGAAGGATGTACAAGTAAGACATACAACTATCTACTGGGGCTTTGGGGAGAAACAAGGGAAAAAGGAGGACGATTGGCAACAGATGTTAGCTCAGGGACAACCTGCCTCAAAAAGTGGAGGATAAACTAACACATGGACAGAGAGAACTGTTTGGTGGTTACCAGGGGCAAGGGGGCTGGGGAGGTGGGCACAAGAGGGGAAGGGATGCATGTATACAGTGACTGACAAAAAATAATGTACAACTAAAATTTCACAATGTTCTAAACTATTATGACATTAATTTTTAAAAAACTTTAAAAAAAATTGTAACCCTGAATTAGGCAATAGTTTCTTATATATGACACCAAAAGCATATGTAACAAACCGAAATATAGATAAATTAGACTTCATAAAAATTTAAAACTTTTTGAGTCAAAAGACACCACCAAAACAGTGAAAAGACAACCCACAGAATGAGAGAAAATATTTCCAAATCATATATCTGATAGGGGACTTGTGTCTAGAATATATAAAGAGTTCCTACAACTCAATAATAAAAAGACAACCCAATTATAATATACAAATGACTAATAGGCACATGAAAAGATGCTCAACATCATTAGTCATCAGGGAAATGCAACTCAAAACCACAATGAGATACCATTTCACATTCACTAGCATGACTATAATAAAAAAGACACAGGATGTGGAAAAAATTGAAACCCTGTGCACAGTTGGTAGAAATGTAAAATAGTGCAGCTGCTGTGGAAAACAGTCTGGCAGTTCCTCAAATGTTAAACATAGAATTATCATATGACCCAGCAATTCCACATTTAGGTACATACCCAGAGAAATTAGAACGTAATGTCCACACAGAAATTCATTCATGAGCATTCATAGCAGCATTATTCATAATAGCCAAAAGGTGGAAACAACCCAAAGTGTCCATCAGCTGATGAATGGATAAACAGAATGAGGTCCATCCACATAATGGAATATTATTCAGTCGTTAAAAAGGGAATGAAGCACGGGGCCGGCCCGGTGGCGCAAGCGGTTAAGTGCGTGCGCTCCGCTGCGGCGGCCCGGGGTTCGCTGGTTCGGATCCCGGGCGCGCACCGACGCACTGCTTGGTAAGCCATGCTGTGGCGGCGTCCCATATAAAGTGGAGGAAGATGGGCACCGATGTTAGCCCAGGGCCGTCTTCCTCAGCGGAAAAAAAAAAAAAAAGAGGAAGATTGGCGGATGTTAGCTCAGGGCTGATCTCCTCACAAAAAAAAAAAAAAAAAAAAAAATTGAAAAAAAAAAAAGGAATGAAGCACTGACACATGCTACAACATGGATGAACCTTGAAAACATAAAGTGAAGGCAGCTGGATACAAAAAAACACATATTGTATGATTCCATATATATGAAATATCCAGAATAGGCAAATCCACAGGGACAGAAAAGTAGATTATTATTGGTTGCCAGGGGCTGGGGGAGGGAATGGGTAGTGATTGCTAATGGGTATGGTATTTGTCTTGTGGGTGATAAAAATGTTCTCAAATTGATTGTGGTGATGGTTGCATAACTCTGAATAAACGTTACACCATTGAATTGTACACTTTATATGGGTGAACTGTAAGGAAACTGAATTGATCTCAAGATGTTTTTAAGAACAAAAAGAGAGCTGGCAGGGCTGGGGCCAGCGTAGCAGCAGTCAAATGGTGAGAAGAGTTTGGATTTGGATTGTGGCGGATGCAACGTGGAGAGTGGCATTCCAGAGCTGCCAGGACGGAGGTGCTGATCGCTGCAGAGGAGGACCACAGGAGGAACAGGTTTAGGGCGGAGAATACAGAGTTCCATTGTGGACATGTTGAGATTGGTATCAGAAAGAGAAGTGGACATGTCAGGTAAGCCCGGGCTTCAGGGGGGTGAGGATGGCTGGCAACATGCATGAGAGAGTCCTTTTCACATTGACAAAGCTACAGGGCCACATGAGCCACTGTGGAGTGCGTGTGGGGAAGAGGATGGCTCTGAGGACTGAGCCTGGGGCTGGCCACCATCTCCACTCAGAGAAAGCACCACTGAGATGATGGTCAGTCACGGCTGCCCTGGGCAAGCGCAGGCTGAGTGGAGGTCTCCAGTGAGGAGGGGGGAGGGGCAGTGAGTCCAGAGAAAGTGGAGGTGGCTTCAGGGAGACAGGCTGTCCTGGAAGGGTGGTCTAGTCACCAGTTTTACACGGGAGGCGCTAATGGACCTGATGCAGGAGAGGAGATATTTAAGGCCCTGAGAACCACAGGGAGCACCTGTAGGAGTGTGTCAGTTTCCTGCAGCTGCTGAAACAAATGACCACAACCTGGGCTGCTTAAAACAACAGAAATTCATTCTCTCACAGTCTGCAGGCCAAAGTCCAAAACCAAGGTGTCTGCAGGACCATGCTGCCTCTGGAGGCTCTACGGCAGGATCTTTCCTTGCACTTTCAGCTTCCTGGGCTGGTGGCGGCATCACTCCAGTCTCTGCTCCATTGTCACATGGCTGTCTATGTGTCTGTCTCTAAACTCCCCCTGCCTCTCTCTGATGCTTTCAGGGTCCACCCAGATAACCTAGGATAAACTCCTCCTCTCACAGTCCTTAACTTAGTCACACATTTCGCCATATGAGGTGATATTCACAGGCTCTGGAGATTAGGACGAGAACATGCCTTTGGGGACCACCATTCAGTCCGCTGCATGGAGCAATGTTTGGAGGCAGGAAGGGGATAGCAGGCCCCAGACAAGAGCAGGGCAGTCTGAGTGCCTGGGTGCAGGTGCAGCTTGGCAGGGGATGTGGGTTGTGGGCACGTGTGGAAGTTTCTCTCCTGTTACTTCCAAATCAAGAGCAAGATCACTGGAGAGAGTTAGGAAGAGGTGG
Source organism: Diceros bicornis minor (assembly GCF_020826845.1). Classification (NCBI taxonomy): domain Eukaryota; kingdom Metazoa; phylum Chordata; class Mammalia; order Perissodactyla; family Rhinocerotidae; genus Diceros; species Diceros bicornis. Next base: position 1,746,353 of record NC_080780.1, read on the forward strand.
GGACAGTGGTCAACGTCTAGAAGAGCAAGGTGAGTTGCCCAAGATGGTGGCACTGTGGACAGTGCCCAGGGCCACCTGAGGCAAGTGGTTAGAAAGGTAAACTGAGACCAGGCAGCAAGTGTCTGCATATGGAGGGGGTTTAGAGGGCCTGGGAGCAGATACTTAGGAATGATGCAAACGTCACATGGAAACAGGCAACAGGTTTCTACTGGTGGCCCTAACTTGGTGGGAGTGTGTCATGTGTTACAGGCATTTTGGGGACTGAGCAAGTGTGGACACTGCCCCTTCTCTCTCCCACAGCCCACCTGCACCTGCTGAGCTAGTGCTCAGGGAGGACCCGGCTGAAGAGTGCCACCCTGTGGCGTGGAAGCCCAGGGGCCAGCAGAGGATGGTCCTTCCGTGACCACCAGCAGGAGTCTGGGACGCAGCTGACTTTCGTCCTCTCCTTCCAGATGTCAGCTCCTTGCCTGACCCCAGGGGCTGGGGGCTTTGGAAGCATCTGGAGATCTGGGCAATATGAGAGTCCTGCTGGTCATGGGCCAGTGGGTGAAGAGGTGGAGGGTCCTCCAGAAGACTGCACCTCTCAGGCAGAAGGAGCAGCCTTGTGGAGCCTCTGAGAAAGCTGGGGGGTTGGTGGAGGTGGGGGCAAGTGACCCTGGGAGACCCTAAGTGACCCCAGGTGGAGGTGGGAGCTGGTGACCCTGGATGACCCTGAGTGGAGGGGAGGTGGGTGACTCTGGGTGGCCCCAGATGACCCCAGGTGGAGGTGGGAGTCAATGACCCTTGGTGGAGGAGGAGGCAAGTGACCCCGGGGGGCAGCAGGCGTCCGGATGGTGTTGACCCAGCTCCATTTACATAAACACATGTGGTGAGGTCTGTTGCTGTTGGAGGGAGAATTACACATGTAATACGGAAAGGACATACATCAAAAACAGTTTTTTCTAGTCGGGGAGATCGCAGCAAATTTTATTTTATTCTACTTGCCTATTTTTACTTTTTACAATGAATATATATTACTTTTGTGACAAAGAAAAAACAATGTTATTTTTAAACTAATACAATTTGCTAAGCCTAAGGTGGGGGCCTGGAATGGGGCCTGGGGGTTAGAGCCTGAGATGAGACTTAGGGGTGGGGCCTGGGGTGGGGCCTGAGATGAGACTTAGGGGTGGGGCCTGGGGTGGGGCCTGGGAGTGGGACTTATGGGTGGGGCCTGGGGGTGATGCCGGGGGTGGGGCCTGGAGTGGGGCCTGGGGGTGGGACTTAGGGGTGGGGCCTGGGGGTGGGGCCTGGGGGTGGGACTTAGGGGTGGGGCCTGGGTGGGGCCTGGGGGTGGGTCTTAGGGGTGGGGCCTGGGGTGGGGCCTGGGGGTGGGTCTTAGGGGTAGGGCCTGGGGTGGGGCTTGGGGGCAGGGCCTGAAGTTGGGGTCTGGGGGTGATGCCTGAGGCGGGTCTTAGGGGTGGGGCCTGGGGTGGAGACTGGGGGTGGGGCCTGGCGTGCAGCTGCGGGTGGTGCCTAATGGTGGGGCCTGTGGTAGGGGTGGAGCTCTTTCATAAACAACTTGGAGAACATCTCCGGGATCCTTGCAACAAAGAAAACAAAAGTATGTCCAGGAGACCCAATCCCACGCTCCCAACCTGCCCCATCACAATGACCCTGCTGCGAAGGTGCCAGGACCGGCCAGCCCAGCCCCTGCCCGCCCCCACCTCCCTGATGGCCAAGTAGACGCTGGTGAAAACGTAGCCCCTGGGGACCAGGCCAGCTCTATCCTCTGTCCACCACCAGCCTGCCAGTCGCCATGTCTCAGTGTTCCTGGGAGACATATGCATCCTCCTACAGCCCACCTAGGCAGCGTCATGTCACCCTGCGCGTCTGACAGCGGCTCCGGGCTGCGGTCCCCTCACTCCGGTGGGTCAGTACTCCCGAAAGCCGAGGTGAAGCTTCCTACCGCCTACAGCTGTAATCCTGTTACAGTGGAAGATAAAGTAGGCTGTCATCAGAGTATTTTAAAGAACTTTAAATCGGTTTTACCAAATCTAAAAATAATGCCCCCATTCATGTTTTGGTGCATTTCCTTCCTGTCATTTCTTAGATTCCCCTACTACTGCTTTGCCACATTTCTTTCTCTCTACACACACTCTGTTGTTTTGGTTTACTGTGGGGCCTTAGTTGCTGATCTCGTGACCTTTCACCCTTGAATACGTCTCCTTGACAGTCTCCTAAGACAAGGGCATTCTCCCAAGCCCACAATGCGGCCACTACACGAGGGAAGGTCACAGCCATCCACTGCTATTATCTCATCTCTAGACCATATCCAGATTTCCGCCAGGGTCCCAACAATGTCTCTTCCCCCATCCAGAGCCCAATAGAGGATCCTGGCATTGGCTCTGCTTCTCCGTCATTCTGCTCTCCCCTGGTCTAGACCATCTCCGCAGGCCTGACATTCTCTAAGCGTCTAGGCCAGTTCCAGAGGCCGACTCTCGTGTTGATTTGTCTGGCGGTTTTCTTATGGTTAGATTCGGGCTGCACATTTCAGGCTGGAACTTCCACCTGGGGGTTTCTGTGTCCTTTCTCTCAGCATCTGACGGAGGGCACAGAGTGTTGGCTGGTCCCACACTTGGTGCTGCTGACTTGGTTATTTGGTTAAGGTGGTGTCTGACCGATGTGTTTATTGTAAAAGTACCTTTGTCCACTCGTAATGAATTAGTGGCCTGTGGGAAGACCACCTGCTCCAAAAGTGTTTTTTTAGAAACTATGTTGGCATCATACAACTTCGTATCCTGTTTTTCACTTAGCAAATTGTGAATATCTTATCATACAATAAAACATTCTTCAAAAATGTGATTTGAGGTGCTGCATAAATTCCAACCTATGGGTGTGTTCTACTTAACTATTACCTACAAGAATTGAACTTACCAATGGAAGCTTCACAATGGGGATTCGTGTCTGTTTTGCTCACTGCCGTATTTCCAGTACTGAGAACAGTGTCTGGCAAATAATAGAAGCTCAACAACAACGTGTGAGTGAATGATACAACTGGTGTCTCATTTTTCAATATCATAGATGATGCCACAGCAAACGTCCTTGTATATAAATCTTCACAGCGTTTATTTCATGAGCGTCACAGATAATGTTTATAAGAAGGGAAATATTTGTTAGTAGAGTGAAAAAATAAGGATGCAAAATCACATATATGCCATAATCTCCAAACCATAAAGATATGCAAAGAGAACCATCTGGGAGAAAATAGGCCAAAAAATTAGCAGGTATTATCTCTGAACATTTGGATGGTGGAAGGTTTCGATTTATTATGAAAATTTCTCTGTGTTTTCTGCAATTAGAATATATTACTTGTATGCAAAGAAGAGGCAGTTTTTTTCTATTTAAAGTTAGTTTTTTAAGTTGACAATAGGTAAAACTTGCATGCTTAGCAGCCGTTCATAATAACTGAGGGTCCTGGGTAAAAATCAAATTCAGGTTTATGCCACGTTAACTGCAGGAGAGAGTAGACTCAGAGAAGCCCCATAATGCTGTGCTAGGCAGGCCTCCTTTGGAATATTGTGTTCCCTTCTTTGTGTCACCTTTTTGTGTGTGTGTGTGTGTGAGGAAGATCAGCCCTGAGCTAACATCCATGCTAATCCTCCTCTTTTTGCTGAGGAAGACCAGCTCTGAGCTAACATCTATTGCCAATCCTCCTCCTTTTTTTTTCCCCAAAGCCTCAATAGATAGTTGTATGTCATCGTGGCACATCCTTCTAGTTGCTGTATGTGGCACGCGGGCTCAGCATGGCCGGAGAAGCCGTGCATCGGTGCGCGCCCGGGATCCGAACCTGGGCCGCCAGTAGCGGAGCGCGCGCACTTAACCGCTAAGCCACAGGGCCGGCCCTGTGTCAGATTTTAAAAAGGATATTGTCTAACTGTCATGCATCTGAAGGAGGGTGGCCAGTCAGTATGGGGTCTGGAAATCATGCGGCCATTAACACTTAAGGAATTGGATGCATTTGTCCTCTACCAGAAGATTACAGAGCAATGAGAAGTTTCTTCTAATACTTGAAGAGCTGTCAAATACGCAAGTGAGGCTTCTCATTTTATGCAATTATAGAAGGAAGGTTTTAGGGAGGCAGATTTTCTCCAGTAAATAAGGAAGACCTTTCTAACAATCCATATAGTCAAAGATGAAAACACTATCTAGAAGGGATGGAAAGGATGCACCAAACGGCATCTCCCAGGGGCACTGGGGCAGGCGTTGGACTGGGGAGGTGACAGAGCTGCCTGCAAGGCTCAGACTCAGACCCTGGTGCAGCAACTTCTGGCCTCCTCCAGGAACATGCCTGCAACTCCCCCACACTCAGAGCCTCCTGGAGGCAGAAGAGGGTCAGGGTCCCATGGTCCCCACCTCCCCCTTCATGTGAGTCTCTTCTCGGGCTGGCTCTCCAGAGAATCCTCCCCCATTCCCCATCAATCCCCATCCTCTGGTCTTGCTTTATTTTTCTTCCTAACCTTCCCCCTGATGGACACATTGTTACCTGGTGAGTCATTTCCTTCCCTCTGTCCCTCTGCTGGGGGTGGAGAGGCATTACTGTCATGGTCACTAGAGACAGACCAGTGTTCAGAGCCCAGACCACTGCCTGGCTGGCAGCAGGTCCACTGTATTTGTTCAATGAACTAATGGTTCTCAAAAGAAGCAGAGCACAGGATTCAGACAGTCTTGAGGGAAGAAATTTCAGCAATATTAAAAATTAATTGTGGTGTGTCCATCAATGGAGGAATGGATAAACAAATGTGGTCTACACATAAAATGGAATATTATTCAGCCCTAAAAAGGAAGAAATTCTGACATACGCTGCAATGTGGATGAACCTTGAGGACATGATGCTCAGTGTAACAAGCTCATCACAAAAGGACAAATACTGCATGATTCCACTTATGTGAGGTCCCTGGAGTAGTCAGATTCACAGAGACAGAAAGTAGAACGGTGGGTGCCAGGGGCTGGGGGAGGGGCTGGGAGTTAGTGTGTAATGGGGACAGAGTTTCAATTTGGGATGATGAAGAGTTTTGGGAATGGATGGTGGTGATGTTCGCACAACAATGTGAATGTGCTTAATTCCACTGAACTGGACATTTAATAATGGTTAATATGGTAAATTTTATGTGTATTTTAGGACACACACACACACACACAAATTAATTGCGGGTAATCGGGAGAATGTGGTCTTCCAAAAGGGAGGGTAGGAAAAAGCCGAGAATAACTCAAACGGTGATAAAAACATTGAAAGGTACCAGTGATCAAAAAGAGGCTGCTTCATCTGGCTAGAACTCAAGAGCGACTTTAAGGACGTTTCCACGGGGCGGCTGTGGAAAGAAGGAACAGCAGCCAGGGAAGTGACTTGTTTGGTTCAGCGAAGTTTTCCTTACAAGACCCCTCGCAAAAGCAATCCGCTGACAGCTGATCACCTCCGCCTACCCCGCCCGCCCCGCCCAGCTCCGAGGCCCCGCCCCTCCGCCCCGGCCCCTCCTCCTATGCTCTGGCCCCGCCTCCTTAGCCCTGGCCTCACCCTCTCCCCGGCTCCGCCTCCTCCGCCCCGACAGGCCCCGCCCTCCCGCCGTGGCCACGCCCCAGTCGTGGCCCCGCCCCCTACGCCCCGCCCCGGTGGAGAGCGAGCAGGAAGAGCGGGTGGCTCCGCGGATGCAGCGTTCGGAAAGGTGTGGAGAGGGCGGGGGACGCAGGCCACCCCCGGCCTGCTCGCCCGCTCTCCCTCTCTCCCTCCCTATCCTCCGGCTTCGGCCCGGCCCGGCCCGACGCCCTGGCCCGCGCAGGCCTGCGGCCGCCCCCGCCCGAACGCTGGCTCGGGGCTCCACTGCTCTGGCCTGGGGGCGGGGCCGACGCGCGGCGTCATGCATATGCATGAGCGGCGCGCGGCTCCATTGTGCCCTCGGAGCGGGCGGCAGCGCGATGGCGCGGGTGGCGGCGGCCCTGGGGCGGCGCGCGGCGCGGAGGGCGGGCTGAGCGCATGGAGCGGCGCGGGCCGGGGGCCGCGGCGGCGAGGGCCGGACCGGGCCGGGCGGAGGTGAGCGGGCCGGGGGGCGCGGGCCGCGGGGGCGGCAGGTGCGGCAGGTGCGGGCGGCGGGCAGGTGCGCGCCCCCGGCCCGGCGCTGCGGCTCTCCGGCGGGGCCCCGGGGGGCTGGAGTCGGCCCTGCCGCCCACCTGCCGCACCTGCCCAGCGTGCGTCGTGGTGCTGGGCGGACCGACCCCGTGTGCGCCGGCCGAGCCCTCACCTGCGCCTTTGTTGGGCCGGCCGGAAGCCGGCCAGGGGCCCGAGGGGTGTGCGCGGCCCCGGCGTCCTCCTGGGCGAGGGGCTGACCCGGGCCCTCACCGGACCTGGTCACGCTGCCTCCACTCCGCGCTGTGGCCAGTGGGCTCACTTTCCGGGCCGTGCGCGCCCGCCGGTACGGTGATGAGTGTACCGCAGAGATCCGCTCCGCGGCCGGCGACGCTGACCCTTCAGCCCCGCCGTGGTTTCGGTGGCGATACCCGTTTCCAAACGGGATATACTGAAGCCCAGGCGGGAAGGTGTCTGCCCTAGTCCCCGCGTCCTGCCCCCCTACCTACGCCCCCCTGATCTGCCCCACCTCTGACCTCCCCCATCCAGCTCCCCCATCCTGCTCTTGCATCTTGCTCCCCCTCTGACCTGCGCCCCCATCTCGCTCTCTCCCCCCTCTCCTCCTCCCCCGCTCCCCCGCCCTGCCCCGCTTCCCCGTGCTCTCTTGCCCATAGTTGCAGAACACCCATGGTTATGTGTTTAAGTCATTTGTATTATCCCAGAAGATTTCATGGGCACATACACAAAACATGTGACTCGAGCTATAAGACAGTGATGGATACGGATAGGGTGAACACAGACTTACCCACCAAATCCTGGCATGCTAGAACCAGAGGGCCTCCCTTGAAGAAGCTTGAGAGAGAGCAGTATAAATGAGGGACTCGTAACCTCACCCAGGGGGTACTGGCCTTGGGGACTTGTCATGCCCAAGGAGTAGTTACAAACTGGAAATAGAAATCAGGAAAGAGGAAGGTGAGATAATGAATGACAGGTTCAGAGCGACTCCTGAAGGAGAGCAGGATATGCCTGGGGAGGACTCCTGATCAGTGGATTGCTCTCCAAGGACAGCCAGGCCTCCCCGTGGAGTGTCCACTAGCACCTGTGTCCAGGATGGAAGCCAAGGCTGATGACATAAGGTAGTCATGTGTCCTCCCCTCTCCTCGGTCCTGGGATGGCCACCATGTACCCATTTTACACATTGTAAAGTGAGGCCTCAAGTAGTGAAAGCCTTTCCTGGTTCTTTGAAATGTCCCGCACCTGGGCCATTCGTAAATGCTCATTCCTGGGTATTTTGGATGAACTCGAGCACTTAAGCCCGTCAGTGTTGTGGCCTTGTAGGTAGAAGGGTAGGACTTCCAGCCACCTGAGCATGCGAACCCCCACAGTTGTGTCCTCCTGCTTCGAGCTGTCATTTCTCTCTTCTCTGAGCCCATTTGACTCCAGTGTTCCTCTGGTTTGGGCCTGTCCCTGGAACCGTGGGCTCCTTGCTGCTCTGTGATTGTGGAGGGGGGCTGTCTTCCTGGGGTCGGGTGGCTTGTTGTGGGATGTGCTGCTCCTGCATGACCAGGCAGGGGGGACAGAGTGGCGGTGGAAGAAGGTTGACCCACATTAACATCTGCCTTTGGGTTGGCAGACAGGAGACAGGTGCAGCTGCTCCAAGGTCCCAGGGAAGAGGGGTCTGGGTAGTGAGGTGTCTGTAGCTCTTTTTCTGGAGGAGGATGTGACCTGATTCCCAGAAAGCCATGTGGCTTCTAGACTAACCTCGTGCCAGGGCAGTTAATGCTGAGGGGTCCTGGCTTCCAGCTGGAGTTGGTGTACAGGGAGAGCCTCCGGCCAGCAGGAAGCCACCAGAGGCCGCACTGGCCCTGCACATTCTTGGGCTCCTTCCCAGCTCTGCCTCTGAGGCCAGGAGGTGGGTGGAGGGTCCACATTCACAGCATGCCCCTCCCTTCATCAGGAGCAGAGGGTCATACCCGGTCTGGAGAGTGCAGGGTGTTCTCAGGGAGGAGATCAGACTTAGTTCAGGAGCTCAGCAGGAAGCCAGGAAGTCACCGCCCTCGCAGTAAGCTCACCGGGAACTGGAAATGTCTGTGGTCTCGTCCACAGCAGAGAAGTTGCAGGGGTGGAATTCCCCAGACCCATGTGATGTAGGAGCCTGCCTCGGGCTCCAGACCAGCAGCCTCCAGAGAGGCCCTTACCTTGTCCCCCCTCCTCCCCGGCTCCCCAAGGCTCTCAAACTGTGGACCAGGCAGCAGCATCACCTGCAAACTTGTTAGAATTGCAAGTCTTAGGCCCCACCCCATCCTCCTGATTTAGGGGTGGGGCTGAGCAGTCTTGTCTCCAGCACTCCAGGTGATTCTGGTGTGCTGGCGCTGGCAGTGTGCTGGCGCTGGCAGTTCTGAATGGAACACCACCTGCCTTGGGACTTGTCTTCTTCCTGATCTTCCCTGCCCCTTGCTTCTGGGACAGCAAAGTGGGCTGGGCCAACCCAACCAGCTTTGGGGTGGGAAAGGATTGCCATGGCATCTCTGTGGAGAGAGAGGGCTGCTGGTGGTGGTTTTCTAACTAAGTTTTTTTTGGAGAGAGAATTATAGATTCATATGCAGTTGTAAGAAATAACACGGAGAGCCCTTGTATCCTTTACCTGGTTTCCCCCATGGTAACATCGTGCAAAACTGTGGTAGAGGATCCCACCAAGGTACTACATCCATACAGTTGAGATACAGATATTTCCATCCTCGCTTTTTTATGTTCACACCCGCTTCCCTCCTCCCCCCGTTTAACCCCTGACAACCACTGGTCTGCTCTCCATTTCTTTTTTTTTTTTTTTTTTCCATTTTTCTCCCCAAAGCCCCAGTAGATAGTTGTATGTCATAGTTGCACATCCTTCTAGTTGCTGTATGTGGGACGCAGCCTCAGTATGGCCGGAGAAGTGGTGCGTCGGTGTGCGCCCGGGATCTGAACCTGGGCCACCAGTAGCCGAGCGTGCGCGCACCTAACCACTAAGCCACGGGGCTGGCCCCTGCTCTCCATTTCTACAATTTCATCATTTCAAGAATGTTATATAAAGGAGTCATACGGTGTGTAACCTTTAGGGACTGGCGTTTGCCACGCAGCATGATTTCTCTGGAGGTTCCTACAGGTTGGTGCCTGTATCAGGAGCTCACCCTTTTTATGCCTGCAGGCTGTGGACATACCACAGTTGGTTAACTCTTCACCACTGAAGGACATCTGGGTTTCCATTCTTTGGCTATTAGGAGCAAAGCTGCTATAAACGTTCACATACAGATTTTTATGTCAACGTAAGCTTATGTTCCTCTGAGAGAAATGTTCAGGAGTGCAGTTGCTGGGTCGTATGGTAGTTGCATACTGAGTTTTACGAGACTGCTAAACCGTTTTCCAGAGTGGCCGCACCATTTTACGTTCCTACCAGCAGTGTGTGAGAGATTGTTTGTCCTCGCCAGCGTTTGGTAGTGTCACTATTTTTTATTTTAGCCATTCTGGTAGGTGTGTAGTGATGTCTCAGTGTGGTTTTAATTTGCATTTTCCTGATGGCCAATGATGTTGAACATCTTTTTGTGGGCTTATAGCCATCTGTATGTCCTCTTCAGTGAGATGTCTCTTCATGTCTTTTGCTCATGTTCTAATTGGGTCTTTTGCTCATGTTCTAATTGGGTTTTTTTTTTACTTTTGAGTTTGATAATTCTTTATGTATTCCAGATATTAGTCCTTTCTCAGATATGTGGCTCACAAATATCTCTTGCTGCCTGTAGCTTGTCTTTTCATCCTCTTAGCAGAGTCTTCCTCAGAGCAAAAGTTTTCAGTTTTTCCTTTTATAGATTGTGCTTTTGGAGTCATATCTAAGAACTCTTTGCATAGCCCCAGATCCTGAAGATTTTCTCCTGTGTATTTTCCTAAAGGTTTATGGTTTTGTGTTTGAATCTGTGACCCATTTCCGGTTGGTTTCCGTATGAGATGTGAGGTTTGGATCCTTATTTTCCCTTGCTTGTGGATGTCTAGCTGCTCCAGCACCGTTTGTTGAAAAGGTTGTCCTTCCTCCAATGCATAGTTTTTGCACCTTTGTCGAAAATCAGTTGGGCGTATTTGTGTGGGTCTGTTTCAGGTTCTCTAGTCTGTTCCATTGACCTATGAGTCTGTCCCTCTGCCAACACCGCAGTCTGGATTAGCCCACCTATATTCTGAGTCCTGAAACCCTGCATGTTGCTCCAGGCCCTACCAGGCAGGACTGGGGAGGAGTTTCTGGCTGTTGGCAGGTCCTGCCCCAGTGTCACCATCCCAGAGTCGGGCAGTGGGGACTGGGGACGCTAGCTTTCCCTTGCCTCCCAGGCCTACCTCTGCCTAGAGTCCAAGTGCCCCTGAGCCTGCTGGAGCCACCAGCCCCTTGCTTTTTCTTGCCTCTGCCTCCTGGGTGGGGCCTGATCCCTCTGGGAGGGGCCTCACCAGATGGGAGGTGGACAGGCGTGCCGACTGCCTCCCTCTCACCTGATGGGCCACCTTCCCTCCCAGCCCTGGCTCTGCTGTGACTCCTGAGCCCCTTACCTCAGTGCTCTGTGAGGGGAAGTCCAGGTGAGGTCCCCAAGCTCCCAAGGCAGAGGCGCCTGTGGCGGGCCAGTGGGCCCGAGTTGCAGCCCCCACTGTAACCCTCACCTGCGGAGGGGCTCACCCCTCTGCGTCTCCAGGGCTGTATTTGCAGTGGATGCAGTGGTAATCCTGCTTCCCTCGGGCTGCACTGGCCGTGAGGTCCCTGGTCAGCACTGAGGAATGTGAGCCTTGCTGGAGTGGCGGGATTGGACCACAAGAGGTTAGCCTGCCCCAGGGGCGTGTCTGTGTGTGTGAGGCCTTGCAGTCCGAGCAGAACGCAACACCTAGAGGGCGGAGCCTCCCTGGGTACCCCCTGAGAACCGTAGTGGGCATGCCTCTGATTAGACCAGGCAAAGGGGGATGTGGAAGGTGGCCCTGGGGTGCCAGCAAGAGCCCTAGGCCCTGTCGGTGTAGGGCTTGCTCGTGGGGGTGTCAGGGTGTTGGCATCAGCCGGCCCTGTCTCACTTGTTTTCCAAGATACATAGTAGGAGGAAGCCCCCCGCATTGGCACTTGGGTGCCACGAGCATTCACCAGCCACCACTGCATGTCCCTGTTGGCCCCTTGCCTTGTCTGTGGGCGCCCGCCAACCCTCCACCCGCTGGAGGGTGGGTTCCCTGCCCTGTTGGGAACTCCCTGTGGGTGTCATTGCAGCCTGTGGGGTCAAGTCTCCCTGCCTGGCCCCTGTACCCACATCAGCCCCAGGCAGCCCCTTTGGCTTTGGAGCATAGGAGTGAGCGCACGCCGCCCTTTTGGTGCCTGGAGGAGGTGCTCTCTGGGGAGCTGCCAGCTAGGGGTGGGCTGCTGGCCCCACACGATGCTCCAGCAGGCGTCCTGCACACCCCTCCCCCAGGCCAGGCTGGGGGATGGCTTACCTTGTTGGCCCCTGGCCTCCAGAGCCCCCATCCACAGGGTGAGCAAGCCCCAGACCCTGAGCAGACGGCGCCCCTGGGCTGGTCCTCCGTCCTCCACTGGCTCTGGCCTCAGCCTCCACCCAGGACCTTGTGGGGAGTTCTGGCAGTTGGGTCTTGGATGTTCCCTGGCTTTTATGGATGTTCCCTTTGTGTAGGAGGGAGAGTGTAGAAAGTATTTGGAATCAGAAAGTCTGCTTCCAGAGCCATTCTAGGGGCAGGGCCTGGCCAGAAAGGGTTAATGCTGGCTTCCAGGCTAGGTTTGAGGGTTGGGGAGGGCAGAGGTTTGCCAGGGTGGGCAGCGCAAGGTGAGGCTGATGCCAGGCTGCCCTGACCCGCCCGAGTGGGCCCTGGGATCCCAGTCTCACCCTGCCTTGCCCTGCGCTCCATCAGTCGGAGCAGAAGAAGGATGGGGCCTGGTGTTCAGGGCTCCCTCCGCCTTGCGCGTTGCTGACAGGGTCTGCCAGCTGCATCTTCACTGACATCCTTCCCTCGTGTCCCAGCAGCCAGAGCAGCTGAGTCCCACGTAAGCACCAGTGAGAGCTGCTTCCTGCCACCTGCATACCTGGCCTTTAGGCTGCTCGGAAGCCAATGAACCCCACGAACCCCATGAAACCTGCCCTGCCCCCCGCACCACATGGGTGAGTGGGGGCTCCTGCTGCCCTCCCCTCTCAGGCCCAAGGGTCTTAGATGGGGTGGTGGAGTGGGTTCCCTCTGCTCCCAGCCTTCAGTTCTTCCCAGGTGGGAAAGTGTTGGCACCTGTGGCCCCTGACCCCTAGCCTCCCCACCCGCCTTGCTCCTTGCAGTGATGGTCCATTTGTTTATGAGGCGGTGCCTTGGCAACAAAGTGCCACTCAGCCAGCAGGATCGCTGTCTGTGGTCACGACCGTGTGGGGAGTTGGCAACGCGGCCCAGAGCCAGGTGAGCCCTCACCTGGGCCCCACCCAAGAGCTGCCAGAGCCCACCTCAGATCAGGGAGAAATGGAGCCAGGGCTTCCTGGCCCTCCCGTGTCCTTGGAGACTAGTTCTCCTTCCACACGTGGCGTGGGGTTTTCTTCTCCTATCTTCGCCTGGCCTCCACACACCTACCTCTGAGCAGCCGCTCCTGCCGCCGTACCCCTGCTTGCTTTCCTCTCCTCTCCTCCCCCCACCCCCTCGCCTCTGTCCCCCCCCCCACCTGCCAGGCCTGTCCTTTCCAGCATTTTAGAGCCACTACATGAGGCAAGTTGTTTGGATGATTCCCTTTGGTGATTCTTGCATCCTCCTAGGTTTTGGGGAACCCCATGGGCCCTGCAGGGAGCCCCCCTGGCAGCTCCATGATGCCTGGCATGGCAGGCGGCAGCTCTGCCCTGAACACCCCGCAGTGCCTCGGACAGCAGGCATTTGGTGAGGCTGGCGCCAACAAGGGCTACGTGCAGCCAGGGATGTATGGCCGCGGGGGTTACCCTGGGGGCCCGAGCTTCACCACTGGGTAAGCAAGACCCCCCCTCACCTGGTAGATGTGCTAGGACCCTTCTGGGGGTGATGCTTCCAACTTGGTGGGCACCTAGGAACCACGTGATACCGATTTGTTGAATGTTGCATCTCTGTACTTCTCCCGCTGGTTCCCATGGCTAAAGAGGGAGTGTCTGGAAAAGAATGGGGCTCCCTGTAGGTGCTGTGTGCCCCCCAGGTGACAGGCAAAGAAGCGCTTCTAAGCTGAGCAATCTGTGTCTCTTGCAGGTATGCAGGTGGCCCGGGGGGACCAGGGGGCCTGGGCCTCCCCTCACATCCCACACGACCCTCCACTGATTTCACTCAAGCAGCAGCTGCTGCTGCCGTGGCTGCTGCTGCCGCCACCGCCACCGCCACGGCCACGGCCACCGTGGCCGCCCTGCAGGAGAAGCAGAGCCAGGAGCTGAGCCAGTACGGAGCGGTGAGGCCCAGCGTCTCCTCCCACGTGGGCCCGCATGTGCTGGTCTGAAAGGCGGGGACCAGTCAGGCAGCCGGGGTTGGGGACCTGCATGTAATGTGCTGGGCTGGTGAAGATGAAGCCAGTGACAGGGAGATGGGTGGGAAAAGAGTGAGTTGCTGAGAGGAGAGGACCTGGGGGGTGGCCTGCAAAGGGTGGGCACAGGGCCAGCACCCACAGTGGTGGGTGGGGCCTGGATGGGTCCTTTCTTCTCTTCCCAGATGGGGGCCGGACAGTCTTTTAACAGCCAGTTCCTACAGCACGGAGGTCCCCGGGGTCCCAGCGTCCCCAGCAGCATGAACCCTGCCAGCGTGGGAGGGCTGATGGGCCCCTCCAGCATGAGCCCCATGGGCGTGAACCCACCCCGGGCAGCAGGCATGGCGCCCCTGTATGCAGGGCAGCGCCTGCCCCACGGGTACCCTGGGCCTCCCCAGGCCCAGCCACTGCCCCGGCAGGGGGTCAAGAGAGCCTACTCCAGTGAGGTGAGTGTCTGGGCCTCCCTAACCCTGAGCGCCATCCGAGCCATGGTGAGGTCGGGCATCCGTACGTGAGAGAGAACTGGCCCTGCCTGATGGGGGGCACTGCTGTCCCTCCTGGGGAACTGGCTTCCCTGACACCTGTTCTTCCCCTGGGCATTTTGCATCCTTCCTCTTTCAGGTATATCCAGGGCAGCAGTACCTGCCAGGAGGCCAGTATACACCTGGGCCCGGGCAGCCCCCTGCCCCTTCCTCCTTCCCCGGGCACCGGCTGCCCCTGCAGCAGGGAGTAAGCCAGTCCCTGTCCACCTCGGGTCCCTCAGGACTGCACTACAAGGTAGGGCTGGCTCCTCCCAGGCCTGCTGCCGCTCTTGCTGGGCCCTGTGCCGGGCGCTGCAGGACACAGACGGACCTCGAGCATTCTGGGCTGGCTGGGGAGTGGGCCTGCGTGTGCCCACCAAGCAGCCAAGAGCTTCACAGGGGTCCTGACCAGTGCAGGGCAACTCGCGGGAGGGGTCTAACTCTGAAAGGACCCTCTATGAGATTCATATATCTCAGTAGAAATTTGGTGTAGGGAGCAGCAGGCAGGTACCTAAGCCACTGGAATGTCCTTTATGGAAAAGTATCCCCATTCCCTCTGCTTGCTGCAAAGAAGCCCAGCGAGGGGACAGGCCCCTCGGGAGTGCATGGGGGGAGGAGCCTGGGTGGTGGCAGTGCCGCTGGAGTGGGGAGAGGAGGAAATGTGTGCTTTTGTGTCCTTTCAGCGTCTGTGGCTTCCCTGTAAACCCCTCCGATGTGTGTGGTCACCTCTTTTTGTGTAGTGGTAATTTTTTAAAATTATGAAATCAGTAAGTGCTCCCTGTAGATTATTTGGAAAACATAAAAAGTATATAAAGAAGAAAATAAAGGCCAGGACCTGTGTGTGTGGTGGGCTCCCTGCCCCCAGCCCTCTCCTAGGGTACAGTCCAGGGGCCTGGCTGGGGGGCCGGCTGGAGCCCCAGGTACACGTGGTTTTCTCTCCTGCAGCCCACAGAGCAGTTCAACGGGCAGGGCGCCAGCTTCAACGGGGGGAGCGTCAGCTACAGCCAGCCCGGCCTGAGTGGGGTATGGGCGGCAGGGCAGATGGGCGGGAGGCTCACTAGGTAGGCGTGTAGAGAGAGGGTGCCCAGACAGGAAGAAGTGTGGGCACCCAGCCAGGCACCCCTGGGGCTCCCCCTGCCCCTTTCTGTGACCGTTCCCAGCCAGGGCTCCAGGAACAAACTCCACCTGTCCACTGTTCTGCCCTGATTGTTTGCTCGATCCACAGCCGACCCGTTCCATCCCTGGCTACCCCAGCTCCCCACTGCCGGGGAGCCCCACGCCACCCATGACTCCCAGCAGCGGCGTCCCCTACATGTCCACCAGCCAGGAGGTCAAGTCTCCCTTCCTGCCTGACCTCAAGCCCAGCGTGAGCTCCTTGCACTCGTCACCCCTGGGTGAGTGTCATTTGTTCTCAGGACGGGTGGGCGGCAGTCCCAGGACTCCAGAGTCCTGTGGGGAACATGGGGAGCAAGGAGCCTTCAGCTTTATCTTCTATTCATGTACTTCTTTGCAAATCTGTTCGAGGTGTAGATCTCTCTAGAAAAATACCCATGCACACAAAATTTTGTGTATAATTTCAGGGGATTTATGAGCCCCCTGAAGCCTACTCCTGGTTCAAATCCCCTCTTTTGGGGAGACGATTGCAGTAGAAGTTGGAGTCCTAAAACCCTAGTTCCAGGGCTAGGGTGAGGCAGGTGGCCATTCACACCTCCTTGGCCTTCCACCCCCTCTGAAAGCACCAGAAGCATCTTCTTTCTGGGTTGGGGGTCATGTTGTCTGGTCATAACTTAGAAGACACTGGGCCAGGAAATAGAGGCAGAACTGAAGGGCAGACACCAAGATCCTATTACTGTTGGAGGGGACAACCGAGCCCAGGGTCCCAGGAGAGATGCTGCCCAAATCCCAGCCTTGTGGAAGGGGAGGATGGGCCGCACTCCCCTCACTGCCATCCCTGTGATGGCGATGAGGGCAGGCCTCAGCCTGGTGGCCCTCTGTGAGCTGCTGGGGTGCAGGTGGCCTGCTTACACTGGCGTGGCCTGCTCCCAGGCAGTGGCCCCTGTGATGAGCTGCGGCTGACCTTCCCTGTGCGGGACGGGGTGGTCTTGGAGCCCTTCCGCCTGCAGCACAACCTGGCTGTGAGCAACCACGCCTTCCAGCTCCGAGACTCCGTCTACAAGACCCTGATGCTGAGGTAAGCAGGCGCCTGCCCTGTTGTGTGGCCCCTTGCACCACCGCCTCACTCTCAGCGTCCATCCTCCCTGCACAGGCCTGACCTGGAGCTGCAGTTCAAGTGCTACCACCATGAGGACCGGCAGATGAACACCAACTGGCCGGCCTCGGTGCAGGTCAGCGTCAACGCCACCCCGCTCACCATCGAGCGCGGCGACAACAAGACCTCTCACAAACCCCTGTACCTGAAGCACGTGTGCCAGCCGGGCCGCAACACCATCCAGATCACCGTCACGGCCTGCTGCTGCGTGAGTGCCCTGGGCGTCATTGCTGGAGAAAAAGGCATTGGTTCTGCTCATTCCCACCAGTGGTTTCCTGTTCAGTCTGTTCTCCTGGCCCTTTAAGAGAAGGGACCCAGTTAAATACACCCTCACTGCTTCCCAGTTAGGTTCCGGGAACTAGATTTGACGCTCTCGTTAATCATGTAAGAGAAACCGAGCCGAGCCCGCATCTTTCTGGGAGGAAGCTCATGGAGTCCTGAGTCCCCGGCTGGCCCTGAATCCTTGTTAAGGAGTCACTGGATCTCAGCAGGCCGCAGGGCCCAGGCAGAGCTGGGACTAGAAGAGACAGAGCGCTTAGCCGGGCAGCGCTGATCAGCTTGGGTGTGAGGGAGCCGAGACAGGGCCGCCCTGACACAGTTCTGCGGGCTTGGGGGGTCTTAGCTCACACCCAGCATGGGTGACGGTGGAGGCTGCAGGCAGGGGCTCTTGAATGATTGTATTAACAGAGAGGCTATGGTTGAACAACTGGTGCAGGAGGCACAGTGAGCTCTACAGATAGGGCTAGGCTTGGGCCAGGGCTGGCCTGCCAGGGTCACCTGGGCTCCCTGGGGGAGAAGGGGACAGGCTGCCTGAGGAGCGCAGCCAGCCTGACCTGCATTTCCCTGGCATGCTGACTTGTGTCTTCCTGTTGCAGTCCCACCTCTTCGTGCTGCAGCTGGTACACCGGCCCTCTGTCCGCTCAGTGCTGCAGGGTCTCCTCAAGAAGCGCCTCCTGCCTGCCGAGCACTGCATCACCAAGAGTGAGCGGCCCTTACATTCTCTGGCTACTGGGCAGCCAGCCTGTGCCTCTGCTGGGGCCCTGCTCCATGTGGCACGTCCCGTGTCAGACAAGTCTGTCTCCTCTGGGGCGGGAACTCTGCACGAGGGGGCAGCAATCAGCTCTAGATGGCGCCTTGGAGCTGTTAAGCTAGAAGTGATGGGTCCCGCTTGGTGGGCTCTTACTCAAGTCTTTTCCTCTGTTGATGTCAGTAAAGCGGAACTTCAGCAGTGGCACCATCCCCGGCACCCCTGGGCCCAATGGAGAGGATGGGGTGGAGCAGACGGCCATCAAGGTGTCTCTCAAGTGCCCCATCACCTTCCGCAGGATCCAGCTCCCCGCCAGAGGTCATGACTGTCGCCACATACAGGTGGGTGGTCACCTTGCCTTGCCTGAACTTCCACTGTTTAACGATCTTTAGCAGGTGTGGACTCTGACCACCTTGGCCGGCAGGTGACAGGACAGGCTGGCCAATGGGCAGGTGGCCTGGCTCCCCTGCTGTCCTCAGACTGGCTTTTGTTTCTTCTAAGTATGGTAACCATTTTACTGCATTCATGGGCTTCCGATCTTAAATGCAGTCTTCTTCCTGCCCGCCCCCAGGAGCATCACCTCAGTTTCTGTCTCTGCAGAAACAATATGCATGTGGACAAGTACATGCACACCTCTCCACCTTTGTGGTTTCCTAAGTGGCACGCACTGCTCTGCACTGTATTTTTTCTTTCAACACCATGTCCCAGAGGTAGCTCCTCATCAGCGCAGCTGCCCGATTCTTGCTTTGCCCATGTGGCATTCCAGTCCCAGTGAGGGCTGCATGAGCTGTCTCTAGTCTCGCTCTATTAGAACGATGCCACAGTGAAACCCTGGTACATGTGGCTTCTCAAACACGCAAGTCAATAAGTCCTGCGTTCCTGAAGCCGCGTGGCTGGATCACAGGGTGTGGCCAGATTGCCCCAGGCCCAGTGTGAGAAACTCTCTCTCTCCCCATCTCCGCAGTGCTTCGACCTGGAGTCATACCTACAGCTCAACTGTGAGCGGGGGACCTGGAGGTGCCCTGTGTGCAAGTGAGTGTCCTAGAGACGGTCCTCACCGCATGTGCTGGGGGCATGGCGGCACTCCCTCAGAGGCTGCCATGGGCATTTCTTTCCAACAGTGTCAAGAAATACCCAAGCCAGGTGCTGGGGTCACAGCACAGACTAGGATGGTGCTCAGGGCAGAGACCTCACGCAGAGTTGCCTCGTATAGTCACTTCACACAAGGCCACCTCACACAGGATCACCTCACATAGTTACTTCACACAGGGCCACCTCATGCAGAGTCATATCATATAGTCACTTCACACAGGGCCACCTCACGCAGGGTCACCTCGTATAGTCACTTCACATGGGGCCACCTCACACAGGGTCACCTCGTGTAGTCACTTCAGACAAGGCCACCTCACAGGGTCACCTCACACAGTCACTTTGTATAGTCACTTCACACAGGGCCACCTCACACAGGGTCACTTCATATAGTCACTTCATACAGGGCCACCTCACAGGGTCACCTCACACAGTCACCTCATATAGTCACTTCACACAGGGCCACCTCACGCAGGATCACATCACATAGTTACTTCACACAGGGCCACCTCGCACAGGGCCACCTCACACAGGGTCACCTTGTATAGTCACTTCACACAAGGCCACCTCACAGGATCACCTCACACAGAGTCACCTTGTGTAGTCACTTCACACAGGACCACCTCACGCAGGGTCACCTCATATAGTCACTTTACACAGGGCCACCTCACACAGAGTCACCTCATATGGTCACTTCACACAGGGCTACCTCACGCAGGGTCACCTCATACCATCACCTCACACAGAGGTAATTCCCCCGGGGTCATCTTACACTGGGCAGCCTTGTGCAGGATGACAGCTGAGAAGTGACAGAGTCTGTGCCCAGGATGAGATGGGCCAGGCCTCTGAGCCATGTCCCCTTTGTTTTCTACAGCAAGACAGCATTGCTGGAGGGCCTGGAGGTGGACCAGTACATGTTGGGCATCCTCATTTACATTCAGAAGTAAGTCTCCTCTTCCTGCCACCCCAGTGTCTGTGGTCAACAGAGAGCAGCCCCAGGACAGGTGGGGAGATGCCCCCTGCTGATCCACCATGGAGTGGACTCAGTTCCAGGCCATGGGTGGAATCCATGTCTGACCTGGGCCCGGCATCTGACCATGGGGCACATGGAACATGCTAGGTGGCCACATGCATTTGAGTGGAAGGTCTGCCTAGAAACTGCCCCAGGGCCAGGAGAGGCAGCAGGACGAGTGGTGACCAGCCTCTGTGTGTCCCCGCCCAGCTCCGACTATGAGGAGATCACCATCGACCCCACGTGCAGCTGGAAGCCGGTGCCAGTGAAGCCCGATGTTCATGTCAAAGAGGAGCCGGACGGGCCTGTGCTGAAACGCTGTCGCACCGTGAGCCCCGCCCATGTGCTCATGCCCAGCGTGATGGAGATGATAGCTGCCCTGGGCCCTGGCGCCGTCCCCTTCGCCCCCCTGCAGCCCCCCTCGGCCCCGGCCCCCGGCGACTACCCCAGCCAGGGTGAGTACAGCGGACCTGGCCTGAAAACTCGGATGGCCCTGGGCAGATGATCCGCCCTCTCCAGATCAGTCTGGTACCTGTGAAGGTGTCACTGCATGGGCCACACACCTGGGGGGCTGGTTGGGGACATGGCTGTGTAGGCACAGCCTCAGCCATGCCAGTGGGGTTGGGCAGCAGGGCCTCCAGCTGTAGCTGCACCCATCTTCCCCAGTGGTTTGGAACAAGGGGCTGTCTGTTGGCACACTTCTGTGGACTGGCCCCATCTGACCCCACATGTAGTGTGTCTGGGTGTGGTGGGTCCCATTCCTGTTCCCTCATGGCCTCCCAGCAATGTCATGAGGCCACTTTCCCCGGCAGCGATGAGAAGAAATGCTTTTTTCAGAATAGCGACTTCCATAAATTCCGATGTTATCTGTGGGTGAGCGCTGCACGTCCTTCCCGTGCCACAGAAGCCTGCCCTCCTGGCTGCTCTGCCAGCATGAGCACCCCCGGCCCTCACCCAGGACCTGGCTCTCCTCTCTCAGGTTCCAGCTTCCTGGGACCCGGGACCTTCCCTGACTCCTTCCCACCCACCACACCTAGCACCCCGAGCCTTCCTGAGTTCACCCCAGGGCCACCTCCCATCTCCTACCAGTCCGACATTCCCAGCAGCCTCCTGACGCCAGAGAAGTCTGCCCCCTGCCTCCCGGGCCAGGTCAGTGCCAAGCTGAGGGGTTGAGGGGCTGTCCCTCAGGGAGCCCCTGAGCTGTTTTACCAGGTTCTTCTCTCCTTCCTCAGATGGCACCAGCGCGTCACTTGGACCCGGCCCACAATTCCGGGCCTCCGGGGCTGCATGCCCCCAACCTTGGAGGTCCCCCAGGGCCCCAGCTGCACCATCCAAACCCTCCTCCAGCGTCCCGGCAGCCCCTGGGCCCGGTGAGCTCGGGTCCTGTAGGCGACCTGGCCTTCAACACTGCCACAGGCGTGATGGGGCCCCCCATGTCTGGCGCGGGCGAGGCCCCGGAACCAGCCCTAGACGTGAGTACCAGGCCCCACGCTAAGAAGTGCATGGGAGCCGGGGCTGGGGGCAGCTTGTCCATCATCCCCAGAGTCCGCAGGTTTCATAGAAGAGAGGGCACTGACACTTCAGTGACTTCCAGACGAAGGGAGGGCCGGTCAGATGTGAGCTCTTCTGTTGACGAGTGTCAGGTACCTGGAGTAGCCGTGGGGTAATTGTATCCGGGCGCCTGACTCTGGGGACCTGGGCGCCATGGCGTGTGCAGAGTCCCCAAGAAGATTGAGCTTGCAGCTGACAACACTGGCCTTAGGGTCTGATTTGACCTGTCTGACTAACAGGTGGTGTGTGAGCCAAAATCAGTGTGTAAAAGACAGGTGACGGTCCCTCAACTGTAATAAACGACATACAAAGTTCAACATGAAAAAAATTAGAGCATCTCAAAGCAGAAAATCCTAGGGAGAGGAATTCCAGCTCCTGCGTTCACCCTGTTCACATGGGGGGTCCTCTCATGGTCCTGTGTGTGCCGTGAGCAACTCAGCCACTTGGGGCAGGCGCTGCGTGTCCTGTGTTATGCTTGGACACCTTGTCATGAGTGATTCCTGGTCACAGAGCAGACTTCTGCGATGAGAGCCCCTGTGCAGACTGAGGGGCTCTGGTGCTGGGCCTGTGTCGGGGAGGGGACACTCTACATCCCTGCTGGGCTTGGGGACCTGGCTGGGATGCAGTGGCTGAGCAGCCATGCAAGGGTGTGGCAGGTCCCAGGTGAGAGCTGCCGACGTGTTTGCTTTGTCCTCAGCTGCTGCCAGAACTGACCAACCCCGATGAGCTGCTGTCCTACCTGGGCCCGCCTGACCTACCCACAAACAGCAATGACGACCTGCTCTCTCTGTTTGAGAACAACTGATCCTGTTGTCTCAGCCTGCTGGCGGGGACATGCCCACAGATGTCACCACGCCCTGCTCCTCCAGCCCAGCTCCACCTGGCACCAGTGGCCCTCCTCTGCCCATCCCCACCCACATACCTGGAGCCAGAACCTGCCCAGCCCCCTGGCTCCTGAAGCTAGAGGCAGCCCTGCACTCGGCAGGAGTGGGAGGAGGGGCCCTAGGCAGCGGCCCCACCTGCTGGCTGCTGCAGAACGGTTTTTGATGAGATGCCTAGCCCCACCCCAATCCGAGCCCAGCTTCGCTCTGCCCTGGCCAGTCCACGCACACCTGGTGGCCTTGCCGCTGGGCCTCCCACCCCTGCCTGTTCCCACCCGCCTGCATCTTGTGTCCCGTGGACCCTCCTGTTTCCACAACCTCTTGGCCTGTGGGCCGGTGAGGAGTGGGGCTGCTCTGTCCTGGGCCTGAGTCCCCCAGCCTACCAAGTGGGGTCTCCTTCCACCTGGGGCACAGGCCACCGCTGCGGGGTGGGGGCTCCAAAGCACAATGATGTACATAGTGTAGAAACACTAAGGCTGTGGGCAGCAGTCCCCCGTGCAGCGAGGCCCCCGCCCTGCGCAGGCAGCTCCGGGGAAGGCCGTGGGGGCAGCAGACTCCACCCACCAGAGGCTCAGAGCCAGCTCCATGTGCAAGTCCTCCAGCAGGCCGTTCCCTCGAGGCCCTTGTCGGTGAAAGTGAAGAATTACTCCTGCTGTGTTTTTTAAACCACCTCTCCCGTGTCCACCCTGGGCGACCGCACTCATCGACCCCGGCGAGTCGTGTCCCCTCTCTGCCCATCTATTAAAGGACTTCCCTGAGACGGGCCTAGCGAGTCCCTCCTTCCTGCTCCCCTGAGTCCCCGTCCCCTCCCTCCCTTGGGCGGGGCTCCCTGGTCCTAGCCAAAGGCCAGCTACTCCCGCCCTGCTGTGAATTTCCTTGTCCCTGGAATTTTCCAAGTTGGCTTAGGCTGGAGTGCTGTTTGGTGTCACCAGGGCCGGGAGGCACATCTGCCACCGTGTCACCTTGTGTGGGCATGCGTGGGGTGGGGAGCCAGCTGTCAGGCCAGGGGCCTCCCGAGGGGCTGGTATGAAGGCCTGGCATGCTTTGGACCCTCCTGGGAAGCCCGTGGGGCGTAGCCCTAGGCTGTGGCTCCTCCTGCCACCAACAGTTTGTGTGCTGGGTGGGGGAGGCCCCTCTTCCTTACCGTGAGGGCCTGCTTATCCCGCGGGAGAGGCTTATGAGCCTCGTGGTGTGGGCGGTTGCCCCCGAGGCCTGAGGCCTGTCCCCTGCCCCACGCGATGCCAGAAGCAGGGATGGTGGTCAGGCTCTGGGCAGCTCTGAGTTGCCCGTTGACATTTCGGGACCCTCTGCAGCCTGTTCCCAGCTTTTCTGGCCAACAGAGCAGAAGCAGAGAAAAACAAGGAGCAGCCTCGTGCCTTGCGCTGCAGGGGGCAAGGAGGCCCGGGGTGCAGGCCCCCAGGGTTTGCCCAGAAGCCCAGCCCAGGGATGAGTGGCTGGCTGAGCCTTCGCGCAAGCCCAGCAGAGTGCTCTCCCCGATCCACAGCCCACCCAGGGTGGGCCCTCCTTTTTGGGGGGGGGGTGGGAATCATGACTGAGGGTGCCATCCAATAGTGTGATCTTCCTGGGCCTCAGTGCACCTCAGCTTCTTACAAGTCTGGGGGCACCTGGGTGGAATGGAGAAATCGAGATGGAGATAAGCAAAAGGCTACAAGTCCACGGGCAGAAGGATGGATAAAGGACTGAGGGGTGGCTGTGCCACGGGGTCAGGGCAGTGGAGCAGGGACTACAGCCCTGACCTCACCATGGACTCCCCTCAAACACTGTGGGATAAAAGAGGAAGGTATGGAGATTCAGGCAGTATGATGCCGTTTTTATGAAACAACACCAAATATATGTTTTATGGGATTTGTGTATGTGCTAAAATAAGGAAAAAAGAGAGTAAAAGTAGCCACAATGCTTCCCTGTGGGGCTGGCACAGGGCGTGCCTGGGGAAGAGGGAAGGTGTTGGTGATGTTCCCATCCTCAAGGAAAGTGGTGGCTTCATGGGTTTTCACTTTATGATGCTTTGTATGTTGTATATTCTTATGTCTGTGCCAAATATTACACAATTTAAAAACCAAAAAGCCAACTAAACACACAACACTACACCTGACAGCAGCAAAATACACATTCTTCTGAAGTGTACATGGGACATTCTCCAGGAGAAATCACATGTTAGGCCACAAAACAAGTCTCAATAAATTAAAAAGATTGATGGGGCTGGCCTGGTGGCATAGTGGTTAAGTTTGCACACTCTACTTTGGCGGCGCTGGGTTTGTGGGTTCAGATCTTGGGCATGGACCTAAATACTGCTCATCAAGCCGTGCTGTGGTGGCGTTCCACGTATAAAATAGAGGAAGATCGACACAGATGGTAGCTCAGGGCCAATCTTCCTCACCAAAAAAAAAAAAAAATTTAAATATTGTAATCATACAAAGTATCTTCTGACCACAGTGGAATGAAGCTAGATGTCAATAACAGAAGAAAAACTGAAACATTCACAAATATGTGGAAATTAAACAACACTCTTTAACAGCCACAGGGTCAAAGAAGAAATTACAAGATACTTTGAGACCGATGAAAACAAAAACATAGCATACCAAAACCTACGAGATGCAGTGAAAGCGGTGGTAAGAGGGAAATTTATAGCTGTAAACGTCTACATTTAAAAAGAGGCGAGATCTCAAATTAACCTAAGCCTACACCTGAAGGAACTAGAAAAAGAACAAATGAAACCCAAAGCCAGCAGAAGGAAGGAAATAAGATTAGAGCAACAGAGTGAACAAAGCTTTAGTTAAATTGACTAAGGAAAGAAAGAGAAAACACAAATGACCAAAATCAGAAATGAACCTGGGGAAATTACTACTGATCTTATAGAACTAAAACGGTTGGTAAGAGAAGACTATGAACAAGTGTGTGCCAAGGAGTTAGATAACCTAAATGAAATGAACAAATTCCTAGAAACACGAATTACAAAAACTGACCCAAGAAGAAAGAGAAAATCTGAACAGACCTGAGACACGTAAGGAGATTGAATCTGTAATCAAAAACCCCCCAACACGGAAAAGCCCAGGACCAGATGGCTTCACGGGTGAATTCTACCAAACATTTAAGGAATTACACCAATCCTCACTCTTCCAAACCCTCAAGAGGAGTGAACGCTTCCTGACTCATTTTCAAGGCAGCTCCCCGCCCTTGGTGAGGGGAGCTCCCTCTGCCACATTCCCAGCCTGCTCCTCCCTCTGGGCTCTGCCTGTGGCCCTCTGCCTGCAGGGAGGGGCTCCCACCTCTGCCCCCTAACTCTACCAACTGCAGCCCTCTCCTCCTCACCACCCCTCCAAGCTTGGGTGGCCACTGAGACAGCCCATCCTGCCTGCCACGGGGACTGGTCAGAATGGGCCTGTGCCCCTGGTAGGTTCAATGAGAGAAGCCAGGGATGTCAGGGTGACCACTGGAGGGAAAAGTCTCTAGACAGGATCAAGGAAGCGTGTAATTAGCCCAGGGACTGTTGATGCCTTTTTTCTTTCTTTGTTTTTTCTTTGTTTCCAGCTTACCTCTTGCATCTAGAGTCTTGGCCACTTGCCTGACCCACATTTTAGAGTTGAGGTACAGTGAAATGCACAGACGTTAAGTGCGATGAGTTCTGCAAGGTCATGCGCCTGTGGAACCACCATCCCAGTGAAGACAGACATTTCCATTGCTCTCACCTGCCCCTGCAGCCGTCACTGTTCTGGCCCCTACCTGCACAGATTAGTTTAGTGTGATCTTGAACCTTAGATAAGTGGAATCATAGACCTGCACCACTTTGTTAACTGACCCTTATTTAAAGCTCGTTTTTATTTTCATTTAACTGTAAGTTTTTCATGTTCATTCATTCTTTTTTTTAATTTTATTTAATAATTTTTTCCCCAAAGCCCCAGTAGATAGTTGTATGTCATAGTTGCACATCCTTCTAGTTGCTGTATGTGGGACGCGGCCTCAGCATGGCCAGAGAAGCGGTGGGTCGGTGCGCACCCAGGATCCGAACCCGGGCTGCCAGCAGTGGAGCACGCGCACTTAACCGCTAAGCCATGGGCTGGCCCTGTTTGTTCATTCTTTATGGGGGAGGGGTGTGTGTACCTGACAGCCTCTTCTCCCCCAACTCTTCTGATCCTGGAGCTTCTCTGCTCAAACCCTTTTCATGGTGCGTTACCCACAACTCAGGTTATAAATGACAACGACCCGCTGAGAACCAGCTTGGGTAGGAAGGGCTCAAAACAACCATCCTGAAAGAGCCACCAAGGGCCTTGGGGATAGCTGGAAGCGGGCAGGCACACCCCCAGAATGAACTTGCCCCTCTTTCTGAGAGCTTCATTGTGCAGACCAGCTTCTTTGAGAGAACGGAGGCCTGAGCTTCAAGCCTGGCTCTTGTTGACTCACCCAGAAAGGCACCGACTATCTGCATGCTTTCCATCCCGAGTTAAAATCCCCGGGACGGGCTCTGGTTGGCTCAGCTGGGGGCTCCCCACTACTAGAGTGGGTTCAGGCGCACTTCCCAAGAGAAGGAACAGTTATCAGAAGGAGGATTCAGGGGGACCCTAGGGGGCCTAGAATAAAAGTCCACATTCCTTACCCAGCAGAAGGCCAACCTGGCCCAGCCTGCCCTGTTCCTGCCACACGGGCTGGCCTCATGTGGAGATTTCCAGGTTTCTCAACATTTACCCTAATTCAGCCAAAACCTGCCCCTTCCCTGGGGAGCCCTCTGCTTCCAGAGTAATTTGGGACCTCCTGCTATGGTCTCCATTCTCCCTGTGAGCTGCCTTGGTGGTCCGCACCATAGCTGAACAATTACAGACAATTACATAGTGGTGTGATTTTTTTCCCCAATTTTTTATTTAAAAAATGTTCAAGCTGGGGCCGGCCCGGTGGCGCAAGTGGTTAAGTGTGTGGGCTCTGCTGCAGCTGCCCGGGGTTTGCTGATTTGGATCCCAGGAGCGCACCGACGCACCACTTGGCAAGCCATGCTGTGGCAGCGTCTCATATAAAGTGGAGGAAGATGGGCACGGATGTTAGCCCAGGGCCAGTCTTCCTCAGCAAAAAGAGGAGGATTAGCATGGATGTTAGCTCCGGGCTGATCTTCCTCACAAAAAAAAAAAAAAAAAAGTTCCACCTTTGTAAAGTTAAAAAAATAGCACAGTGAACGTCCCCACAGCCTTTGGGTCCCAGTTATCAACACTGCCACATTGCTTCACTGCTCTCTCTCTCTTCCGATGTATCCATATTTTTGTATGCACACGCTCACTTTTTTGTTGTTGCCAACTTTGGCAAGTAAGTTGCAGACAAACACTTCATCTGTAAATACTTGAGCATGCATCCTGGAAAGACAAGAAAGTTTTCTTATATAAGCACAATACCATTATCACACCTAAGGAAATGAACACGAATTCCATAGCATCATCTATTGTATTCAAATGTCCCAATTGTCCTAAAATGCCTTTTATCACCTTTTTTTTCAATCTGGGATTCAATCAATTTACCTTTTGCATCTGGTTGTTGTGTCTCTTTAGTCTCTTTAATCTAGAACAGTTCTTTGCCTTTTTTTTTCCCTGATGTTACTTTTGAACAGTTCAGGCGAGTGGCCTTATAGAATGTCCCACATTCACTTAGACCGTCCCTCCTGGCATCGTTGCCTTTCCCCTTTATTCTCTATGTGTCCTGTCACCTCCGAGCATGCTCTGGAGCTGGATTAGACATTCTTGGTCAGAGGAGAGCGTTATTTTTTTATCTGTTTTCCCTACAAGACTGGGAGCTCAAGGGGGCAGGGACTAGATCTCTTGTGTGCTAATTTCCACCCTTGTGTCTCACACCTTCTGAGCATTGTAGGGTGCTGGGCTCCCTCTGTCTCAGCCCGCTTGCCTGACGCTTTGGAGGAAGGAGGAAGGTGTGCGGCTCGTGGATCTCTTTGCATAGATGCTTGGAAATGTGGGGACAAATCTACCAAGAGGACGACCCTTCCCTCTGCCTGACGCCCTTCTTCCCAGCTTGGCTAGGCCACCCATGCTCTCTGCCCAGAGCGAAGCTTCATGGTTAGTGGGGGGGGGGTCCCCAACAACTGTTTTGATTTTCAAACAGACATGAGTGGGGGGTTTTGGATTCACCTCAGCGAGACCCCTTGTGTGGGTCCCCAGTGGGAGTTGGATAGGACTGAGGAGGGAAGGGACCCATGGAAATTCCAGCTGAAACCAGGAAAACACCCCCTAGGGATGGCACCCCTTGGCTTCGAGCTAGCCCAAGACAGTGAAGAGCGCTCCCTTGACTCGGTGATGGTCCCAAAGAGGTCTGGCTGGACAGGGCAGGCAGGCAGTGTGCAGGAGGCCCTGGCCCAAGGGGAGGGAAGGACAGGAGCACTTCGGTTAAGTTTGTGAGTCCAGTCTCAGGTAAGACGGACAGAAGTCATGGGTCAAACCGCAAGGAATGCATCAAATGAATTGGCAGGTCGGGGACCTGGGCAGGGAGGGAATGAACGCTAGGCCAGGCAATTGTATCTGCATCCCGGCTCCAGCCTTCCGGAGTAGCTGGGCACGAAGGATAGCTCTTGAGGTCTGGTCTATGCTGGGCACATGGCCCCTCTGGAGTTCTAAGTGCAGCTCAGACACAGTCAGATTGTTCTTAGTTCTGGGTCGGGTTTCACGAGGTGGCGCCCAACCACTCAGATATGGGTGCCTACCAGTGGTGAACAGTCCTGCCGCCCCAGGGAACAGCAGCTCTGTATTCTAAGGATCACACCACTTTCAGATCAATGAGCCCCGCTTGCCTTTCTGAATACCTTGAAGACCACTCCCACAGGGCGGGCCTGCCTACAGCAGCATCCCATGGGTGTTGACAGAGGGTTCCCTTCGTGGAGGGCGGCCTTCAGCCTCCAAGACCCTTTCCAGGCTTGTCTTTTTTTTTTTTATTATTATTGTGATAAAATAGACATAGTATAGTATTAATCGTTTTAACCATTTTTAAGTATACAGTGCAGTGGCATTAATTACATTCACAATGTATATTACCATCACCACTATCTATACCCCAAAATTGTCATCATCCCCAACAGAAAATGCACCCATTAATCACTAACTCCCCCTTGCCCCCTTCTCTCCCCAGCCCCTGGTAATCTCTAATCTACTTTCCGTCTTGGAATTTGCCTATTCTGGATTTTTCGTATAAGTGAAATCATACAGTATTTGTCCTTTTGTGTCTGGCTTATTTCACTTAGCATAATGTCTTCAAGGTTTATCCATGTTGTAGCATATATCAAAATTTTATCTGTTTTTAAAGCTAAATAGTATTCCATTGTGTGTATAGACCACATTTTGTTTATCCATTTGTCTGTTGATGGACATTTGAGTTACTTTCATGTTTTGGCTATTGTGAATAATGCTACTATGAGCATGGGTGTACAAATATCTCTTTGAGTCCCTGCTTTCAATTCTTTTGGATATACACCCCGAAGTAGAATTGCTGGACTAAATGGTAATTCTATGTTTTTCTAACTTTTTGAGGTACTG
Source organism: Diceros bicornis minor (assembly GCF_020826845.1). Classification (NCBI taxonomy): domain Eukaryota; kingdom Metazoa; phylum Chordata; class Mammalia; order Perissodactyla; family Rhinocerotidae; genus Diceros; species Diceros bicornis. The sequence continues at coordinate 1,775,830 of NC_080780.1, forward strand.
CAATACTGTTTTCCACAGCAGCTGCACCATTTTACATCCCCACCAACAGTGCACAAAGGTTCCAATTTCTCCACGTCCACGCCAACGCTTGTTCTTTTCTGCTTTGTTTTGCTTAATTGTACTCATCCTAATGGGTGTGAGGTGGTATCTCATTGTGGTTTTGATTTTCATTTCCCTAACGACTAATGGTGTTGAGCTTCTTTTCATGTGTTTTTGGCCATTTGTATGTCTTCTTGGGAGAAACGTCTATTTACCAGACTTGTCTTTTGAAGTTGCCAACTGTGGTCAGGCAACAGCTCCTTTGCTCACTCTGGGCTGCACAGTGGCCATGGGCTGCACATGTTCGACCTCACTAATAGCCAAAGAAATACAAGATAGTATGACACTCAAGTACCATGTCTCACTTAATAAATTAGCAAAAGGGGTAAAGAAATCATCATCCATAATGCAAGTAGAACTGTGCCTTCAGCTATTTCTAGTAGCAATGCTTAAGTCTCCTTGGGTGCACCAGTTAGGGAAAACGCTTTGGGGGCTGGCCCTGTGGCGTAGTGGTTAAATGTGTGCGTGCTCCGCTGCTGGTGGCCTGGGTTTGGATCCCGGGCATGCACTGACGCACGGCTTGTCAGGCCATGCTGTGGCAGCATCCACATAAATTGGAGGAAGATGGGCATGAATGTTAGCTCAGGGCCCGTCTTCCTTGGCAAAAAGAGGAGGATTGGCATGGATGTTAGCTCAGGGCTGATCTTTCTTACAAAAAAAAAAAAAAGACAGAAAATGCTTTGGTATTCTACTCACGAATCTAAATTCTGTAAATTTATCCAAAATAGGATAAAAATTATATGCACAGAAATCTCATCACATACTTATAATTTTAATTGGGACAAAATCTACCCCCTCTTTTTATTTTAGTTTCACACCTACAAAAAAGTGGGAGAGTGGTTCAGTGATCACCCAGACCCTTCACCTAGATTCACCGGTTACGAACGTTTTGCATCATTTGCTTTATCTTTCTCCCTATGTATTTTTTTCTGAGCCATTTGAAAAGTAATATTATGTTGTGTTACTACTAAACACTGTGGCATGTATCTCTCAAGAACACAGATCTACTCCTACAACCACAATAGGTTTACTTACCCACAAACACTAATGTCTATGCAGTTACATTATCTGATATGTAGTCTATATTCAAATGTCTTTAATGTCCTTTTCAACTGGTTTTTAACATCTAAAACCAGAGCAAGCATCACTAGTTGCATTTGACTGACGTCTCCTTAAATCTAGAATATTCCCTGACTTTTTTTTCTTTTGCTTCCCTTTAACATTTTTGAAGAGGTCAGACCAGGCGTCTGGTAGAATGTCCCAGACTCTGGATTTGTCTGACTGTGTCCTCCTGGTGACAGATCAAACATTTTTGTCAAGACTCTGCCCACAAGATGTGTGTACTTCTCATTGCATTGTAACATCAGCTGGTCCCATCATTGGCCGTGGTCAGCTAGACCACTTGGCTCGGTGGTAATCAGTCACCCTCTGTGGGGAAGAGGCCCCTCTCCCTTTGTATTTGTAAACGGGCCTCGGAGTGAGCACATCCAGCATCAGCTTAATGTAGCTTTAGCCTCCATTGAGCGTCCTTGATGATATCCATTGTTACACCACAAACAGTGATTTTCCTCCATCCATCTTTCCTTCTACATCTGTTGCCTGCAATTCTGCGAAGAAGAGCCCCCCACCCCAAACACACACTTTTATTATTTAGGATCACCATGAAGTTGAATTTGTTTCTGTTCAATGTGTTATACTTACTACTTTTGTCATTATTCTTCTTGATACTTAAATTGACCCAAGTGTGACTGACCCATTAGAGTTGGAACGCTCTCTTGCTCTCTGACATGAGCTGTTCTGGGCTCACCTTGACCTTTCCCAGCCTCTGACCTTGGGTCAGGCATCTTCCCAAGGATCCCTGATTTCCTTCATTAGAAAACCACATATCTATTTATAAAGGTAAAAAAACTCAGGAGAGAGAAATGCTCAGCAATATAGGAGCTAAGCAATACAGGAAGCTCCACAGCATGGAACATCACCCAGTAGTGCAAAAAGTGCATCAGGGAAACTGCAACCAAACTCAGTGATCATGATAGAAGAAAAATCAGTTGAAAAATGAGGCAATAAGACTGTATCCAGACTTAAAAGGAAGTAGAAGAGAAAGAAGGGAGAAGGTCAAGACCTAGGAAGGGCCATCAGCATACAGAACAGTCTGGGCTGGCAAGATGGTAGTGGAAAGTTCTAAAAGAAGTGTGTTCTTTTAGAGTACTGACAGTTCTGCTGGCACGTTGTTTGTCATCGGAGAGAAAAACTAGTGGTGTGAATTCAGGTCCCATTTGTACGTGGTGTGGGCCTGGGAGAAGTCTGGCTCGAACGTCCCAGCCCACTGAGTCCCAGCGCCTCTGGGGCTCAGCACAGGACAGAAGCTGACTCCCCATGAGCTCCAGGGCCCCCAGAGGGCAGGGCTGCACCAGTGGAGCCAGATCACAGTCAGTTAACATCACTAACTCTTTCCACTCTGACTTGCCCTTCGCCTCACTTCTCATCATGTCGAGTGGCGCTGGAGTTGCCACAGACATTTATGGGATCCAGCTCAGGGGAAACCGAGTTAAGGATCCATTTAGTGTGGGGTTTAGTCACTTCTACATGCCATGCTGGTGTAGGAGTGACATCCAGGAGGACTCCCCCTGCCCAAAAGTCAAGTCTAGGAATGTGCCCTTGATGCCTGTACCAGAAGTTTGCACAGTGGGGAAGAAATGGATGGAGCCCAAAGCCCGTCCGAGCGAGATTCTTCCAATTATCTCAAGTGTAGAACTGTAAGTAGAAGACTCAGTTTTTATTTTTATCTTGTTAGAAATATACTCTATCAAACAGCACATGCAATTGTAAGTGCAATACATATATGTTTAGAGTTGTTTTTTTTTTACGAGAATCTTGTGAAATAGAATTTATCAGGATTCCTCCGTTTAGGGCACAAACCAGGAGTAATCTGTGTGTGAGTTGGATGTTATACATCCCAATTATGAATATTGAAAAAACAAGTTTCCATCAACCATGCTAAAAGAAAGACAAAATTATGTTTCTATCCTTTCTGTAGAAAGCGATATTATAAAATCAGTCAAGTGATGGGCCGGCCCCGTGGCTTAGCGGTTAAGTGCGCGTGCTCCGCTGCTGGCAGCCCGGGTTTGGATCCCAGGCACGCACCGTCGCACCGCTTCTCGGGCCATGCTGAGGCCGTGTCCCACATACAGCAACTAGAAGGATGTGCAGCTGTGACATACAGCTATCTACTGGGGCTTTTGGGGGGGAAATAAATAAATAAATAAAATCTTTAAAATCAGTCAAGTGAAGAAGTAAACAGAGAATTTTTACCCCAAAAATGTACAAAAAAATACATTATAGAGGTGTGACAGGTGGTTAATAAAAATATTATGTTATTTTTCTGAATTTGTGATATTTCTGCTCTGTTAGATTTTCTGAATTTGCAACGTGATTTATCATCCTATTCTAAATAACAATTTTTTCCCTAAAGCTGACTTTGTGACTTTTTATCCTTTTTTTAAAGAAGACTCTCCAAATTGTGTGTGTGTGTGGGAGGGTGCTGCTTGGTCATAGTGAGGGAGGGCCTGAGGCCTTGGGGAGCTGGTCTCTGGACAGATGGGGGATCTCAGACAAGTCCCAAGATCTGTAGGGTGAGTCAGCAAGGTGGAGACCTGGGAGAACCGATGGTGTGAGGTCCAGGCTGGATAAAGCCAGTGCCCCAGTTCAGGCAGGAGGGTTCATTATTGAATGCCAGGCACTGAGTGTTAAGGAAAAGCAGAGGCTGAAGTAAACAGTCTCAATGCCCAGGAAATGGTGCACCTCTCCCTGTGTCGCGGTTGGTACCAGGCTCAGCCCATCTGGCCTGTCGGTGAGCTGAGAGTGGACTTTGCCCATGCGTTAGGTGCAGTTCACCACCGATGGCAAGATTGTACCTTCCTTTAGTGGGGTTGGCATCTGAGTGTGGGAGGGTCTGTTGCAGCTGGCCTTGTGCCTCTGTGCATTGGTGGGATGGTCTTGCTCTTCTCTCCTTCACCTTCCTAAGTGACAGACGTCCACTGCCTGGCAGTCAATGTAGCCCCTGGGAACACCTGCAATGTTTCTCTCGATTCCCCTTGCTCTCAGAACATAGCAAGCCCCATGTGCCCATGCCTTTGGGAGGTCTCGGTTCTCCTGTCACATCCCCCAGTGGTACACAGTGTAAGGCCTGGCATGTCAGTGGGTTTCTATCAGTCTTCAATGCTCCACCCTCAGGCTCTGGTAGCCCCAGGTGCCTGGGCCTTGAGGCAGGGTCTTACTCATGGCTCCCCCAAGGGCACACAGTCGCTACTGGGTTCTTCCTGTAAGGCCCCCTGTCATTGGAGGGTCTCTGAGTACTCCTGCTCCTCCCTCAGAGTCTAGCAGGCCCTGAGCACCTGGGCCTCAGGTAGGCTCCTGGGTCCCTTGGACCGGCCTCCAATTCTTCCTCATGAGCACTAGGTGATGGCTCTTGCGTCCAGGGCTCCCAGGGATTGATGGTTTATCACCAAAGGCAGTAGCAGGGCTGGCATCAGGGGTGTGTGACCCATGCAGCCACATAGGGCCTTGTCTTCAGAAGGGCCTCACATTTGGTTTAATGCTCTGCTGTCTCTGTCTTGAAATCCTTGACAATTTTTGAACAAGGGGGCCCCACATTTCATTTTGCTCTGGGCTCCGCACAGTCTTGTGCTCCTGGGCACAAGACCGAGTCGCCCCACCTCAGTTTCCCCTCCTGGTCCTCTCCTTAGCTGCTGCAGTTCTCCCTTAGTATCAGAGGAAGAGACAAAGATGGTCACCACGGGGACTTTGCCAAAATCACCCCAGGAGGTTGGAGAGCTGGGCTTCGTGGGTAATGTTGACCTTTCCTTGGTGGTAGGACCCACACACACACCAAAGCTAAGTGTGGGCTATTATGCAGCCAAACATGAGACCCAGCCAACGGACACAACCTGGGCACTCTTAAAAAAATCAGGACACTATCAATAAATTGAAAAGGCAACCCAGAATGGGAGAACATATTTGCAAATCATATATCTGATAAAGGATTAATATCTAGAATATGTAAAGAATTCCTAAAACTCAACAACAAAAAACCAAACAACCCAATTAAAAAATGGATAAAAGATTTTAACAGATGTTTCTCCAAAGAAGGCATACAAATGGCCAAAAGCACATGAAAAGAGGCTCAACATCACTAATAATTATGGGAATGCAAATCAAAACCACAATGAGATATCGCCTCACATCCATTAGGATGGCTACTATCAAAACAAACAGAAAATAACAGGTGTTGGTGAGGATGTGGAGAAATTGGAACCCTTGTGCATGGGTGGTGTGAAAGTAAAATGGTGCAGCCACTGTGGAAAACAGTATGGCAGTTCCTCAAAAAATTAAACACTATTACTGTTTGATCCAGCAATTCCTCTTCAGGGTATATACCCAAAATGATTGAAAGCAAGGACTCACCAATGCTCACAGCAGCATTATTCAGAATAGCCAAGAGGTGGAAGCAACCCAAGTGTGCCTGGATAAAGAACGGATAAACAAAATGTAGTCTATCCATACAATGGAATATTATTCAGCCTTAAAAAGGAAGGAAATTCTGCAGTATGCTACAACATGGAGGAACCTTGAGGACATGATGCTCAGTGAAATAAGCCCATCACAAAAGGACAAGTACTATATGACTCCACTTATATGAGGTCCCTAGAGTAGTCAGATGCATGGAGACTGAAGGCAGAATGGTGGTTGCCAGGAGCTGGGGGAGGTGGATGGGGAGTTAGTGTTTAATGGGGACAAGAGTTTCAGTTTGGGAAGATGAGAAAGTTCTGGAGATGGATGGTGGTGATGGTTGCACAACAATATGAATGTACTTAATGCCATTAAATTGTACACTTCATGGTTAAAATGGTAAACTTTGTGTTATGTATATTTTACTACAATTTTTAAAAATTTCAGGATACAGCATGGTGGTGATGCACACAGGATCCAGAGCCAGGTAGAATGGGCATAAACCCTGGCTCTACTTCTCAGCAGCTGTGTGACTTGGAGTAAGTTACTCAACCTTGCTGATTTTCTGTCTCCTCTTGTGGAAAAATAGGAACAATAACAGTATCTACGTCAAAGGACTGCTGTGAGAATTAAATAATGATCTTCTTTGGGCCGCCCCGTGGCTTAGTGGTTAAGTGCGCGCGCTCCGCTACTGGCGGCCCAGGTTTGGATCCCAGGCGCGCACCGACGCACCGCTTCTCCGGCCATGCTGAGGCCACATCCCACATACAGCAACTAGAAGGGTGTGCAACTATGATATACCACTATCTACTGGGGCTTTGGGGAAAAAAAAAAAAGGAGGAGGATTGGCAATAGATGTTAGCTCAGAGCCGGTCTTCCTCACAAAAATAGATAGATAAATAAATAAATAAATAAATAAATAAATAAATAAATAAATATCTTCATGATGGCACCTGATACCTTCTAGAATTCTGAATTAACTAACTTAGGTCTCATTTCCCCTTTTTTGGTTACTGTGCCCCTCTCTGTGTTAGGGAAATTCCCCACCTTATGAGTCCAAGTGAGAGGCAATGTGTGAAAACACCAGACACCACCCTCCCAGCCTCCTGTGATCCGGTGTGATCTGGGCTCGACTAAGCAGATGCTCCAGCCCCGTTCCCCTTCCCACCTTCAAATGCATGGTGTCTGGAGGCTGAGGCTCTGACAGTAGCGGGGTGGTCCTCCCCCAGTCCAGGCTGTGGTGGGGTTCCACCTGTGCGCTCCAGGTCCTCCCCCCCCCCCGTTCACCCCTTTTCTCCTGGTCAGCTGTACTTGGTGCATTGGATGCTGCTGGTTGTCCCCCCAAAGTACCCTCTTGCCTTCCTCCTCACTAACAGAACTCGGGTGGCTTGGGCGGCGATGTGCTCAGATCAAGATATTCATCTTTCTGGATTCCTACAGCCGAGGGTGGAGACTGCCGGGCGGGACTCCTGGGAGAGCTTTAAGAACAGTGGCGCCACTGTGGTGGCATCACTCCCGCGCCTTCTGCCCTCTTCCTTCTCTCCCCTTCCTTAGTCTTCGTGGAGCCAGACGAACTGGAACAGGAAACTGGGGGATGCAAAGGGGAGGGCAGGTGGCTGCACCATCAGAAGCCACGAAGTGACCAGCCTGAGGATGGGAACAGCAAAGTCCCCGGGGCCCCTGTCGCGGGGATTTGGGCCCTGTGGCTTTTTTATGTAGAAAGACTACTCAGGGGTTATTTTGCTATATTTTAACAACTGATATTTAATTTATTAAAGCTACCATTTTAAAACCTAGTTCTTCAGCTTACAAATCATATTTGTCTCTTTATAAGAATAGCAGATGAGAACTCTTTTAATACATCTTCAAACATTTAAACTGCATTTATAAATATAATACATTTGGTTTCCTTTTAAAGTATTTAATTGTCCAAATTAACAAAGAAAACCTCCCTGAGCATTAAATAATTCTGATAAACTTTTAATATGTTGAGCCTAAAGTTCTCCTAAATGTTAAAATATAACACATAAACTTCGTAATATTTCAATTTGAAACCACAAGTCTAAATCAATTTTTAACTACACAATTTTGAAAGCAGTTATTGGGCGGGAACAGGGAGTTACTAAAAATAGGCATGTGGTTCTTTTCGGGGTGTGGGAAATGTTCCAAAATTAGATTGTGGAGATATTTGCACAGCTCTGAATATAGTAAAAATCATTGAATTGTACGCTTAAAACAAGTGAATTTCATGGTGTGTAACTATATCTTAAGAAACTTGTTAAAAAGAAAATGCATATGTAAGTCAAAGAGAGGAAAAAAAACTGCTGTATATTTTAACACCTAACTGAGGTAAGTAACAGTCAGACTGGCCAGGCTGTGGACCCGAGCTTTTTGGCCACCCCGCCGTGCCCGCATAGAGACCCTCTTCTCAGCCTGCGCAGCACGCTGTCTGTGCTCCTCTCCCTGCCTCCAGCCCTCGCTGGTGGAGTGTGTACCTCTGGCTTCACAGTACGTATCTTTTGCTTCTTCCTTCAAACACCTTTAAATTTGATGGAATCCTCAGTCACGTAAATGTCTTTTCTGTCCACATCTGACCATCTCTGCACTTGACAGGCATTCTGAACTCCTTCATATACTGCCCAGGCTCACACAGCTCTTCGGGGTGGGAAAATGATCCTATTGGAATTTTCGTTATTCCACACAGGTTTTCTGACTTCTGACCACTGCTCAGTAGGCTCATTCTACTGAAAGCAGCTTTGAGCTGTGCCCTGCCCTGCATTTTTAGTGTATAAACAAATTCCTGTCAGCCACTGCTGATGGAGGTTTCTCCTGCTCGCTGATGAACGCATTCTGAACTGGAGAGTGGGTTGCTGCAGCTTAGAGCTGAGAACTTTGAATCATCAATGGGGTCAAATGCCAGTGGCCATAAAGCAAAGGAGTCCATTGGGTTTGTAAATCAGAGGTCCCTAGAGGGGGGAGTGAGCGGTCAGGACAGCAGTGTAGACTATTCTCACCAGTGAGTTAAGAGTGAAGAGAAGGGGCCAGCCCTGTGGCGTAGTGGTTAAGTTCACTGCACTCCGCTTTGGCAGCCCAGGGTTCACGGGTTTGGATCCCAGGTGCAGACCTACACCACTCGTCAGCCATGCTGTGGTGGAGACCCACATACAAAATAGAGGAAGACTGGTACAGATGTTAGCTCAGAGCGAATCTTTCTCAGCAAAAAAAAAAAAAAAAAAAGCAGTGAAGAGAAGGTGGCAATGGGGCTGCTTCGGGGGTTGGTGGATGGAGAGGATCTGGTCAGTGCAGGGAGAGGAGATGCTGAAATGAGGGGAAGGAAGAACAGCAGTGGGGCCAGGCTGCAGGCATGCACTCAGGGCCTAGATAGACTGTGGGCAGGAGAGAGGATGGACCAGGGAAGGAAGTGAGGGTGCCAGCAGCCATTAGCAACCATGTAGCTGTGGGGGCAGAGGCTGAAGTGAAGCTGCCTGATCACCTGGGCTATTCATGCCCGGCTGATTGTCAAGAGGCAGGGGTGCCTGCTGCCACCCAAGCGGAGTGCAGAGTCACATGGTCTGGGCAGCGTGTGCGAATTATAAGAACCCCACGGGAGACACACTCCAGGGCCAGGTATTGTTGGGCATTTCACCATGTGCCCATGAGGCTATTGACCTAATTTATGCATATTCATCCAACACACTTTTGCTGAGTTTTGATGTTGCAGGGTGTGGTCTGCAGATGAGTGAAGGCTCCAGGAGTGCTAAGGAAGACTTCCCATGGGGACCACAGGGCTGAGCTCTGCTGGTGGAGAGGAGGGAGGCACTGCACAGGCCTGGAAATGCAGGATGGGCATGGTAATAAGTTCAGTGTGGTAGGAGAAATGTCAGCTATGAGACTAGAAAGCAAGCCAGTTGGGGACAGTATGTGAAGGGGCTGGTCACATTCTGTCCTGTGGGTGACCAGGGGCCTCAGAGGAGGTTTTAGAGCATGGGACTTACAAAATCAGCTGATTTTGAGAATGACCATTCTGGAAGCACCAGGAAGAATGGAGGCAAAGTAACCACTTAGGAGACTGATGCTAAAGGCCAAGCAAAAGCTGTAGCAGAGGCGATGGAGGAGGGGTCTGGGGATGGGGGAGAAGGTCTGGGGAGGGGAGAGGCCTCGAGATGGGGAGGTGGGGGGCAGAGTTCTGTCTGAGGGGTTCATCCATGAGGGGAGATACAGCGGACAGAGAGAATCCATCTGGAGCTCTGGAGTGAGCTTGGGGCTGGAGCTTGGTTTGAAGTCACCTGTGAATGTGAGCCACAGAATGGATGAGGTTGACTACGGCAGGTGTTTAAGGAACAAAACAAGACCAAATGTGTAACTCTGACAGGAGAGATCTATGAAAGAGTTCAAGGGGGAAAGGTCAGAGTTGGAGGAACGGGAGAGAACAGTGCAGGCCATCAAGGAAGTTGTAGAAGCAGGAAGAGGTGAACGTGCTTGATGGAGGGTAGTGTCAGGGCAGATGTGGCCTGGAAAAAGCCCTGGAATTGTGGATTGTGAAGTCACCGGTGGTCCCAGCTGGGGCAGCTTCCACCCAGCGTTGACAGCAGAAGCAGGATGGCAGAAGTACCAAGTGAGGCCCCGGGCAAGAGGCACACACGAGACAAGTTACCCTCTTCCAAAGTGGTCTGTTTTTTTGTGTGTGTTTGTGTGAGGAAGACTGGCCCTGGGCTAACATCTGTGCCTGTCTTCCTCTACTTTATATGGGACGCCGCCACAGCATGGCTTGACAAGTAGTGTGTAGGTCTGTGCCCGGGATCCAAACCTGTGAACCCCGGGCAGCTGAAGCGGAGCTCGTGAACTTAACCACTACGCCACTGGGCCAGCCTCCAAAGTAGTCTGTTTTTATAATTTTGAGTAACCTGATTTTTTTTCCTGTTACATTCTCTCTTGTGCAGAGACATTTTTGAGGTAAGCGTTTATTTATAATATGCTACATGACCAAAGTTAGAGTTCTGCTTGCCGGTATAGAACACCTCCAACTAGCCAGATCAGGGCATTGTTGAATTCGGACGGATTTGCTTTTGGTCTGAATCATCCAAATAAGGCACAGATGGCCCCACATTCCTGAGGTTCTGTGCCTGCTGATATTTTACTCAGGTAGGTAGTCCAGTTCAACAGATAATGCTAGTAAAGGATCCCCTACAACACTGATGCCTCCCTTAACAAACAAAGCACACGTACATTTATTTTCCTGAGTATACATACTGCATGCCTGTGTGGACCAAATAAGAAGACCTAGGACCTTGCTGTCACAATGTTGATGGTGAAGAGAAGGCAGGGCTTTAAATGGTAGGGAAGTCATAAAGGATGATTCTATTATTCACTCATGCTCTCATTTATTTATATTTAGGAGGGGTTCCTAGCTGCTATAAGGTTCAGAGTGGAGGAGAGAAAGCTGAAGGAGATTACGCCTGAGGGTCATTTTTTTTCAGTGTCAGATGAGGACAAGTAGCTTCCTCAAGGTCACAAAGCACCAGGTGATGTCAAATGAGCAAAAAAAGTAGTTTCCAGTTCTGGCTTTGCTAACACTCATAAGCGGGTTACTCTGAGCAAGATATTTAACATCGAGGATCCTTCCTTTCCACATCTGTAAATGGGGATAATGAGGTGGTCGTGAAAAGAAAACCACTCTCCAAATACTAGCACACGTAGGCTCATGATGCCATTATGCCTTTATTAATAACCATGGCAAGATGCCAGGCCTGGGACTTCATCTATCAAAAGAATTCTCATAATTCTATCCTGGTTTTGCAAATGAAGAAACTGAGTTTTAGAGATATTAAATAACATTCTGAATATTGCAACTAAATGACAGAAGAGGATATGTAAATTCCCTTTTCAAGGTTTTCTGAACGAAAGACTAGTCACAGAAGTGCACTTAGTACTAGTATTAAAAGTATGATTAATGTCCTTGCCTGAAGGAACTCACTTTTAGATTGTTGCTTTGTTTCACCCAGAAGTCAGAGCACAATTCTGCCTCTGAAAGTGGGGCGCGGGGAGCAGAGATTTTTAAGATTTTTTAAAAAGGGCAAAAACGTGCAGTGTGTCTTCACAGGTAAAGAGCCTGCCATGCTCTTATTTTAATGCCTTCCTCCTGGAGAAAATGCAAGCAGAGTGTGCAAGATATTTTCGGTAAGTAGGGCATTTTGTAAGGATTTCATAACTTCTCAGACGGGGGCGGCTGCGCCTCATCTGCAGTTTGACAAAATGGTGATGCCCAAGGCCACCTGGCCTCCGCGAGCGGCGCGGGGCGGGAACCCCAAGCGACCTTGGCGGGCGCCGCGACCTTGAGGCCTGCGTTCGCCTCAGTCGCCCCCTCTGCGCAATGGGGAGACGCCCTACCCGCGCGGGCGGGTGGAGGCGCCCCCACGCGCCCCCCCGGGGCTCCCACTGGCCCACCCGGCTCACTGGGGTCGTCCCCCTCGCCCTGCCCTGTCCTCGTCCCCGTCGGCGCTCCCCAGCCGCCTGCCGACCCCACGCTGCAGTGCCGCGACGGAGCCCGCGGGCGGGAACCTCCTGCCTCCGCCAGCGCGCACGCGCGCCTCCCGTCCCGCCCCTCTGGCGCCGTCTCCGCCTATAGGCCAGCAGCACCATCACTCCGACCGGCTCGCGGTCGCGATTGGCCAGGGCTGAGGCGCACGACCTGCCGTGGGCGGGGCCCAAGCCGGCTATAAAAGAGGCCGGCGGCCAGGCTCGTGCCGCTTTGCAGACGCTGTCGCTGAGGAGCCGTCTGTGCCGCTTAGCCATGGTTAACCCAACCGTGTTCTTCGACATCGCCGTGGACGGCGAGCCTTTGGGCCGCGTCTCCTTCGAGGTCGGGGCGGATGGCGGCGCGGGTGGGCTCGAACGGGCAGCGGGCGGCGGGCAGCGGGGCCGGCCGAGGGGCCCGGGGCGGGCGCCCTGCCTGAGGAACGCGGGCGGCGCGGCGCCATTTCCTGATGAGGGGCCATTTTGGGAGGCCGGGGGCGGCGGGCAGACAAAGGCGGGGCGGGCGGGCGGGGGAGGGGCGGCCGCGCCCTTCCGCCCGCGCACGTGCTCGGACTGCGGGCCCTTGGTCGCCGCGCGTGGCCGCCGGCCTCTGCGGGTCGGTGACACCCCACACGGAAGGCTGGCGCCGGCCCCAGCAGCGACCCTCCCCGGGCCGCCCTCCAGGGCGCGGAAGCCTGGCCTCGCCCCCGACGCGGCTCTCGCCGACGGCCTTAGCGCAGCCTCCCTTGGCTCCGGGAGGCCGCCTGCCAGTTCGGGCTGTGAGGAGGGCGCGGGCCGACTGTGGCTTCGCTCGGCGGCTTCTCCGTTTGGTCCAAAATGTGGAGACGGTGAGAAATCGGCCCCCGGCGCACCTCCCCGCCCCCGCCAGAGCGGAAACGTGCCGGCGGAAGGCCGCCGCGTTGACGACACCGGGGAGGGCGCCCGGCTCCTCCTGGTCGTCCCCGCGCAGAATGGCGTGTCGAGACTGGCAGCGCGGCCAGCATCTTCCAACGGGGTGGGTTAAAGATGCTTTCCTAGTTAGTTCCGAGATGTCGGGAGAGCTTACCGATCAGTTTGCAGTTACAGCAAAGTAGGTAACCGGCTGGGTGTGCTGTTACAACGGTGCATGCGGTTCCGTTCCAGTTCACCCGACAGGGTAGGGCTTGGGTTGTGTGTGGCCCTAAGGGGTGTGCTTCTCTTCGACCGCTTCTCCAAAAACCAGCAATGATTAGGTTTTAGGATCTCATTCCAAGAACAGATTTCCCCCTCATGAGGTTAGTGAGGGCAGGGCGGGGTTGCTACCTTTTTGTTTACGCCCTTCTCAGCACCTAGTACATAGGAGGCGTCTAAACCTTTGTTAGAGAAACACTGCATCCTAATCAGTCTACACGCATCTTTTATCTGTAGTCAGAGCTAATAATTGACGGGGGCCCACGTGGAAACTTGGCCTGGCCCTGAAAGCTCGTTGGGGAAATATTTCATTCTTTTGGATCTACACCCTGCTTTTACCTGTAGTGAGCTGATAACTGACTAGGGACGACGTGGAAACTTGGCTTTAGCCTGCAGTTTTGTAGCTTGTTAGTCTCAGGTTAGTCAGAGGGCTTAATGGAAATAGGAGCTGCTGCATAGCTCTTGGTGAGAATGCTGGTGGAACTGCTAGTAAGGGCTTTAGCTTTAGTAAGGGTCTAAATGGGAAATTGTAACTTAAGGAGTACAAAGCTCTGAGAAATGTTAATACAAAGAGAGTATATTTTAGGTACAGATACTTAAAAAGCTAAATAACAAGATCTTCCTAAGGGAAATATGCAGGTGTTTTGATAGATGATCTAGTCACAGATCTCTGAAAGAGTTCATGAAATGCTTTTGAACAAGCTGTTTTTATGAAAAGCCTTGTAAAATGTTTTCTATGGTATTTAAGCTGGTTTTCTACCCAAAATGTTTTATACATGCAGGAAAGGTTCAAAGCAGATGTACTAGATACCAATCTTTATTTTTTACCCCACTATTAGGTAAGGGACCTGGAAACCAAGAAGTGACTGCTCATCTAATCCATAAAGCTATGTTAACAGATTGGAGGTAGTAGCATTTTCATTACCAGTGATTAAAATAACAGCTCTTTACACCCCTGATCCTGCAGAAGTACTTGGCTGTTCCTGAAAATTTTGTCCTTAGGTTCCAGCTGAGGTTGGGGGAGGTGATGTACATTTGAGAAGCCATATATTTCTTTAGAAGTAGGTGTGATGACACTTAAAAGTTCTGAGTCACTTTTTAGAAGCCTCACACTATTTAAGTCACTACTGGTTCTGGATTCTTGGCATGTTTTTGGGTTTCAGGTTGCTTAGTCCAACCCCACAGGACCTTAAGGCTGTCAGGAGCAGTTATTTGGTATCCAGAGTAATTACTGAAGAAGCATTCTCTTGTAGTGAGAAAAAATGAATTTGTGATTCAGAAGCCCCTAAAGACATGGGTACTAAGCAACAAAATATGTAAGCAGATGTTAATCAACTGTCATTTTGTTTTACAGCTGTTTGCAGACAAAGTTCCAAAGACAGCAGGTTAGTTCTCTTTATTTTTTTAAGTTTAATAAAGGTATTCCGGTTTTACCTGTTGTGTGTGTTATGTTTACGTATATAATTTTTTTAACAGAAAACTTTCGTGCTCTGAGCACTGGTGAGAAAGGATTTGGTTATAAAGGTTCCTGCTTTCACAGAATTATTCCAGGATTTATGTGCCAGGTATGAAATTTACTGAATCTAATCGGGTTCTCAATTTGGGATTGAGCCAGAACATGGGGATTGATGTGCACGTAGGGGCTGCTGTTGTACCATTTTGGTTCCACTTAACCCTTATAGTCAGTTTTAAAGTTTGAACCTTACAGACTTGGCATGTTTTGCCATTATGTTGCCAAAAGTGACAGGTTCCTCTCATGTTCACAGGGTGGTGACTTCACACGCCATAACGGCACTGGTGGCAAGTCCATCTACGGGGAGAAATTTGATGATGAGAATTTCATCCTGAAGCATACAGGTCCTGGCATCTTGTCCATGGCAAATGCTGGACCCAACACAAATGGTTCCCAGTTTTTCATCTGCACTGCCAAAACAGAGTGGTAAGGGCAGAGCACAGCAAAGGCAACCAAGAAACACTAATTACTTGCTTTAACCTTTCCCTGCTGTTTTCCATCTCTAAGGTTGTAGAAGGGCATGAATAGCTATAGATTTTGATAGTGTGTTTGTAAGAAAGCAAGATCCTGTAATAGCGAAAAGGGCACTTACCTGTGTAGTTCAGTTACTTGTGATACTTTCATCTAATTAGTATGTGATTTGTTGCCCCTTTTTTGGGGGTCCATTCTAAACTTAAGATTCTTAACAGCAATTGGAGAATCTTAGGCCACCCTTTTGAGACTGGCTTGTTAATAATATGTGGTGTTGCTGTTTCTTTTAGGTAGAAGGATAAAATATTTCCAGTATTTTAACTAGTCAGCATTAACTAGTACTGAGGCTGGATGAGCCACTTTTCTGGTGTTTTCTTGAGTGTGCTGTGTTGACTTGTGGGGGCGCTGTTCTCTTAATGCACAATGCAGGCTGCTTATTTATCTTTGGTCACTGGTGGTAGTGATGGTTCTTCTGTTTCCAGGTTGGATGGCAAGCATGTGGTCTTTGGCAAGGTGAAAGAGGGCATGAATATCGTGGAAGCCATGGAGCGCTTTGGGTCCAGGAATGGCAAGACCAGCAAGAAGATCACCATTGCTGACTGTGGACAAATCTAATAAATTTAACTTGTGTTTTATCTTAACTACCAGACCATTCCTTCTGTAGCTCAGGAGAGCACCCCTTTACCCCCATCTGCTTGAAATATCCTATAATCTTGGTGCTCTTGCTACAGTTCTTTGGGTTCCATATTTTCCTTTTCCCCCTTCAAGTCTAGCTGGCTTGCAGAGTTAAGTTTATGATTATGAAATAAAAACTAAACAACAGCTGTCTGTCCTTGTTTGGGTTAGGGTATTGATGTAGGTTTCATTTTAAGCAGTAAGTTACCTGTAAGACAACACTTGCTATGTTTGCTTTAATTCCAGAGTGCTTTTGTTTTTTGGTTCCCTGACCCAAGAATTAAATGTTGCTGACTAAGTCTCCTCAAGGTAAGCTGTGAGTGGAATACTGAAGATGTAGGCTAGAGCAAGGAAAAAACAAGTTGGAACTTCTTGGCTGGGTTGGACCAGTGCTGTTTTAAGGGTGGCAGTGGGAAATTCCCACTTGGCACATTTAGAGGTATCCACTGGAGTTATAACATTGAAAATCATGGCTCATTTTAACAAAGCTTAATTTGAACACGTTCTATGATGGCACTTGAGGAAAATGTCAGACTTTATAGACTGGGGAAGGGTTTTCAGACCATATTCCTGGAATATCTGGAGCTGTTTTACTTGGAAAATGTAGACAAGGTTGGAAGGTTTATAATAAAGCTTAATTATGTATGAAATGCTTGATGTCGGATAAAGGTGGTACAAGCCGGGTTCCTGGTGCTCTGGCTCTTTGCAGAAGGTGTCTGGTTGTGCTTTACCCTGGAAACCCCAAGCCAGCTATAGTGACCAGTTACTGCCTCCAGATTAAGGAGTCTCTCCCCAGTCTTGGGTGTAGAGACCTGCTGATGGTTTTTTGAGGTCTTGCAGCTCCTCTGTAGTGTAGACCTGACCAGCCTGAGCCATAAGATCCAGTTGAATGAGGCCCTTGCCCGCCCATAAACTTGATTTCTTTTGAAATCAAGTGTGCAAATGTGAAGTGATAAGAATTAGCTGTATAGGCTGAAGGAAACCTATTAGAGGACAATCTCAGGTGCAAACTAAGAATACTCCCTTGGGTCGTACATCTGCCCCTTGCTGACCCTGGTTTTGGGGCTCTTAATTGACCTAAAAACCACTTGTATCTGGCATGGTGTGGGATGTGCTTGATGTTCTACAGGTCAGTCAGGCTCCTGGTAGGTTCCTTCTGTACTAAATGCTGGTGCCTCTTTGGTTGTGATTTCAGTCTTCTACATTGCCTTGTGTTCTCTGGGTGACTATGAAGGACTGCTAATGTCCATGGATGACCAGGTACACAGGTAGAGATGGGTGTCCTCTTATTCCCTTAGTGAATAGACTAGCCATCATTGACCATTCACACCTAGTCATTTTTTTTCATCCAAGTATTTTTCAGACTGATGTTGATACACTATGCTGGGTATTGGAAAAAACGATGAGTAACCAAAGTAGAGAGGTTTCTGCCTTACAGAGCTTTGCAAGAGGAAGACACCAGGTGCCAGTAGTTGGTAACTCTTCTTACAGACAGTGTTAGCATATGAAGTAAGATGATCTAATGAGAAAGGTCCCAAATAGCTTTCCTGAAGAGGAGAAGCTTCAAGCTAAGGACCTACGTATGCAAAGGCTTGGTGTTCAGAACATGCTCTTTTCAGCCCTTTTGTCTGATTAGAGGCTGTTGCTAGGCTCTCATGGATACCCACAGACAAGAATTCCCAAGCCAAGAGTTCGCGTTTGCGTACCCCATTTCTGCAGAACTAAGCTTACAATATAACCAGTTCTTACACAGTGAGTACTCTGCTTCGTAGAATTGTGAGGATTAAATAAATGAAGCGTTCATATGAGTACCTAGCACACAGTTTGACAAGTTTCTGTTGAGTTTGTGAATCCCTGGAGCTGTGTGCAGCTTGTTCAGTGACTCTTAGTGCCTAGGCTAGTGCTTGACTGAGGAGGCTCACAAATGGTGGAATGAACTGTGTGAAACTTGAGTATAGACCCCATTCTTAACGTTGTCCTGGAATTATGAATTGAAGATTTTATTGTGAATCATATACAGAAGCATATTGTATTGGATGTCTATTGCTGTATTTCAGATTATCCCAAAACTTAATGACTTTAAACAACACCTCAGTTCCTGTGGGTCAGGAATTGGAGCACAGCTTGACTTGGTCCGCGGCAGTTGAGGTGCAAGCCAGGGCCATCGTCACCTCAGACTCCAATGGGGAAGGATCTGCTTCCTAGCGTACTCACAACCGGTCAGCAGAATTTCCGTTCCTTGCTATGAAGGCCTCGCCAACTCAGCAGCTTGCTTCGTGAAAGCATGCAATCTTGAGGCATGGGGTCCAGCAAGATGGAAGTCATAGTCTTACATCCCATCACCTTTGCTGTGTGTTGTTAGAAGCATTTCGCTGGGTTCAGCCCACACCCTAGAGGTGATGACACAAGGGCATGTATATCAGGGAGTAAGGATCATCGGGGGCCATGTCTAAACGTTGCCCAAGAATATACATAACATTGTATGGTTTAAAGGCCAGAAATAAAAAGAATACCAGCATCTATTTCCAGCAACCCAGAAGCCCCTTTGGGAGTTCTCCCCAGTTGGATACTCTTTTTTTCCCTCCCAGGGGGTACCATCGTTCTTTTTTGTGTATGTGTGAGGAAGATCAGCCCTGAGCTAACATCCATGCCAATCCTCCTGTTTGCTGAGGAAGACCGGCCCTGAGCTAAGATCTATTGCCAATCCTCCTTTTTTTCCCTTTTTCTCCCCAAAGCCCCAGTAGATAGTTGTATGTCATAGTTGCACATCCTTCTAGTTCCTGCATGTGGGACACAGCCTCAGCATGGCCAGAGAAGCGGTGCGTTGGTGCGCGCCCGGGATCTGAATGCAGGCCGCCAGTAGCGTAGCACAAGCGCTTAACCACTAAGCCACGGGGCCAGCCCCAGAACCATGGTTCTGACTTTAGTGTTCATTAATCTCTAGTACCTACGTGTGTCCCTAAAAACATATTGTTTAGTTTTGAAAAAGTAAGAAGAAAGCTCTCAATCTAGTTCTACAAAGAAAGGGTAAATTGCTGCTATATGATGAAAGCCCCCAGGAGAAGTCAAGATGAGCAAAATCTGGGTTACAGTGTGGCCTCAGTGTCCCGGAAAGGCTAAGAGTTGCTTCCAGGAAAGTTGTCCAGGTGTGCTTCCCCGAAGGTAGGGCTCACCCAATGCCTTTATCATGCCTGAGAAGCAAAATCCATAAAATCTATAGGATCTGGTTCATATTCAGATTTCTCCCATTGATCCTAGAAGTTGTTTTTAAAATTAGCTTTAAGGTATAATTTACACACAATTAGAATGTCTTCTGTAACACCTCCCTCTCCTTTGCCGTACGCCTGGAATCCAACGTAGGTTCACACGTTGTATTTGATTGTTAGGTGTCTTGAGTCTTCTGTTAATCTAGAACAGTCCTCCCACTTTTTTTTTTTTTTAACATACTGTAATTTCTATTTAACTTTAAAAAGTCTTTAATGAGATTATAATTTATACATCATAAAATTCACCCTTTTATGGGTATACAATAATTTTGGGGTACAATTATGGATGTACAATAATTATAATAGTGCAATAATTTTTAGTGAATTTACTGAGTTGTGCAACCATCGCCATAATCCATCACTCCAGGAAGACCCCATCCTTGTGTCCATTTGCAGTCACTCCTGCTGCTACTCCCAGCCCCCACAACTACAAGTCTGCTTTCCATCTCTATAGATTTGCCTTTTCTGGACATTCCATGTAAGCTGAATCCTTCACTATGTGATCTTTGGCCTCCACTGTTTTTTTATGACATTGACTCCTTAAACAGTCCAGGATGTTGACTTCTTGGAAAGTCCTCAATTCTGGAGCTGTCCGATGTCTCCTCTTCATGTTACTTGCTTGTTCTAGCTTTTGTATTTTCTGTAAACTGGACGTTGGGCCAAGAAGCTTGATTGGACTCAGTTTCAACATCGTTAGCAGGCAGACTTCATAGGTCGTGCCGTGTGCACTTAATCCCATTTCTCGTCAGGTGGTACATGATCTCAGATGGACTCAGCAGTGAGGCAGTGGTGCCTGCCAGCCTGCTCCACTGGAAAGGGACTTTACACTCTTTCTAGAGAGCAGGTAGTCTGTGGGATGATACTTTGCCTCTGTGTGAAGATCGTTTTCCCAGACTTTTCACCTAATTGTTTTGTTTTAGCATGAATGAATGATCTTTGCATGAATCAATTATTATTCTGTAGTTGCAAAAATAGAGTCATCTTCTAATCTCTCGCTCCCTCCCTCCCTCCCTCCCTGCTCCTATCACTGTGGATTCATGGATTCTTAGTCAACATGTTACAAACAATTGCACTCATTATTTTTGATGCTCAAATCATGCCAAATTTAGGGGGCTTGTAAGCCCCTCTACACTGACTTCTGTGTGTTTTTGACACGATTCCAGTAGCTTTGAGCCCTTCCTTGTTTCATTATTGCAGTTTTAACTGGGTTTTGGGAAAAAGAAAAAGGTGCATGCATTCAATTCACCATCTTAACCCAGATGTATATATTCTTTTTCACAGCTTCGTAGTTCTTCGTTTGTAATTTCCCAGTTTGTATTCACCTCTTCATCGACTGTTCAGCTTGGTTCACGTAAAACAGAGATACTTGAAGAACTGATCTGCTTTTGTATTTTTGCTGTCTTGCACAAAATCTTGTTTCATCTATTTCCCTCCCCAACCAGTCCTCTTTTCTCCAACTGGACTATTTTGAAGCCAATTCCAGATATATCCACAAATATTTTAGTATATAGTTTGTCTCTAAAAGATATGGGCCTGGCATGGTGGCGTAGTGGTTAAGTTCACACGCTCCGCTTTGGTGGCCCAGGTTTGCAGGTTCAGATCCCAGACGCAGACATGTGTGCTGTTTATCAAGCCATGCTGTGGCAGGTGTCCCACATACAAAATGGAGGGAGATGGGCATGCTTATCAAGCCATGCTGTGGCAGGTGTCCCACATACAAAATGGAGGGAGATGGGCATGCTTATCAAGCCATGCTGTGGCAGGTGTCCCACATACAAAATGGAGGGAGATGGGCAAAGCTGTTAGTTCAGGGCCAATCTTCCTCAGGAAAAAGAGAAGGATTGGCAACGGATGTTAGCTCAGGGCTAATCTTCCTCACCAATAAAACAAAATAAAATATATGTATTCACATTTTTAACATAACCAAAATACCACTATTTGCATCTAAAATAATGATTCCTTAATATCATTAACTATCCAGTCACTGAAATTTTTTCAGCTGTCTCATAAATGGTTTTTTTCCCTCCAGTTGGTTTATCTGAATTTGGATCCAAATAAGATCCACATATCTACAGAACTGTGAGCAGAGGAGTGACAGCATTTGCCTGACATTTTAAAAGGATCACTTTGACTGCTGTACTGAGTAGACTGTGGAGCAGAGTGGACTCTGGAGGCTGCTGCATCATCCAGGTGTGAGGGATGGGGCCTGGATCAGTGCTGTAACATTGGTGGTGAAAATTAAGTACATTTTCTTTAACGGCAGATTACTTTTTAAATGCATGAGGAAATGAGATTGGTTACCTTTATAACTTTGAATTCTGAAATATTACCTATTTCTAGTCCGTGTTTAAGTTTTCCTTGCTTTGTCTGAATTGATGGCTCTGTATGAATGCAATTTTTGGAAATAAAGCAAATAGCGTTGAAAAACTGGAAATAGTGCAAATGTCCATCATAGGGGACTAGTTAAGTAAATTACAGTAACTTAATTAATTTATAGTAGCCTTTCAGATCCAATGCCCCCTTTATGACAATATCCCTTTACTATCCTTAGCTCATATTATAGATAGAACATTCTTACAAACATAATTTTAAAAAATTGGTAATCTCCAAATTGAACAATGAGGAGAAAAGAAAGGGCAATCACTGATAATGAAATAACGTTTTACTCTAAATGTTGGGGTCCGTACAACCACTCATGAGGGCACCATGAGGGGGTCAGGGTGCACCCTGTTAACTGTGCACAAGCAAACAAGTGTACTTTGGGTGTCTTCAATATCATGGGCAATATCACATGACTTTCAGAAATGATGAACAACTCTCAACAAAGTTTAAAACAAGAAAGTTCATGCTTCCTTCCAATGACATGGCAGTGGGAAATGCCAGAGATGTTAAAATTTTCAACAACCAAAACCAAACCCTTTGTGTTTGTATGTAAAATGGAGTTCTAGACTTAGATAGTTATAAATGAGTTTTTCATGTACATGAACATCTGGCCGGATGTTTGAAAGTCAGTGAGGCAGTCTCATGCTTTACAAGATGTCCAGCATCACCCCCATCCACTGTTAGAGGCCCACAAATTTCCAAAGTGCTTCCTGGCTGAAAATCACTGACATAATGAGAGAAGATGTAGCTGTTAAAAGAACAAGGTGGGGGGGCAGGCCCCATGGCCTAGCAGTTAAGTGTGCGCGCTCCGCTGCTGGCGGCCCGGGTTCGGATCCCAGGCGCGCACCGACGCACCGCTTCTCCGGCCACGCTGAGGCCGCGTCCCACATACAGCAACTAGAAGGATGTGCAACTATGACATACAACTATCTACTGGGGCTTTGGGGGGAAAAAAAAATAAATAAAAAATAAAAGAACAAAGTGGTACATCTCCCAAATAGTTTCAGATAGACTTTTAGATGAGAAGAATCAAAGAGCAGTAGGACACAATATACTATATGCTACAATTTTTGTAAAAAGCAGAATAATTAGGGCCGGTCCCGTGGCTTGGTGGTTAAGTGCGCGCGCTCCGATGCTGGTAGCCCGGGTTCGGATCCCGGGCGCGCACCGAGGCACCACTTCTCCGTCCATCCTGAGGCCGAGTCCCACATACAGCAACTAGAAGGATGTGCAGCTATGACATACAACTATCTACTGGGGCTTTGGGGGGAAAAAATAAATAAATAAAATCTTTAAAAAAAAAAAAAGCAGAATAATTATTTGTTTGCCTGTATGTGCCCAGAATACCCTTGGGAGGAAACAGAGAAATGTTTCCCAAGGTGCATCAGGGGACGGAGGAGGAGACTCGTTTTCACCGCATACCCTTTTTACCTGTATTACATATTAAAAATGTCACAGGCCAGCTCCAGTGGCCTAGTGGTTAAGTTCAGCACACTCTGCTTTGGTGGCTCAGGTTCGGTTCCTGGGTGCGGACCTACACCACTTGTGTGTCAGTGGCCAGGCTGTGGCGGTGGCTCACATAGAAAAAGAGGAAGATTGGCAACAGGTGTTAGCTCAGGGGGACTCTTCCACAGAAAAAAAAAAAATCAAAAATATACATTCTAAAATCAGAAGTATTTGGTTCACTTCAAAATGTTTAATGTAAACAAAGATATTGCTCCAAAAATTAGACTTTTTTCTTCATTATTACTTTCAATAATTATTAGGCAGTTTTCCAAAACAAAAGCTAGAAGTCATTCCTGATTATATACTACACATAAGACATTTTCATTATTCACTTACCTCCGTGTTCATGTTGGTCAACCTTTTAATCAGACATTAAGTTGTCTTGTCTGTAGAGGGGCAGCTGTCGGCTCGTTTATACAGCAGAAGTCTCTCTGGGTTGTCAGGCTTCAAGGTGGCAAATTGAAAATTATTGGTTAAAAAAGCCCTGACATGTATATATCTTAACGTATTATTTAGACTGTTAAAAGACTCAGATCTGGCTACTGTTTTTATGTAAGGCTGCAGTTCCTTGATGTTTAGGGTGTCTTTCATGATGCAGAATCCTTGTAAACTTCTAGCACCTTCCCCCAGATCTTTTCCAGCTGCCACAGGAATTCATTTCTTTGAAATTTGTGTTTGTCTGTTCTTTCCAAACCTACCTTTTCATAGAAATAACTCTTTGTTCACACTTATTTCATAATAGATTTACATGTTTTTGCTGAGGAAGATTAGCCCTGAGCTAACGTCTGTTGCCAATCCTCTTCTTTTTTAGTTTGAAGAAGATTAGCCCTGAGCTGACATCTGTGCCAATATTTCTCTATTTATTTTTTTTTAATGTGAGTTGCTGCCACAGCATGGCTGACGAATGGTGTAGGTCTGCGTCCAGGATCCGAACCCGCGAACCTGGGAAGCTAAAGTGGAGCACAGTGAACTTAACCACTACGCTATGGGGCCGGCCCCTACATAATTGTTAACTGAATTACATACTTAAAATAGTTAAGACTAACATAAACAGATCTCGGAAGAAATAGAATTGATTCTTGGTAAACACACGAGGGAGCAGAATGGTGCTTATGAACTAGGCAATCGTTTTGTAATTGTAATCCCCAGAAAGAAGTGTATTTTACATTGTGGCCTGGTACCCCTATACATATAACTGAAACATATCGTGGAGCACTACTCTTACCAAAGGCACTGCGCTGTGATATTTCCTATTGTATTAATTAAAAAAAATATGGGTGGCAACCCAGTAGTTGATTTTACAATGCAGTTCAGGACCTGCAGCTAGGAACCTCAATGCTGGAGCAAGACCAGTCAGCTCAGAGGCTAGCGGCCAGGCCATCAGCAGGTGTGTGTTACAGTGGGAACGGGAAGCTGTTACTGTAATTTTCCAATCTGCCTGAAATCCTACAACTTGTAATTTACCATGAAAAACGTGACTATTGTTCAGCTGCACACTCAATGTCCTGAGTTTCAGTATTTTTCAGGAAATACTTAGGCAAATGGTAACCATCGGACATCCCAAAAGTTGTGGACATTTATTTCGGGTTTCTCAAAATTCCTAATGATGACACAAGATTTTCAGGTTGATTCATCTTTTTATTGTTTATCCTAAGGTTGGCCGTCTAACCCTAACCATAGCTGTCACCCCCAGCACTGACTGAGTCTGCAGGGGGAAGAGACAGAGGTTTGAGAGCACCTGCCCCATCGGACACTCGGGGGCCTGGCTTCAGGGGCACCGTCGTTTCATGGCCAGCTTCAGGGCCTTCTCCACTCTGCCAGGAGCTCCGCGACACTGGATTTGAGTCCACTTCCACCAGGATCGCCTGGGAACCTTGGGACAGTAATGTACATTGAGCTCTGTTTCCTCATCTGTAGATGGGGTGTAATTATAGTACCTACTTCCTCCGGCACTGCCTGTTTTCAGTCATTGTTTCTGTGTGTAAAGTACACTGGCTATTTGACAATCTAGTTTTTTCCTTTCCATATAAGACAAATGTTTTTCTTTCCTCCTCTAAGGTTTTTGTCTGGAGCTATTAAGCAGTTTGACTCTCAGCAAAGAAGTCTTCACGTATGGGCGATGTCTTTCTGGACTTTCTTGATGGAGGCGAAATGAGCTGCTCCCACCTCTGTGCTTCCATAGCGTGTGTTACAATCTGCGCTATTGAAGCATCTGCACATGGTTTACAGTTACTTGTTTGCACGAGGCCAGTGCTGGCAGGAATTTGACTCTTTATATCCCCGGTACCTACCAGAGTGCTGGGTCCTTGGTGGACCTCATACTTTTTCTATGGAAGGAAGGGAAGGAGGGAGGGAGGGAGGGTGTATTGGTGAGGAATAAGTATGCAGCAAGAGAGGAACACAACTCTGGGGAAAGGCAGAGGCACTGTGACGGGAAGAGGAAAGGGAAACTCAGGGAGAGCTCCCTTCTTTCTCCCGCCACGGGGCTGTGCGTACAAGATAGCATCCAAATTCCTGTTCCCGACAGGCCAAGTGCTCCGACACATAATACTTTCCTCTGATGAAACATTTGAGACAGTGTTTGGGGCTGTGAGGTTTTCCACTTGGGCCCCTGAAATCACACACTAGCCGGGTGCAGCAGTAGTGTTGCTGGTGGTGGAAGCCCGCAGGCCACGAGGGAGACCCAGTCCGGAACCTCAGCTAATGTCCAGGGTTGCCACCTGTTGTGGATCAGTGACCTTGTAGGAGGACAGATCAGTGACCTTGCAGAAAGGTGGACCAATGTGAGTGCCCATCTCAGGCTGTGCTGAAGAAACAGGAAGTTTTCTTCATGCCAAGGGAAGGATGAAGGTATCAGAAGACAGGAACTGACTGGGGTTTATCTCAAGAACAACTTGTGAATTTAAAACAACTCCCTCTGCCCTCTGGCAGAGGGCATTTTAGACTGGGTCGTGACTCCACTGACCTCCCCCTGGGCCAAGGCTCAGGGTCCAGGGTCCTCTCAAAGCCTTGGCCCCTCTGGTTGCAGCGTTCCCTGGTTTGGGGAAATGGTTCTAACGCTGTTGCCTTCAAGAGGTTCTTCTGCAGGGCCATTCACCTTGGTGTGCTGGCGCAGGCTGTCAGGTTTCTCTGGAGTATCCTACTCCAGAGAGTATCTATCCAGTGTCTATATAGACGTACCCATATCTAATCAAGATCCAGTATCTTCATTTTCGGATTATCTATCCTAAACTCTCTCCTCCCTCATCTCGTCCTCCGTGCTGTCATCAGGCTCGTTTTATACTCTCAGACCACACCCTCCCCATAAAGGAAGGGTCACTGTGTGGATGTGGAAACACTGTGGAGGCAGAAGGCTGAGGAGCAAAATTTACAAAATTCAATCCCTTTAGCTTGGTGCTCCCTTCCAGTCAGTCTTTACTACCTATCACTCTGTACAGGGAATTTTCCTCTCAGCCCCTTAGCATGCCTTTGCCTCTCACCCTCCTTGTCCTCCTCCTCCTCCAAGGCTCTCTCTCACTTGGTGAAAGTTTCCTGGAATACTCCAGCTCCTCAGTGGAGCTCCCCTCCTCTGAACGCTGAGATGTATTTATATTTGGACACTTTAAACACTTCAAAACACTTTTTTTCTTTTGAACACTTTTTAAAAATCTTGATAGGTGTTACTTGAAAAAAATAATCTGTGGACAGTGGAAAGGGACTGCCCACTCCTTGGGCGCCCTGTCATCCTCAACGTACAGCCTCATTTCTTGGAACCTTCTGTGTGCCCATCTCTCATCCCTCCACTTAGTTATGAGCTTCTTGAGTGTGGCAGCCCGAAAGAAGCAGTGTTTGCATCACTAATAAACCCGTTGCCACGGCGTGTGTGGCAGACTTTCAATACATCAAAGAACGAGAGATGGAAAAGAAATCACACTCGATGATGAGGAAAGGCCAAACTTGGTGGCAGAGGACTCAGTAAAGGAAGAAGCTTGAAGATGTTCACTGATTCAGCCCATGAGCAGGATTTGCCACACTAAATGGGACACATTTTAAGGACATTAATCTGGCTGTGGTGTGTAGAGTGGGTTAAAACGGGAGACTGGTGAGGAGGTGACCATCAGGGCTGAGGCAGGGAGTGGGAAAGGGGAGGATTTGAGTAATTCTGAGGAACAATTGTCAGAACTGAACATCAGAATGTGTGCTCTGGAAAGTAGGAATACAGTAAGAATATACCCTAGGAAGTGTATTTGAAACTGGACTAATGAAAAATTCAGGAAGTGTGGTGGCTGTGCGCACAGTTGAGGAAGAGGACAGGAAGGAAGTGGGCAGAGGGAGAAAAAGTGGAATGAGAATTGAGGCATTGATACCACCGACAGATAATGAGGAGAAAAAAGGAGCTCGCTTAGGGGCATATGTGGGAGACAAGGAACAAGGCTTTTGCCAGGTTAACGACTGTCACATCGGATTATGCTGCTAACTTCCACCAAGAAAGCCATAGGGCTGAGTTCCTCACCCAGTGTCCCCGGGCACCACACTCACCCACTGAGGGAGGGAACCTGTAGAGTCACAGGCCTGTGGGTGATTCCCAGCTAGTGGGTTCCCTGCTGACCATTCTGGGGAATGTGAGGGATACGTGGGGCTGGCTGGAGATTAGCCGAGCGAGCCTGTGTGCAGTGAGCCTCAGCTGATGGCACTTTCTGTAGAGCACAGTCAACTGAAGTGCACTGCTTTCCGGCTTCATTGTCAAAGGGAGCCACTGCTTCTGTCCACCTGGAGGTATGTGTGTGTCTCATATGTATGTATTAGAGAACTCTGGCAACCCACAAGATAAATAGGCACAAAATAAATTTTACTTTTTATTTTTTCCCCCAAAGCCCCAGTAGACAGTTGTACGTCATAGCTGCACATCCTTCTAGTTGCTGTATGTGGGACGCGCCCTCAGCGTGGCTGGAGAAGCGGTGCGTTGATGTGCGCCCAGGACCCGAACCTGGGCCGCCAGCAGCAGAGCGCCCGCACTTAACCGCTAAGCCACGGGGCCAGCCCTGATAGGCACAAAATAAACTGAGCTCACGAGGCCACCTGGCTCTACATGTGAGACGTTAGAATGAGAACTTTATAGTTACTTCCAGACCTGTGTTAACCACATTTTCTATATAAAGCTTCAAGCAAATCAGAACAATGTGTGAAAGTGCCACGGCACATCCACGGGTGGTGGCAGACCCCTTTGCATACCGTGGTGCCCTCTGCACTGACAGAGCCTGGAACCGGCAGGGAGGCTGTTCTGGGTTCAGATTCCAGCTATGACGCCAGCTGGAGCCAGCTAACATCTCTGAACCTGAATTTCTTTGCCTGTTAAGAAATTAGCCCCTTTGCCTGCTAAGGCTGGTATTTATTTCCCAGATACATTCAAGGGATTAAATGAGATAAATCCACATTAGGCATGTAGTAGGTTTTCAAAGAAAATGTTTAGTGACCTTCCCTATCTATAGAAAAAAATTCTAAGTCTTGGGGCTAAACAGACCAGATTCTCAGCTCTGTCCCCTTTCAGATATATGACCTTGGGATGTTGAATCATCTTCCTGCGCCTGCATTTCCTCAGCTTCCTCATGGGGTTGCTGTGGATGTGGGACATCAGGAAGGGGCCTGACAGGCTCCTCTGCTGATGGCTGAGTCAGCCCTGCTTGAATACCTTCAGTGATGGGAACTCACTTCTCATAGTTTTTAAAGCGGAAAGAGATCTTCCAGAGATTATTCAGTCCAGCCCAACTCTTTTACACAGAATATATTTAATTCCATCACATGAACTAGGAACAACTTTACCAACAGAAAATGTGACCGTGAGGTAAACACAATAAAAGATCAAATCAAGCACATATGGGCCGGCCCTGTGTCTTAGCGGTTAAGTGTGCGCGCTCTGCTACTGACGGCCCGGGTTCGGATCCCGGGCGTGCACCGACGCACCGCTTCTTCGGCCATGCTGAGGCCGCATCCCACATACAGCAACTAGAAGGCTGTGCAACTATGACATACAACTATCTACTGAGGCTTTGGGGGCAAAAAAAAAGAGGAGGATTGGCAATAGACGTTAGCTCAGAGCCTGTCTTCCTCAGGAAAAAAAGGGAGGATTAGCATGGATGTTAGCTCAGAGCTTATCTTCCTCACACACACACAAAAAAATCAAGCACATATATCCCTAGAAAAACCACATCAATTACATCAATTTGCTCAGCACTTCCATTAATATTGGTATGTTACTCTTTCACTTTTTGCAGATAAGCGATACAGGAAAAATTTAAGAAAAACAAAATTGACAAGACAATCAACTGGCTTGTTTTTTCTGTCAGTTGGAAAAGGACTACCTTTGCTCAATTTTATTATGTAATACACTCATCCAGGTAATGAAACATCCATGAACAAATATTTGGGAACCACCATCAGTGGCCAAGCCTAATCTCATCTGTTCATAAAGAATTATTTCTATTATACTCAAATGCAGACATTCGAAGTTAGAAAGGAATACAATTCAAATAGCAAGAGGTCTTAATTACACAAAGTTTAAAAAGAGGCAGTCTTATTTTCAAAAGTACATCCTAAGCCCAGACGAGGCGAATCTTTTGAATAACTCGTAGCCTAGTGTTCCTAACTCTCCAAACAAGCCACACTGCAGAGGCAGCTCCTAAAGGTCCCAAAGAACAGGAAACATCCAGGAGCACAGGGCTCACGATGAAGAGCAGGTGGGAGCAAGGAGGGGGCTTGCGTCCTCTTAGTGAAGAAGGGATTGGGTAAGGAGCTTTTCGGCCAAACTGGGCTTGCCTGAAAAATCTGGGCCAAACTGGAAGAAACTAGCTCCAATTCTGTAGTCAACTCCAATGTGTGGGGTTTTCCTCACACCACCAAGCAACTCTGACACCAGCTGGGTGTCCTGCAATTCAACTCAATTCTGACACTCTATCTGGAGATAGCGTCAGATCCTACAGGGTAAGGGCTCAATCCCACGAGACTGCGCCCTCCACTGCAGATGCCAATTGCAAGTCCAGGTTGTCACCTGTACTTCTGACTGACTGGCTCTACACCAGAGGCTCCCACTGCCCCCTCCTTGGGTTCAATTAATTTGTTAGCAGCTCACAGAACTCAAGAAACCAGTTTACTCACTAGATTACCCAATTATTAAGAAGGATATTAAAGGATACGAAACAACAGTGAGATGAAGAGATATACAGGGCGAGTTCCCGAACAAAGGAGCTTCTGTCCCCGTGCAGTTTGGGGATAGTACATGGATGCTTTCTGGTTCACCAACCTGGAAGCTGTCTGAACCCTCATCCTTTTGTGGTTTTATGGAGGCCTCATTACAGAGGCATGATTGATTAAATCATTGGCCATTGGCTATTGATTCAACCTTCAGCCCCTCTCCCCTCCCTGGAGGTCAGGGGTGGGACTAAAAGTTCCAATCCTCTAATTACATGGTTGGTTCCCCTGGCAACCAGCCCCCATCCTTAGGTGTTTCCAAAAGTCACCTCATTAACATAAACCCAGTTGTGGTAGAAAGGAACTTGTTATGAATAACAAGACACCCATTTCACCTTTATGACTCTGAAACATCTTCAGGAACTGAGGACAAGAGACCAAACATTATGACAAAAGATGCTCCCACTGCTCTTTGCACTCAGGAAATCCCAAGGGTTTTGGGAACTGAGCCAGGAACTATGGACGAAGACCAAAATACGTATTTATTATAAATCACACTATCACACGAGCCCAACCTTGGGTGCTGAGATTTTAGCTGTACAGTGGCTATACAATTTCAGAGTTTACTTACAGAATTAGAATGATTTTTTTTCCCTCCCCAAAGCCCCAGTACATGGTTGTATATCCTAGTTGTAAGCTGTTCTGGTTCTTCTATGTGAGTCGCCACCACTGACAACTGACATATAGATGGTGTGGTTCCATAACTGGGAAGCGAACCTGGGCCACTGAAGCAGTGAGAGCGCCGAACTTTAACCGTTACTAGGCCATCAGCGTTGGCTCTAGAACGATTTTTAAAAACATCTAGAGGAGGCTTTTGTGTAATTATTAACCAGAGATGACATTCGCAAATTCTGATAAAAATTTGACTCTCCAACTAATGTGACCATGTCTGCAGGAAATAGCGCCATACAGCCAGGGAGTGCTGGTTCTGTACAGAGGTAGCCATGGAACTCCTGGGGCCTGGTGTCACATATAAAGTACACCAGATCTTTGGCGTGCAAAGATTTCCTGGTCTTGGTTTCGCTAATTTTCATGTATCCATTCAAAGATCCGTGACACACGTAGTAATTTACAATTTTCAAGGGGCAGTGATTTTTCAATCTTGGGTGCTTGCAGCTGGGAGACAAGATGAACAGAGTCAACTGCTGGGCACTCCTATTTTCTTTTTTTTTTTTATTGATGTTTTAATGGTTTCTAACATTGTGAAATTTTGGGTTGTACATTTTTGTTTGTCCATCACCACATATATGACTCCCTTCACCCCTTGTGCCCACCCCCCACCCCCACTTCCCAGGTAACCACAGTCCAGTTTTCTCTGTCCATGTGTTGGTTTATATTCCACATATGAGTGAGATCATACAGTGTTTGTCTTTCTCTTTCTGGCTTATTTCACTTAACATAATACGCTCCAGGCCCATCCATGTTGTTGCAAATGGGACGATTTTGTCTTTTTTTATGGCTGAGTAGTATTCCATTGTATATATATACCACATTTTCTTAATCCAATCGTCAGTCGAGGGACACTTAGGTTGCTTCCACTTCTTGGCTATGGTGAATAATGCTGCAATGAACATAGGGGTGCATAAGCCTCTTTAGATTGTTGATTTCAGGTGCGTTGGATAGATTCCCAGTAGTGGGATGGCTGGATCATAGGGCATCTCTATTTTTAATTCTTTGAGGAATCTCCATACCGTTTTCCATAGAGGCTGCACCAATTTGCATTCCCACCAGCTGTGTATGAGGGTTCCCATTTCTCCACATCCTCTCCAACATTTGTTGTTTTTTGTCTTGGTGATTATAGCCATTCTAACGGGCGTGAGGTGGTATCTTAGTGTTGTTTTGATTTGCATTTCCCTGATGATTAGTGATGTTGAGCATCTTTTCATGTGCCTATTGGCCATCTGTATATCTTCCTTGGAGAAGTGTCTTGGGCACTCCTATTTTAATGTAGCTATTTTCTTAGGTCACACATTACCAGTGACTGGGATGCTCTTTGAAAGTTTCATGAAACTATACACTGTGATGGCATTGCCAATTCGGGGATACAGAAGGTATTCAGATACATCTCTCCAGAATGTCAAGGGTTTACTTATCAATACCCTAATAATTCACACATTTCTTTATCAGCATTGATTCTTAATGTTGACCTTGGTACTTTTTTTTTATTTCGGTAACATTGGTTTATAACATTGTATAAATTTCAGGTGTACATCATTATACTTCTATTTCTGCATAGATTACATCATGTTCACCACCCAAATACTAATTACAACCCATCACCACACACCTGTGCCTAATCATCCCTTTTGCCCTCCTTCTTCCCCCCTCCTTCCCCTCTGGTAACCATCAATGCAATCTCTGTCTCTATGTGTTTGTTTGTTGTTGCTTTTATCTTCTATTTATGAATGAGATCATACGGTATTTGACCTTCTCCCTCTGACTTATTTAGCTTAGCATAATACCCTCGATGTCCATCCATGTTGTCACAAATGGCTGGATTTCATTGTTTCTTAGGGCTGAGTAGTATTCCATTGTGTATATATACCACATCTTCTTCATATTTTTCCCTTGATGGGCACCTAGGTTGCTTCCAAGCCTTGGCTATTGTGAATAACGCTGCAATGAACATAGGGGTGCATGTATCTTTATGCATTCATGTTTTCATGTTCTTTGGATAAATACCCAGCAGTGGAATAGTTGGATCATATGGTAGTTCTATCTTTAATTTTTTGAGGAATCTCCATACTGCTTTCCATAGTGGCTGCACCAGTTTGCACACCCACCAGCAGTGTACAAGAGTTCCCTTCTCTCCACATCCTCTCCAACACTTGTTTCCTGTCTTGTTAATTATAGCCATTTTGACGGGTGTGAGGTGGTATCTCATTGTAGTTTTGATTTGCATTTTCCTGATAGTTAATGATGTTGAGGGCCGGTCCCGTGGCTTAGTGGTTAAGTGCGCGCGCTCTGCTGCCGGCGGCCCGGGTTCAGATCCCGGGCGCGCACAGACACACCGCTTCTCCGGCCATGCTGAGGCCTCGTCCCACATACAGCAACTAGAAGGCTATGCAACTATGACATACAACTATCTACTGGGGCTTTGGGGGGAAAAAAAAAATATTGGGCCAGCCCGGTGGCGAAAGAGGTTAAGTGCGCGCGCTCCGGTGTGGCGGCCCGGGGTTCGCCAGTTCGGATCCCAGGCGCGCACCGATGCACCACTTGTCAAGCCATGCTGTGGTGGTGTCCCATACAAAGTGGAGGAAGATGGGCACAGATATTAGCCCAGGGCCAGTCTTCCTCAGCAAAACAAAAAAAAAAAAAAAAGAGGAGGATTGGCAGATGTTAGCTGAGTGCCGATCTTCCTCACAAAAAAAAATTAAAAAAATAAATAAATAAAAATTATTAAAAAAAAAATGATGTTGAACATCTTTTCATGTGCCTCTTGGCCATGTGTATATCTTCTTTGGAGAAATGTCTGTTCAGGTCTTTTGCCCATTTTTAAATTGGGTTGTTAGTTTTTTTGTTGTTGAGATGTATGAGTTCTTTACATATTTTGGAGATTAACCCCTTATCAGATATATGGTTTGCAAATAACTTCTCTCAATTGTTAGGTTGTCTTTTCGTTTTGTTGATGGTAACTTTGGTACTCTCTGCAGTAGTCCTCTAAGTGACCGGCCTGGGAATCCTAGTTGAACATTCTGAATTGAGTTTAATCTGCCCCCGTTCTTGTTGAGTCTCTGGTAAAAAAAAAAAGGCTGTGCTTAAACCTGCTCTGACCGGAAAAGGGAGGCACCAGCGCTTTAGGGACTCTCAGAGCTGTCTGGCAGCAGGCGCTGTGCTAAGCACCTTGCATTGTTCTCTCCCGCAGGTCAGTATGTGTGGAAGTGAGGGAGGCACTATTATCACCTCCATTCTGGGGAGGGAGAGAGGCCACACAGCCTGGGACCAGCCAACAAAGATTTGAACCCAGGTGTGCCTGACTCCAGAGTTGTTAGGCACAGATCACCTTTGAAAGAATTGCCAACGCCCAGTCTTTCCTGGTCTCTGCTTCTAACAAGTCATAAATCTCTACCTGTCAGGGGCCTGAGGCCTGCAAAACTTATATGTATTCCTCTATTTGTTTAGTTTGTTTTTGTTTTGGGTTTTTTGTGTTGAGGAAGATTTGCCCTGAACTAACATCTGTTGCCAATCCTCCTCTTTTTGCTGAGGAAGATTGGCCCTGGGCTAACATCTGTGCCTGTCTCCCTCTACTTTTATATGTGGGACGCCTGCCACAGCATGGCTTGATAAGTGGTGCATAGGTCTGTGCCTGGGATCTGAACCTTTGAATCCTGGGCCGCTGAAGCGGAGCATGCGAACTTAACCCCTACACCACTGGGCTGGCCCCCCTCTATTTGTTTTTAATTGCTGCTGTAACAAATTACCACAAACTTAGTGGCTTTAAACAACAGTTCCTGCAGGTCAGAGATCTGCCGTGGCATGGCAGATCCTACACACAGGGTGTCGGTGGCTAAAATCAAGGTGCCCGCCAGGGCTGCCGTTCTCATCTGTGCTTCAGCGCCTTCTTCTGGGACTGCTGGTTGTTTGCAGAATTCATTTCTGCCTCTTGTTTTCCATGCAGCCCTCTCTACCTTCAAGCCAGCAATGGCACCTTGAGTCCTTGGAATCTGCCTCCACCTTCCTCTTCTGCTCATGAGATTACTCCCAGATACTATTCCTATTTTAGAAATCTTAATTACATCTACAAAGTCCCTTTTGCCAGGTAACATAACCTATTCGCAGGCAGAACAGCAGGAGACAGGTTGGAAGGTTGGGGGGGCCAAAATTCTGTCTCTCAGAACCTTGTGTATTACAGACCCCGAAACAAAACACCCCTCCCTTCAAAAATGCTTCAGGTACTCTGCCAGGTGTTCAACATGAATTAATTCCATATTTGTACATTAAGAAATGCTAGCTAACTAACTGGAAGGTTGTAGAAAAGCTGATTTTTACTGGGGGTGCATGGTCTTCAACTTTGACACATTTCAAGTTGACCCCCTCACTTGGGATTCCCTTACGAAACAAAAACCGTGATGTGGATGCTAATTATACCCCCTCCACCTCAATGTTCCCACCCTTCCAGTGTCTGGAAGTCCCCAGACTGATGACATCTTCACTCAGGGTGGTGGTGTGGACTGATACCGCAGCAATGTGGCTTACCCAAAAAGACAGACAAATAGAACATGCACAAAAAATACTCTGAAATTACTTTTAATCAAAGCTCTTTCTAAGCAGATCAAGAATCTTGCTTAAAATCTGATTCATGCCTCTGAGAAGCAAATATCCTTATTCAGCACATTCAGCCCTCCACTCAACTTAGCAGAGATCCCAGTGGAATCGTGTTTCACTAGATCACCAAACCTCTCAATCACCTAATATAATGACATGATCTGGACTAGCAACACTTTCTCTAACAAGAAACAACAGGACAAATAGAGAAAAAAACAGCAGGCAAATAAGGGCCATCCCATAGATGAATAATATGTGATAAAACAAATACAGTAAAAATATTACTTGTAGAATCTAGGTGGTATGTATAAGAACTATTCACTGTATAATTATTTTAACTTTTTTGCATGTTAAAAATTTTCACAATAAAACGTCAAAAAAGAACTATTGCACCATCAGCAAAATGAAAAGGCAACCTACTGAATGGGAGAAAATATTTGTAAACCATATATCCAACAAGGGGTTAATGTCCAAAATATATAAAGAACTCACACAACTCAATAGCAAAAAAAAAAAATCTGATTAAAAAATGGGCAGGAGGAAGCGGTTGGGTGCGCGCGCTCCGCTGCGGCGGCCCGGGGTTCGCTGGTTTGGATCCCGGGCGCGCACCGAAGTACTGCTTGGTAAGCCATGCTGTGGCGGCGTCCCATATAAAATGGAGGAAGATAGGCACCGATGTTAGCCCAGGGCCGTCTTCCTCAGCAAAAAAAGAGGAGGATTGGCGGATGTTAGCTCAG
Source organism: Diceros bicornis minor (assembly GCF_020826845.1). Lineage (NCBI taxonomy): Eukaryota > Metazoa > Chordata > Mammalia > Perissodactyla > Rhinocerotidae > Diceros > Diceros bicornis. The sequence goes on from NC_080780.1 coordinate 1,812,159, forward strand.
GGCTGATCTCCTCACAAAAAAAAAAAAAAAAAAAAAAAAAAAAAAAAAAAAATGGGCAGGAGGGTCCGGCCTGGTGACATAGTGGTTAAGTTCACATGCTCCACTTCAATGGCCCAGGGTTTGCAGGTTCGAATCCGAGGCCATGCTGTGGTGGTATCCCACATACAAAATAGAAAATAGAGGAAGATGGGCACAGATGTCAGCTCAGGGCCAATCCTCTTCATTAAAAAAAAAAAAGGGCAGAAGATCTGAATAGACATTTTTTTGGCTCAACATCACTAACCATCAGGGAAATGCCAATCAAACCACAATGAGAGGGAGCAGGCCCAGTGGTGTAGTGGTTAAGTTCACGTGCTCTGCTTTGGTGGCCCAGGGTTCACAGGTTCGGATCAGGGGTGCAGACCTACGCACCACTTATCAAACCATGCTGTGGCAGGTGTCCCACATACAAAGTAGAGGAAGATGGGCACAGATGTTAGCCCAGGGCCAATCTTCCTCAGCAAAAAGAGGATCGGCAACACATGTTAGCTCAGGGCTAATCTTCCTCACCAACCCCCCTCCAAAAAAAACCCCACAATGAGATATCACCTTGCACCCGTTAGAATGGCTGTCATCAAAAAAGACAAGAGATAAGTTTTGGCAAGGATGTGGAGGAAAGGGAACCCTGTGCACTGTTGGTGGGAATGTAAATTGGTGCAGCCGCTATGGAAAAAAGTATGGAGGTTCCTCAAAAAGTTAAAAATAGAGCTACCATGTGATCCAGCAATTCCACTTCTGGGTATTCATCCTAAGAAAACAAAAGATATTTCCCCCCCATACTGAAGCATTATTTACAACAGCCATGATATGGAAACAACCTAAATGTGCATTGACAGATGAATGGACAAAGAAAATGTGATCCAGGGACCAGCCTGGCGGCGCAAGGGGTTAAGTGTGCACGTTCTGCTGCGGCAGCCTGGAGTTCGAAGGTTCGGATCCTGGGCATGCACTGACGCATCGCTTGTCAGGCCATGCACGCTGTGGTGGCATCCCATATAAAGTAGAGGAAGATGGGCACAGATGTTAGCTCAGAGCCAGTCTTCCTCAGCAAAAAAAGAAGAGGATTAGCGTCGGACGTTACCTCAGGGCTGCTCTTCTTCACAAAAAAAAGAAAATGTGATAGACATATATAAGGTAATACTATTCCAGCCATAAAAAAGAATGAAATCTTGCCATTCGCCACAATGTGAATGGACCTTGAGGGCATTATGCTAAGTGAAATAAGGCAGACAAAGACAAATACTGTATGGTCTCACTTATATGTGGGAATCTAAAAAAAAACCCAAAAACCAAGCTCATAGATAAAGAGAACAAATTGGTGGTTACCAGAGGCTGGGGATAGGGGGTTGACAAAAGTGGTGAAGGCAGTCAAAAAGTACAAACTTCCAGCTATAAAATAAATAAGTCATTGGGATGTAATGTACACCATGGTGACTACAGTTAATAATACTGTATTGCATATTTGAAAGTTGCTAAGAAAGTAGATCTTAAATGTTCTCATCACAAGAAAGAAAATTCTGTAATTACATATGGTGACAGATAACTAGGCTCACTATGGTGATATTTTGCAATATATACAAATATCAAATCATTATGTTGTATACCTGAAACTAATATAATGTTGTATGTCAATTATACCTTAGTAATAATAACAAAATATTACAATAAATTCAACCATAGGCACCAAAGCCAATAGTATAGCATTGCTCATTCCCACTTCAAATCAGATACTCTCCAGGCCATTTGTCTTTTAACTCCCCAGGTAAATGTCATTTTTCATTCTTAAGACACTATTCATGTTGCTTCTCTACACCCAACTTTTCTTAATGCAACCCATTCTTCCAGGCCCAGTTCTACCCTCTATTTCTTAAAAAAAAATCCTCTCCTTTGACATGCTACTGCACACCTCTGTGCTGTGCTATTTAAAATACTGGTCTGGAATTATTTTTAAAAATTTTAGGTGTTAAAGTAGTTATGGTGGATCTTTTCTTTTCTAATATAAAAAAACCTCTTTTTAAAGAAAAACTTTGGTACTATATTACTATATTAAGGTACTATAGATGATATGATGGCTGGGCCATGCTTTAAAGCAAGCCAGTGGGAGGAAGGGGTGGCATACAGATGAACCAAGATGTACCATCTGTGGGGTGAGCCCCAGAGCACAGGGCCAAGTTGCTAGACTTTTTAATCCATTAGACAACAAAAGAAAAATACAATCCTGGAAACACAGCATGTAGTCAAATAACTATACTACCTAAAGGATAGATATTTAAAACAATTATCTACGGGCTGGCCTGGTGGCATAGTGGTTAGGTTCACACCCTCTGCTTCAGTGGCCCAGAGTTCACAGATTTGGATCCTGGGCACAGACCTATGCACCACTCATCAAGCCATAGTGTGGCAGCATCCCCTATGCAAAACAGAAGATGGGCACAGGGCCGGCCTCGTGGCTTAGTGGTTGAGTGCGCGAGCTCCGCTGCTGGCAGCCCAGGTTCGGATCCCGGGCGTGCACCGACGCACTGCTTCTCCGGCCATGCTGAGGCCGCGTCCCACATACAGCAACTAGAAGGCTGTGCAACTATGACATACAACTATCTACTGGGGCTTTGGGGGGAAAAAAAACAAAAAACAAAAAAAGATGGGCACAGATGTTAGCTCAGGGCCAATCTTCCTCACCAAAAAAAAAAAAAAAAACAAAAGCAATTATCTAGAAAATTCTAGTAAAAGACCCTATTCTCTGTTGATTATTTTGCCTTTTCTATTGCTACTTTGGTTTCTGAAAACTACTAAAACATCACACAAGGATAACTGTGGGTCTTCTCAATATGAAACTTGTTCAAAATATGTGCCAAGATAATTCAATCAAAATTTGAAATTTTCTTCTCGTCCTGTTTTGTAAATCAAAGAGCAACAGTTCTTTATATAATTCCAGATGGAGAGGAATGATAGGATATCACCCATTGGCAACCCCCAATGGACTCTCGGATCTGGGCAATGATCATTAATGGTAGCTAAAACACTTAGGGGAAAAGCTGAGAGAATTTGATAATGGATGGAGTGGGCTGGCAGCATCCAAACCTACCATCAGTCTTAACATTACAAGATTAGAGACAGGCAGGCATTAGGTGCTCCCTGATGTGACACAATAGAAAGTTTACAATACCACCTATGAATTATTTTTGTGAAAAAGCAAAACAGAACAAAAACAACCCCTCTACACTTGTCAGCTCATAGGAAATATAGGGGACAGAGAAAAGCTGTTAAAAACCATTAGGATGCATTCAGTAAAATCCATACTTGGAGACAATTCTATAGGACAAACAACTCAGTTTCTTCAAAAATTAAATTACAAGAAAAACAAAAAAGGAAGGAAGAGAAACCTATAGATTAAAAAGAAACTTACGTGATATCAATAAAATTTAAGATACAGATCTTGTCTAGATCCTAATTCAAACAAAGCAACTGTAAAAAACTGAGACAATCAGGGAAACTTCAATACTGACTGGATATTTGATATTTATAAAACGTGTCAGCTATCTTAAGACAATGGTATTGTAGTTACGGGCTAAAAAGTGTCCCATCTTTAGAGACACACTCTGAAGTAAGTAGACACGAACATAAGTCATGCCGGAACAGGAATCAAACCAATCCCTTGGGAGAAGGGCTCAGGTGGGGATACAGGTAAAACAAAACTGACCACAGGATAACTGCTGAAGTTGGAGGATGAGTACACGGGGGTTCATTACACTGTTCTCTTTATTTTTCTGTATTTTTGAAAATTTCCATAATAAAATATGTTTTTAAAATGAGAGTTTTGTTTTGATAGTGTTGTATTATAAAACATTAAAAATTTTCCTTTTTTAATGAAGACTTCCTGGCAGAAAAATAGAGTTTTCTGATGGACCATTAACTAGTACATTAACTTAAATCTTAAAACAGTTACTTAGAAACTGACAAAGAAAAAAAATTTTTAATATACTGTACAAATTACTGACTGTTACTGTATCAATAAAATACCAAGAAAAGTTGTAATTTTAAGCCAAAAGCAGACAACTTTGATAAATTTAACTTCAATTCTAGGTAAAAGTATGGCCTCTGGAGTCAGCCAAATCTAGGTTTGTATCCTAGATCTGCCATTTTCTATCTACTAGATAAATGTTTTCTGGCAAATAACTTCTCTGAGCCTCAGATTCCACATCTTTAAAGTGGGGGTAATAAAATTTCTTGATCAGTAAAGCAGTTACCACAGGGCTTGCCACACAGCAAGTCCTCAGTAAATAATTAGAATAATTCCACTATACTATTTCATGAATTCTAAATGCACGTTTTCATATTCTAACATCTCTGAAATCGGGATATATCTCATAACTGATGGTATATCATAATTTAATTGGCAGAGTTTTTCATTCTTTAGTGGCATGTAAAATACTGATGCATACTATAAATAGATAGCATCTAAGATTCAATACAATATGGTATCAATCATGGTAAAGCTATATTTCCAATTTCTGTTTTAAGATTATTCTGAATATATAAGTGATTTGAAACTTAAAAATTTCAAAGTATGAGCAAAATATTTCCAACACATCACAAACAGAACAGTTTTGAGACAAATTATTTTTGTAAAAAATGGTTTATCAACTCCATTTTTGTATAAAACACATGGGAGAAATCTAGCCAATCAACACACAACTGTTGCCGCACGAAAAGGTACTTTTATCAAACTTCGAGTCTAAGAACGTACAAATGTTTCTTTTATGATGTCTACAGTAATTGTCTATGCTTTTCCATTTAACTGTTTTAAAAATTCCACATATCCCCATTATTTCTTGTCTCAGTTACAGTACAATGACGGGGAGGAAGAGGGTTGGTTAAAACACCTCTCTAAGCAGTTTTCTGCTGTCCCTTCTTTCCAATTAGAGACTTGTGGATGTGAGGGATCACACCTAGAATGAAATGAAAAGAAACAGTATTATTAAAAAAAACTTTAAGCTGGCTATATCTTATACTTCAGTGCCTCGACCAAAAGGAGCAATCATACAAAGAATGAAATTTACTGAAGTCCCCTTTCACATTCCCATCCTGTTAAAGTATCTACGCCAAGGGCTCCCCCTTCTCAGGGTTTGACATCCCCTCTAACACTGTCTGCAAAATGGTGTGATTTAATGAGTTTTGGAGAAGAGTAACCATAGCTTTCAAGAGGTTCTCCAAAGGTGATCCAAAAAGGATTAAGAACCACCAACTTATATCTTACCTTCACTGATCCTGACTCATTTGATGATCTCAGCTCTGACTTACAAAGGCATCATATTAAGCAATTTCTCAAGATTTTTCAAATATATATTGAGGAAGATTGGCCCTCAGCTAACATCTGTTGCCAATCTTCCTCTTTTTTTTTTTCTTTTTTCTCCCCAAAGCCCCCAGTATATAGTTGTATATCTTAGTTGTAGGTCCTTCTAGTTCTTCTACGTGGGACGCCGCCTCAGTGTGGCTTGATGAGCAGTGAGTAGGTCCTCGCTCAGGATCTGAACTGGTGAATTGTGGGCCGCCAAGAACGCACGAACTTAACCACTGCACCACTGAGCCGGCCTCTCATTTTTTAAATATAGTTTAAAGGGTATGGGAAATATTTTAAACACCAAGTTTTAAATATCATATATATATATATATAGGGCCGGCCCCGTGGCTCGGCGGTTGAGTGAGCGCGCTCCGCTGCTGGCGGCCCGGGGTTTGGATCCCAGGTGCACACCGACACACTGCTTCTCCGGCCATGCTGAGGCCGCGTCCCACCTGCAGCAACTAGAAGGATGTGCAGCTATGACATACAACTATCTACTGGGGCTTTGGGGGGAAAAAAACAAATAAATAAAATCTTTTAAATAAATAAATAAATAAATAAATAAATATCATATATGAAATTTAAATAAAGAACTTGGTAAAATAAAAATAGTATTGTATATGGCTACAAGGAAAAGAAATATTTATTCAGATCATAATGAAAAGAAGCCTAGAATTGTAATAGCTTTAACACTTACGGAATTTAAGTTTATATGTTTTATAGTTGGCTATTCAAATGCACTGGATCACTGATCTGAATTATATATTAATTAGAAAGGCCAATAGCAATCTAGGTTGAAGAGGTAAAATACATACCACCCCCAGCTATGGTAGCCTTGATAAGAGAATCCAACTCTTCATCACCACGGATCGCAAGCTGCAAGTGACGCGGAGTGATCCGCTTTACTTTAAGATCCTTGGAAGCATTACCTGCCAGCTCCAGCACCTACAAGGCATCCATGAGAGCACATCAAACAAAGGGTGAAGTGTTTAAGGATCTGGTGTAGACTTATAATTATAGGTAAAAAGATCACTATAGCATCTGTACACAAAAACCACAAAATACATAAACCAGTAACATGTTTCTTTTTAGTATTTCTATAAAGCTTTTATAAGCTCTCATTACTTCATTTGACCCTTTCATATTCATTCTCTGCAAGAGAGCTAGAAACTTGAGTAAAAACCTAAAAATCTACCTCCACAGAAAGAAAGACAAGGGATAATACTATCCCTTAGCCAAGATTCTAAATGTGAACATCTAGAAAAATCATGTATTTCAATATATACGTGTAGTCTATTTTTGCAAGCCCTTGATGGCTGGAATTTATTTTAGTACTGGTAGAAAAGTTTAAAAATACACTTAAAATAATTTCTTATGCAGAGTTTTTAACGTCATTGGGCCCTATAATCTGTAGGCAATAAGCCAAAAGTCCTAATGGGAATTTTCAGTTAGATGAATTTCAAGGTCCCAGCTGGCCATAAAACTGCATTTTTAATTTGTTTTTTGCCTCCATAGACTATACTGGCATTATAAAACCTTTGATGGAAGTAATACAAAAATAACTCCACAGAGCCTCCTCACTTAGAGCAGTGGGAAGCCTCAGTGTACATCTGAGGCAACTGGTCCGCTTTAAAAACCACCAGTACCCTGCTTTATTCTCCCCTGGGCCTCTGGTCTGGGGTGAAGCCTGGCACCAGTATTTTCTGAAAGCTCCCCAAATGATCCCAGTGTGAAGCCAAGGCTGAAAAGTGATTACCCTGACCTTAGATTTCAGTATTTTCTTTACCTCTGCTAATGACTAAAACCCCCAACTTAAATATCTGAAAATATGTTGACTGCTTCTATATATATATATATATATATATATATATATATATATATATGTTTATTATCTAATCTTAACCTAAAAAATTATAATGAAAGTTCCCAAGAATAAAGAAAACAGGAGTTTAGATGAGACGAACATTGTGAGCCAGAAGACTATGCCTCCATACAAGTGAACAAAATGAGTACCTTTCTGAAGAGTCTACAGCTAAAAATAAAAACCGGTGTTAAGACTGATAAGGAAGAAAGGGAAAAGACGTTCTCAATGAGTACCATGTTGCCAACACAAAATCCCTGGCTCATGACATAACAAAGCTGAAACTGTCCATAATTCAATGTTAAATCTCCAATGGCACACAAATGACTTGGTGAGATTAATGAAATGACAGCAATGATAATTAACACGCAGGTTAAATCTAAATCTTTTAGCCTAGCTCTCAATCATATCTTTCCTGAGTGGAACCTTCCCTTTGTTTCTATTAGGTTGGCTATCTCTTCCACTTGACTTTTTTTTTTTTTTTTTCTGAGGAAGATCAGCCCTGAGCTAACATCCGTGCTAATCCTCCTCTTTTTGCTGAGGAAGACCGGCTCTGAGCTAACATCTACTGCCAATCCTCCTCCTTTTTCTCCCCAAAGCCCCAGTAGATAGTTGTATGTCATAGTTGCACATCCTGCTAGTTGCTGCAGGTGGGACGCCGCCTCAGCATGGCTGGAGAAGCAGCGCGTCAGTGCGCGCCTGGGATCCAAACCCGGGCCGCCAGTAGCGGAGGGTGCGCAGTTAACCACTAAGTCATGGGGCCGGCGCTCCACTTGACTTGTTTACTACTCAAATTACTTCTCTGGCTTGGAATGTAGTTGAAGGAGTTGCATGGCTTCCCATTTGATTTCCTTAAGAGGGGTAGGGATGGAGGAAGTGATGGTTCATGATCCAAGAATTACGAACTCCTGCCTAATTAACTTCTCTTCCTGAAACGTCAAACTGAGCAAGATACATTTTATGCATATAATAATGCAGACAACCAGAAGGACTGATTAAGTCTTCTAACAAATTTCATATCATCATATTTGCGATTTTTTTTTAATGTATCATCACACTGGCAAAACCTTATCCCATCCCAAATCTTCATTCACTAAGAGGTTATCCTGTAACTTCACAAATATCACCTATTGATTATACACATACTCAGAGTTCACTTAATTAGTAGTACAGTATTTAAATTATTTTACGCTCCTTTGTCATGTCACTTAAAAACCTGGATTGTTGACACTTGCTTAACTTTAAAAATCGGTACGCCAAGGTTCTTTTTGACACTGGTACTGGGTAATAGGCTGATAAGACACATCTAAAACTGCTATTAAAGAAATCAATGAGCCTATGTATCTTTTTTGTTTCAAACCCATATTTCATGGGTTTCAGCCATTAACGGTCTAGCACACCTTTTAGATTCCCGTATATAACAGACATTTTCCCCACAAACCTCAGCAGTGAGATACTCCAGAATTGCAGCACTATACACTGCAGCAGTGGCACCGACCCTTCCGTGGCTCGTGGTACGAGTCTTCAAATGTCTGTGGATGCGGCCCACAGGAAACTGAAAGAGAGACCGTCCAAATGGGAAGCATTTAGAGTCTTAACATCACATTAACGAGTGTAATCAAAGGCTGAATAATACGAGTAAAGCATGAAATAAAAAATTTGGTTACACATATTAGAAACTAAACCTATTTGGCAATTAAGAGTTCCTAGGGCCTGTGTGTTACATCCTAGTAATCAGCCCAAAATCTTCATGCCTGCTTTTACCCTCCCGAGAGAGACTAAAAGTTAAAAAAACAAGAACCACCACAGGGTTTTATGAAATAGTTTCTCCATAATGTGGAGGGTCATTATAAAATGAAGAGAAACTATGCTGTGCAGGCATCAACTGCATATCCCACATGGCCTAATAATTGTACTCGTATTGAATTCCTTCACATAATAGCCTTATGCGACTTTGAACCTCCACCACCTTCCTTGGACCCCAACTCCATTCTTCTTTCCTCAGTTTCAAGAGGTGATCTGATAGCTAAGAAAAACCAACACGGGTCTGGCCCCGCGGCATAGTGGTTAAGTGCGTGAGCTCCGCTGCTGGCGGCCCGGGTTCGGATGCTGGGCGCGCAGCGATGCACCGCTTGTCAGGCCATGCTGTGGCAGCGTCTCATATAAAGTGGAGGAAGATGGGCATGGATGTTAGCCCAGGGCCAGTCTTCCTCAGCAAAAAAAAAAAAAAAAAAAAAAAAGAGGAGGATTGGCAGATGTTAGCATAGGGCTGATATTCCTCACCAAAAAAAAAAAGAAGGAAAACCAACACTATTCTCTCCTTATGACTCTTTTTTTTTTTTTAATTTTATTTATTTATTTTTTCCCCCAAAGCCCCAGTAGATAGTTATATGTCATAGCTGCACATCCTTCTAGTTGCTGTATGTGGGACGCGGCCTCAGCATGGCCGGAGAAGCAGTGCGTCGGTGCGCACCCGGGATCCGAAGCTGGGCCACCAGCAGCAGAGCACGCGCACTTAACCGCTAAGCCACGGGGCCGGCCCCTCATTATGACTCTTTCTACTTTCTGAGAATAGGTACTTTCTCATTTCCAAGGTATCCTAATCCCACTTGTCTGTGCCTTTGACTCTCCCCCACCAACTTTCTTACAGACCTTCCTCACCCTGTTACTGCTCCACCATTTCAACAGCTCCAATAACTTCCTTTCCATTGGCTCCCTTCCTTCTGCACCCTTCACTTAAAACTTCTTCACATCTCTATGGCAACTGCTTCCAGTTACAGTCTGGATATATCCTTTCCAAAGGCAAAACTTAAAACTCTTCCTTTATTTTCACCCAATCCAAACTTGGTTTCTGTCTTTTTTTTTTTTGCTGAGGAAGATTTGCTCTGAGCTAACATCTGTGCCAGTCTTCCTCCATTTTGTATGTGAGTCACTGCCACAGCATGGCCACCGATGAGTGATATAGGTACGCACCTGGGAACTGAACCTGGGCTATGGAAGCAGAGTGTACTGAACCTAACCATTAGGCCATGGGGCTGGCCTCAAACTTGGCTTCTGTCAAACACCATTCTTAAAGGCCAGCGGTGACATTTTTTTTTTTTTTGGTGAGGAGATCAGCCCTGTGCTAACATCTGCCAATCCTCCTCTTTTTTTGCTGAGGAAGACTGGCCCTGGGCTAACATCCATGCCCATCTTCCTCCACTTTATATGGGACGCCGCCACAGCATGGCTTGACAAGCAGTGCGACAGTGCGTGCCTGGGATCCAATCCTGCGAACCCCGGGGCCGCCACAGCAGAGGGCGCGCACTTAACTGCTTGCGCCACCGGGCAGGCCTGGAGCAGTGACATTTTAATTATGAATCTATTAGCCACTTCTAGATCGCATCCTTAAGGAGAAAAGGCATGATTTTTGTTGTTGTTGTTTATATTCCTCCTCTAAGTAATTCTAAGCTCCCTAAGAGCAGGATCCACGCCTTACTCCCTCTCTGCATCCTCAGTGACTGGCATGCTGTCTGACATACAGAAGGACCTCAAAAACCATTTCTTTTTAGGCTGCAGAGATTACAAAGAGTTCTAATACCAACTCTGATTACTCTTCAGTCTTCTCTTTCCCTGACTCAAATACCACGTGTTTCTGAGGGGTCCACCAATGTCCTTTCGTTTCTTTCTCATGCTCTAGTTAGGAAACTCATCCATAGCATGAACTACCAATTGTACATAAATGATGTTAAATTTGTAATTCTTTCAATCACCTCTCTAGGAAAGCTGGACTCAAATCTACAACTTCTGGACATCTTCACATGGATGTTTTGGTGAAACTTCAAAATGACTCCACTGAAATTTATCATCTCATAACTTGCCCCTACTACAAACTCCTCTGTCCCTTAGGTTCTAAGCCTTAGAGAAACCTTTCTTTGACTTTCCTCTCAACCCTATATCTCTCCTCCCACTTTTTGGGAGTGCATACATGCCTTCTATTCCTTTCATCTCACCCTAGTTCAAGCATGTATTACCTTATTCCTAAACTACTGCAACAGCCTCCATCTGTCTTCCATCTCCCACTTCAAATTAAGGACATTTCAAATAAATTCTAATTGAGATTTACACGATGTTCTAAAATATAGAATGTACCCATCAAATCTAAGTGCCTGTCCCCCTTCCTTCAGTACCACCTGGATCACATCATCCGCTTGCTCAAAAACTTTCAATGGCTCACCACTGCCAAGAGGATAAAATCCAAACCTTACAGCCTGGCCTTTAAACTTTCACGTTTAAAAAGTCTCTCTTACACATAGGGAATAATTCTTATCCAGAAAATTTTGAGTTTGTGGTTTAAATTTGTAAATATATGAAATTTGAAAATATTTAGCGTTTCGAGCATATCACTCAGTCTAAAACTGAAGCTATTGGGGAAATATTCAGAGAACCAATGGTTAGTTCATTATTCTACTCAAAATACTACCTCATTCTGAAAGTTAACGTACCACCACAAACACCTTCTTCAAAAGAAAAACCACAGCATACTCACTTCCATATGATACAATTTATATAAGAACCAGAAACATAATTATAATCTAGAAATAATAGATTTTAAGAGAGAAAAATCACCAAATTCATTTAAGATCTTTCCACAATTTGTTCTCATTTGGAAGAAGAGAATCCAAATTAAAAGTTGCTTTACGATTTAAATTTTGACCAAGTAATCTCATTATTAAAGATCAACAGACCAAGTACATTTTTGTAATTTACGAAACATCTATGGATCATGAATTACAAGAGTAAAGAAAATAAAATAATGAATTACGACAGCATGAATACATTACCTGTAGCCCAGCTCTCTGTGAGCGAGACACTGCCTTAGCTTTGGCCTTCCCACTGTCCTTTCCAGCTTTGCCTCCAGCCTAAGGGAAAAAAAGCTCCAGATGAAGAGTTGAAAATGGTATTTCAAAAATATTCAGAAAACAAAATTTCTCCTAGTTTTACTTTAGGTAGTTAAAATCTGGGTGATTTCCTTCCTCAATTTTAAATATACATGTGTTATATCACCATTTGTTAATTTATATAAAAATGAGGTCAAAACTTAAATATTTATTTAAAATGAGGTTTCTAAAAAAACTTGAACATTTCTCAAATTTCAGACTGAAGAATCTTCATCAAGTCAATATAACTTTTATGCTGGAAATATTTCATAATGAAATTATTTATTTATTTATTTTTTATTTTTTGTGAGGAAGATCAGCCCTGAGCTAACATCCATGCCAATCTTCCTCTTTTTGCTGAGGAAGACTGGCCCTGGGCTAACATCTATTGCCAATCCTCCTCCATTTTTTTCCCCCTTTTTCTCCCCGAAGCCCCAGTAGGTAGTTGTATGTCACAGCTGCATATCCTTCTAGTTGCTGTACGTGGGACGTGGCCTCAGCACGACCTGACAAGCGGTGCATTGGTGAGTGCCCTGGATCTGAACCTGGGCCACCAGTAGCAGAGCGTGCACACTTAAGCGCTAAGCCACGGGGCTGGCCCCTGAAATATATATATATATATATATATATATATATATATATATATATATATATATATTTTTTTTTTTTTTGGTGAGGAAGATCGGCCCTGAGCTAATATCTGCCAATCCTCCTCTTTTTGCTGAGGAAGACTGGCCCTGGGCTAACATCCATGCCCATCTTCCTCCACTTTATATGGGACGCCGCCACAGCATGGCTTGACAAGCGGTATGTTGGTACACACCCGGGATCCGAACCAGCGAACCCTGGGCTGCTGCAGCGGAGTGCGCGCACTTAACCACTGTGCCACCAGGCCGGCCCCTGAAATAATTTTTTTAAATGTCAACATATATCACTTCCACAGAAATATTCACAACTTAGCTCTCTGGGAGAAAAAAAAAAGCACCTTAAAAAAAAAAAATAAACAGAATTATCCTATGATCCAGCAATTCCACCTCTAGGTATATACCCAAAGAACTGAAAGCAGGGACTCGAACAGATATTTGTACACCCATGTTCATAACAGCATTAGTCACAATAGCCAAAAGATGGAAATAGCTCAAGTGTCCATTGATGTATAAATGGATAAACAAAATGCTGTGTATACATACAATGGAATAGTATTCAGCCATAAAAAAGAAGGAAATTCTTGATTCTTGCTACAGTATGAATAAACCTTGAAGACATTATGCTAAGTGAAATAAGTCTGTCACAAAAGAACAAACATTGTATGATTCCATTTATATGAGGTACGTAGTCAAAATTATGGAGATAGAAAGTAGAATGGCGGCTGCCAGAGGCTGAGGACAGGGGTGGAATGGAGAATCATTGTTTAATGGGTACAGAGTTTCAGTATGGGAAGATGAACAAGTTCTGGAGATGATTGGCAGTAATGGTTTCACAACAATGTTAATGTACTTAATGCCACTGAATTGTACACTTAAAAACAGCCAAAATGGGCAATTTTATATATACTTTACAATTAAAAAAAAAAAAAAGACCTTCAAACTTATACTAAAGGGGTTAAACAAATACTACTTCAAGTGACAGAAAATAAATACTTCTCACATAATCTTAATGTTTACTAACAGGTATATAAATGCAATGGAATATTATGCAGCCATCTCAGCAAATCAAGTACAGATATGTGCCGATAAAGAAAATCCACAAAACATATTTCTTTGTGAAAACGGCAAAGTATATGCAAGAGGAATGAACTTTTGTTTATATAAAAATGGGGTATTATAGAGTGTGTGTACACATACATTTCTAGAAGGTGACACAATAAGGTAAAAAAGTTATTTGTCTCTAGGGAGAGAACACTGAGGATCTGAACTGAGAGGGAAACCAATGTTCTCTTTTGGACAGTTTCTTTTACCATTTAAATCTATTATTTTTTCACTGTAAACAAAAGAAAAACCTAATTAAACAAAGAAATCAGTTTCCAAGATTGGCTAGCTGTTTGAAGATCTATATTTTTGAAGTAGAGAATAAAATGTGAAATGGCAATCCCCTCTATAATGCTTTCCTTAAAAATTTTTTTAGGGGGTTGGCGGGTGGCGTATCAGTTAAGTTCGCACACTCCCCTTTGGCGGCCTGGAGTTCGCTGGTTCGGACCCTGGGTGTGGAGCTACTCACCACTCATCAAGCCATGCTAAGGCGCCATTCTACATAGAAGAACCAGAAAGACCTACAACTAGGATTTACAACTATGTACTGGGGCTTTGGGGAGAAAAAAAAAGAAAAAGAGGAAGACTGGCAACAGATCTTAGCTCAGGGCCAATCTTCCTAAAAAAAAAAAACCACTTTTTTTAAGTTACAAGGTATATAGTCTCCTAATTGCATGTCTCAGTTGACTTAACGTTTATCTCCCAAAATCATATAAAAAAACCTAAAGGCCTTGGCAGGCATTAGGAGCAGGAAAAAAATCTAAGAACTAATTCATATCTCTCTCTTTTTTTTTTTTTTGTGAGGAAGATCAGCCCTGAGCTAACGTCCATGCCAATCCTCCTCTTTTTGCTGAGGAAGACCGGCCCTGAGCTAACATCTATTGCCAATTGTTTTCCCCAAAGCCGCAGTAGATAGTTGTATGTCATAGTCGCACATCCTTCTAGTTGCTGTTATGTGGGATGCAGCCTCAGCATGGCCGGAGAAGCGGTGCATCGGTGCGCGCGCGGGATCGGAACCCGGGCCGCCAGTAGCAGAGCGCCGGCACTTAACCGCTAAGCCACCCGGCCGGCCCCTCATATCTCTTTCTTACATTTAACAATTTAGCAAGAGAGACTGATTTCAGTTTAACAGAGAGAACTGAGAATCTCTAGATTTCCACTAGGATGCCTCATATATTTTAAGAATTTCTGACCATATTGCTATACAAGAAAAAGATATTGCATAATTTTCTGGTATCTGAGGTCTGCTCAAGTAACAATATATTCTCACTTATTCCTCAAATAAAGAAATCTTTTCAGCTGTATTTGTTCTGGTATAAAACATTAAAAAAAACCTCTCAATTGGTGCATGAGTCTAAAATTATAATCATTGTGTCTCTATGACTGCATTATAAAATAAGAACTAGTTATCAATTAAAAGCCACCAACCGCAAAACTCATCAGGCTTCCCAATTTACTCTTCTTAGGCAATTTTATCCCTACTGTTTCAAATCCATCGCATTTGCTGTTTTATCTATTTGCTTTTTAAGGAAGGAGACATGAAATCAGTTTCTAAAAACCTCAATATATCAAATGACTATTTCCAAGGAGACTCCAGGTACATTACTTATACTTAATAAAAACAAACTTTTATGGTATCAAGTCTGTGTGAATATGAAACTGTACAGTAAATGAATAATTATTTTCTTTTCGTAACTCCCTCAAAACTGTGCATACTCTCCCCACTTTGCAGATTCACTTTAACATATTCGATGGCTGACTCAGAAACTAAATACAAGTACTATAAAATTTTTAATTCTAAGAACTGAATTAGTATTAACCTGGGTTGAGTATCTTGGTAGAAAATATACCTATGGAGAGAACTGGGGTACTTTTCATACAGAACAACTTGAAAACTGGATACCAAGGTACTTTCATACTAGTTTAATAGACACATGCTCACTTCCCCTCACGTTGAAAATCTTAAAAACAAGAACGAAATCTCGATGCCTCCTGCATTTTTAGCTTACTCGGACGCGTACGTATTTTTCGCCACTGGTAAAAAGAGACCCCGTATATAACGTATCGCTAGACAATAAGTGAGCGACACCTTAAAAACCAGCAAGGATCATGCAAATCATCAGCTCGAGCAAACCAGGCTACAGAGTCGATGTCAGTGGTACAGACACCGCACAGTAATCGCACTACAGGTTACAGAGACCGGCGCGCTCGTCCCTAAGCGCTGGCCCAGGTCTGAGATGTGAGACTGTCACATCTCCACCATCCCTGTGTGGTTCAAGCGCCGGGCTCCTCGTCCACACCGCCCGCCCGCGGCAGGAGGGCGCTCGGGCTGGGCACCGCGCTTCGCCACCTCCCACTTGGGCCCCCTCTCCTCCTCGCAACTTTCCAAGGGGCCAAGCTCTTGCTCTCACGTTTCCGAAACGCCGCACTTTTCTTCCCGAGCTCTGCGTCTCAGGACCAAACCCCGCACAATTCAGAACTCAAAGTCGGTCGCAAGGGCCGCGGAGGAGCTCCCGTGCCGTCAGGGCCGCGCCGGCCTCGGCCTGCTCCCCTCGCTTCGCCCGGGTGCCACAGCAGGCGAGGCCGGGACCGCAGCGGCCCCGCCGTCACCGCCGCCGTCACCGCCCGACGCCCGCCCCGCCGTCACCGTCGCCGCCTCACGCCCGCCCCTCCTCACACCCGCCGCCTCAACAGGTAGCAGCGCCGCCTGGCCATTGCTGCCCTCCTGCCCCCGCCACCCAGCCGTCCTCACCATGGTCTCGGCCGCTCCCGCCCTCACTCCCGCCGAGCCGCTGCCGCCGCTCCGCAGCACCGACCGCCGCCGCCGGAGCCGGGACAATAACCGGGGCCCGCCTCGCACCGTCCCGACCAATGCCTGCTCGCCTTGCTCGTTTGAACCCCGGAGGCCGCCCAATCGCGCGCCTCCTTCTAGCCAGACCCCGCCTCCCCGGCCCCTCCCCCCTAACGGCTGTTTGTTTTTGCACACGGCACTCGGAGGCGGGGCCTCCAGCCCCAACACGGACGCGCCTGTGCGCGAGCGGGGGCGGGGCCACGCTCCGCATTCCACCTGTCTTCAAGGCCAGGGCCTGATGAACGGAGGGACCGGCCAATGAGGGTAGACGGCTGGTGGAAATCAGCCAATGAGATCATCGCCCGCGAGCCAGTGAGGCGGGCCTCTGGGAACGACAGCGGGATTAGCCAATGGAGAGACCAGTGGAGGCGGTGATAGCTTTCCCGCCCGTTGTCGGCGTTGGCTTTCCAGGTTCTGAGAACTGTTTAGAGGGAAAGGGCTGTGGGGTCGCTTCTCGCGGCGTCTTGCCACAGACTCTGAGGAGTCTTTCGTGCTAGCGGGAACTCGTATGTGTCGGGCACTCTTCCCGGGGCAGCGGCTCTTCTCCTCAGCGCCATTCCGCCGGCGTCAGGTTAGCCGTGACGACGCGCAGCGACAAGGGAGAGAAGCTCGGAAATGGGGTCGGTGTCCCCGCGGCCGCTGCGAAGCTGAGGGACTGCGCGAAGGCGGGCGCGGCAGGCGCTCGGGGGCCATGTCCGCCCACGGCAGCTTCCGGAGGCGGGTCCGCGCGGCGCCCACCCCACCGCTGGGGACAGCCCTGTCCGCTCCCGGACCGCACAACCAGCGGTCACCGGGGCCCAGGCCCAGGTTCCTGGGGCTTGTTCTCACCCGTTGCAGCTTTAAACCTTTCCTTTCAGAGTTTCTTGCACTGTCCGCGCCAGGCCGAGCTCCAGGTGTGGGCAGCCAGCCGTCCACACTGGGATTGCGTTCTAGCGGGATTTTCCCAGGCTGGCATTTCAGAAGTGTGGCACCAGGTGGGCAGATCCTGTCCCAAAGTGTGAGTTAGTTTTCTTCTGACACCGAGGAAGCAACGTGGGGGACGTGAGTTCGAGGAGAGGAAGGGGGCGAGCTTCTAAATAAGGGTTTGGAAAAATACGAGTGAAGGTATAGGCGAGTGTGAAGGAGGAGGGGCAGTGAGATTGGAGGCATGGAGCAATGTGCCCCGATTAACGGAGGACCTGAAAACTAGGGAGAAGAGTTAGGAGTTAATTCAGGAAGCAGTAGCCGTTGTTAATTTCTGCTGCTCCCTTTGTGTTTCTGGCCTTAGTGAATGAAGTCTTAAGAGACCTACCAAGGCATCTACCTGTGAACTTTTCCTTCAACAAATCCCCGAGTGCCTCCTGTTTGCAGGGACTGTCTTAGGTACTGGCGATTCAGGGGTTAGCAAAATAGCCCTCTCCTTGCGCTAACTATCCTCTACAGCAGGGGGCAGATGTTAACACGCGAATGGGTGAGTTATTAATAATAAGTACAAGTGCACGGAAGGAAAGGAACAGGGTGCTTTGAGAGAGAGAGAAGCAGAGGGAACTTAGTTTAGACGGGGTGGGCAGTGTTCTAGGAAGAAGAAAGAGCAAGTACAAAGGTCCCTGAAACGAGAAAGACTTGTCGCTGTGAAGGGACTGAAAGAAGGCTAGTGTGGCTGCTATAATTCTGACCAGATCCTTCTTACCACACCTACTTCCTGAATATCTCAAATCTGGCTTTTTTTTTTTTTTTGGCCATGTCCATTGTCCTACCTCCAATGACATGGATGTGGGATGACAGTGCCCAGCTCTTTTGCCTTAATTTGGGACAACTCTGAAGGGCCAGTCCAGCTCCAGAGTTTCCTGTGTGATTGACACTGATTTGCTCGAACTACCTTCTACCTCCATTCAATCCTGCTTCCTTCATTTTCTCATAGTAATATTGCAAAGAGCATTCCACAGTAAACTTCCTGAAGGCAAATCCCCATGTTAAAGTCTGTTTCCTGGGAAACCTGACCTAAGACAGTGGCTTTCCTCCACAAAAATTTAGTCAGGTTTTGAATGGGCAATATATTCACATGTACAAAATTTTAAAGGTACAAAGGGTATACAGTGAAAAGACTCTTCCCATCCCTGCTCGGGCTATCCATTTTATCTCTGCACAGGCAACCGGTGTTGCCAGTATAGTGAAAGTGATTTAGCCTTTTCGAGAGGACAGCCTTAGGGGCCAGCCCCTGGCGTAGGGGTTAAGCGTGAGCGCTTTGCTGCTGGCAGCCCGGGTTCGGATCCCAGGCGCGCACCCACGCATGGCTTGTCATGCTGTGCTGTGACGGCGTCCTACATAAAGTGGAGGAAGATAAGCACAGATGTTAGCTCAGGGCCAGTCTTCTTCAGCAAAAAAGGAGGATTGGCATGAATGTTAGCTCAGGGCTGATCTTCCTCACCAGAAAAAAAATAGGGAGGACAGCCTTAATGATTACTGTACATAGATTCCAGGAGTTTTTATTCCTGTGTTCAGTTTTAAATTCCCTTTTAACACTACAGTACTCTCCAATATATTATAAAGCCTTTGAGAGACAGAAATTTTCTTTTGGCCACTCGTGTAAAGGACAGCCAAATGGTCCTTTTTTTTAAAAACATCCCTGGAGGTTCAGTCCAGATCCCAGTGGAAGGGCAGCTACTTCTGTGAGCCAGAACCTGCCTGGTTCTAATGAGGTCAATCAGGATGCAGTATCCAGCTACGTACACTCAGCTTTGTGATGCGGAGGATGGAACTCAGCAAACATTCTGCTTTGCCTTCTGCTTGCTTGCTGGGCTTTGCCAATAAGGGGCACTAGAGGGAAACTGCAAGACTGAAGGAGAGAGAAGGGACTTAATCCTTTATGTCTGCTTTCGGTTTCTCTGAGCAATGCGTCTTTACTCGGGCAGCAGCAGGTCCTTTAGTAGCAGCAGCTGAATCAGTTTTTCCAACACTTGCAAAACTAGCCTCATTGCTCCTTCCCCCCTCAGCAGCACCAGCCAGCTCCTTCCTCAGAGGTTTGAGTTTCTAGCTCCACAGGGCCCTTCCTCTAGGTTTCTAAGAATTTCCCTTTGTTTCTTCAGGGTAGCTGCTAGTTGTTAACATCTGTGACACCTTAGAGTTCTCTTTTTATCCTTTAGCAGTTAATTTTATATCCAGTTAACAATGCTTTATAGTAGTTCTCTCTGTTTAGATAAGTAGTGTGTTTTCTGAAACCTGAATGGACCTTCACTGATAAGCATATGATATATGTTTCTAACTTTTTATTATGGAAAGTTTTAAACATATACAAAAGTAAAGAGAGTAGTACAGTGAACCTGATGTACCCCTCCCGCAACTACAATGATCATCAACTCATGGCCACTTTGTTTTATTTTATATTCACATTTACATCTGCCCCACTCCTAACTGGATTACATTGAAGCAAATCTAAAGTAAAAGAAAGGGACAACAAATGTTTTTACAGGAAAACAGTTTCTTCATAAAAACCCTGGGTCATTTTGAATTTGTGCAATGTGAATTTACCTATTTAAATAATAAAACAAAAAGAAGAGCAAACTAAAAGCAAGCAGAAGAAAATAATAAAGATTAGAGAGGAAATAAATGAAATAGAGAAAAAGAAAAATAATAGGAAAAAATCAACGACACCAAAAGTTGATTCTTTATAAAGATCAACAAAATTGACAAACCTTTAGCCAGACTAAGTAAGAAAAGAAGATTCAGATTACTAAAATCATAAGTGAAAGAGGAGAGATCATTACTGACCTTACGGAAACAAAAAGGACTATCAGGGAATACTGTTTTTTTTCTTTTCTTTTTTATTTGTTGCGGTAACATTGGTTTATAACATAAATTTCAGGTGTACATCTTTATATTTCTATTTCTGTGTAGATTACATCGTGTTCATCACCAAAGACTAATTACAATCCATCACCACACACATGTGCCTAATCACCCCTTTTGCCCTCCTCTCTCCCCTTCCCATCTGGTAACCACCAATCCAATTTCTGTCTCTATGTGATTGTTGTTGTTTTTATCTTCTACTTATGAGTGAGATCATACAGTATTTGACTTTCTACCTCTGACTTATTTCGCTTAGCCAGGGAATAGTTTTGAACAACTGCGTGCCAGCAATTTAAATAACCTATACAAAGTGGGCAAATTTTTAGAAAGATATAACTATTGAAACTGACTCAAGAAAAAAATAGAAAATCTG
The DNA here is from genome assembly GCF_020826845.1 of Diceros bicornis minor. NCBI lineage: Eukaryota > Metazoa > Chordata > Mammalia > Perissodactyla > Rhinocerotidae > Diceros > Diceros bicornis. The sequence continues at coordinate 1,833,113 of NC_080780.1, forward strand.
AATAGATCTGTGACAAGTAAAGAAATTGAATTAGCAATTAAAAATCTTCCTACAAGGAAAGCCCAGTCTTCATTGTTGAATTCTATCAAATGTTTAAAGAAGAATTAATACCAATCCATCACACACACTTCCAAAAAATAGAAGAGGAAGGAACACTTCTCTATTCATTATATGATCCCAGTATTGCCCTAATACCAAAATCAAAGGCATTACCAGAAAAAAAAACCCCACAGACCAGTCTCCCTTATAAATATAGAAACAAAAATCCTCAACAAAAACTAACAAAAACAAATTCAGCAACATATAAAAAGGATTATACACCATAACCAAGTGGGATTTATCCCAGGAATGCAAAATTGGTTCAATATAGGAAAATCAATGTAATACACCATATTAATAGAATAAGGGAGAAAAATTACACTGTCATCTCGATGCAGAAAAATTAACAAAATCTAACATGCTTTTATCATAAAAATACTCAACTAGGATTAGAAGGGAACTTCAACCTGATAAAGGCCGTCTATGAAAAACTCACAGCTAATATCATACTTAATGGTAAAAGACTGAATATTTTCTCCCCTGATCAGGAACAAGATGAGGATGTCTATTGCCACTTTTATTCAGCATTGTACTGGAGCTTCTAGTAAGGACAATTAGGCAATAAAAAGAAAAGTCATCCAAATTAGAAAGGAAAAAGTAAAACTATCTTTATTCATAGATGACTTGATCCTGTATATGAGAAATCTTAAGGAATCCACTAAAAAACTATTTAATAAGTGCAGCAAGGTTGCAGGATACAAGATCAACATACCAAAATCAATTGTATTCTATACACTAGCAATGAAAAAACTGAAAATGAAATTAAGAAAGCACTTCCATTTACAATAGCATCTAAAAGAATAAAATACTTGGGAATAAATTTCACAGAAGAAGCACAAGACTTACACTCTGGAAACTACAAAACACTGGTGAAAGAAATTAAAGATCTAATCAGAATCGCAGCTTACTTCTTTGTAGAAATTGACAAGACCATCCTAAAATTCATAAAGAAGTGTAAGAGAGCAGAATAGCCAAAATAATCTTGAAAAAGAATGAAGTTGGAGGACTCACACATCTCCATTTCAAAACTTGCTACTAAGCTACGGTAATCAAGATGATGTGGTACTGACATAAGGATAGACATAGATCAATGGAATAGTGCGAGTCCATCTATGGTCAGTTGATATTTGACAAAGGTGTCAAGACAATTCAGTGGGCAAAGCATAGTCTTTTGAACACATGGTGCTGGAATCTCTACTTAAAGACAATTTGCTTTCTTTTTTTTCATTCATTCATTCACGTAGAAAATGGATTGCCAAGGGCCGGCCCGGTGGCGTAGTGGTTAAGTGCATGCGCTCTGCTTCCCTAGGGTTCGCAGGTTTGGATCCCAGGCGTGCACCGAGGCACCGCTTGTCAAGCCATGCTGTGGCGGCATCCCATATAAAGTAGAGGAAGATGGGCACGGATGTTAGCCCAGGGTCAATCTTCCTCAGCAAAAAGAGGAAGATTGGCAGTGGATGTTAGTTCAGGGCTAATCTTCCTCACAAAAAAAAGAAAAAAAAGAAAAAAAATGGATTGCCAGGAAATGCATCAACATTTAGCAATGAAATATTTAGGATGATGAGGTTATTTGTACATTTTCATTTTTTACTACTTTTTGATATTTTCTAAATTGTCTTCTTTGTCTGTCAGCTTTACAAATACCTTTATAAAAATGGTATTTGAAAATATTTCATGGGCCGGCCCCGTGGCTTAGCGGTTAAGTGCTCGCGCTCCACTGCTGGCGGCCCGGGGTTCGGATCCTGGGCGTGCACTGACGCACCGCTGCTCCAGCCATGCTGAGGCTGCGTCCCACATACAGCAACTAGAAGGATGTGCAACTGTGACATACAACGATCTACTGGGGCTTTGGGGGAAAAATAAATAAATAAATTGTTAAAAAAAAAAATATTTCAACTTTGCAAGTGGGAGAAATAAAATATAGAATGTGGTAATAGAATAGATGACTACATTTTTCAACAGTTTAAGCTCATTCATCCTTAAAATTTGAGGGCCTACAATATGCTAGACATTGTGTTAACTATCAAGTGCTTTCCATACATACTTTCTAATCCTTATAACAGAATGCAAACTAGACTCTATTATCCTTTTTTTTTTTTTCTTTCTTTTTTTTTTGGGAGGAAGATCAGCCCTGAGCTAACATCCGTGCTAATCCTCCTCTTTTTGCTGAGGAAGACCGGCTCCGAGCTAACATCTATTGCCAATCCTCCTCCTTTTTTTTCCCCCAAAGTAGATAGTTGTATGTCATAGTTGCACATCCTTCTAGTTGCTGTATGTGGGACGCGGCCTCAGCATGGCCGGAGAAGCGGTGCATCGGTGCGCGCCTGGGATCTGAACCCTGGCCGCCAGCAGCGGAGCGCGCGCACTCAACTGCTAAGCCAGGGCCCGGCCCTCTATTATCCTTTTTATAGATGAGAAAACAGATTCAGAAAGGTTATGTGAATTATTTCAAGTCAAATGGCTAGCAGGTGACACAACTGGGATTGAATTGCAGTTCTGTCTGGGTATAAGGCCCATGATCTTCCCATGTCCTGCTTTGAAAGCTACACACAGATGTAGACATGCTTTTGTACACTTGAGCTTCCAAATGTGATAAGTCTTTTGTACTGTAATGCTTTTAAACATCTAGTTATCCTTCATACCATTTTCATACGCTTCCAATTTATTCGCAATAAAATATGAGTTCTCGGTGATTGGGAGTCTGGGAGTTCTGGGAGATTAAATAAATTTTGGTATATCCATATTATGGAACATTATGCAACTTGCTAAAGTAAATGAGCTTGCCTTAAATACACTGAGGTCTCCAAGATAAACTGTTCAGTGAAAAAAAAGTTGCATAATAATGCATATAGTATAATTCAATTTATATTTAAATAGATAAACTCCAGATCATAGGTATGAATGTACCTCTGTGAATGCATAGAAAAAGGACTTAAAGGTTTACATTAGGCTGCTGACAGTAACTACCTCCAAGAAGAGGAGTAAGGACGAGAGGATAAAGAGGGTGTTCACATTCTTCTCTGTGTTCTTGTCTGAATAGTTTACAATAAGAATGTATTTATCAATGGAATACTACTCAGCCATAAAAAAAGACAAAATCGTCCCATTTGCAACAACATGGATGGGCCTGGAGCGTATTATGTTAAGTGAAATAAGCCAGAAAGAGAAAGACAAACACTGTATGATCTCACTCATATGTGGAATATAAACCAACACATGGACAGAGAAAACTGGACTATGGTTACCCGGGAAGTGGGGGTGGGGGGTGGGCACAAGGGGTGAAGGGAGTCATATATGGGGTGATGGACAAACAAAAATGTACAACCCAAAATTTCACAATGTTAGAAACCATTAAAATATCAATAAAAATCAAAAAAAAAAAAAAAGAATGTATTTATGTAATATTTGTGTTTTAAAATGCAAGAGACTGGGCCGGCCCGGTGGCTTAGCGGTGCGCACGCTCTGCTGCTGGTGGCCCGGGTTCGGATCCCAGGTGTGCACCGACACACCGCTTCTCCGGCCATGCTGAGGCCGCGTCCCACATAACAGCAACTAGAATGAGGTGCGGCTATGACATACAACTATCTACTGGGGCTTTGGGGGGGAAAAAATAAATAAAATAAAATCTTTAAAATGCAAGAGACTAAAAATGTGGTTTCTAATCCAGTCTGACCATTTTTGTTATTGAATATAGAACAAAAAACTATCCATAGGGAATCTAGCAACATATCAAAAGTTATATATACACTTACCTTTTGACTCCCAAGTCCCTACTTCTGCAGATGTATCCTACAGCTACACCTTCATCCATATGAAATGATACGTGTACAAGGTTATTTATTGGGGCTTTGCTATTAATAACAAAACTGGAAAACAACCCAAGTGTCCATCAATGGTTCAATAATCCAGTGTATGTACTCAGTGGAATATCATTCAGCTATAAAGAGAAATAAGAAAAATAGCTATATGCCAATATAAAAAGATCTTCAGGATATAGTAAGTGGAAAAAAAGTGCTGAACATTATGCACGGTTGCATTTTGTGTAAGAAAGGGGAGAAATAAAAATGTATACTTATTTTTCTTAAATTTGCATAAAGAAAGAAAAACAAGAAACTAATAAAAATGGTTTACTGTGAATAGTGTGACCATATAATTTATCATTTAAACTGGGACACTTGTGAAAGTCAAAGGAGGAGATAAATATAAATAAAATTATATAACTTTTTGAAGTATTTGTTGATAATTTTGAGGACTCTATAACATACCTACGTACATTCAAACAAAAATGTAAAAAACATTTAATTATCTGAATAATTATTTTTGGTACTTATTGATATATTTTAGTTAGTTTCTTAGCCATCTGTGTCTCTAATATCATGAAGCTGGTATTTTTTCCTGACGAAATGTAACTTTTATGTGGTCTTATTATTTTTATGTTTTTCATAAAATTGCTTGCAATCATCTTCTTCTTTTTTGTTTTTTTTTGGTGAGGAAAGATTGCCCTGAGCTACCATCCTTGCCAATCCTCCCCTTTTGCTGAGGAAGATTGGCCCCGGGCTAATATCCGTGTCCATCTTCCTCCCCTTTACATGTGGGATGCCTGCCAAAGCATGGCTTGATAAACAGTGTGTAGGTCCGCCCTGGGATCTGAACCTGTGATGCTTGGTCCGCGGAAGCAGGGTGCGCAAACTTCACCACTACGCCACCAGGCTGGCCCCTTCTTCTTTTTTCTTTTTTTTTTTTAATTGAGATAATGTTGGTTATACATTGTATAAATTTCAAGTGTAGATCATTGTATTTCAATTTCTGTGTAGATTACAGCGTGTTCACCATCCAAAGACTAATTACCGTCCATCACCATACACATGTGCCCAGTCACCCCTTTCGCCCACCTCTCTCCCTGCTTCCCCTCTGGTAACCATCAGCCTGCACTCTTCTTTAAAGTTGCGTTCTATGGTTAATACATTTGAAGTTGTTGACACCTTTCATTGACTCTTATTGTAGACTGTAATATTTTTGATTGAGAAAATACTTTCTATAGAGAGGCATCTTAGAGAAAGTTCTGCTACATGAAAGATATTTTCAATTCTGAATTCTAATTATTTTCATATTGAAATGTATAAACATTTCAGCTCAAATCTTTTCACAGTCACAATCTTTTGGCTTTTATTCAGAGTACCTTTGTTTGACAAATATGTTTATAAGACAAAACATCAAGTAAATTGTCTCTATGATTCTTTTGACTGTGTCACCAAATTTAGATGCCACAAAATGGTAAGCCCTCTCAATTTCATCCCATTCCAGTACAGAATATAAATTTATTCAATTAAAAATAGGAATTCCAGAGCCAGCCCTGATGTCCTAGTGGTTGAAGTTCGGCACTCTCATCGCTTCGGTGGCCCAGGTTCGTTTCCTGGTCATGGAACCACACCACCGGTCAGTTGCCATTCTGTGGTGGCAGCTTACACAGAAGAACTAGAAGGACTTACAACTAGGATATACAACCATGCACTGGGGCTTTGGGGAGGAAAAAAAAAAGGAAGATTGGCAACAGATGTTAGCTCAGGTGAATCTTCCCCTGCAAAAAAAAAAAGAGAGAAGGTTTTGGATAACAAACAAAACAAAACAAAACAAAACAAAACAAAAAAACAAACAAAGGAATTCCGTTAAAAAAGTCTTTCCACAAGCTGAGATAGTCCACAGTGCTCTCTCATTATTTAATTTGTTCAATCTTTCCCTTCCTTTTCTAGGATCAAGTTCAATATTTTCTTGTTTGCAAGTGTTGCTTCCAATAATTGCAACTCACTAAAAGCCTCCAAAGGTGAAGTTTCTTACCATCCCATGCATTGAATGCTTGGATGAAAGATTTCCAACTGATTTTGAACTAAATACCACCAAAATTTAGAGGCTTCTTTTACAAAAAATTTCAATACAGTGTAGGTTGATTTATAAAGGCTCAAACATTTCTAAAATAAGATATTGGGCGACAAAAAGAGTAAACCCAAACTGATGTGCTGAAGTGCTATTTAGAGTCAACCTTTACTTTATTACAACAATTTTGTGGTTTAGCTGCTCTAAACCCTGTTAAAATTTGAAAACTACACCTATTTTAGGTGGTAGGATATCACACCTTGCTTGGATACCATTATGAATTACGTGTATACTGCATCCAATTCCAAGTACATTTATCCTCCATAGTTTTCTTAATTTATTAAGCACATTTTTGCACTACTAGGTTCCACTGAGTTTTGAATTTGTATTACCATAAAAACTATTTTTTATCTTAATTGTTGAACTTTTAAAGTAATTTCACAGTAACATTCCAATGATATCAGATTGTTTCACCTTTAACATTGATTATAAGAATTGAGTGAAAATTTTGAAACTTACTAGAATTAATGAAGATTTTTTTTCTGTTTGAATCAGCTGATGGCACTGATAAAACTGGCGTCACATAACTGGAAATTCTTTTGCTAAAGTAGTTTACATATTACTAGCTATCTCTTCACTTTTTGTATGGGCATAAGAAAACTTGAAATTGAAAACGAGTGAAATAAAAAATAGTCAGTTGGTTTAAGTGAAAATTCTTGCTTCACAGAATGATTTGTAAATTCATCTTCTGCATGAATTAAGTCATTGTCTCTGGGCAAAGTTTATTTAAAATAATTACTAAATTTTGAAGTAGATGCTGATACATGTACAGCAGATTCGTGTCTACTGGTTTTCCAGTTATTGATCTTGCCATGGCACTGATTACAAATGTCAACAAAAATTTTGTGCAAGTTACACGTAGAAATGAAAATTCAGTATTCATTCAGTTTTTATGAGATACAAGCTTTTTAAAGCTCACTTGCTGAAAGAGTTTATTGTGAAATAGAAAAGCATTATCAAATAATGAATAGTTATACATTTCTACTACACAATAAATGATAAAATCACTTAGCAAGAACATTTAGAGTTCTCTCTGTACATAGTTCACATACCCCTCACCTATGATTTACCACTGATCCTGGACAGCAACCTCAAAAACTTCTTCAACCATCAGCTGACAAAAGGAGTTAGCTGTTCCCAGCCACTCCCAGGGCACATGCTGACTTGAGATGGAAGTGTTATGTTGAGTTTGGAAAGGGTCAGGCACAGAGAGGTTACTGCTGGTCTTTTTTTCAAATTTAACCAGGTGTTCAAGTGAGAGCTCTGTTCATTGCACATATTGACCTTAAAAAAATAGTCAAGGGGCTGGCCCTGTGGCCTAGTGGTTAAGTTCAGCGTGCTCCACTTTGGTGGACTGGGTTCGGTTCCCGGGCATGGACCTACACTACTTGTCAGCAGCCATGCTGTGGTGGCAACCCACATACAAAATAGAGGAATATTGGCACAGATGTTAGGTCAGGGCACATCTTCCTCAAGCCAAAAGAGGAAGATTGGCAACAGATGTTAGCTCAGGGCAACTCTTCCTCAGAAAAAAACAAAGTCAGTTATTTTACCAGCAAAAATGGTTTTATTTGGGAACAATAAAGAATTGCAATTCCAAACATGGAATCAATGGCAGACCACAGACAAGTCTGGAGAACTAAGGAGAGGAACATTCTTTTATAGAGGAGAAGGGGGAGTTGGGAGGGGCTGTTATAAACAAGGAGTCCATTGGAGGAAACTTGGAATTTGAAGTGTAGTGGCTTTTCATTGGGTGAGTTGTGACAGTCTCTCATTGGCTGGGCTGTTGCCTGGCAAGGAGAAAATCTTCTTTCCTTCTGCTGGGGTAGCAAAACAGTCTTCTTCCTGTTGGGTCTGCAATTGACATGGAGTGGTAAGGCATGAGAGCTTCCTGTTCTGGCTTTCCAACTCAATTTTAAATGAGGTTTCTGTTTATTAATTTTCACACACAATACTAAATCATGACAAGCTAGGAGTCCACTAAACTCATATCTGCTTATTTTAATAAAAGTAGAAATATTACCTTGTAAAAAATGAAAAATCTTGGACTAGTGCTAAACTGGATGGGACACTGAGACAACAGACAAAATGGGACTGTGCAGAGAAAATTCTATCCATGGGAAGAATAGGGATGGATGGAGACAGGAACAAAACTTCTCAATTTCCTTTTTACATTGCTTTGATTTTGAAACATGTAAACTTATTATCTATTTTAAAAATTAGACTAAAAAAAGAAAAAAGCAAGATGTAAAAGTGTAAAGAACACTAACTTCTGTTTATTAAAAAAAAACTCCACCTGCCGATAATTTCTTTTTAAACAATATTTTGAGGATCCTCAAATTTGACTTGTAGTCAGTGAAAAGAAAAAAAAATAAGGAAATTCTTTTGTTATTACAACTAAAAAATTTCTCAGCTTGCCGTAAATGAAAACATTAGGATTACAGTATATTTATAATAGTTCAAAACAAACATTTGGCCAAAAATGAATAACAAATATAAACGTTATGGCCATAAGAATTCACGTTGAGACTTTCACTAAGGGAGCAATGTGACCAAGGGGCCCAGCTGCTGTGCATTTTTCACACTGTTGCCAGTATGTCTTTTGGGTAGATTCCTAGAAGTGGGATTACTGGATCAAAGGGTAACGTAGGTAATTTTGCTAAATATTGCCAAATCCTTTCACAGGGGATAGTGCATTCCCATAGCAATATATGAAAGTGCCTATTTACTCACAGAATTGCCAGTGGAGTTTGTTGTCAGACTGTTTTTTTTTTCTTTGCTGATCTGGTAGGTAAGAAGTAGTATCTCAATGTAGTGTTGTTTTTTTTTTTTTTTTGGTGAGAAAGTCTAGCCCTGAGCTAATATCCGTTGCTGATCCTCCTCTGTTTGTTGAGGAAGATTGGCCCTGGGCTAACATCGGTGCCCATCTTCCTCTACTTTATATGGGACACCGCCACAGCATGGCTTGACAAGTGGTGCGTCGGTCCATGCCCAGGATCCGAACCTGTGAACCTCGGGCCTCTGAAGCAGAGCTCTCGAACTTAACCGCTATGCCATCGGCCGGTCCTTGTAGTTTTAATTTGCCTTTCTCTTATTATGAGATTGAACATGTTTTCACATAATTATGGACCATTTGTATGACTTTTTTCTATGAATCGTCTGTACCTATTTCTTATACATTTGTGATTTGCTTTTACCTTTAAGTATTCAGAATCCCCAGGATCCACATAAAGTATCCAGAAACTGCCATGGCAGAATATTCATATTCTTAACTGTTGCTGCTCTTCGGCCATAAGTGTCAATAACGCCACAAAGTGGTTCTAGCACAGGGCACTGAATCATTGCCAGTTATGGAGAGTAGGTTAGCTCTTTTTCTGGGAGCCTGGATCAGTCTGAAGAGTTGTAATTGGAACATTCCGTTTGTCAGTAATCTATTAATATTTATTGAAATTTAACAACGGTAGCGTACCTTCTCCTGAGCATGGATTAAATGTGCGTCCTTGTTTCAAAGTAAGTGCAGTGAAAACATCCCATTTCCTGGTTCCTGAATCCTGGGAAGACCAGGTCTATGGGCTTGATGGGCGTTTGGAAAGGCCCACTGTTAGGCTTAATGACCCAAAGAATGGCCCCTGCCTCCAGCCCTGCTCTAGAACAAACCCTTGCAATGACGTCAGGCCTGGTCCTCAGAGGGTGGATGAGAGAGCTGGCTCCGTCAAAGTGTGGTCTTTGAAGGCTAAATGGTAGGTATAGTGTAGAAATATGGCAACGAAAACCCCAAGAATTTCCTACAAACTTGTTCCTATCCTAAATCTTGTCCACTAAAGAGAAAACCCTGAGCTGACAAAGGTTTGGGAGAGTTCAGCAGTTGTATCCAAAAGAGAGCTTGCAGTCCCCACCAGAAAAGGTGCAGTGTCAGATGAGGAGCAAAGAAGCAGGATCCTACTGCCCTGATGAGTCACTCCCCTGAGTGATGTCACCAGCTGGTTTTCCAGCTGCTGGACTAGAACATTCCACATCGCTGACAACAGCCTCCTTCTCTTGGAAGACTGTTTTCTGCCATTCTTCCTGAGAACCTAACATGCTTTCTCTTTTTATATTATTTATACCAGAGGGTGGGGAACCTGCCTTTATGTGCTGAACTATGCGTTACAGGGGACACAAAATATATTCATAGAGGCTCTTTCTGAATTCTTTTTTTTTTTTTATAATTTTATTTATTTATTTTTTCCCCCAAAGCCCCAGTAGATAGTTGTATGTCATAGCTGCACATCCTTCTAGTTGCTGTATGTGGGACGCGGCCTCAGCATGGCCAGAGAAGTGGTATGTCAGTGCGCACCCGGGATCTGAACCCGGGCCGCCAGCAGCGGAGCGCGCGCACCTAACCGCTAAGCCACAGGGCCGGCCCTCTTTCTGAATTCTAAGCTGAAGCTTCAAGATCAGAAGCAGCTAGATGTAGGTAGGGTCAGGAATTTTTTTTAAACAGAGAGAAACAACTCACTGTAGGTCATATAACAAATCAAAAAAACCCAACAACTTTTCTTATTCCTAAACTGAACCATAGCCTCATAACACAAAAGCTAAGGGCAACTGGATCCTTGTACCCAGTTGAATGAGTTCTCAGCAGAGAATCATTTCATTTTGTGACTTATTAATTTTTATTTTTTTTAAAGATTTTATTTATTTATTTTCCCCCCAAAGCCCCAGTAGATAGTTGTATGTCATAGCTGCACATCCTTCTAGTTGCTGTATGTGGGACGAGGCCTCAGCATGGCCGGAGAAGCGGTGCGTCGGTGTGCGCTTGGGATCCGAACCTGGGCCTCCAGCAGCGGAGCGCGCGCACTTAACCGCTAAGCCACAGGGCCGGCCCGGTGACTTATTAATTTTAAATGCAGGTTGTTTACCTGAAAGGGAAATACAGAGTGGAACAGATCTATGAAATGCAACCAGCAAATGCTCCATTCATCAGAACTCATGAAATAAAGACGTTTTTCTCTAAACTCTGGAAGCCCGAGAGTTTTTGTTTTACCACTAGAGAAGATGTATTTGCCTGTGCCTGATTGAATAGAACCTAAAATAATGAAGAATTACATTACTTTTTAATTAAATTTCTGCATGAGTTGTTGGCTTTGTGCCACAGTTAATAATAAGATATATACATTAGAAAATACCACAGGAAATAGCCATCAGTGTACCTAACATGAATTCCTTATCAGGTTAACTATTGAGCTAATACAGCATTTTGTCAACGTATATCAATACATACATAAATCTGATGGCCATTTAACACTGTTGAGATTTTTGAAATTATCAAAAGTTTTCAAAGGGATGCATGCTGAATTGTTTAACAGTAGTTACCTTTAAGGAGTGGGTTTGGAGAAGGAGAGCACATTCATTTTGTTTCTTTACAGTGATTCTCTACTGTTCACAGAAAGTTTGGAGATTATAACTGCCAAAAAAGATGCCCACCAATCATGACGGGTACTGAATAGATGAGGCAGAGGATAGGACAATTTTGAGGGTGGGACAGTCCAGGGGTCTTGGAGGGCTTCCTGGTCGAGTCCTGAAAGTGAGAAGATGGGAAGCCTGTGTGGTGGTTGTGTTTGGGCCAGCCCCACATCCATAGGCTCAAGAGCCTCAGTCCATCCCCCCAATCTCTGTTCTGTAAACTCCCCCTGGGAATCCTGATCAATAGTTGAATAAATGGACCACTGCTCATTCTTTTTTATTAATTTGGCTATTTCTTGGTTTGACACCTAGGATGGGGAAAATATAGTATAGTATATAAGTGGCTATTTCCACATTGCTCCATATCACTGATTTTGTATTGAGTAGCTTTCTGGTTCTAGTCCACTCCTGCAACGCGACTTTGGAACCAGTTGTGTTCTGAGAGGGAAAACATGATTGTAACATACAGAGGGTGCTGTTGGTACTTATAATCGAGTTGGGTATAAGCTGTTCACCCAGATAGAAGACTATAGCATTTTATTTCTTGGACATTGATACAAATGAGCCAAATCAGCATCTTTTTCTTTCTTCTTCTTTTTTTTTTAACTTTGGGGAATTATTTAAATTTTCTTCTCAGATACCACATCCTGAAAACATCAGTGAGTGTGACCCACAGTTTCTACATCTGATTGCCTTTCTGCAGAAACCATATAAGGTTTTGCAGAGCTTTATGGAGTACCTGTGGATCCATCATGTGTCATCTCAGGCTCCTAGCATAGGAGTGTTGTCCTTTCTGTGGCAGCATGGTGTAGCAGATAAGAGAACTGGGTTAGATGTGTGTTCATTTTTGCCACTAACTAGTTTGGGGACCTTAATTGGGCTCACTGAGAGGCCTACATAAAGTACCATGGAAGTCGAAGAAAAGTTACGTCTTGCGTGGGGAATATTTTCTTTTATAGTTTCAATGGTGCTGTCTCTTGTAAGGAGTAAAGGACTGGGTCAGGAATCATGTTGCAAACAAAATTCTCTATTGCTTGGATTGAGGTCTAGTTATTAGCTAGGGAGACTGGTCTACTCAGATCTCATTAGGAATCTGTCACCCCACGTGAGGGAAGCATGGGCACGGAGAAGGAGTACTTACTGGACCTGGCCAAAGCCCAGCGTTACTGCTCACTAGCTGTGAGAGCTTGGGGCACATGCCCAGGCAATGGGGCCTCACCCCTCCCAGATTCTAACTGTATGGTGAATGATGCCAGAGGAAAAACGGAAAGAACACAGACAAGGGCTCTGAGCTAATTCTCCCATTCCTTCCTTCCTCCCTCTGTCCATCTATGCTGGGCCCACTTCCTCCCCGGGGTCTGGGGAAGTGGCTTCTCAGGATTTGAGATTGCATAAGAGGCATTTTACTGAGGAGGGAGATATGTCTAGCAAATTTGAGCTGCACCCATCCTAACCTCCTGGAGACCCGGAGTCATGTAAACCAGAACATTTGAGCCCTGAATATACCTTGGTCCAATGTACCTTAGTTCCTCCTAGTTCTTCCTAAAAGCTTTCTACTGTCCCTTCTCCCAACCCACTAAACTGTAAGTTTCATTTGGACCAGGGACCATATCTTCTACACCTACTGCAACACCTGGCATATGGTAGCTACCCAATAATGAATGGATGAATTTACAAATGATCTGACCTCACAATGGTTATTAAAATGATTTCGGTACTGACCAGCAGGTGGCTCTCATTTCCCTAAGTCCTAATGGCTTCTCCGGGAAACGAGACACTGTTGTAGGACCTTAAGGATTTTCACATGTTAAAGTGCTTGCCTGGAGTCACACTATTAGTTTACCACAGAGTCAGGGATAGAACCTAGCTCATAACATCCAAAATACCCAAACTATGAAGTAATACCCCTGTTCCTTGAGGCGCTGGCTCCAATAGAGCTCTTTGGGCTACAGCCTGGCTACATGTAGTCGTCAAACTCGTGCAGCAACAACTTCACATCAAGCTAAAAAATTCAGCAGGGCTACGGCTGAACCAAAGCATCAGGGTAAATGCTTACTGAAACCTCTGTCAGTTGGCAGTAACTGAGCTAATTTTTCCTCAACTTTTGTGATTTCTGCAGCGAGTCTCAAAGTGTGGTCCCCACCAGCAGCATCAGCAACCCCTGGGAACTTATTAGAAATGCAGCTTCTCAGGCTCCACTCAGACCTGCTGAATCAGAAACTCTTGCGGTGGAGAGAGGGCTCAGTAATCAGCCCTCCCAGCGACTCCAACACACGCTAAAGCGTTTTCTGTGCCAGTAAAACTCCCAGGTCTCTCCAGGAAGGGCGCTACTGACACAATGATCGATGATTCCATTTGCAAACTTTTCTTAAGATGAGTTGTTTTGGGCTTTAAGCGGTGGTGTGGGTAATTTATGCACAGCAGCCACAAGGTGGAAGCCATTCGCTCAAGGATGCTCTGCAATCCTGAGTTTTGTTTTCCTGCAGCAGATTCCCAGCCCTTCCCCTTCTTTATACCCTAAGATCCCACAGGCCACTGGCTATCATCCCTGACTAGAATCACTTGGAGGAGCTTAAAAATGTAAGCAAAACACATACAACACTCTATGTCTATGTCCCAAAGATTCTGATACAGTTGGTCTGTGGTGCCTGGGCATCAGTATTTGAGGCTCTCCAAGTGGTTCTGCAGTCAGCATTGAGAACTACTGCCAGACTGTAGAGTCGACAGTCACAGGAAAATTAACTGTGTGTACAGTGCGGGTAGTGGTGGTGGTGGGAGTAATTATTTTATAGCAAGATCCTCTAATATAAAGCAAGCACGGGGAGAAGTATAGGATTAAGCTATCTTAGTCTTCTCCAACCCCATCCCTCATCTTCAGAAAGGCCTAATTTACACACCAGTTTAGTTCGGAGGTTCTAAGGGTGATCCAGAAACTCCCCGAAGTCCCCAAGACTTTCAGGGAGTGCAGAAGTCAAACTACTTTCATAACATTGGTATTTGCCTTGTTCACTTTCATTTTCTCACAAGTTTAGTGTTTTCCAGAGGCTAAATGATGTGATATCATTGCTCTGATAGTGGATGGAAATGTGTACTTATTTTTGCCTTAAAAATGGTTCAGGTTCTACTGACAGGTTATCAGTTGATAAAGCCCTGAAAGATAAAAGCTCCTTGGGGGTATTTAAGAGTGTAAACAGTTTCCTGAGATGAAAAAGTTTGGGAACCATGGCCGGGATCTACGGACATAACCATTTTTTCCTTGAACATTGGGGTAAGAGATGACCTGGCCAAATCTACTTCCTAAGCAGTCAGTTATGGTGACAAAAGATGAGGAAACAGCTTCTTTACATCCACTGGAAATGATAGGGCCTCAGAGCCAGCAGAAAATCAAGAAATCAGGGGAAGCAACGAGTATACAGACAAGAACCAAAGTGTGAAACTAATTTGCAACTTTGATTTTCTCCATACACTGCTTACTAACTAGAAAAGGTTATGGGAGTCCTGAGGCTCTCGAATTAACAGGCTCTACTTCAGATGAAATGTGTAATGGCTTTTAAGTCATTGCAAGTAGGAACTCACCCAATCCAGACCCACCATATTATGAACCCCAGCAGATGGTGTGCAGTATTTCCCTCCCCGGCACCACGTAATTCCTTAAATTAGAGACACCAGCACAACACTGTCATTCACTTTTCTGCATACTTTATTTGTTACAAACATACAATTTTTTAAATATAGACTGTAAAACTCCATTTGCAAAAGTCTGCTATTGTAAGGAGTACACACCAGCAGTAAGGATTCTTAAACGTTTTTCTCTACGAGTTTTTGTCAGTTTTGCTAGTTAGTGGTAAATATGGGACCCGCCATTTTACAGACCTGTCTGAAGCTTCTGGCTGTATTCACATTGCTCTTTCGAAGCAGCCCTGCTTAGTCTTGAAATTGACTGGAATCTGAGCTTCAACCTCCAGGCAGTGAGATCAACAGCCCGTCTAGACTCTGCTTTTGAACGGTTTCCAGGAAGTGTGATTTCTGAATGGGTACTGCACTTCATGGATTTGTTTGAATTGCCCATGCAGCTGTGTTTGTTAAAGTGCATTCTTCTTTTAAAAAATAAGAGGAATAATCTTTACTCTTTAGCCAAGGTACTTAAAAAAATGAACTTTTTGGTCTCTCAGCAGATATTCCCAAATTGATTCTATCACTACAAATTTTAGTGTTCTATTTACAAATATTTATAGGGTTACAGGTGGAAGGGACCTTATAAAGGTGCGGCTTCTCTTGAAGCAGAAATCAGTTCTACAAATTCATACATAGGAATACACACTTGGTTTACAATGCACAAGCATGTGGGTATTTACAGAGACTGAAGACACCCCCCAAATCCCTTTTAAAGTAACTTCCAACCTAAACTCTAGTTGTACATCTAGATCAGGAAGCTCTGTCTCCTGCTATCAAGATTTGGTTTTAATTCATTCAAATTACTTCTGTAGATTTTCTACTGCCAGGACATCAGTCCCAACTTGGGAGTGAAGAAACTAGTGTAAGGAAGCCCCTAGTAGATATGATTGGCAGTGAAAGTTACTATAGAATGCCAAGTGTGTTATCTGAAAATATATTAGATGGATGGACTTTTAAAAACGATCTTGGAAAAACATCTGCATGAAGGTGCAAAAGGAAGAATAAATCCCTACTAATTGTTGTAGAACTTTAGGAAAAAATAAGTCCAAATACATTGATAATCTTAGTTATTATCCAAATACTGATAATCATTGAAAAAAACTCAAATACAGTTGCCTGCTACCAGAACATGCAAAACTATAGACTCTCTGTAAGTATTCCCTATACCGACTTAAAATCAGTTTCTGGACTTTTGCCCAAGTTAACTTCTAGGAATCCAGAGTACTTTTGTACACAGAAGTGACATGTGGGCTGGGAGAAAAGTTTATGCTTCATATCTGAACAGTTTAAAATGAAACTCCCAAATTCCTACAACACAAATGTGCTTAGGGATACAATCGCTAAGCTGTTTTTCAATTTTCTTGGGACTCTACCTGCAGTTATACGTCCCTGAAAAAGGAATTTCAAAAGGGAAGGAATATACTACTTGCCATTCTATTTCAAAATATAAAGATTTGTTGAACCATCCTGATCTTGCAACACAGGGTAAGTCTGGGAATGAAAGTTTGCCTTTAAGAAATGAGGTGGTCTAAATCAACTTTCTTAGAAGAGTTAGCCGTTCAAGTTATTGAACAGAGGGGAGAAAAAAAAAAAGACAAACTCATGTCTCCTGCAATATGCTAGTGGACAATGAACTTGATTAGGTCTACTGCTTTTTCTCTAATACTCTGGGCCCACATTTCATATTAAAGATATAATCAGCCCTCTCATTCATGTCAAGGGATACTTTACATATAACATAACGAAAATGAAATTTGCTCCTAGACTTAAAATTTCTTGTTAATTAAAAGTAGTCATACACTTATCAAACCATTTGTTAGAATCACCTATGGAAAAAAAATAACATTTTAGCATCAAATAAAGCTCTGCCCTCCCTTTATTAGAAGTCCTACTGAACAGTGAAACTACCAATATGGCATTTGCTATTGTTTTAACATGGCTTACCTATCCAAATTGGAATGTCTAATTCAAGAGGCATGAGTTGGATTTTCAAATGAAAAGTAAAAGATTGTGAATAAAGGTGATTACATTGATGGCATAGTTCCTATTTCATTAGGAAATATAAAATACATTTCACAAAGCTCTTACTTGGATCGGGGTACAGATATCAATCAGAAATTGATAGAGTAATAAGTCTTTGTGATCTAATTTTATTATTTTTCCTTTTCCAAATTTAATTTTTGGTACTGACAATTGGACCACATTTGTTGAAAAAACAGTCTGTTAAATATATCAGTAATGAAACTAAGTTTTAAGACTGAGGGCCGGGAACAGAGACTTTAAATAAAAAGTTAGACATATTAAGAGAACTCACCATTCAAGAGTCTGCTATCAAAAAAAAAAAAAGGCCACTATCTCTTGAAACTTCTGGGGGCTAATATTTGAAAATTAATGATTTTGCTTTCTAGATTAAAAACGGGAAATGAAGTTATAATATGCCATTTCCACCTTATGTGTAGAATTTCAAACAGGGCATTGACATGCAGTTTTTTCTGTCTATATTTTTCTTAAGGTAAATGTGGTTCTTTTTTTCTTTTTTCTTTTCTACAAACCATCTCTCTCCCTCCCCAGCCCTACCCACACACCCATTATCCAGTTTATTCAATGGGAATAGTAACTGTTAAGGAAGACAGCTAATTGATTTACAGTACTCTAAAACCAACCCTGAAAACTGATAATCTCATTCATTTACTGTCACTTCAGTGCTGTCGTTGACAGAAAAAAAAGTTACCTTAAGGCTCAAGGGAAAGTAACTTATTAAATTGTGAATGCAGCATTGTTTACTCTCCCATCCATTGGAAGCTAGCAAAATGCATTCTGGATCAATAATACAAACTTTCTAACATTAGCAAAGATTTCTACTCTTCTTACACAGTTAGAACAATATTCATAAGCAGATTATGGGAGCCTGAGAAATCATGATCCACAACACACAAAGATTCCATGTATTTCACGATCAAAAAGTGCTTTATCTTTGAGATATATGTCAGGGTTAAAATGGAAATATACAATGTAAAATCACTCAACATTTTCTCAAGTGACGTACAAAGTGGAAAAGGAGCAAAAAGATGGAGGCTCTGCTCTCTGAACAGGCCTTATGCGTGTGACTTTTAGGGTGTACTAAATCAAAACTGTTTTAAGAGTTAACGGTGGGATTTTACACCACTATATATATTCTAAAACCTGAGATTGGACATCAAAGCAGTCAACTTTGTTACTTATCAGAGCAATTCTGATACTTCCTAAAAATAGAAGACAACTCAATTGAATTAATAACCCCAGGGTCAAAAACATTACCTTTCCCCAATCAAAAAGGAGACAGGTCACAAATGCATTAGATACTAAGAGTGCTGCAGAACGACTCTCAGCAAACGAGTCATTTTTACACAAGCAAAAAATCATTTCTCTCCTCCCCCTTCTCACTGATCAAGGCCACACTATTTTCAAATGAATATCTACTGAGAGATCATTTGTGCATTGGACAAAGTACCATAAAGTGGGTTAAAAATGAAAACAAAATTTACAGTGAAGAATACTTATGTGCATGGCTTACACACTCAAGCTTCTCCTTAATTTCATCCACCTCAAGAGCAAGGTAGACACAAATGAATAGTCACCTTTTAATACCTTGTGTAGTTAACATTCTACCCCCCTGTAAAGCCAGTCAAGGTCACATTTAACAAAGCATCCTCAGCAACTATAGTGCCTGAAGTGTGCAGCCATTTACAGACCACTCAATATGAGGGCATTATTATAACCAGCCTCTTTAGCCCACAACCCTGCATTTTCAGATAAGACAGGATAATTGTTTTGTTTTGAGAAAACTGAAGCTTGACTTAGAAGACCTGCAATTTATTGCAAAGTGATAGAGAGGTAACAATGGAAGCAGGAGGTTAATGGCTGCCTGCACCTAAAGCCTCTCAATCATTTTGCAGTAAATAATTATGGAAAAGTGACTTGACGAGTAGCCATGTGTGTATCACAGCTACAGTCATTTATACCACCTACATGCCTCCCATAGTAACATAGGGTGTCTGGGTTTTTGGTTTGGTTCTCACTTTGATTTTTGGTGCTATACAGATTTACATTTTGTTCTGTGCAGCATATGCACTGAAAACTTTCTTTGCTGACTAGAACTGCTGTTCTACTTGAATGACAGGTAGGGACAATAGAAACCAGAAGGGAATAGTAGGATCTCATCAGATTTTTGCTTTTTTGATTCTGTTCCTAAAATTTGACTTCTCACGTCTGTAACTGCAGTAGTTTGAGAAACAAACATTCTACGAATTATCTGAAAAGGAATTTTAGTTACCTACTTCTCAGGAATATGACTATTTTGAACATGTGATTAGCTGGGATGTTTGCAAAAGTTAAAAAACAAGCCCTAAATCACTGTTCATAGTAGTGGTTGAAATACAAAACAAAAAAAATTGGTTGTTTCCCATAGTCTATACAATGCCATTTTCTGACTGGGTTTATCAAAAAACATTTGCTTTAATAAGCAATATTTATGAATGAGTTCTGAAAGAAGGCCCATTAATATTGCCTTGTTGAACAAACTACATATCAAAACTGCAGTCTCTGTGCTTTATAGATTTCTATTGTCCCAAGTGACTGGAATGCGGATCAGTGAAATGCTACAATTAATCCACATCCTTCTGTAATCTTCCTGCAGTGGGAAGAGAAGCCATGAACGACCCCCTGCAGGAGAACAAACCTTTGAGATTGGTTAAGACTTAAAAACCCACCACTATGACCTTTACCCCTTAATCTTACATAGGCAGGTCAAAATTTTAATATAAATTACTTTTTCCAACACATAGCTTATGCATTCTTTGCTCCTTTTTTTGGAGGATTCTCAAATTGATATCTAAAGATTTACATATGATATATTACTGTTATATGGTCTAATGACTAAGAAAATTTCTCTGGTAACCAAAGCTGATGCCATATATGGTAGTGTTCTTGGCATATACTCTATATGCCTCAGACCACTTCCACATTCTATTTAGCTAATTATAGCTTAGTAGCCACTGGTGAAGGATTGTGAAGACCCTGTCATTTCTACAGGATAGAAAGGCAGGGCTAGTTACTGCAATTCAGCCAAATGAACAGAAACAGAATAAACCAACTCCTTAAAAAGGAGAGGTACTGCACCTTTGCAAAATTGAACTGGCTCACTGCAGCTGAGCAATAGAATCACCACTGAAGCAAGAAAACAAGTTGGTCTTTACAGGAATTGTACATGGTTCGAAAATGAAAAAGTTACAGCAATCAACTAACAGCTGCAAACTTAATTTTCATTGCTGCCTCAGAGTTTGAAACTTAAACAGTTTCTGCAAACCTAATGCTAGTTTCTCAGCTCCTTTACTAAAACTACTTAGGGATTTGTTCTCCGCAGCAAAGAAATAAACACTCAAAACACATAGGTAAATACAGCAGGACATTATTGAAAACAGCTGCCTTGTAGTACAAAATACAGTACAAGTATACAGATGTCATTAAAACATCAAAAATACTATTGCTCCCATACAATTTAGGAAACATTCTTTGCAACGGAGAAAAATTTTAAAAAAAAGAAAAGCTCTAAAAAAAATGTTTAAAAAGTCTACTGTGGATGATGAGAGTAGAGAAATAGTCTGAAAAGGGCACCAATGTCTGTGGCTCTTCCACTTTTTTTTAAAAATCTAAGATCAACAATATTCTGAATCATAATCTAATTTTTAAAAAAGCCTAATTTTATATACACAATATTTCCCTCTCTCTCAGCCACAATGCATGAAAATGACCTTTATGTATATTATTTATTCCCAATAAATACAAAAAGACTGTAGAGGTTGAATAATACCAAAATAAGATAATAAAAAGGGTATGCAATAAATTAAAAGGCAGCTCAAATAAAGGGCAGGCATGCAGTTAAAAAAAAATACTAAGATGGTGGAGGTGGGGTTACTTGCCTCCTGGTTGAGAAGGTGTCGCACAAAGAATACTTGAAAACTTTGGAAAGAACATTAGCTCCCATTCAATTCAAAGTTACCTAGATCTATGACATTTCTAGGAATACCTTTTGATGGGGCGGGATTGACTTGATTAGTAAAATCATTTTTACAGAAAATCCATTTAAAATATAGAAGAGGCGATCCTTGAAAACCCCAACTTTTATTCTTGTAAGACAGCTGGATAAACTGGCAAAAGCCAGTTTGTTGAAATTTCAAGATGGTATAAAAATGCTTCCAGGATATAGTCAGCATATTCACTTTCACTTCAGCTCTATTCAGATGGATTTCAGCTTCCAAAGGTCATGCTGCATGAATCACTCATCCATCATTTGCCAACTCTGATTGTGAGGTACTGAAACAATGGATCAAGTTCTTAAAAATTTATTTTAAAAGAATAAATGATGCTGGAATTCTGGACCTGAGGATCTTTAGTATTTGAACAAATCCACAGATTAAACTGAAGGTAGATGACTTCAGTTTTGGTTATTTCCAACTTCTGTGAGGACGTACATTCCATTAAAGCTCAGGCTTGTAGCCACACTGTTCCTTTTGTAGTCATCTTCAAGTTTTACGGTTTAAAATCCAGCCATCCAGTGGCTGAAACAGCCAAATTAGCCATAATTCACTGGCTCACACGGTGGAGCCACAGGGATCTGGCTCTCATTCATACCGAAGCCATTTCTTGGTAATGACCTCCATATTTGGAGATCAGGGGAAGAACTTTAGTGAGCAGCAACCAATCCACTCAAACAGTTTTCCTTGTGCTTTATGCCTGATTTCTTCTTGTGCCTACCTCAGCAACCCCCAATGTAAAAATGCTCTTTTATCTTTGAAAAATTTTTGCCAACTTTTAAAATATTTCAGTAACGGATTCTAATTCAAGGAGTGACATCTGAATCCATTTGCGTCCCAGAAAACAATTCTGCAAAGAAAAGACACAGGCCTTGGTCCAGGTTCCATGCAAAACCATTTTAAACAAAATGGATCCAATTTGTTTCTGTATTCCCCGGTGGCTTCTTAAATTCTTATTTAGCTCTATGATTATTTAGAGTTGCATTCCTTTTCATGAAACCTATACCCTCAGAACTGGGTAACTGCAAAGGCCTCTCTCTTCTCAAGATTCCTATGAAGACTTGGATCCAAAATGCTGATTTCAATGGAAGTGAAGGGGCAGACACTGCAACAGCAAGGTCTGGAGAGATCTTTAGTCCAGGTTACCCAGGTAGAACAAATTCAGCTGTTATCAACGGGGTCCAGGTAACTCAAGTGTTCCTGGGCACACGATGTGCGAGGGGCTATCCCTTCCAGGGTTATCCTGAGGAGTTTAGGAACCTCAGTTGGGAAACACCAGAAGCTGAGACTATTTTGCTCAGGTGAGGAGAAGCTGTTGTCCTCTCTTTGCAGGTTGCTGTCAGTTCCTTGGAACTTTACTGCTTTTCTCTAATTGTCCGTGACTGTTCTCTTATGGTTATTTGTCTTAATTAACTATATAATTTTAAATTTCGTTTTCTCCCTCTGGGCCTCCCTTGCTCCCACTCCATTAACTCACTGTGGATGAGCAGGAAGGGGAGCTCTCTAGCCAAGTGGACGATGGTGGGGTGGGAAGGCCCACAGGAGAAACTGTGAGTTTCAATCCTCATCCACCTCCTCGCCCTCGGACTCGTCGCCGCCGCGTCGCTCATAAAGTTTATCCCTCTGCCGCTCCTGGATCTCCTTCATCTCATCCGCATACCGGCAAAAGGCGCCCCCGAACTTGCCCCAGGCCTTGAAGGGGACGGTGATGGCGTTGCGGTAGGACGGCTTCACCTCGCTCACGCGCAGGAACACCCCGTACTTGTTGCAGCCCACGTCGAAGAAAAAGCGCTTCGAGTCCACCGTGATGGAGGTGCCTTCCGGGAGCTCCCCGTACAGGCCGCCGCCGGGCCCCCCGCCGCCGGGCCCCCCCGCCAGCTCGTCGTCCTCGCCGCCGTAGTCGTCGATGAGCTTGGCCAGCGCGTCGCGGAACTCGATGAGGCCCTGGGCGGGCAGGGCGATGGTCTGGCCGCTCTGCAGGCCGCCGGGCCCGGGGCCGCCGCCGCGGTTGACTGTCTGGCGGATACGCAGGAAGCGGCCGCGCTGGTTCTCCTTAAGGTCCAGGTAGTACTTGCGGTTCTCGCGCACCAGGAACTCGCTCTTGAGCGCGCGCCGCGGCCCACCGCCCTCCTCAGCACCTGCCGCCGCCGCCACCTGCTCCGGGCTGCTGGGGCCCAGCTGCGCGTAGTGCTCAATGAAGTCGCCCAGGTAGTCGCGGAACTCGGCGGCCACCGCCATGGACAGCGTGAGGCGGCTCTTGGAGCCGCCGGCGCCCACCTCGGCGATCTTGAGGAAGCGGCCCTTGGCGTTCTGCTTCACGTCCAGGTAAAAGCGCTTGTTCTGGATGTCCAGCCGCTTCGAGGCCAACTCCTGCGTCTCCTGCTCGCCGCCGCCACGGGACGCGGGCTGGAAGCCGCCGAGCCCGCCGCCGCCGCGCTCGCTGCCGCTGTCGCCGTCCGCCATCTTCTCGGCCGCCGCGCCTTGGCCGCCGCCGTCGCGTCCTGGCCGCCGCCCGCCGCCCGGAGCGCTAGCGCCCCCGCCCTCCGCCCTGCGGCTCGCTCTCCGGGGCCCCCCAGCCTCGCTTGCCGGCCCGCTCACGCGCTCCCGCCGCTCATCGCCAGCCTCCGCCGCCGCCCCCCATCGCCTCCGCGCCCCGCCCCGCCACTTCCGCCCAGTCCGCGGCCGCTTCCGGCGCGCGCCCCCGTGACGCCATCCTACCCCGCCCACCACGTCCTCGCGGCCGGAAGTGCCGCGCGCCGCGGCGGCGGGGCGCGGAGCAGTGACGACACCGGCGCGGGGCGGCCTGTGGGCGAGCTGCGGGGTGGTGGGGGCGGCCTGGGGTCTGGGACCGGGGCTGGGCAGGGGGAGGCGCCGGAGGCGCAGGGGAATGGAGGGGGAACGAAAACAGTCTCGTGGTGGTGGTTTCATACAAGTGCCAAAACTCATTGAAACGTATGCTTTAAATAAGTGCAGTTTACTGTAGGGAAATTATACTTCAAAACAGTTAGTAGTAGTATTAAAGAGAAGAATTAAAGTAGGGAGGATGTTGGGGTCATCTGCACTCAAAACAAAACAGAACTGACCTTATAGGATTGTTGGGTATTAATCCATAAAAAATGTTTAGCATAATACCTAAGTTATAGTAAGTGCTCAATAAATGTGGACTCAGCTTTAGTTGGTGGAATACTTTACATAATGCCGGGAACACGCGATAACATTACCATCATCACAACAATATAAGAAAAATGTGATGAAGCCCTGAACCAACAGTCCTAATGGGGACGCAGAGCTTAGGGAAGGAGTTAACTTTTATGGAACACGTATGTACAGGCACTGACAACCATTTTACAGGTTAACTCAGAAAGATACATGTTTCATGTGCCTACTGTGTGGAGAAACAGGAATGGATTAAAGAAGTAAAAAGTATGGCTTTCTATGGGAAGAGATTTGTGCTGAGAGTCGCTCTGCGTGGGTCTGAATCCATACCAGCTGTGTGATCTTGGGCAGTTCAGTTAATCTCTTAAGTCTCAATTTCCCCACTTGTTAAATGGGAATAATAGTACCTATCTTGTGGGGTTATTATAAGAATTAAATGAGATAATGCATATAAAACATAACCTGGCACAGAGGAAGCACTCCCTAAGTATTAGTCACCTCTTTTGTTTCATAAAAAAGACCCACTCAAACAAAATTAGAATAATAGCTATCAACTGAACACAGGAGAGTCCAGGGAAAGACGTCAAAGTTTAGGCCTTGAACACATCAGTCTTGGAGAGGATTTGGACATTTCACATCACTAGGGAAGGAATATGATGTCAGGCATCACTTGGCCTTCATGAAAGATACCCATGCTGCTCCTTCTCTAATTTCTTGCTAACCAAACCACTTCCCTGCACAGGGGACCCCAACATTCAGTTCATGGGAAGGACTCTCTACCCCTCTGTCCATTTCTTATCAGTTTGGTTTTAATGAGTCAAGTTCTATTTAATGAGTTAGTTCTATAGCTTTGTTTCCTTTGAAATTTCATTCTTTGCTTTTACGTTTAGGTCTTCCACTCTTTCATATATTTGGTAATCACATATTTTTTTCAGACTTTTTACAGTTTATTTATTTATTTGTGAGGAAGATCAGCCCTGAGCTAACATCCAATGCCAATCCTCCTCTTTTTGCTGAGGAAGACTGGCCCTGGGCTAACATCCGTGCCCATCTTCCTCTACTTTATATGGGATGCCGCCACAGCATGGCTTGAGAAGCGGTGCGACGGTGTGTGCCCGGGATCCGAACGGGTGAACCCCGGGCCTCTGAAGTGGAGTGTGCAAACTTAACCACTACGCCACCAGGCAGGCCCCTACAGTTTTATTTTTTAATGTATGTGATTATATCATATTTTTATATGTACATTTTATATTTAACTCTAGTTTATCTGGAATATATTTTGGTGTATAGTATGAAGTGAAGAATCTAAAAAATTTCCTTCAAATGGCCAATTGTCCCAGTACTATTTATTGAATAACCCTTCAAGGACAGATCTCGACAGGTGGAGATGGATGTAGGTTATTTTGGGCAGAGAGAACATGTGTTCCCAGATGGCGAGAAGTCTGGTTTGGCTGAAGCGCAGAGTCTGTGAGGAGGGGGTGGTGAACAACCGAGTTGGAGGCAGCTAGACGTGGGCCCATGGGGGAGGCCTTCACTTATAGGCAGGAGCTTGGACTTGAGTCAAGGGGGAGCCCCCAGAGCTGTGTGACGCTTCCCTTCTGTGCTTCGAGGAGGTGACCCATGGCAGAGGACAGCATGGGTGGGCTTGGGTAGGAGGCAATAACTGTATTGCAGATGTGAGAAGAGTAAAGGATGATTTTAGAGTGGGCTCTGAGTGACCAGCGCCCAAGCATGTTCAGGAAGGACGAGCTCTTGTTGGTGATGATAGTGAGAGCTATATTGAGACGTCAGAGGCACCGATACTGCAAGTGTTTTTGGTGCTCTTCCCCCTACATAACTCACAATAAATGGTACACAACAGGACAAGCTGCTTTGATGCATTTTTTGAATATCAAATTCTTCCCCAGAAGTTTCTTGCTTCTTGGTGGCCTTAAGCACCTGCTGTGACTGCCTTTTGGTGAATCTAGCACAAATGAGATTAGGCCCAAGGGTCGGCATGTTAAATTTGAGGAGCTAGCTGGATGCCTGAGGGTAGATGTCCAGGCAGCTGTGGGACCCAGACAAGCAGAGCTGAGAAGAGGGGCAGCAACAGAGATGCAGGTTTGGGAGCCGCCAGCAGACAGGGTGGATTTGACGTCAGCTCCCAGGAGGCTGTGTAGAGAAGTCAGGGACAGTTGAAGAAAAAGGGGCCAGGCGAGGGTTGGCTGTTACAGTTCATACTGAGCCTGCATGTGCCCTCCCCACGTGTCCTGGAAATGTGCAGAGAGCCACACGGCTCGGAAGAGGTAGAGCAGAGGCTGCAGGTCAAGGCTTCAATTCTAAGTTCTGTCTTTGACATTGCCACTTTGGGGGGAGCATGGGAGCCAGATGTCACAGTGCTAACGAATGAACACCTGGGCAGGAGTATGGGTTGAGGAACTACCCGGGTGACAGGGCGGAGAAGGATAATAGCTGGCGAAGGGAAGCATGCGGCTGCCTTGCTCAGAGAGACCTGAGGTGGCTCCAAGGCACTGTTGAGTGAGAGCCCGGAGTGGGCCAGGAGAGGGGCACCTAGGGAGAAGGGCTGGGCCCTGGGAGGTGAGAAGGCATCCTTTTTCTCGTGAGACCAGGGAGAGTGGAGGAGAGAGACAGGAGGTTCTGGTGGAGAGGAGAGAAGTTGGAGCCGTTCCTGCTGAAAGGCTGTATCTGTTCCACGTGCTGAGTGGGAGGCTGCAAAGACCTGTGGGGCTTGGGTGGGACTAGAATCCCGCTGAGCAACCCAGTCTGGCCAGTGCTGGGGCAGAAGCACAGTACTTTCTTCAGCCACTGTGAGCAGCTTGGAGGCTGGGCAGGAGGCGGCAGATGAGAGCAGGCCTTGCCAGGGCGGGGGAGACCTGTAAGGGAGTGGGGACTGGGACAGTGACCTCAGATGGCCAGCCTCTTCTCCTGGATCCAGGCCAGGAGCGGGAGGAAGGGTTCAGACATTGCAGGGCACGCCTTTTTTTCCTGTTACTTTTCCTATTAAGCTTAAAATTAAAACTCACAGAACAGTACAAGAATAGTACTCTTCACCCCGATCCCCCAAATGTTAATATTTACCATATTTGCTTCCTCATCTTTTTCTTTGTATATGCAGTCATGGGTCACTTAACAATGGGGACACGTTCTGAGAAATGCGTCGTTAGGCAATTTTGTCATCGTGTGAACACCATAGAGTGTAGTTACACAAAGCTAGATGGTATAGCCTACTACAAACCTAGGCTGTATGGTGCTAATCTTACCAATGGGACCACTGTTGTATATGTGGTCTGTTTTTGACCGAAACGTCATGTGTTGCGTGACTGTATATATTTTTTCTTCCTCTTGAGCCATTTGAGAATAAGTTGCAGACATGATGCTCCTTTACCCTTAAACACTTCAGCGTCTCTGTTTTGAAACAAGGGTGTTCTCTTGCCTAACCAGAGCACAGTGATCAAAATCAAGAAATTAACCTGGATCTGATACTATTATCTAATCAACAGACTCAGATTTTGCCTAGTGTCCCAATTATGTCATTTGTAGTAACAGAAGATCTCGTTACATTCAGTGGGCCGCGTCCTTCTTAGTGGGCCGCGTCCTTCCTCTCTCTAGTCTGGAGCCATTCCTCCCTCAGTCCATCTGTCTTTCCCGTCATTGACATAGCTGAAGGGTGAAGGCCGGTAATTTTGTAGACTGTCCCTGACTTTGGGTTTGGAGGCACTTTTTTTTTTTTTAAATAATTTTATTTATTTATTTTTCCCCCCAAAGCCCCACTAGATAGTTGTATGTCATAGCTGCACATCCCTCTAGTTGCTGTATGGGGGACGCGGCCTCAGCATGGCCAGAGAAGCGGTGCGTCAGTGCGTGCCCGGGATCCGAACCCCGGGCCGCCGGCAGTGGAGCGCGCACACTTAACCGCTAAGCCATGGGGCCGGCCCTGGAGGCACTTCTTGACCTTAGTCTGAAAACCCCTCCCGCCCTGGCTGGCTGGACTCCCCACTGTGAGGAAAATGCTGCCCACTGCCCAGATCAGCCCTGGTGCTGGAACAGGGAGGAAGATGAGGTGGTAGAATATTCTGGAGTCAGCAGGACAGGGGTGGCAGGAGAGCCCAGGGGGGTGTCAAAATGTGTTTGTGACCAAATCACTAGTGGAAACTGCCTGCGCACTCTCCTGCTGTGCGCTGCTCGGAAGCTGCGTGACCTCCTTGCCTGTTCTGCCCCTTTCCCATCTGGGAGGAAACTGTACTGAAGGGAGGAAGGCAGGACGGTGGCTTAGGAGAAATGGGTGTTGAGGGGTGCCATCCCCGTGGGCACTGGCACCGAGATTCCTGGGCTGGGCACCAGGTGCTGCAGATACATCTCAGTTTGACACTCTGGGCCCAGTATCCAGCTGGCATGCATTGAAGCTGCCAGTGACATTTCCGTGGATTTGTGTGGCTGGAAGCAAGTGTGTTCTTGCACAATCTAAAGAGATTGCCTCATTTGGGCTGGGCAAAAGCCCTGCACCTGCTGTTTATTCTGGGGATTTTTGTCTTCTGAGAGGTAGAACATCAGTTCCTTGCGTTGGTATTGGGTTCCAGGGGGCACAGTTTCTCAGGCCTGGGACTTATCAATCAACTTATCAATCAATCAGTAGCCCTCCATGATTTGTAGCTCCTCTTGGCCTTAAAAATAAGACTCTCTAGGCATTCCCAGAGGCTAGGAGTCTGCTTTAAGCACACCTGTCAAGCCCTGTTTTCCAATACTCACCAACTCCCACACGGCCTCCTGAGCCCCTGGAA
Organism: Diceros bicornis minor; assembly: GCF_020826845.1. Classification (NCBI taxonomy): domain Eukaryota; kingdom Metazoa; phylum Chordata; class Mammalia; order Perissodactyla; family Rhinocerotidae; genus Diceros; species Diceros bicornis. The sequence continues at coordinate 1,862,268 of NC_080780.1, forward strand.
GAGGTACATGTTCCTTGGAACATTCTGGGCCTCCACCGCCCAGTGATATGGGGCGAGTTGCTTCACTCCTGCTTCCTGGCTGTGAAATGCACTGCCCTGGGCAGTCAGGGAGTCGATGGGTACAGACTGCTCAGTGGGTGCAGCTGGCACACAAGCTGCACATGGCCTCGCCCTTGTCGGTGTTCTTCAAGGAAATGGCTGAGCTTCCTGCAGGCGTCTCTCACAGGCTCCACTGTAAAGACCCAGTGTTGAGTTGAGAGAACATGCACATAAAATCCAGAAGTACTTTTGTCTGTCTTTGGGAAGTATGTTTGTTGGACAAGAGAGTTGAAAGCCCCAAAGGCAACAATCTTAAAAAGGAACGGGATCCCTAGAAATAGAACAGTAGGAAAGTATATCAGCTGGTTATGAATAAACAGGTCTGAGGAGGCCATAACTCAGATCACTAGTGTGTGAACCCGCTCACTTATGCCCTAAGCAGCAGGGGGCTGGCCTCTCTCCCTGTGGGCACTCCTCAGTGGCAGTGGGGCAGGAGCCTCTCCCAGCTGCCCTTGTGGCTCAGCGGAGCCAGCTGTGCCCACAAAGCCTCTAGTCAGGGCTCTGCGTCCAGCTGCTGTGTGGAACAGGTTTGCCCTTTCCAAGCCCCCCTTAGATCACTTGTGGTCTTTCCGTGGAGCCGGACAATAGCCATCTGTTCTGGCGTCTCATTTCATCCAGAAAATCCCAATGTTGCGCCCCTCGCCCCCACTTTCTGGGGATTCTTCTTCTGCCTTCCCTGCACCTTCCAGAAGGCTGTCTGGCTCAGAACCAGGCCCCGGCCTGGTTACTCTGCCTGTGCTTTGCCTTTGCCCACAGGCTGGCGATGCCCAGGTCTACCCTGAGCACAAAACAAGGCCACACGGCCAAGAGATGGAGGCCTCCAGTGCCAGCGGCGACGACGACAGCTGAACTACAGCCACAGCCTTTAAAGAAATATGCACCTGAAGGAAGTTATGAACATGGACAGGGGCAGATTAGCACAAACCCTATGGGACTGCATTAGAATCGGAGGTAGCAGCACGAGCTCATGGTTTCGTTACACACGTGTGTGCGCACACATAAATACAGAAACACACACACACAGATGCAGATAGATGCAGAAATAGACACACAGATAAGTACAGAAATATACACACACATACATACAGATAAATACAGAAATATACACACATACATATACACACAGATAGATACAAAAATACACACAGACACACACACAGATAAATACGGAAATACACACATACAGATAAATGTAGAAACACACACAGATAAATACAGAAATACACACACACAGGTAATACACACAAACGGATAAATATAGAAATACACACACACACACGCAGACAGATATAGAAACACACAGACACACGTGAACACATAGACATATAGATATGAGTGTATGTATTTATATACATCCATTTCCTAGAAACAATGACACCCCAGGAGCGATGAGCACACCCAGCACCCAGATCTTGGTTTCTTAATCCCATTCTCTACTGAAAGGAACCAGAGCTCCTTGGAGAAATGGCTGACTTCAGAGCTGGAGGAGAGAAAGCATAAGCTGAGCCTAGACTATCTTGTGTCAGAAAGTAAGTGTGTGCTCAAAAAATGAGGGGGACATGTCAAAAGGATACTCCTGCTGGCTAAATCTGGGACAATTTAGGCATCAAATGATGATAGTAACAGATTATAAGCCACTGAATAAAATAAGAATCCATGTATACATGAGGATATAAATCAATAAATAGGAGAAAGGAAAGCTCTTCTTTACAGTAGAAAGCCAAGTGATAAATACAGAAGAAATGATGGAATTTGAAAAACATCATTTAGCAATTATCATAGTAATAATTGATTAAGGCAAAAATCATCAGTGGATATTACAACCAGTGGGTGAAAGTTTGCTGAGTAAAGTGAATATTTACCTAGTCTAAAAGAATCTCTGCATAAGTACTTATTAACTACAAAAGGAAAAATAGTAATTCTGCAGTGAGAAACCTGGTAGCCTCTGCCTTAACCACATGATCATGGTTAATGCCACCAGGAATGGGACAAATGGACCTCAGGGCTCCCCAGACATAATCACTGAGGACAAACGTCACCCCTGTAGTATTCCTACCAAAAATGCAGAACTTGCATCTAGTCTCGAGGAAACAGCAGGCAAGTCCTCACTGAAGGAATATTCACAAAATCATGGGCTACAACCTAACTTTAAAAATGTCAGTGTTATCAAAGACAAAGACTGCAGAACTGCTTCAGATTAAAGGAGAGTTTAGAGAGGTGACAACAATGTGCGATCTGGGCATTTCTTTGCCATAAAGAACGTTATTGATGAGATCTGAATGAGGTCTGTAGATTGGATAGTAATATTGTGTTAATGTTAATTTCCTGATTTAGATCGTGGTACTTGTGGTTATGTAAGAGAATATCCTTGTTTTTAGGAAATGCACATTGAAGTATTTGGAAGTAAAAAAGGTATTATGGCTGGAGTTTGCACTTAAATGATTCAGAAAAACAACGTGCACGTGCACAGAGAGTGACAAGCAAACGCAGAGGATATTAGCAGTTGGAGAATGGGTGAAGGGTAAATGGGAATGCTTCGTGCTAGCCTTGCAACTTTTCTATGAGCCTGAAATTATGTCAAAATAAAAAGTAAAAAAATCTTCAAGTTGCCAAAATGTTTTAAAAATGATTCAAAATAAATTTTGTTAGCCCTCCTTGTCTCATCCTACCCTTCTCATTTTCACCGCCCAGTTCAGCATGCAGCTGCCTGGGACCGGCCACTTGCCCTTTTAGAAGCTCTGTGAAGATTTCCAAGCTTCTGAGCAGCAGGGAGTCCTCGCTCGGATGAAACACACAGCCCCCGGCATGCTCTCAGGGCTCCTACGTGCTCTGCCCTGATGTCAGTCACTTCCCAAGGCTTATTTTCCTGCTGGCCTGCAAACTCCTTAGGAGCAAGGACTGCATCTTATCTTTGTGTCTCCTTTTCAGTGAGCATATCTAACAGAATTCAGTTGAAAAGAAGTGTGTGATCTTCAACTTCTCCCGTATTTTTGAGCCATTCGGTAAAGCATGACAACAGCACACTTCAAATAATCACAGTTGAGTTACAGCTGGGCATCTTGGTGAGGTCACTGTGTTTCTTCTCCCTTTAAAAAATGTGTTCTTTTAAAAAATATGTGTTTTCATTGTAGAAAATTTGGAGGGGCCGGCCCTGTGGCGTAGTGGTTAAGTTCAGTGTACTCTGCTTTGGCAGCAGGGTTCGTGGGTTCGGATCCTGGGTGCGGACCTACACCACTCGTCAGCCACGCTGTGGCGGTGACCCACATATAAAAAGTGGAGGAAGATTGGCACAGATGTTAGCTCAGGGCTAATCTTCCTCAGCAAAAAAAAAAAAAAAATTTAGAAAATACAGAAAAGCAAAAGTAAGAAAATGTAAATGACTCAGAGTGGCACCCACCACCCAGAGATCTCAATGTCTGACCTTCTGAGTTTTTCCTATGCAAAATTTTAAATGCAAATTTACACACATGTGTATATATATACAGTCATATTAGAAAACTAAGGTCATTCTATGCATACTGATGTGTAACATTAAGTTTTTATTTTATGCACAGACTTAGATTGATCAAAATCTTTGGTTTATCAGATTTTCTCATTAGTTCATGCATCATGGCTCTCTCTATCCTTTTTTTTAAAAAAATATATTTTTATATATTTATATATAATATATATTTTTATATATGTTTTTTTGAGGAAGATTGGCCCTGAGCTAACATCTGTTGCCAATCTTCCTCTTTTTCTTTTTTCTCCTCAAAGTACATAGTTGTATATCCTAGTTGTAGGTCCTTCTAGTTCTTCTATATGGGACGCTGCCTCAGCATGGTTTAATGAGCGGTAAGTAGGTCCATGCCTGGGATCCAAACTGGCAAACCCCAGGCTGCCAAAGTGGAATGAGAGAATTTAATGACTATGCCACTGGGCCAGCCCACATGGCTTTCTTTTTATCATTCATTCATTCAATAATATATTTTATTTTATTTTATTTTTTCTGTCTTTTTTTTTTTCTTTTTTTGCTGAGGAAACTGGCCCTGGGCTAACATCCTTGCCCATCTTCCTGCACTTTATATGGGACGCCACCACAGCATGGCCCGCCAAGCAGTGCGTCAGTGCGCGCCTGGGATCCGAACCGGCGAACCCCGGGCCACTGCAGCGGAGCACACGCACCCAACCGCTTGCGCCACCAGGCTGGCCCCCAATAATACATTTTAATACAACCTCTTGAATTACCAGCTAACTCAAGAACTAAAACACTAACAATAATTTCAATCTATATGTATTCCTATGTATGTTCCTCCCAGTCTTTTTTCTTAAGCCTTCAACGGATTGGATGAAGCCCACCCACATTATGGAGGATAATCTGCTTTGCTCAGAGTCCACTGATATAAATGTTAATCTCATCTAAACAAAACCTTCATAATGATGCCTAGACTGGTGTTTGACCAAGTATCTGGGTACCATGGCCTGGCTAAGCTGACACATAAAATTAGCCATCATGTAAGTTGTCCTGGACTTGATTTTTTTCACTCCACATTATGTTATGAAGATTCATGCATGTTCTTTTGTTTAGCTGAGTTAATTCGTGTTCACTGCTGCGTAATATTTCATTGCAGAAAAATGCCATCACTATGTTCCATCTTCTGCCTGTGGGTATCACGGTCTTGGCTGCTGTCACCAACAGGCTGGGGGACTCTCTGAAACTTGTTTCCTGGGGTAGATGTGTGGGGCTTTGTCTTAGGTACTGTGTGCACAGGAGTGGTGTCCTGAGCTGTTGGGCACATGAATGTGCGAGTTTATAAGGAAAAGCTAAGGGTGTTCCCAAGTTGTTACCCCGGTTTCACTCCCCTGAGCCGTGTTCATGAGACCTCTGGTCTACAGCCTCTCCAGGCCTTTGCATTGTCAGTTCTTAATTTTTGCCATGGAGTGGATGAAAAGAACCTTCTCTTTGCTGCCTTGGTTTACATTTCCCTGATTACCCAGTAGGCCAAGCATCTCTCTGCGTGTCTGTTGGCTGTAGGTGTCTCCTTGTTGGTGAAATGCCTATTCATGGCTTTTGTCCATGTTTCTATTGGGCTAGGGGTTCTATATATGTTCTTAGCACAATTATTTGTGCTCCTGCCCCCGTCATCTCCCACTGCCACCCCCTTGGGGTCCCAGTGGCCCCTCACACCTTGCCCTTGAGTGTAGATGGGCTCTCGAGCTCTAACTGCTTGGCAACAGGCCATTCCCTCATTGCCAGCCCTGGTCTGTCTGTCGCTGTTGGATTCCTCACTCGCTATGCCTGTGGGCAGCTCTACGCCATGTGGCTGAGACCAGCCCCTGGCTCCCTCCAGCCTGGCCCCGGCTGGCCCCACCGTTGGAAGTTCAGCCACACCATCTGCTCCCGAGCCACTGGCCCAAAGTGAATTTACCCAAAATGGAGCTGACACTGTGGGTCAGAGCCTTGAATATGCCTTCATTTCCAAAGCCTGGTTGCCCTTCCATCTCAAGGCACAAAAGGGTGAACTCCAGGTCCAGGGCAGGGTTGTGCTTTCTCTCTTTCCCATCAAGTAGCATTTTCCTACTCTGGGGGGATAAGCAAGGAGACGTCACCATCCTTGTCCCCTCCTTGTCCTCCTCAGGTTGAGTTGCTTCTTTGTTTAACGCATGTTTATAATATTTTTGAAGTATCATTTATTAAAACCTCACTGAAATATTAAGGGAAATTTAAAATGAAAAACATTTTGTGCATAATCCTACTGCCCCGATATACCGATCTACCTGTTTTTGTTTTTCTGGTTCCCTTCCAGTTTCTATCAACATGCTCATATATTTTTATGTTATAATTATAGTGTGTAGTTATATATAGTATATTGAAAACAAAACCATTTTCTCCTTTTCTCACTTGCTTTACATTATTGCAGAAACGTGTTACCATGTTCTTATGTTATCTTGGTGATTACCAATTTCCATGAACTGATATAATTGATTTAAGTGTTTGTGGTTGGAAAGTTAGGTTGTTTCCAGGTCTGTGTTTGTTATATGCGTGCTCCTGTGAGCAGCTGTTTTCCTCGGTACGTCTGCGGGCCTGGGTCACGGGGGCAGAGGTGGCCCTCAACGCCTGTGCATTTCCAAACTGGTTCCCTCTATGTCTGTGGCACACACTGTAGATCTCTAAGTCTGTTTCCCCACAACTTTAGATTTATCGTTTTCCTCTAAATATGGATTTTCAGAGGTTGAAACCTCTGAAATAACTTTTACGGGAAAATTTGAAGAGAAGATGGAAATGCGTGTGGGAGGAAGAGTCGGTGCTATTGGCTCTGGAATGCCCCCTGTTCCACACACTCTGTGAGCACCCTCCCCTCCCTTGTTTCAGCCCACTCCTCTTATTCTCCCGGATGGAGCTCCAGTCACCTCCTCCGCCATCTTGGGGGTACACATGCTAGGTTCAGTTACCCCTGTCATTGGTGATTTGGGACTGGCCAGGGCTCCCAGAAACTCCAGGGGAAGAGCTGAGTGGCTCTGGGACACGGGGATATTGGCTGGGGCTGGACAACAGTTAGAAGGAAGGGGCTGCCTCCCACAGGGGTGTCTGGCAATTTGGATGGAGGCTGGGGGTGCTAGAAGTGTATCTGTAGAACCCAACTCCGGTCCAAATGGGCTGATGTACCACCTCCATCGCATGCTGGAAAGAGGCAAAGGAAGAGGCGCATCCATGGATATTCCTGGGGAAGGCGGAGGCTGCAGGGCCCAGAGGGGAGGCTGTGTCTTAGTTGGCTTGGGCTGCCAAACCCAGAGACCAGGTGGCTCAAACAACAGATATTTATTCCTCCCAGTTCTGGAGTCTGGAAGTCCAAGATCACGGTATCGGCAAGGCTGGTTTCTCCTGAGGCCTCTTTCCTTGGCATGTAGATGGCCGTTGCCTCCCTGTGTCCTCACATGGTCTTCCCTCTGTGCATGTCTGCATCCTAATCTCTTCTTATAAGGACACCAGTCACACTGGATTAGAGCCCAACCTAGTGACCTCATTTTACCCTCATCACCTCTTGAAAGATCCCATTTCCAAATATAGTCACATTCTGAGGTCCTGGGGTTTAGGGCTTCAATGTGTGAATTTGGGGGACACAGTTCAGCCAGTCACTGGCTGTATCTCTGGGAACTCAGTGCAGTTCTGAGCCCACACCCCCTGGGGCAGGGGCTCCACTGTCTGCAAAACCCACTTTGTGGCCTCCCACTGGCCTGGAGCTTCTGACATTGGTTTTCATGGGTGGGGTGGTGGATAGGGGCTCCCCTGCCTACACATCTCCTAACTCACCTCTGCTTCGACCAGCCTGCAGCCCCCCAAACTCCATGAGGGGTGACTGCTCCTTCCTCCACCTGAGAACTGTCATGGGTGAGACCCTGCTACGGGGTCCTCTTCAGGGGTGGGACATGAGCCTCACCGAAGAGGTTTTCAACCCTATTCCTGGGAAAAGCCAGGGCTGCATCCCCGGGAGTCTTGGAGCCAGGCCCCTGGTAGCCTGGAGTGTGACAGTGGTGGGGCTCACAGCAGTGACCTCTGAGATGCTCCAGTGGGAGGAGGGGTTGGCTTCCTCTTCTCCCCACAGGGGGTCTTGGCAGGGTGGGGAGCAATCTCGGTGGAGCATAGATGCCTCAACGAGAGCCCCGCTGGCCCCCACCTCTGTCCTGGAACCACTGTAATTGAGTTTATACCCCACCACCAGCCTCTTCCCTCCCCGCACCACTGACCTCCTGCAGCAGAGGTCTGCCTTTCATCTTGACGTTCCTGCCACAAAGCACGTTTGACACAGAGCAGGTTCTTAAAAGATGTTTGCTGAAGGAATGATTGAATGAGAGAAGTTAGTAGCCAAGTAGCCTTCAGAGTGCACAGAGTTGTTGAGAGGGAGAAAAGGACAAGTTGCCAGGGTCATCTTTTCGTGGTAGGGAGACGACAGTCACAGGCCTGGGGCCCACCATCCGAGCTGCGGGTGGCCTGCTGCAGTGCGCCATCTGACTCCTCGGCACTCTCTACCTGTTTAGTCCCATTTAGCGTCTCTAGCCAAGACTTGAATGAAACACTATTATAAAATGTGCACGTGAACTGAACCCAGTAGGAACAGCTAATAAGAGAGAAAAGAAAATCAGGATTTGAAAAGACCTCTGTGTTTGGGCAGAGCCCTTCAATGGTTCAGCTATACCCCTACGATGGTTGTCAGAGTTCATCTATGAATGTCAATGAAACTCAAAGGCAGCACAGAAAATGAAAAATTTTATTTCATTTAATTCAGGCATGGTAGAATTGTGGGGGATTTTTCCTTTTATTGAAAATTTCCATAAGTATTTCCCACTATAGCCACTCTGCAAATACTAATAATAAAAGGATCCTTTACAAAGGACAAGACTGGAGAAGCTAGCCTGACAGGAGAGGGAGGTTTGGAGGGGCCTGTGCCCAATCCAGCCGTGTGGCTGATAAAGAAGCATGCTGGGCCTCGGGCTCCATCCCTGGGGGCAGAGTGTGCAGAGCAGATTGAGAAAGATAGGAGCCCGTATACAAAAGAAGAAATAGATCAGTAGGACTTCATTAAAATTAAAAAATTCTGTACATCAAGAGACACTATCCATAGAGTAAATATGCAACCCACAGAATGGGAGAAAATATTTGCAAATCATATATCAGATAAGGGATTAATATCCAGAATATGTAAAGACTTAAAATTCAACAACAAAAAAAACAGCTAACCCAATTCAAAAATGGCCGAAGGACTTGAATAGACCTTTCTCCAAAGAAGATACACAAATGGCCAATAAGCACGTGAAAAGATGCTTAACATCACTAATCATTGGGGTAATCAAATCAAAACTACAATGAGATACCACCTCACACCCATTAGAATGGCTACTATCAAAAAAACAGAAGAGAACAAGTGTTGTCAAGGACATGGAGAAATTGGAACCCTTGTGCATTGTTGGTGGGAATGTAAAATGGTGCAGCCACTATGGAAAACAGTCTGGTAGTTCTTCAAAAAATTAAACATAGAATTATCATATGACCTAGCAATTCCACTTCTGGGTATATACTCAAAAGAGTTGAAAGAAAGGGCTTGAAGAGATATATGTACACCCATGTTCATAGTAGCATTATTCACAATAGCCCCAAAGTACAAATAAACCAAGTGTCCATTGACAGATGAATGGATAAACATGATGTGATATGTCCACACAATGGAATATTATTCAGCCTTAAAAAGGAAGTAAATTCTGCAGCAGTATGCTACAACATGGATGAAATTTGAGGACATTACGCTAAGTGAAATAAGCCAGTCACAAAAGGACAAATACTGTATGATAGAAACAGAAAGTAGAATGGTGGGTGCCAGGGGCTGGAGGAAGAGGGGGGAATGGGTTGTTATTGTTTAATGGGGACAAAGTTTCAGTTTGGGAAGATGAGAAAGTTCTGGAAATGGATGGTGGTGATGATTGCACAGCAATGTGAATGTACCGAACTGTACACTTACTGGTTAAAAGGGTAAATTTTATGTTATGTGTATTTTACCACAATTAAAAGATATTTTATAAAAAGAGGAAAAAGAAAGAAAGATAAGAGCCCATGTGCAGTGCTGGTGAGACCACTGGGACGTGCTGGTTGGGCAGAGCCCCGAGGCCACCTTTGATACTATTTAGTGATGGATGAACCCTTGAGGGAGCTTGATGAGGCTGGAGTGGGGTCTAGATCTTTGAAGGAAGTAGTTTTTGGGAGTTTTTGCCTGAATTTGGGGCTGGGTAGGGGTCCAAGGGTGGGAGAGGATGACAGGTTGTCCCTGACATGAAGGACAATCATGTGGAAAGGGGCTTCTGTGTCTGGTGAGGTGTGGGTCTTAGCCCAAAAAAGGCTGATTTCAGTTCAGTAGGAAGAAAAAATTCCCATAAATTTGAGCTCTGAACCATGAGAGAGTTGCTTTGTGGCACAGTGAGCCTCCCAACATGGTCCGAATAGGACTGGGTGACCAGCTGCAAGGCCCACCCCACCATAGTGAAGCCCCCCAACCACAAACACCTCTCTCCCGGATGAGAAACACCTCGGTCCCTGAATGGCACTTGTCATCAGCAGTGCTAGTATTCTCTTAGTGATCGCAGGGCCTTGGCACCTCCAGAGGGTGAACTACAGCCAAGCAGTCATTTTCACCCAGGCCCTGTGTTTGTTTTTTTCTGACATCAACTGATTCTCTGACACCAGCTGGGTGTCAAAGGATTCAGTTCAGTTCTGACACATCTGGAGTGAGCGCAGACCCCACAGGTTAGGGCTCAGTTCCATGAGACTGCCCCCACCCACTGCAGACGCTGGCTGCAAACAGGGGCTGCTGCCTCTGTTTGCTCACACTGCCGCCGGGCCGACTACAAATTCAGGGGTTCCACAGCTCCCCCTTTCATGTTTGACACTTTGCTAGAGTGACTCTCAGAACTAGGACAGCTCTGTGTAGTACTTACAGTTGTGAAGGAAACAAACAAACAGCCAGATGAAGAGGGACTTAGGGTGAGGTTTGGAGCCTCTGTCCCTCTGGGACACAACTACGTGTTTACCAACCCAGAAGCCCCCCGCAAATGGAATGGACGTTTCATTACGTAGGCATGAATGATGCAATCATTGGCCACGCACAGCCCTCTTTCCCCCAGAGGTCGAGGTGGGACCTGATAGTTCTAGGTCTTTCTGGTGACCAGCGCCCATCCTGAGGCTGTCCCGGCACCCCCTCAGAGTCACCTTAGTACCATAAACACAGGTGGGTTGAATGGGCTTGTCATGAATAACAACAGATGCTCCCCTCACTCAGGCAATTCCGAGGGTTTTAGGAGCATTGAGCCAGGACGGGGCAAACACCAAATGTTTATTTTTCTATGTCACACCCTGCCTTCAGATGCGCAGAGAGCACCTGGTTGTGGAGCAGGTGGTTTGAGGTGGGCGAGTGGTCTGAGGGTGTTTCTGAGGAGCGGCTCATCTCCCTTCCTGTCTCTCCAGGATCTCAGGGCAGAAAGAGCCCGGTTTCCCTCAGTTGAGAAATGAAGGTATTCACCTTGAGCTTAGTTGTGAAGACCAAATGAGGTGTGTGTCAAAGTGCTTGGAAAATGTCTGATATAACCTCTGAGTCTGCCTTTGGGTCAGTTCTGTACTTGGAGTCAAATACTCAGTTTGGGCCTAACATGGCAGGTGTGGAAGAACCACAAGAATCATTCATTCACCCCACCAGCGCCTTTGATGAGAATCATTCCTTCCACCAATGCCTTTGGCCTCTCTCTGAGCGTGGCCTTCTGTTAGGTCATGAATATTTACTGACAACCCGCCAAGTATGGTGTTATGGAAAGGTCCATGGCCTTTAGTACAGGAGTTCAGGGGGGCAGACCACCTCCAGATGCCTGGGTTTTATCCGGGTGGAGATACCACCAGAGGTGTTTGCACAAGAGCACCCCCACCCCCCAGCCAGAGCTGCGCTGTGCAGAGGTGGATCCAGCAGCATGTGCGGGTTGAGCAGAAAGCAGAATACCAGATGCAGTTGGCAGGGCGTCCTCGCTTGCCCCTGGTGGCTGGCCCACTGCAGCGCTTGTCCTCCCCCATGAGACCTGTGGAGGTGCAGGCTCGCTCTTCTGTCACTCATTCATTGACTCATTCCTTCCTGAACTACCTGCTGAGTGCCTGTGGCATCTAGAGCTGTGCTGTCCACTACCAGCCACGTGGCCCTGAGCACTTGCAAGGTAGTGAGTCCAAACTGAGGTGTGCAGTAAATGGAAAACACATACTGGGTGTCACGCAGTACAAAATAGTGTAAAATGTGATATTAATAATTTTTATATAGGTTACATGTTGAAATTATAATATATTTGATAAATATGTTGAATAAAATATGGTTAAAATCCATTTCATCAGTTTCTTTTCACTTTTCCAATGTGGCTGCTAGAAAGCTTACAACTCCACATGGGTTGACCCCTACTTCTGTTGGACAGTGCTGTTCTAGACCATCAGTGCCTGGGCTTTGGGCTTTCGAGGACAAGCAAAAGCCCCCCAAGTTCAAGTGCCACCTTTCTCCTTTGCAAAGTAATGGTGTTTTAAAGCACTACCTCTGCCTCTCCAGTGAGGAGGGGCATTCTGACACCAGAGAGGCAGGAGCCGTGGTCAGAATATAGAGGCTGATGGAGACCCACCCACTGCACTTCAGTTCATGTTTTCACTGATCAGTGAGCACTTCGTCAGGCCCAGAGTGCAGGGCGAGCTGTCTGAGGAGCTCCTCTTGTGAAGGCACACACATTCTTGGCCCCTCCTTCTCGCTGTCCACACAGGCTGCACCCTGATGCCTGCAGGTGCCCTTTGAGGAGCTGTGGCCCTGGGAAGGGTGAGGGGGCAGAGGCCGGCGGGCCCTTGGCCTGTGGATGTCGTGTAATCCTCAGAGCCACGCCGTGAGGCAGGTGCTATCCCCACTGTGCAGAGCAGAGCGGGTGTTCGGGCAGCTGGAATCAATTCCCGGCAGTGGTCCCACTGTGCTCGTCCCCTAAGGGGAGCAGGCAGGGAAGGGAGGCAAGAGGACCCCCGACCTCAGACCCCTCCCACAGGGGGCCTGACAGGCAGGAGGAAGGGCAGTGTGAGACCCTCTCAGTTTTAATGACAAACATGTGTGAAAACCAACAGGATCAGTGGAGACATTCATTCACGACGCCAGGAGCCTGCTGCCCGTCAGAGGGTGGCACGCCCCCGATGGAGGTGGTCACAGGTACACGCAGAAGAACATCTCCCTGTTTCCTTCTGGGCCCAGTAAATATTATTGAAATCATTATGAAGGGTATCACGCTTCTTTGGCCAAACGGCAATGACTAATGTCTGTGATGTGGGAACGGCGATGAAGTACAGAACGGAGATAACTGCTTAGTGACACCTTCTCCCCAGGTGAGTCTTTAGAAATGGATGCTTTTGGTGGATTGACTTCCCTGTTAATTTGGGGGAACCATTTTGGGAAATCAGTTCTCTTTTGCCATCAGCATCTGTGCCTGGCAGGTTTGATTGATGTTGGTGCAGGAGCCCTTGCAGAGATAGCTCAGGCCCCTCAGTCACCTGTCCTTGGGGCTGGCAGGTCTGGTGTCCCCTATGCACCCTCATGGACTGAGCATTGTGGCACTGTTGGGGCTGGACCAGGGCCTGACATTGATTCTGGGAATTGTGGGAAGCCACCAGAAAACGCAGGCAGCCTCTGGTTTCAACTCAGCTCCCTGCTGGGCAAGAGCAGGCTGCAGGCCCTGCAGCATTTATTAGCTCCAAAGTCACGTCCTGGACGCCTCACCCACCATCAGAGAGCAGCTTTTTGGGAGCAGTCAGTTCTACTACATAGTATAGTCTAATGTCTTATTACAGTGACGTACTCATTGATTTTACTAAATTTTACTGAGTTTAGTGATTTTACTGAAATATGTCATAGTTTAAAAGTTGTATGAACACCATCTCTTGGCAGACAACTACCCTTGCAATTAAAAATAAATTACCATAATATATATACATAATGGAATACTACTCAGCGTAAAAAAAGACAAAATCGTCCCATTTGCAACAATATGGATGGACCTGGAGGGTATTATGTTAAGCGAAATAAGCCAGAAAGAGAAAGACAAACACTGCATGATTTCACTCCTTTGTGGAAGATAAACCAACACATGGACAGATAGAACTGTTTGGTGGTTACTAGGGGCAAGGGGAGTGGGGGGTGGGCACAAGGGGTGAAGGGATGCATTTATATGGTGACTGACAAACAATAATGTACAATAAAAATTTCACAATAAAAAAAGACAAAAAATAATTTACTGGATTGAGTCTTTGAATAACCAAGAAAACTTTATGATCTTACTGCAAAATTATATGTGACAAAATGGTTGGAATTCTGAAGGCCAATGCCTGGTAGCCCCCCTGGGAGCTTGATCTGGCCTGGTTCATGGATGCTGTGTTGATAATCCAGGCTCTCTCCATGTTCTAGAAACTGAAGTTGATCTGAGAGTTAAAACTACATTCCTTAGGGGGGATAAATGAGAGAGTACAGTCAGTAGAAGAGCTTTCTAGAAGCTTGAGGATGATGTCATCTCCCCAGCCCTCTCTGGGGCAGGAGGAGTGTCCACACGCATATCCCTAAAGTTGGGAGGCCAAGACTCTGGTCATTTACCATCGGGAGACTTCTGAAGGTAAGACCAGGGAATTGCAGCCGAGTGCAAAGAGACAAGAAGAAGTACTCCCTAGATGGGAGGGTGGGCCCCCCTCGAGTTTGAGTCCTGTATCCCTCGCAGGGCACAGAAGTGGCCCCAGTGCCCCTATGGCCTAAATGATGGCACATGGGGTGTAGCAGATGAGATAGAAGCTTGCCATTCTACATATGGCCTCCACACTGAGAGAAGGGCACAAAACCCGGAGAAAGAGCTGCAGGCGCAGAGGACTCTGAGGAGCCAGTGGCCGTGGCTGGTGCCTTGTGGTGAAGGGGTCCCTGCCCGAGAAAGGTCAGCCCCCCAACTATGCACAGCCATACAGCAAGCCCTCATTACTGAGGCTGCCGCCTTAGGCCTCCCAGAATGAGACACAGGCATCCCCCATCCTCCAAGAGCACCCATGACAGAGAGGGGACCACCAAGCAGTAATCAGAATCCACCCTCCCTTTAGCCACACCACTGCTGGGCTGTGTGGATGAGAGACCCTGCGATGGGATAAGGCATTGGGAGAAAGATAGACGGGATGAGAGAACATTCCCACCCCTCCACAGACACATAGTCCTAGTAGAGGGAACACTTCCTGACTCATTCTATAAGGCCAGCATTACCAATTACTAAAACAAGACAAAGACATTACCAAAAAGGAAAACTACAGACCAATATTTCTCATGAACATAGATGAAAATATCCTCGACAAAATATTAGCAAATCAAATCCAACAACGTATAAAAAGAATCATATGCCATGACCAGGTGGAATTTATCCCAGGTATGCAAGGCTGGTTCAACATTCAAAAATCATTTAATGTAACCTATCACATCAACAGGCTAAGGAAATGTCACATGATTATATCAATAGATGTATAAAAAGCATTTAACAAAATCCAACACCCATTCATGATAAAAACTCTCAGTAAGCCAGGAATAGAGGGGCCCTTCCTCAACTTGATAAAAAACATCTACAAGGAACCTATAGCTAACATCATACTTAATGATGGGAAACTTGAAGCTTTCCCCCTAAGACAGGGAACAAGGCGAGGATGTCCCCTCTCACCACTCCTTTTCAACACTGTACTGAAAGTCCTAGCTAATGAGACAAGAAAATGAAATAAAAAGTATACAGATTGGGAATAAAACTATCTTTGTTGGCAAATGACATGATTGTCGATGCAGAAAATCTGAAAGAGGACCAGCCCCGTGGCTTATCGGTTAAGTGCACGCGCTCTGTTGCTGGCGGCCCGGCTTCGGATCCCGGGCGCGCACCGTCGCACCACTTCTCCGGCCATGCTGAGGCTGCGTCCCACATACAGCAGCTAGAAGGATGTGCAGCTATGACATACAACTATCTACTGGGGCTTTGGGGGAAAATAAATAAATAAATAAAATTATTAAAAAAAAAAAAGAAAATCTGAAAGAATCAACAAAAGTCTCCTGGAACTAATAAGTGATTATAGCAAGGTTGCAGGGTACCAGGTTAATATACAAAAGTCAATTATTTTCCTACATACCAACAATGAATAAATGGAATTTGAATTTAAAACACAACATCACTTACATTAGCACCAAAAAATGAAGAAAGAAATACTAATGTATAAATCTAACAAACTACCTACAAGATCTATGTGAGAAAAACTACAAAACTCTGATGAAAGAAATCAAAGAAGAAGTAAATAAATGGATAGTCCATGTTCATGGATAGGAAGACTCAATATTATCAATATTGATATTGTCAATATCCCAACTTGAGCTACAGATTTATGAAATCCCAATCAAAATCCCAGCAAGTTATCTTGTGGATAGCAACCGATTCTAAACGTATGGAGAGGCGAAAGACCCAGAATAGCTAACACAATATTGAAGAAGAACAAAGTTGGAGGTCTGACTTACTATAAAGCTAATGTAACCAAGACAATGTGGTATTGGTGAAAGAATAGAGGAATAGATCAATGGAACAGAACAGAGAGCCCAGAAATAGATCCATAAAAATATAGCCAACTGATCTTTGACAAAGCAGAAAGGTTATTCAATAGAGAAAGGATAGTCTTTTCAACAAATGGTGCTGGAACAACTGGACATCCAGATGCAAAAAAAAAAAAAAATGAATCAAGACACAGACCTTACATCCTTCACAAAAATTAACTCAAAATAGATCATAGACCTAATGTAAAATGCAAAACTATAAAATTTCTAGAAGATAACATAGAAAATCTAGGCGGCCTTGGGTTTTGTGATGATTTTTAGATACAACACGGATATCATGATCTATGAAAGAGACAACTGATAAGTTGGACTTCAATAAAATTAAAAACTTCTCCCCTGCAAAAGACACTGTTAAGAAAAAGAAAAGATAAGACACAGACTAGGAGAAAATATTTGCAAATCACATATCAGATAGAGGACTTGTAACCAGAATATGCAAAAGTCTCTTAAAGCTCAACATTAAGAAAACAAACAACCCCAATTAAAAATGGGCCAAAGACCTCACCATGAAGATATACAGCCGGCAAATAAGCATGTGAAAAGATGCTCAACATCATTTGTCATCAGGGAATACAAATTAAAACAATGAGGTACCACTACACACCTATTAGAATAGCCAAAATCCAAAACGCTGACAACACCAAATGCTGGTGAGGATGTGGAGCAGCAGAAACTCTCATTCATTGCTGGTGGGGATGAAAATTGGTTACTGCTACTTTGGAAGAGTTTGGTGGTTTCTTACAAAGCCAACCATAATGTTACCATATGTGATGGTTAATTGTATGTGTCAACTTGACTGGGCTGGACAGAATGTAGATTAGTGGTTGCCACGGGCTAGGGTAGAGGGGAATGGGAGTGAATGCTAATGGGTACAAGCTTCTTTTTGGGGTGATGAAATGTTCTAATATTAGACAATGGTGTTGGGTGGTTGCACAGCCTTGTGAATATATCAAAAACCACTGAATTGCCCATGTTAAAATGGTGAATTTTGTGGTGTGTGAACTATCCCTCAATAAAGAAGTGGCAGGGTATATGCAAGGATGATTCAAAGAACTGTCTCAGCCTTTTTTGAGGGGAGACCAGTTTAACTTCAAATTTTAAAAAAGGAAAAGAAAAAAGGCCACCTTTATGGTTCTGTTTCCTCATCTGCTAAATGGAGATGGCCTTTCCTGCTCCTGGGGTTGTAGGGGGACTAGACACAGTGACAGAATCCACTGCCCGAGCTATGTATGCGATTGTCCTGTCCCTGCATCCAGGGAAGGACTGCCCCCATGTGCTGGACATGTTCTCCACGGCCTTCTGTCCTTGAAACAACTTTAGAGGAAGGTTCTAGCAGACTTGTTCTGTTGACAGGGAGATGAGAGGAGGGCCCATGCCTGGGCTCCATGATTCTAACAAGAAGAGCCGAGATTTGAACCCTGGTCTGGGGAGCTTCCAGGTGGGTTCTCCAGGCCTCACCACAGCCTCCTCACAGGGAATGGCCCAGTCTCATGTGCCCGGAGCTAGCAGGTTTGTTTTGTGGGTACAGGGCACTTCTCGGGGGAGTTACACTTTAGGCATCAAGTCTTTTTTTTTTTTTTTTTTTTTGGTGAGGAAGATTAGCCCTAAGCTACCATCCGTTGCCAGTCCTCCTCTTTTTGCTGAGGAAGGTTGACCCCGGGCTAACATCCGTGCCCATCTTCCTCTACTTTATATGTGGGATGCCTGCCACAGCACGGCTTGATGAGTGGTGCGTAAGTCTGTGCCTGGGATCCGAACCTGCAAACCCCAGGCCACCAAAGCGGAGAGTGTGAACTTAACCACTACTCCACTGGGCTGACCCCATAAAAACTCTTTTTATGTGACCACTTCTCACCCTCAAAGGGAAACCTCAGTGGGTCAAAACACAAGACTGCAAAACTAGCCCCTTTTGCAGAAGGAGGCTCTGCTGAGAGAGGAGGGGCCCACAGTGCCAGACAGTGGGGTCTTCCGGCCCAGCTTCTGGGCTCCTGGGGACTGAGCCCCCTCTTGACGGCCCCTCTCCATGTGGAACTGGCCCTTCTCCAGACCTAAGCCTGTTTGTTTCACTTTCTCACTGATGGGGGATTTCCCTGCTGAGGGCCCACTCAGCAGTTACCTCCTGTCGTTGGTTAGTGAGTGGTTCCCGAGTGCCCACCAGGGCCAGCCCTGCACTGGAGCCAGCAGCTACAGTGGTGATCAGAGCAGCATCCATCGAGGCCACCAAGACTAGCAGTGAGGACCAACATAAGCAAACTACGACGAAGTGATGAGATGTTTGCAGGTGACCCACATGCTGCAAGAGAGAAGTACTGCATGCTTTCCTAGCTCGTGACAAGGTGGTCCGCAGGTGTGCAGTTGGGGGGAGGGGTTTCCAAGGAATAAAGAGCACGTAGGAG